>NC_045586.1:2500-602500 GCF_009819795.1 Aythya fuligula
AGAGAACACTAACCCTAACCGTAACCCTAACCGTAAGAGAACCCTTACCCTAACCCTAACCCTAAGCCTAACACTAACCCTAACCCTAAGAGAAAACTAACCCTAACCCTAACCCTAACCCTAAACTTAGACCCTAACCCTAACCCTAACCCTATCCCTAACCCTAACCCCTAACCCAAACACTAACCCCTAACTCTAACCTAACCCTAACCATAAAACTAACCCTAACCCTAACGTTAACCCTAACCCTAACCCTTACCCTAACCCGAACCCTAACCGTAAACCTAACCTTAACCCTATTGGCGGATCTAACCCTAACCCTAACTCTATCCCTAACCGTAACCCTAACCCTAACCCTAACCCTAACCCCTAACCCTAACCCTAAGGCCCTAACCCTAACCCTAACCCTAAGAGCCTAACCCTAAGACCCTAACCCTAACCCTAACCCTAACCCTCTTACCCTAACCCTAACCCAACCCTAACCCCAACCCTCTATCCTCAACCCCAACCCTCTTACCCTAACCCTCTAACCCTAACCTTCTAACCCTTACCCAACCCCAAACCCTAACCCCTACCCCAAACTCTAACCCTAACCACTAACACTAACCCTAACCCTAGTTCCCGAGAACTACATTTTGCGGTACGCTCTGGGGGCCCAACATGGCCTCCCGTAAGTCCAGAGTCCAAGAACTACATTTCCCCGTATGCTCTTGACGTCCAACATGGCTTCCTGAAAGTCCAGAGTCCAAGAACTGCATTTCCCGGTATGCTCTGGGTAACCAACATGGCCTCCCGGAAGTTCAGAGTCGTAGAACTACAACTCCCTTCATGCATTGGGCACTCAATATGGCCTCCCCGAAGTCCAGAGTCCGAAAACTACATTTCCCCGTATGCTCTAGGCAACAAACATGGCCTCCCGGAAGCTCGGTGCCGGAAAACTACGTATACCAGCATTCCCCGGACAGCTGGCCTGACCAATCACAGGCCGAGTGTTCGAGAAATACATTTACCAGCACTCACTGTAACCCAAGCACTTTACGCCCTTTCAAAAAAGGCTCAAGCCCTAACACTAAAAAACTTTGAAACCCCTACAGGCCTAACCCAAACTATTTACCACACTAAACCCCTGAAGTCCTCTGCCTAAAAGCCCTAACCCAAACCCTTAAGACACTCAAAACCCAAACCCAAAACATTAGGATTCTCAAAGCCCTAAACAACAAAATTAGAACACTTGAAGCCTTAACCCCAAAATTAAGATGCTCAAAACCCAAAGCCAACCGAAAACAGTAGGATGCTCAAAACCCTAACTCAAAACATTAGGACGCTTAAAACACAAAGCAAAACCCAAAACTTTAGGACGCTCTAAGCATAAAATTAAAAGAATTAAGACACACAAAACTCTAACCCAAAAAATTAGGATGATTAAAACCCAAAGCCCTAACACAAAACATTAGGACGCTCAACACCATAACCCAAAAAATTAGGATGCTCAAAACCCTATCCCTGGAGAACCTAACCTGAAAAAAAAAAAAAAAAAAAAAATCTTAAAACACTAACCCTAAATAACTGACCAAAAATAAAACCCTAGGACCCTAACCCTAAAAAACATAGCAACACTCCATCCCAAAAAAACCTCTAAAACCCTAATACGCTTACCCTGAAACCCTTAAAACCCTGTTAAAACTCCAACCCACTTATACACCAGTTACCTCCCTTAAGGGATATAGAGGAGCTCTCTCAGATACGGCAGTCCTACTTCTCGTGCATGCAGCCGGAGGTCGGTCTCATTCTGGTGCTGATGGTGTTGAAAGCAGGGGCAACGGTGGTACTGCTGGAGATACCACAGCCACCGGAGGTGGATTGTTAGGATATGGAGATAGTAGGTTATCCAACAGCTCCCATTTATTATCTTTTTCTTTTTCCTGTTCTTCTTCTTCTTCAAATTTCTTATCTGCTTTTAGTGTAAATATTGAGGCTGGAAAAGGACATGAAGTCCTCCTGATCCATAATCCTGCATAATCACTTTCTTCCCGGCAAAAAGGTTCCTTCGAATTAACATGTGTATTTAAGGCCTGACAAATACAGTCTTCAAAGGATCCAAATGCAGGCTGAAAGACATGTGGTCTTAAAGGCTCCTTTGGCCATTCTATCACACAATACTGGACCATTTTTTATTTACTTTTTCCTTTTCTGGGGCCTCTCTCATTCCAATTTCTAACCATTATTCCTAATGGACTTTCTGGTGGTATGTCTGGTAATTTGCTCCCTTTCTTCTGGTCCCTGGTCTTCGATTTTGTCTGACCCATCTAGGAATGTTACTGTGGCAATTCCCACAGCCCTTGGTTACCTTAATAAGAGTGTCTTACAGAGGATTTAAGATCTATCACCCACCCACAAATCCTATAGGAATCCCTTCGGTCCTTCACCGGCCAAGTCCCTCGCGGGAGATTGGAACCGCGGTTCCAACAATTCACCGGTTCCAACAACAAGAAAAAGTGACCCCCAGAGGGAAGCCCTATGGCAACAGCAAGTCAGAACAGGTGCTCTGCAGCAGACCCCAGGAGAGACTCAAATGTCACAACATGCGACTGGAAGCAACTGCCAGAACTGGGATGATGGAGGCCTACAAAGCCTGCCTTCAAGACAAGAGACCAGAAGGATGGGGAGTGATAAACCCCATAAAAAGACGCTTAGGAAATCAATTCCCAAGCAAGAGCTCCTGATGCGGCCCAGATGACTTCTGCAAGAGTGAGGATGGAAACAGACGCGATCTCAAACTGAATATGATGCACAAGACCTGAAACAGACCTGCTCTTTAAGCAGCGACTGCAAGACAAGAAGTGCTCAGATCAGAGTCATGATGACAAAACAAGCATTGAGGCCCTTCAGCACCACTACCAAGTCGCATGTCTAGTCAGTCCAGTCTAAAAAGCTAGGAGGATATCAAGACCCAAGAAGCGCAGAACAGATGTTGCAGAAGCAACGCTACAAGACAGACAAACAGAAGGAAACTGTCCTGCCTGGCGCACGCACTCACACTACAAAATAATCCCACTTCTTCTATTAGCCTGGTGACCCAGCCACAAGCAGCTTGAACATGATCCAGCCTGAGCCACCCTCACAGTGGCACCAAGTCTATTCAGCCAGCTGGCTCCATGCTGCTCTGGCTCCCAGCTCCCATTAGCCACTCCAGATATGCAAAGACCAGGTGCCCCCCAATTTAGCTCTCAGGTTGCTGGATGGTAAAGTCCCTCCGCCTCAAGAAATTCACAGGCACCGATTGTCATCTTAGTCAATTGCCAGGCTCATCATCAGCTGCAAAAACAGAGTAACAGCATTCACTAGGATGCCGGCCCCATTGCTCACCTTCTCCACAATGCTGACTACTACTGATGCAACATACGATTGTGCTCACGTGTTCCTCTCCGAGTCCAAGCTCCAACAGTGCAGCCAGTATCATCCACACCACCTGGGAAAACAAAGGGATTAAATGATCATTGCGTTCACAACAAGTCAGCCAATGGTGGTTTTTTTTTGTTATTGTTGTTTTTTGTGTGTCTGTTTCCTGTATTTATTTTTTAATCTGCTTTAGCTCAACAGCATGCAGAGTGAAAACAAGAGAACTGGGGTGTTTCTAGAAGCAACAATCCCCATGCTTTTGCTGCAGCTTTGAATATTAAAAGGACAATAAGACCCAGCAAGTAACTGGAACTTTCTTAACTGGAATTAGCTCAAACTTTTATTTACATTGAAAGAAAAATCTAGGAGCAGAACAGATTATACACCGACAAAATTAATTCCATTTCATCCCCAGAAAAAAATCACATACTCTCATCCCCTCCTGTACCTCAGCCACTTGCCTGCCCCACATGGCACATGCTTCCATCTGTTCCCTTTACCCACTTATAGCACCTCTAAAAGCCCAACTGGAATTTTACTCTATTGGATGTAGGAAAATAACTGCAGTGACAACCGCACCCCAAAAACAACAGTTACCTCTGCTCATCACGCACCAGAGTCACTGCAGAGGCAGCTTGGGTCAAGACGTCCTGCACTGCACATTGCGTTTCAGCCTGAACAAAGGAAAAACACAGGTAGAAGATAAATATTCAGCTGTCAGCAGTAGCACCCATCCCTCAACAACAAAAGGGACCCCATCTTTAGTTTTATCCTTTCAAAACAGCAGTCCACTTGCCTCTATACCTGCAAATTAGGCCCAACCTTGAAAGGAGCTGCCAGCATCACCCACACCACCTGGGAATACAAAAGGACAAAATGACCACTGTGCTTGCAAGCACCCACCTGCCACACTGCTCCTCTATCCCAAACAGCCTCACCTTGGTCCCTCTGAGGGAAACACCTGAGCGTCTTCCCTTCGCTTCAGATAAGGGATGACCAGGCTGACAACACTAACCTTCCCACAAGTGCTTCGTGACATGAGGATTTCCCTTCCCTCTCCACTACTGCACTAAGCACTTGCAAAGAAAAGAGAAAAGCACACTCTGAGGCACCTCATAGCCACAGCGTACCTGCTGCAATACCTCTCTCTTCCCAGCTCTGGTACTTCAGCTGCTCACCAGCTCTAACTGAGATTCTTTGCTCACAGCGCCACAGCAAACTCTGCCCGGGCCACACAACACACATTACACAAGCTACAATGGCTAAGACACACAAGCTGGAACATTCCCACCCAACAATCAGTCGCATCGCATAGAAAGGCTGCCGCACACTCCGAGAAACCAAACCTACCAGTCCTGAGCAGCTCCCCACCTCCTCCTGCCAACCACGCTCAGCACACACACTATTTGCCCCTCAAAAAAAAAAAAAAAAAAAAAAAAAAAAAAACTTAGAACATACACACACACACAAAAAAAAAAAAAAAAACTGAGCTCCACAAATGCCAAAAAGACGTGCACGCACAGCAGCCCCGGCAGGGGTAATCACAGACATACCCTTTGCAGAGGAAAGAGCAGACTCTGATATAACCCTGCTGTCGCGTTAAGGGGTGTAGCTGATTAACCGTTACGGGCCCAGTCGGATTCAGAGTACTGAACCAGTCAGACATTCACCAAAAACACGTTAATCGTCTGGGGGTCCCGTCAGACATTCACCATCAACGTATTAACGGTCTGGGGGTCCGTTCAGACATTCACCAAAAACGCATTAACCATCTGGGGGTCTGTTCAGACATTCACCAAAAATGCATTAACCGCCTGGGGGTCTGGTTAGATTCAGAACACTGAACTATCACAGATAACCACCCTCACCCTCGTTGCACTTAATGAGAGTTATCTCAATGCAATCAAGTATGGTTTATTACAGCAACAGATAATCAGTTTCTTTTGGATTGCTGGTGATAGGGACTGTCTGCAAAAGCAAGCGAGTATGCATGAAATACACAGGTGTTATAGGTGTTACAGATGTTACAGGTGTTATAGGTGTTGTAGGTGTTACAGATGTTACAGGTGTTATAGATGTTACAGGTGTCACAGATGTCACAGGTATCACAGGTGTGCAGCCTAGAAATAAACGCGTTAAAAGGATCAAAGACTCTATAGAGATTTATAAGCAAGTATTCAGATCTCACCCAAAGGCATCCCAATGGGGGGGGGAAGAGAGGCTCAGCCCGTTGACTGATCCCAGGAGTCAGGAGGTCCTAAGGATGTTGTATTTCCTCGGGATGGTATCTCCCTGACGGTGGTATCTTCCCTAACATCCCCTCTCTCTTGGGCCAATTTATATTATTTTCTATCTTTTAGGTGGAGCTTGAGTGGCTCTAGTCAAGCGTATCTTAGTTATGATTGGTGTAAAGTTTTCCCGTCTCCGTTTAAAGTAATAGGCTCTGAGAAATTCAGAGTGCATGCTTAGTGAGGGGTGGTCGCACCTTGGAGGCGGGTAGCTTTTGGGATGGAGGTGCATTTGGTATTATAATGATATTATAATGAGCAAAAAGTACACTAGGGTACAGCATTTGTCAAAATATGACAGGTCTTTGGCTCAGGGTGGCAAAAAGTGCAGCTTTGTGCACAAGAACAATCGAGGCCCCACCTGATTACAGAGCCTAGCCGTGGTGTCCTCCACTCCACTCTACGCTCCGTGCTGTTCCTTAGAGCTAGCACACCAAGTTTCCCCAGCACAATAGCATCTAAGGTTGGGAGCCTAGGGAACACTCAGATAATGCAGTTATGCCCTACCCTGAAAGCTCTTCAATGCTGTACCTTTTCCTTAAAAATGTGAATGTTAGTTTTATTTTCCTAGTTACTTCAGGCATTTACACCACATAATCCACCCCGTGACTACAGTCACTCAAGCTTCACGTACGGTTGGAATACGTCGGGGATATCACATACATTCTCGGATGAGGTTATCGAGTGTATGTACATTGTGTAGGGATGCTAACGTTTCATCATAAACCAGAGTTTAACATACAAACTAATTGTCAGTATAAAACATAATACAGTGAGTATTAACAGAACAATAACAGGTGAAGCATCTTGTTGAAGATTCCCCTGGCAGCTGGCGACCATCCAAACAAAGTGTCCCACCAACGGTGTCTCTCATCTCTCTTTACTCTTCAGTAATCAGAGTCTTTTGTCCATTTTCTCGGACTTGTGTCATCAGCTGCTTCAGGTCCTCATGTACCAGCAATTTCTTCACCAAGGTAAGGTTCATTCCAATAGGAGTAGGCAACATTTCATGCAGCAGAAATATAATTAGATGCAATAAGTTGATAAGAAGTGACAGGAGCTGAGTATTTAAAATCACATCCTAGATTTTGGTAAAAATTGCAAACACAAACATTAGAGTGATTACTGGTATCTACACTGCATTATCTACGACTACAGAATCACAATGAGTTCTCATGCAAACTCAACCTTTCCCAATATATACAGTACAGTTTCAAGGGTTTCATTAGGATGTATCTCAAAGTGGCAAATATTTTGCTCAGTGTCAAGACAAATGTCTTGGATTCCAGCGTGTTACTTTCACAGATGAAACCTTTTTGTTCACACCACAATATACGCATTTACATCAATTGTTTGCCACTTTCCTCCCTTTTTGATGGGCCCATACTTTATGCTCTTAGGATAAAGTATAATTCCATTATGATTGACTCCTAATGCAATGATTGGATAGACCATTGTATATGGTGGCATTACTTATAGTAAGTATAAAGGCAACAATTTATCATTTTCTGCATAATGGGTAAAGTTGACTAATTGCCACCATGCTTGAAATTCTTTTTTAAATTCTGAAGCATTATCCCAAATCAATTTTCGAATTCAGTGGGCAAAGTTCCTCCTTCTCCCCTCTCTATAATAGCTGCTGCTACAGATTGTATCCATAACTGCGCTTGGATGCAGCTCAAGGCAAGGGAGGTATTGCCTTGGGCTTTCCAAGGGCATTTACAATTAATTGATGATCATTTTCCTCAATGTGTTCCCAATGGGGCAAAACATCTGACAGAAGTCATTGATTTGCTCCTAGAGCAATAAAGATGGTTTTATTGGTTGTTCCAGTTTCCTTAGGTCATCTGTAGTAGCAGTTACTCTACTCATTAAGACCTCAAGACATCAATACTATATTAATATACCTAATCCTGTCCCTAATAACCTAGTTGCATCCTGTGGCCCTTTTTAGGGACCAACTAGGGTCAAAGAGAATTTGTTGTTGAATTATTAAGGGCCTGTATTGAAGATGGAAGGAGTTAGACCAATGGGAGGCTGAGTCGGTTCATTTTCAAATATCTGCAGGGGCAGAGGCTTCTTATCCTTTGTAGAGTCGATGATGTTTCTTATTAACCATGAATTCAAATAATATTTCTGTGCGCTCTGTAACCCCAAAGACAGTCTTAAAGTTCAGCCATTCTTAGAGAATCATTCCAACTCCATTCATCTTTGAAAATATTTTGTTTCCATGTAGAACTAAAGTAGAGAGATTTAGGTCCTTTCTGTTTTGAGATGTTCCAGTGACTGTGCTATACTGTGACAGTACATGGTTAAATGCCATGGTGAAACACCTCAGCTCCATGCACAGCCACAGTAGCTGTTTCCTTTAAGGTCTGTAATTGCATCAAGGTCAGGGTAAAGCATAGCATTATTAATCCAAACTGTTGATTCGTCATCTTCCAGCTGTCCATATACAGTTCGCTCAGGGTTCCTGTGAACACAAAAGAAAATAAAATATGCTCGGTTGTATTCAACCGGCAGGGTTAGAAAGAGGGAAATAGCAATCTTTGATTTCCCATGCATAGTAGTTAGCACTATACTACTGTTAGATACACAGAGGGCTTTCACTATCTCTGCCATGTTTGGAACTGCGGCAGTCAAAGGTGTAGTGTTAGCATTCAACTGTCTGTATTCCACTGTAAAATGCCATTGCCTGGTTGGTTTTCTTTACTGGCCACACCAGTGAATTGTAAGGTAAATGAGTCCTTTTAATAATGCCTCCTTCTTTCCAATTCAGTTACCACCCCGTCAATCCCCGTAAGTGCTGCTGCTGACAACAGATATTGCCGATCATTCATGATTTTAGCGGGGAATAAGGGTATGGATGTTTGTAACAGGCTCAGTCTCACGGTGCCTGAATCCCTTTGATGTGTCACAAAACTCCACATAGTTCCATCAGGGAGTTTCCACATACAACCATGCAGTATGTCAAATCCTAAAATATTAGTATATGCAGCACCAACTAATACTTCTATCCTGGTTAATTTTTGTTCCTCTGGCAACCAGAGTGAAATTGTTGCAGCGGGGCATTGTTTTTCCACACCATTGATTCCCATGAATTCAACCCTGTGTTGACCAGGTGTTATGCACAGGGTCTGTGCAGTCTCATGTGTAATTACTGACATTGGGTCCTGGTATCAATAAGAAAATTTACCAATATTTTTGGGGGTTCAACAGGAATGGCAATGGTAGGGTCAGAGTGTTCACTAGAGAGCCATTGAATTGCTAATACCCGCTGAGCAGGGTGGCTCACTGCCCTCCCCGGGGACAAGAGTTTTTTTTGCCGACACCACAACTCACCTCGTTCCCTATTAGGTTTCAACCTCTCTTTGAATTTGGGATATCTGGGATTTTGAGTGTGGATTTGGTGGACTCGCCGAGAGTGGTCTTGGGATTTAATACTGGAAGAACTTATCCAGCCCCTTCGGTGTCTGTGCTTATCTACGTCTTGTACCAATTCACTCCAGGTGGGAATAGGGAGTTAGGATTTCGCCTACAACCCTATCATCATCCCTACAAGCAGCTAGTATGTGACCTTGGGTGTTTGCTACAAACATCTTAAGACAATCAGGGAGTCCACGGATGAGAGGGGTTAATTGAACCGGGTCAATAGGAGCTAACATCAGGGATTTCCTAAATTCATCTCTTTCATATATCGCCTGAATACAGGCTGCTTTTTGTACTGCTACAGCCAGGTCAGAATATCCTGTAGCTCTAATTTCCAGGGTTCCCCTCTCTCTTGGGGATCTATACCACCTGCCCAATATCACTGCACGGGCGGCATAGAGTAACTATGGTCTCCTGGTGTGGTGGTTAAAAACACTCCAGGTCCCCAAAAGCCACCTGCTTCTTCCTCACTCAACATAATTCAATCTCCTCCTTCAAGAGAAACTTTGCCACACATACTCCACTTCCAATTCCCCTGGATGCCTTGAGAATTTCTCCTGTATTTTAACCAACTCTTCCAGTGACCACGGAATCGTTCCACACAGTAGTGCGGATTTCATCATTATCATTAACAGCAGTCTCAGTCTTAACCAAAGGTCTCAAAGAATCGATTGAGGTTCAGAATCAGAAATCTCTTCAACACCATCATCACTGTCAGACCAGAAATCACTGTCCCGGCTTTCAGGTTCTGCACTATGCAGCACTCCACGAATCTGCTTGACCGGAGCGCAAGGCTGTACTTTATTTAACAGATGACTAACCCTCTCCAGCAATTGTTTAAGATGATTATTCTCACTCACAAGTTTATCATTTTCAGTCACAAGTTTGTCATTCTCAATGGAAAGTTTATTATTTTCATCCAAAAGTTAATCCGCTCTGATTCCTAATGTTTTTCCCGTCTCCCTTTCAAAGGCCAATGATGACTTCAACACATCAATCTCTGATTTCAAAGCTGTATGTTCCTCATCAGAGATCAGTTTGGGAGCAGGAATTTCCTTAGCTTCTTGCTGAGCACAAGACAAACAGGCTCCTAACACAGCACAAATCACACCTTTACCCTTTCTTTGACCAATCTTTCGTGAAGCCTGACACTGCTCAATGCGCTCCACAACTTTTTCCTCATCTTTCCAAAACTTTTGGGGCCCACTCCTTCCCCGCCTGGGAAGGGGCACAATTGTATATTTGCAGAAGTTTATCCATAGCAATCCTGCACGACTATGCCAATTTTACTGTCGCGTTAAGGGGTGTAGCTGATTAACCGTTACGGGCCCAGTCGGATTCAGAGTACTGAACCAGTCGGACATTCACCAAAAACACGATAACCGTCTGGGGGTCCCATCAGACATTCACCAAAAACGCATTAACCATCTGGGGGTCCGTTCGGACATTCACCAAAAATGCATTAACCGCCTAGGGGTCTGGTTAGATTCAGAACACTGAACTATCACGGATAACCACCCTCACCCTCGTTGCACTTAATGAGAGTTATCACAATACAATCAGGTATGGTTTATTACAGCAACAGATAATCGGGTTCTTTTGGATTGCTGGTGATAGGGACTGTCTGCAAAAGCAAGCGAGTATGCATGAAATACACAGGTGTTATAGGTGTTACAGATGTTACAGGTGTTTACAGGTGTCACAGATGTCACAGATATCACAGGTGTGCAGCCTAGAAATAAACGCGTTAAAAGGGATCAAAGACTCTATAGAGATTTATAAGCAAGTATTCAGATCTCACCCAAAGGCGTCCCAATGGGGGGGAAGAGAGGCTCAGCCTGTCGACTGATCCCAGGAGTCAGGAGGTCCTAAGGATGTTGTATTTCCTCGGGATGGTATCTCCCCTGACGGTGGTATCTTCCCTAACATCCCCTCTCTCTTGGGCCAATTTATATTATTTTCTATCTTTGTTAGTTTTGTTTTATTTATTAGTTTATTTATTTTATTTTTATTTCTTATTTTTATTTTATTTATTATTATAATATTTATTTTTTATTTATTTGTTTAAAATGTTAGTTTTATTTTCCTAGTTACTTCAGGCATTTACACCACACCTGCTCAGGCTCTTAGTAATGCTGCATCTACACTGCCAAGCCACATGTAGCATGAAATGAAGCTGGTTTTAGTCCTCTGGAAAATTACACAAGTAGGTTGATCCATCTAGAGATTCTAGTATAGCTCAAAAACAGAAGAGTATCCCACCATCCCAAAAAAACAGTGAGCCAGCAGCCTCTACTAAATATCCTTCTATTAAGTGAATCCCAAGCACTTAGAAATCTAGAAAACCATAGACTCCAGCATGCCTAGAGAATTCTACAACTGACTGAAGGAAAATCAAAGCTCTTACCCCAAAGAGCAGCCCAGGCAGAAGGAGCTCTCTGAAGGCATGCCTGGGGCTCATATACCATTTGGCCCCGCCCAGCACCCAAACTCAATCACATTGTAAAGGGAAGGGACAAAGCACAAGAAAGTAGGAGCAGAGCAGGAGCTGCAGCAGCTGGTTTTCATTTTTTTTTTTTTTTAATCTGCTTTACCTGAACAACATGCAGAGAACAGACAAGAGACCTGGGGTGTTTCTAGAAGCAACAATCCCCATGCTTTTGCTGCAGCATTTAATATTGAAAGGACAACACAACCAGTCAAGTAACTGGAACTTTTTCAAATGGAATTACGTCAAACAGAGAATTATTGCAAAAACAGAGAACCAGCATTCACTAGCATGCCAGCCCTGATACCCACCTCGTGCACAACGCTCACTACTACTGATGTAACATAACAGTTGTGCAATACCTCTCTGTTACCAGCTCCTTTCCCTCACCTGCTCAGTAGCTCCACCTGAGAAATGTGCCCAGGTGGCGCCACGCTTCGATGTGCCCGAACAGACTTATTCTTTAGAGATCAAGAAAGGTTGCCCTGCTCACTCTCTAGGCACTACTGCACTTACGCGGTCAAGAAACTGTACCCCACTTTTTCCCCAAAACAACGTACCTGGCAACCCCTTAAAACGTACTTCTAATACGTGAATTCCAAGCACTTTAAGCCTAGAGGGCTGCAAGGTCTAAAGACTTGACAGACAGCAAAACCACAGGCAAAAGCTCCAAAATATAACAAGCTGTTCCTAAACCTGAAACAGACTACCCCTTACGTGCTCACTGCTGCCATTTTCAGATACATGCTCCCACAGGGAGCTTCAATGATACATTTCTCCTAAACCCTGCTCCATCACTTTGCCACCAAGGTTGTGACTTGGATAATATTTGACACAGAGGCAAAGACTCAAAAAAAGCCCCGTAATTCTGCAAAAATCATAAGGGACCCAGAACCACAAAGCAAACACACAAGGGTAACATCACTATACTATCTGTAAACATGCTATAATAACCACTATACTACTATAATAACTACCTGAGGAAGAGCTGAGTGCAATACAGGCACCTACTACTAGATTGCTTTACAATGACAGATCCTACTAGTTACCACCTCAAAAAGATAGGCGTACCGGTTTCTACTTGAAAACGCATCAGTCCATAGACTCTGAGCCACCTAAAGAACCCTGCAAACGACTGAAGGAAAAACAAAGCACTTACCAAAAAGTGCAGCTCAGGCAGAAGGAGCTCTCCGATGGGATACCTGCAACTCAGTTACCATTAGGTTCCACCTGGAACCTGAAGCCAATCACCTGGGAAAGTGCAGGGGGAAAGCACAAAAAAAAAAAAAAAAAAAAAAAAAAAAAGCAGAAAGAGGAGGAGCAGCAGCTGTGGTTTTATTAACTTCTTTATATGGCTTAGCTCAACAGCATGCAGAGTGCAGACAGGAGACCTGGGGTGTTTCTAGAAGCAACAATCCCCATGCTTTTGCTGCAGCTTTTAATATTGAAAGGACAACACAACCAAGCAAGTAACTGATTTTTTTTTTCCCCATCTGGAATAAGCTCAAACTTTTCTTTACATTGAAAGAAAAATCTAGGATAGAACAAATTATACACCAACAAATCAATTCCATTCCACTCGCAGGAAAAATCACTTACTTCACCAGGCTATCTGAAAACCAAAAGGCTATGCTGATGGGTCAAAAACACACTACAGAACATTGGGGCCAGGCCCTCCGCGGCACCACTTAAAACCCATCTCTACACTCACCAAGGTGCAAAGCACCCTTAGGACAGTTACTCTCATCCCCTCCTGTACCTCAGCGCTTGCCTGCCCCCCATGGGAAAAAGAGAAAGCCACCGCAGCGCTTGGAAACCATCCCTGCACGTGCCGCACCTTGTTGCTCTCTGGCCTTATCTGAAATCCTCAGCCACTTCTGTGGAGAGCCTTCCACGGCACCTGCAAAGCAAGATGGACACCTTTCATAGTCACCTTGTGCTACTTGGCCATTCTGCTCCAACCCAGCTCATGACCAGCCCCTATTCTTACACAGCTCTTCAGAGTGCAGTTTGTTCCTTTGAGCCTGGAGACACCTGTGAAAGAAAAAGAAAAGCATAGGCCGAGGCAGCATCCAAAGCCACAGCACAGCTAGAACAGTTACTCTCATCTGCTCCCTTACCTCTGCCCATTTACCTGCCCCTGAGGCAGATTTTTCCATCTACCCTCTTCAAACAGCTACACCACCTCTAAAAGACAAAGAGGGGATGCTTAGAGTAACAGTGAGACCTGCAACTCAACAACTCCTACATCTGTTCCTCACTCACCTTGCCAGAGGCAGCTCTGGGTGTGATGTCCCAGGTGTACACCGTGTTTCAGCTTTATCAAATGAAAACAGTCACAGGATAGTCATTCAGCTGCCAGCATTAGTACCCATCCCTCAACAACACAAGGGACCCCGTTTACAACATTATCATTTCAAAACAGTGGTCGACTTGCCTCAGCACCTTAGAAATAGACCAAACCAGTCACTGAGCTGCAAAATGACAGCTTGACAATCCGGAAAGGTGTTCTTTCCTTTGGCTGACTCCTCCTGAGGTTTATCTAAGGTCTTGCCAAAAAAAAAAAAAAATAAAGAAAAAAAAAAAAACAGTCCACATCTGAAAGCTTGACGATTCAACAACAAACCTCTCCTCCAGCACTATTCAAGCACTATGCGAGCAGCTGCTCGCAAGCAGCTCAACTCTCCCCCATCCACATCTGCCAAACACCACAGAGATGACTGTGCCAGCTGCCCTTCAGTACGTGCCCAGAGGCAGACCGGATATCTTTGCCAAAACAGTCCGGACAATGTATTAGTACACCCATGGACTACCACATCAGCTGTCATCACATCTTAGTTAATTGCCAGGAGTCATCATCAGCTGCAAAAACAGAGTACCAAGCATTCCCTAGGACACCAGCCCCAGTGCCCACCTGCTCCACAATGCTGACTAGTACTGATGCAACATACCATTGTGCTCACCTGTTCCTCTCCAAATCCAAGCTCCAACAGTGCAGCCAGTATCATCCACATCACCTGGGAAAACAAAGGGATTAAACGATCATTGCATTCACAACAAATCACCCAATGGTGGTTTTTCGTTGTTGTTGTTTGTGTGTGTGTGTTTCTTGTTTCTTTTTTATTTCTTTTTGTTAAATCTGTTTTAGCATGCAGAAAACAGACAAGAGAGCTGGGGTGTTTCTAGAAGCAATAATCCCCATGCTTTTGCTGCAGCTTTGAATATTGAAATGACAATATCACCAAGCAAGTATCTGGAACTTTCTTAACTGGAAATAGCTCAAACATTTTTTTTATGTAGAAAGAAAAATCTAGGAGCAGAACAGATTATATGCCAAACAATCAAACACCAAACAATCTTCCCCTTCGCTTCAGATAAGGGATGACCAGGCTGACAACACTAACCTTCCCACAAGTGCTTCGTGACATGAGGATTTCCCTTCCCTCTCCCATACTGCACTAAGCACTTGCAAAGAAAAGAGAAAAGCACACTCTGAGGCACCTCATAGCCACAGCGTACCTGCTGCAATACCTCTCTCTTCCCAGCTCTGGTACTTCAGCTGCCTCACCAGCTCTAACTGAGATTCCTCGCTCACAGCGCCACAGCAAACTCTGCCCGGGCCACACAAACACACACTACACGAGCTCAGTTGCTTAAGACACACAAGCTGGAATGTTCCCGCCCAACAATCAGTTGCATCGCACAAGAAGGATGCCGCATATTCCTAGAAACCAAACCTACCAGTCCTGAGCAGCTCCCCACCTCCTCCTGCCAACCACACTCAGCACACACACTATTTGCCCCTCACAAAAAAAAGTTAGAACATACACACACACAAAAAAAAAAGAAAAACAACTGAGCTCCACAAATGCCAAAAAGACATGCACACACAGCAGCCCCGGCAGGGGTAATCACAGTAATACCCTTTGCAGATGAAAAAGGTGACTCTGATACAACCCTGCTCAGTTTCTTGGTAATGCTGCATCTGTGGGAATAGAAATGTTGTTTTTGCAGAGTTACATGTTTAGAAGGAGGGAATGTGGTACTGAGATATGCTTACAGTGATAAGAAAGTTTAGCAGGCGACCTTGTAAAATGCAGGACAATCAGACTCCTTAGGACAATTAGGTGAAAATCATGGTGTCAAGTCAAGTCAGATAAGTGAAGAAACATTACCACTTCAAGCAGTAAAATGTCAAAAGAAATTTGAAATTTAACAGGCCGGCGACTGAAGGCCATGCATTGTTTGTGAAGCATCAAATAGATTGTGAACCTGGATTACCCACTCAGTGGGAAAACAGGGAGGGTCCTGTCATCAAAAGGTATATAAACTGTGTTTTGGAACTAGTAGATGCGCTCTTCTCTGCTTGTGGGGCGCCCGCCATTGCAATCGCGAATAAATTACTACTTCACTGAGATCCTCGCCTGAGCTAAGTTATTGGCTACGGAGTGTTTCTCACAATTTGGGGGCTCGTCCGGGATCCAGTCACCCTACTGGGGAGCCCCACCGCCGCAGCAGCAGGAATGCATGCCCGCTGATTTCAGCGGTCCTGTGCATCGACGGTGGCGGTTCTGCAGAAAGCTGACAGAGGCCCGAGACTGGTTAAAGAGGCAGGATCCGTGAAGTAGTGGGGAAAGGAAGAAGGTAGGCACTCCGGGTTTTTTTTTTTTAAGAATCGATCTGGTAACTCTGTGCACAGACCAAGGTAAGAAATATTAAGTATTGCCTTGGGGGTCGGGTGATCTGGTGTATGGTAAGCCCTTGCACGGGGAAGTGCTGGCACTCCACCAGGGGAATCTGGTGTACGGTAATCCTTGCACGGGAAGTGCTTGGAAGTACACCAGGGAATCTGGTAAACTCAGGTGTGCGGTAACGCTGGCACGGGGAAGTGCTTGGCAGTACACCCCCATCTTTCAGTACATTGGTGTGTGGTACACTGCAGAAGGGAAAATTCTGTAGCACCTACTGGTGAGGGTTAGGAAAGATGGGAAGTACGAGTTCAGGGAATCTGGTAAACTCATAGGTGTGCGGTAACGCTGGCACGGGGAAGTGCTTGGCCGGTACACCCCCATTTTTTCAGTACGTTGGTGTGTGGTACACTGAGAAGGGAAATTTCTGTAGCACATACTGGCGAGGGGTTAGGAAAAATGGGAAAATATGAGTTCCAGGGGACAGGGAGATATCCCTGGGGGAGTGCCCTACTAATAGTTCTTCCTGAAGAATGATAAGAAATTGGAAACATAATCCCAAAATTAGAGGGATTGTAAAAGAAAAATAATTTCAAAAAAAAAAAAAGGTTAAATATTGTGTATCAGTCTGGACAAAAGAACCAATTAAGGAAGCAGCAGTATTTTGGCCAAATACGGGTCTGATGAAAATTCAGGCTTTAAATTTATATGTAAACAATAAGATTCCTTTTTCAGAGAAGGAGCCAAGTTATGCTCCCTATAATCTTAATATTGAACTGGTGGCAGCAGCAGTCACTCCAGGAAGGGAGACAGGGACTGTAATTAACACTGTCCCTAAAGAAGTATCTTACTCTAGGCTCTGGCAAGAATTAGAACAAGGTTAGAAGATATATTGAGAATTTTGCCTTCCCTGATACTAACAGTACTAACACTAAACTGTGTATCCTCTTAGGTGAACTACCCCCTCCTCCTTAACCAGCAGAGAGGGTTAGGACTTTTAAGAAGGAGAGGAAGTCTTTATTCGAGGACCCCCAACAGCCTAGTTGAACAATTAGACCAGTTCCTACGACCTGATTTATACTCTGGGGGGAGGGAATTATGTCTATAAGTATGTTGTTACAGGGAAAGAAATGGGAATGATCAGGAGGAGAGCTGCTATACAAGAATGGGAAAGAGCTCATCCTCCAGGACCAGGGGTAATACCAGCAAGGCAGAAATCACCCACTTGCCAATCCTGGCTGGAATACTAATAGTGTGCAACACAGAAATCATATGAGAGACTTGGGGGTCAGAATGAGAAAGTACTTGGGGATGAGACTTGAGGACCCAGTATCCCAAGGGCTCTTGAAGTTCATTGTTGTGATTAAAGCCTGGCCAAATATGCAGAAATGCTTAAGAAGGTGGGGGGATGTAGTGAACAGTCACTGGGGACCCTCCTGCGGGAGGCCCTGGAGGTGTGTGTCCGGAGGGGAGATAAGAAAAAAAAAAAAAAAAAAAAAAAAAGAGAGCGAAACTAATGGTATTGACAGTGCAGCAGGTAGTGAGGCAGAGGGTTGGAGAAAGATGAAGAAAATTTTAAGGGGGAGTCAGGGCCAGGATGGAAAGGGGAGGAAGAGAGATGAAGGAATGGCAGGCAAAGAAGGCTGCCTGTGTTGTGGCCCAAGTCCTAGCAGAGACAGGCTTTGATAAGATGTTTTAAGTGTGGCCAGGCTAGCCACTTCGAATAGGAATATCTGGAGTGGGAGAAGGAGGAAAGAAGGAAAATGGGATGAAATATGCTATATTGATATGTTGTTTCAGTATCTTGGAGGGAAAAGGTATGGAATTAAGTTGGACCCTGACTGAGCCCTTGGTGCTGGTATTAGAAAAGTACAGGCTGGAAAAAGATAAAGGAAGTGTTAAAAGGGTTGATGAAGGTGTTAAAGGTGTGGCATGTAGTATTTAACAGAGCTGTTTGAAGTTGAACGAGCAGGGAAAGAGGATGTAGGCATTATCTAAGTAACAGTCTAGAAGTTTTGATATATTTGCATATTTGCTGTCGTGTTTGGTCATTTTCCCAAGCATCGGGGAGGGGGGGAACAGCCTGCTCCACCAGGGGCCTCTCCAGCGGCCGCAGGGGGGCTTCGGCTCCAGCGCCTGGAGCGCCTCCTCCCCCTCCTTCTGCACTGACTTTGGTGTCTGCGGGGGGGTTTCTCGCTCTCCCAGCCGCTGTTGAGCAGCAGGTTTTTGTTTGTTTCTTTGTTTGTTTGTTTTCATGGATGTGCTCTCACAGAGGCACGGACTGTGTTGCTATGGCTTGGCTCTGGGCAGCAGTGGGCCCCTTTAGGGCCAGATGAAATTGTCCCTTATCTGCCACGGGGAGGTTTCTGTTTTTGTCTTTTTCACAGGGGCTGCCACTGCAGTTTCCCACCCCCGCACCCCTCACACCCCCCGAACCTTGCCATCGAACCCAATACACTGGGGCAGCTAAGTCATTACTGACTTGTAAAGTATCAGGGATTAAATTAACTAATGAAACCCTAAATGTGATGGGGGTAGAAGGGACTGGGATAACAGTGCCACTTTTGGGGGATACCAAGCTGAGACTAGGGGATAAAATGATCACTGGGTAATTATTGTATGTACCCAAGGCAGGGACTAATTTGTTGGGAAGGGATCTGATGATTAAATTGGGCATTCAAATAGTAAATTGTTAGACTGGAATAACAGTGTTATTAATGGAGTGCTCTCTGGCCCTGAGAGCAAACGTACATGTATATTCACCTCTGACTGGAAAGACCCTGAAATGGGGGCGGAAGCAACAATATAGGTGGACAATTTTACCTCAGGGGTTTACAGGGCCACCTATCTATTTGGGTAAATTCTAAAAAAGATTTTGGAGCAATTACAACCTCCCAAGGAGGTATTAATGTTACAAATATGTGGATCATTTTAAGGAAAATCGATACTCCCTGATGGGAGAGAAATGCTGAATAAAGTGATAATGAGGCAAATATTAACTGTTTTACATCAGAAGAGTCATTGGGAGGTGCAAGCAATGTGTGATGTTGAAAGAAAAGAAAGCATGTCTGCGTAGGAATATATACTTTAGGGAAGCACACATGCAGAGGATGTACTACTATATGTCAAAGGGTAAATAAAAAGGTCTTCTGTAACCTATCTAGAGGGGAACGGGAGCCAGGGCTTTGACCTTTCCAAAGTGTACAGGTAGACTTTACTGAGTTACTTGTTTGTCCTAATTGACCACGTGACTGAATGGGTGTAAAGCTTTACTGCAAGGGTTAAAGCAGGCCTTAGAGATTGAGTGGGATTTTCACAGCCCCTGGCACCCCTCCTCTTCTGGAAAGGTAGAGCGAATGAATGGTGAAATTAAGAAACAACTAACAAAACTTGTGCTGGAAACTAAGGCTTCTTGGGTAAAATGTTTACCCCTTGCACTGTTAAACATATGGACGCAGCCCAGAACTGATATAGGAATTTCTCCTTTTGAAATGCTATATGGTATGCCCTATGACTTGGAATAGCCACTTGATCACCCTCAATTCTAATTAAGACTTGGAAAGAGACTTCTTTAACACCATGATGGGGAAGGCCCCTATGTTGTTTTGCTTACCACAGAAACGGCTATTTGAACTGCGGAGAAAGGATGGACGCATGCCAGCCGTGTGAAAGGACCAATCCAGGAAGGTAAATGGGAGGCAGCTCCAGGCCCTGACGACTTGAAGCTGACACTAAGACGGACTCGATAAGTATTGTATATCATCTGTGTATCGTGGGAAGGGGAGGAGGCCCTGTTTCGAAGGCTCCCTAGTAGGTTCCCCTGAAGAACACGGCTGCTGCCAAGAAGAACCGATACCTTGTAGTTCGCTGCAACCGAACTGACAAGCGAGGCAGAGAAATGAAAACAGGGGGGGACTGAGGGGCCGACAATTTAGATGGGCTCTGACCACCTCCTACGATACATGGGAGTCAGTATTATCGTTTTGGTCAGCTATGGGTCTGCGCATCCCCACCAGTCTTTTAAATGGAGCTTGATCAGATGGGAGGATCAATTCATCATCCAGCAAACAACGACAGTGGGTGCTCCCAGTTTCTGCATCACATTATGTGACCTGGTGTCAGTGTAGCCGTGCTTTAACCAATCAGGATTTTATTTCTGCCCAAGTTCTAACCCGGGAAAGGGGTACTGTAATTACCCAAATGCGTATTATTGTGCATACTGGGGGTGTGAAACCATTGCTACAGACTGGACACTCGGGGCTGGTCGGGATAAATTTTTACAAGTGGGATATGGGCCGCAAGGTTCTAACCGACAAGCAGATCCCCATTACAGGTGGTGAGGGCATGGTATAGGGTATACAGGAACCTTTCACGGAAATAAAGAAATTTGCAAGGTTCTATATATAAATATAACAAACTTGGACGATACTAGCTGGGTACTAGGAAAAATGTCAGATTTTACAAACACGGAACAGATAGGGGAGGACTCATACTAATAAAAAGGAGGATGCTGATAGGCCCCAGGCAGTAGGACCAAATGAGGTATTGTCAGAAAATGTCCAGAGAATCCAGCCTGCGGAAAATACTACAGTGCCAACCCTCGGCAGCCCTACAAGCTCAGGTAAAGCCGAGAATGATAACATAGCTGAGAATAACATATGGGGGGGGTCATGAATGCCAGCTACCAATTATTAAACAAAACAAGCCCAAATGTAACAAAACACTGTTGATTATGCTTTAGTATAAGACCTTCATATTATGATGCTATTGGGGATCCTGGAGAGCCCACCCGCACAAACGAGAACAACCCTCTACAATGCAGTAGGGGAAAAGACATAAGGGTAACACTAACACAAGTCACTGGAGGTGGTAGGTGTGTGGGCACGGTTCCTAGTGGGAAGTGTCACCTATGTAATATCATGGAGAATGGAAAACAATCAACCAAGTGGCTAATCCCAGCCAACAACGCTAGGTGGGTTTGTTTGTCAGTGGGCATAACTCCTTGTCTATCACTAAAACTCTTTAATGCGTCTCCTGATTTTTGTATACAGGTGATAATTATACCAAGGATTCTATACCACCCTGAGGATTGTATGTATACCCAGCACACAGTGGCAAGTTATCATCTGGAAAGAGGGGAACCATTCACGGCTCTAACTTTGGCCACCCTAATAATACTGGGAGGAGCTGGAGTGGGGACCAGGGTAGCCTCATTGGTTAAACAAAATCAAGAATTTACTTCCTTACGCATTGCTGTGGACGAGGACCTGACCCAAACTGAACAATCCATCTCGGCCCTGGAAAATCTATCAGGTCACTTTCAGAGGTAGTGTTACAAAATCGTAGGGGATTAGATTTGTTTTTTTTTTTTTTTTTTTTTAAAGCAGGGCGGGCTGTGTGCAGCCCTGAAAGAGGAATGCTGTGTGTATGCTGATCAAGCTGGAGTGGTAAGAGATACAATGGCAAGACCCAGGGAAGGGTTGAAAAAAAAAAAAAAGGGGGGGGAAACGGGAGAATGAAGCCCGACAGAGCTGGTACGAATCTTGGTTTAATTATTCACCTTGGCTTACTACTTTATTATCAACAATAACAGGACCTTTGTTGTTATTAATAATAGCACTAACTTTTGGACCATGTATTTTTAATAAATTGATTGCGATTGTAAAGGGACGTTTAGTAGCAGCACATCTAATGCTCATACATGCCAAATACGAGCCAATATGTACCAACAAAGGAATCAAGGAAACATTAGTTCTTAGTAGCCAGGCATTGAAGAGATTCAATGAACAAAATGAGTACCTTAAAGAAAAAGGAGGGATTGTAATACACAATAAATGTTTGTTCATTGTCTTTTGTATTATAAAAACAAGGAGTTCCGTTTGAGGAGCGGGAGTTGCGAAAGCTCCCGCTGAAGTAAGGAGCTGTATAATACTTGGCTAGACACTATGAAAATTCTTTTGCTTAATGTAACAAAAAAGAGAACCCCCTCCCCTTCTCTCCTTCTGCATCTCAGTTGCCTCTTTTGTTCAAAGACACTGCTGCAAAGCTCATGTAACCATCTCCTGATAAGTTGCTAAACTAGTGTATCAACATCCTGCCTTCCTGCCTCACACTGGGCCAACATGACCAAATAAAAAAGAAGTTGAACCACAACGCTATGGAAGACTACGGCCTTCATCTTCACGACCACCAGAGGGACAGAGATGATCCCCTAGCAACAGTGTGCGCAGTCGCAGAATATACCAGGATGTGCTGCGTAATCCCGGAATTACCAAAATATAAAAAGGGACCCAGGCAGGGGTGAGGTGTGCGCCGTTGGCAGAGCCGAGACTCCCCGGCCGCCCAGCGCTGTTTTGCTTGCTGTTGCTTACTCAATAAATTCCTTTCTATTATTAATGCAATGCTCTCTGAAAATTAATTAAGGGGGCAACTTATAACATTGCTGTTTTATAGCAGTTGAATTCCAGTTTATTAGGACTTTTTGAACTGGCTGAGGCTGCGCAGTCTATTGTTGAGAGGGGGGTCGTTATTCCTCTGCTTCATGTTCAGGTGGGGGAAGTGAAGCGGCAAAAAGGATGTCTTGTGGTAAGGAATTTCACAGAGTCTGGTTTAACTCAAGGATGTTTACCCAACACCCCCTCCTGCTATCTGCTTGCTAAATCCTCCCCTTATCAAGGCCATTAAATTTTACAACCTTTTCTCCCCAGCAGATTCTCCAAATTCCTCAAAGAGAATGAACAAACCCCCACTAATTTATCACAACGATGAAAGATTTGATTGCTATATGCAGCCGTTAGGGTTGTATTGTATTCTCAACAACCCTGTATTCTCAACATGGCCCATTAACCTTCTCAGACTACACCTCCCTCAATGCTCTGGGAAGCCAACATGGCTTCCGGGTAACCCAGTGCCGAAAAACTACATTTCCCAGCGTTCCCTGGAAAATTGAACCTCGCAGCTTGCTGTAGGACGCCATTTTTTGCCCTCCTATGCCCTCCTTTTTTTTGCGGGGGTGGGGGGAGGAGGGGTTCCCATCCAGTTCTGGGGGTTTCCCCTCAATTTTGGTGTATCACCTCTACATTTCAGGGTTCTTCCCCACAATTTGGGGGTTTCTTCCCTAATTTGGGGCTTCACACCCCCAGTTTTGGGGTTACCCTCCAATTTGGGGATTCTCCCCCAATTTCAGGGGTTCCCCCCCACAATTTTGGGTCCACCACCATCCTTTTCTTGCCTTTCCCCTTAATATCAAGGTTTGTCCTTCCCCCCCTAATATTAGGCCTAAGCCTAACCCCTATTAACACAAACCTCTAACCCTAAACCTAACCGTTGCCAAGCTTTCAAGCAGTGCAAAGATTCAAAAACAACCAACCAACCTCTCTCCATCACAAAGTTTCTGTTTTGCTATTGTAGCACACAATCACACAGTAGTGTCCACCGCATCAGCACTGCCCTACTTTGGAGCCAGAATACCCTTGTGTTTCTGTCATAAGGCTTCTGTGGTCCATTTCATTGTGCTAACACCATGCCACTATTTTCAATTAGAGCTGCTTTTGAATGTCTTGTTATCTTTGATGACTCTCATGCCAACAAATATTGTGCAGTAAACATGCTTTCTCAATGTCACGTTATCTCCTTAGCGAAACTATACTGTCAGCATCCAATTTTTATCTTTTTTCTTACTGATAGCCATTTTCAGTTTCTTTAGTAAAATGAAAAGATAACACCCCATATCACAGACTCCATGGTCCCGAACTTTGGAGCATAAGAGTTTGTAAAAAAAAAAAAAATGCATTTCCTTTTGTTATAAGTTGCCCCCTTAATTAATTTTCAGAGAGCATTGCATTAATAATAGAAAGGAATTTACTGAGTAAGCAACAGCAAGCAAAACAGCGCTGGGCGGCCGGGGAGTCTCGGCTCTGCCAACGACGCACACCTCACCCCTGCCAGGGTCCCTTTTTATATCTTGGTAATTCCGGGATTACGCAGCACATCCTGGTATATTCTGCGACTGCGCACACTGTTGCTAGGGGGTCATCTCTGTCCCTCTGGTGGTCGTGAAGATGAAGGCCGTAGTCTTCCATAGCGTTGTGGTTCAACTTCTTTTTTTATTTGGTCATGTTGGCCCAGTGTGAGGCAGGAAGGCAGGATGTTGATACACTAGTTTAGCAACTTATCAGGAGATGGTTACATGAGCTTTGCAGCAGTGTCTTTGAACAAAAGAGGCAACTGAGATGCAGAAGGAGAGAAGGGGAGGGGGTTCTCTTTTTGTTACATTAAGCAAAAGAATTTTCATAGTGTCTAGCCAAGTATTATACAGCTCCTTACTTCAGCGGAGCTTCACAACTCCCGCCTCAAACGGAACTCCTTGTTTTTATAATACAAAAGACAATGAACAAACATTTATTGTGTATTACACTTTCACTTTAAAAAAAAAATATATATATATATATATATTGTTAAAATAATGTTGATTAAGGAGACGTTCGACGTTCGGGAGGCAAGGGTAATAGGCATTGGGGAGGCAAGGACAATCCCCAGACAAGGACTGTGTATCTCAAAACAAGACACTGGAACTCATGATAAGGAAGTGGCAGACGGACAGATGAACAAATGTAAGGACTATAAATCTTGAAACTGGACATTGGAATCATTATAAAGATACAACAAATGGAAGAATTAGCAACAACCAGTTCTTGCAATTAAGAAACCTGCCAACTCAGCAGATTCCTGACCAAAGGTGAAAAGTACACTGTGAGGAAGACTCGGGGTCTTCCTCCCAAAGACCACTGCCCACATCCCAAAGACCCCTGCCCACAATTCTTGGAAGGCTCTATGCAGACACAAGGTGCCAAAAGGCTAATTAGCATGAGAAGCGAGGGATGGCGGGGATAGGTAATGCATATGTATAGGTGCTTGTAGAATACTGATAGATTGATTGTATAAATTCAAGACTGCTTTCTGCTTTGGGTATGCGCGATAGGTGGAGAGATCCCCCGTGCATCCAGCGCTGCAATAAAGAATATACCACTTAAAGGAATTTCGGCTTCGATCTTTGAATCAATGTGTAGGAGTTCATTTGTCTACCTCCTGCACTCCTTTCATCTTTTTCTGAATGAGAGATGACCTCTGAAAAGGAGCATTTCCTTCAGTTTGTTTTGCTTTTATGACAAACCTTTGAACAGTGAGAACCTTGATCATTTCTAGACACGTGTTTCTATAAAAGGCTTTTCCCTGATGGGCAAAGTGACTTCCCGAGAATTACATGCTCCGGCATGCTCTGGGCACCCAGCATGGTGTCCCGGACGTGGAATGCCCGAGAACTACATCTCCCGGTATGCTCAGGGCACCAACATGGCCGCCCGAAAGCCCATGCTGGAGAACTGCATCTCCCGACATGTTCTGGGCACCCAACACTCCATGGTTTGGGGCAATCCTGGACACGAAGACGAACTAGGAGAAGCACTCTTTGAGAGCAGTCCTGCAGAGAAGGGCTTGAGGGTTCTGGTGAATGAAAAGCTTGAAATGAACCAGGAGTGCATGCTTGCAGGCCAGAATGCCAACTGAATCCTGGGCTGCATCAACAGAGGAATGGCCTGTGGAGGAATGGTTAAGTGAAGTAGGCCATGTGAACATTGCACAGCTAGGAGGCCGCGAGCTAACAAAGTATCGAACACAGCTCAAATGAGCCTGAGAAAGTACGTAAATAAGCCTGAGAAAATATGTAAATGCGGCCTGGGAAGGAATGTAAGTTCTGGGAGGTTTTAGGGAGGTTTCAGGGAGGTTTCAGGTACAAGAACATGATATCTGTTGGTATGCTGGGAAAGTACTAACTGTGTTATTTTGGTGGGAAACTAGCTGATAGAATAGAGAAATGCATTAACCAATCATGAGCTTAGCTTTTGCAATATGTATGAGCTAATAATATTGAATTAGATAAAAGACGACTGAGCTATCCAATAAATCGAAGTTCACTGATCACTCATATTGAGCGTCTGTGTCTTCCTTCCGTCGACAACAAATGTCCTCGCAACAAATGGCGCCCGAACAGGGACCTGCAATACAGGAACAGGGACTTCGCTGGAGTTGAACCTGCGCTGGAATTGTACCTGCGAGCCACGGTTGGACGGAATACAAGGACCGGTCCTGCAACGCAGCTCAGGAGGTGAAAAGGATTACAAATTGCTGAATCTCCGCACCCGAGGCCTGAAAGGTGAATGGAAAAGAAACCTGGAATCCCCGCACCCGCAGCTCGGAAAGGGAGTCCTCGCACCCGGGATGAGCCTATAGAGGGTCCCGCTGGAAAGCGTCGCCGAGGTCTTTGCAAAGGCTGCAACGGTACCGACGTATATAAAGGTATGGAGAGACAAGCGGCGTATGATTTTCTCAAATGCTTTTTAGAAAAGCGGGGCACACAGGATATATGTTGTAAAAAGAATTGCCAAAGTTATTAGCTTATGGGATAGTTAAGGGTTGTTTTTAAATCCTGATACTGTGTTTGAACAAGCAGAGTGGAGGAAGTTTGGGGACAAATTATTTGATGAGGTAATTAGTGATAATAAAATAGCGAAAAAATTGATGAAGCCATGGAGGGCGGTAACTAATGCATTAGCAACACATCAAGCTGAACAAAAAATAGCTGCTGCTGCAACAGAACGATTAGGATCATCCAGTCAGAAGGGGGGGGCTTCTGCTTCTTCCTCTACTCAGCAAAGAGCTGAGGAACAAGCTTACCCCTCTCCACCATCATATAGAACAGTTATAATTCCACAAGGGACTTCGGTACCCATATCAGGGGAAGAAGAACCTTCACAGTCACAGCCACCGACAGCCCCGCCTGTACCCCCACCTGCACAATCAGAGAATAGAGAAAGGGTGGGTGAGGAGTCAGGTACAAATTCATTTTCAACAAGTCCATTTAAAATCAATGTACAGGACAGGGAGGAGACATGGAAGAAAATAGCGCATGAAGCAATGAAGGAAGGGAATCTTGAAGTAGCAGCACAAATAACAACAGCCTATCCGGTGGTGTATTCACCTCCAGATGCACAGGGAAATGTACAGGCTCAGTTGACTAATTTAGATTGGAAATTATTAACACAATTACGATCTACAGTAAATGAGTCTGGATTAAAGGGAGAACCTACTCGTCAAATGTTAGATTATATTTGGGGGACAAATATTTTGCTCCCAGGAGATATTCGTAGCATAATGAAACTAATCTTGACACAGCATCAACAACTTTTGTTTAATGCATATTGGCACGGTATCTGTCAAGAAGAGGTAGCGATAATACGCGCGCCTGGGGATCCCTTGTATGGTGTTACATTAGACGAATTACTGGGTATGGGACCATATTTTAGAACAGAGGCGCAGGCACTCTTGGGACCAGACAAAGCTAAGGTATCAGAATCTAGCCAGAAGGGCATTAGAACAAATTAGAGAGCCAGGGGGAATGCCGTCCTACATGGGAATTAAACAGGGCAGAGAGGAACCATTCGGATTGTTTATCGATCGGGTAGCAAATGCGATACAAGCAGCGGGAGTTCCCGATTATCTTAAAGGCACTATACTAAAGCAATGTGCACTCCAAAATTGTAACCCTTCAACTCGTAGTATATTAGTTACGTTACCTAGTACTTGGACAATAGAGGAAGGATTGGAAAGAATGTCTCAGGTACCTGTAGGTCCACAGACTATGTTAGTAGAAGCAGTAAAACAATTAGGTGATAACATGAAAGAACAGTCAAAAGTGTTTGCAGCCCTTGCTCCTTTGCAAACCCCCGGTGGACGTCCTATTAGCCGAGTATCGACACCGCAATATCGTTGCTTTCGATGTGGTATTGCGGGACACATTAGACGGGACTGCAAAATAGAATCTGTGTGGTGCCAGAATTGTCAAACAAATACTCACAGCACTTCAGCATGCCGCCGAAATGCGTCGGGAAACGGCCGGAGCAGCGGGAGGAGCCGCCCCGCGACGACACAAAAAGTGGCTTTTACGACAACGGCAGCGACGGCAACAGCACCAGCACCAACTGCGACGAATCCTTTTTTCTCCGACCAGCCACCAGAGGGAGCCTCGGCCTGGATTTGGCAACCGCAGTCGATGTGACTTTATTGGATTCGAGACCCTCCAGGGTAAAAACAGGACTTATTGGACTTATTGTTAATAAGGAACCTGTGGGAGCTTTGTTAATAGGGAGATCGTCTGCCACCATGAATGGATTACAAATATTAACTGGACTTATTGACAAGGATTACTTTGGGAAAATACAAATTATGGTTTCTGCAATGTTTCCTCCAATTCATGTGCCGAAGGGCACAAAAATAGCACAGTTAATCCCATTGCCTCATCTTGCTGAATCATTAGCATCGGAATCTGCAAAGGATCGAGGACTGGGAGCATTTGGCTCCACGGGAAAAGTGGCTTTATTGACACTTGGTATGCGACACAGACCACGACAAAAAGTCACTGTGTGTTTAAAGGATGAGAAAATACAGATTGAGGCATTGTTGGACACTGGTGCTGATGTATCTATAATCAGCACAAAGGATTGGCCCTCACATTGGCCTACATTTGAGTCTAATGCCACAGTTTCGGGAGTAGGAGGCATGACTCTTGCTCGTCGATCACCAGTGCTACAATGGACAATAGGTGATAAGGTGGTACAATGCAGTGTCTCCATCTTATCACTACCTGAAGGAGTACAAGCGCTGGTAGGGCGAGACATCCTTGCCCAAATGGGAGCAGTTCTCACGACAGATCATCAAAATTTTTAGGTGTGGCCATTGCTTGGACTTTCCCGATCCCACTTAAATGGAAAACTGATGAACCTGTATGGGTTGAGCAGTGGCCACTGAAACGGGAAAGTCTTTTACATGCTCATAAATTAGTACAGGAACAGTATCAACAAGGGCATCTGAGACTGTCAACAAACCCTTGGAATACTCCGATTTTTGTGATTCCCAAAAAATCAGGGAAATACCGTTTGCTACATGACTTACGAGCAGTTAATAATCAGATGTGTGCTATGGGAGCACTGCAACCTGGATTACCTAATCCTGCTATGATACCAGAAGGGTGGAAATTACTAATTGTGGATCTCAAAGACTGCTTTTTTACAATTGCATTACATGACAATGATAAACAGAGGTTTGCTTTTACACTTCCTGCTATAAATCGTGAAGGACCATATCAGAGATTTGAATGGACTGTGTTACCTCAGGGCATGCGTAATTCACCTACGTTATGTCAGCTCTATGTTGATGCAGCACTTCAACCAATTCGCCGTGCATAGCCAAAAACGATTATTTACCATTACATGGACGATATTTTGCTAGCCCAGAAGGAGATATTTTCCTTACAACAGAAAAATGCCCTGGCAGTTGCTCTTAAACAAATGGGACTGGTAATTGCACCAGAAAAAATTCAGGAGACAAGCCCTTGGAAGTACTTAGGGTGGAAAATCACAGATTCTACTATTCAGCCTCAGAAACTTACTATCCAATCGAACATCACAGCTCTCAATGATGCTCAAAAACTGCTGGGAGATTTACAGTGGATTAGGCCAGTGGTCGGAATTCCAAATGAACTGTTGAATTCCCTTCGACCTTTATTAAAAGGAACTGATCCTGCCGCAAAGGTGACATTATCAGAACAACAGTCGGAAATATTACAACAAATTGCATCATTGATCACAACGCGTGTCACGCATCGACGCATACCTGACAGGCCACTGGATTTTACTGTTTTGTGTGGTCCACAACACTTGATGGGTGCTATCACACAGCAAAAAATAAAAACGGGGGAAAAGGAAATGGAAACTGTGGTATTGGAGTGGATAGCTCCCCCATTGCAACCCCGAAGAACAATTCAAGAAAAAATTGACATGCTGTCAGAATTAATAAAGAAAGGAAGAAATCGGATACTACAAATAGACGGAGTTCCGCCAAGTACAATCTGGGTACCAATAAAGCCAGGTGACTTGGAATGGTACATACAGAATTCTGAAAAACTACAAGCTGCATTATTACAGGATGGCGCCACAATAGTGGCAAAGACATTACAATCAACTATATTGTCATGGATGGAAAACCAAGCATGGATAACCCAGCCCAAGCGGTCGGATTCTCCGTTAGCAGATGCAGTAACTGTTTTCACGGACGCTGGGAAGCGCTCCAAGTCTGCTGCAATAACATGGAAAGACGAACAAGGCTGGCAACATCAAATTTTAAAGGGCCAGGACAACGATTCATTACAGACATTAGAGCTCTATGCAGTTGTATGGACATTTATAAAATGGAAAGATGCCCCTTTAAATGTAGTATCTGATTCTCTGTATGTAGTAGGTATAGCTAATCGTATAGAGGACTCTGCCTTAAGAGATGTAAAAAACGAACGCCTTGCAGAACTATTAACTAGCTTACAGCTTGCTATAGCGCAGAGAAGCAAATCCTATGCGGTGATACATATACGAAGTCACCAATGGGTGGAAGGACTGGGAGAAGGCAATGCTCGGGCGGATAAATTAGTTGCCGCTCCAGCCACTGAAGCGCCATTATCTCCCTTCTGCAGAGCTCGGGAGGCTCATGCTATTTTTCACCAGAATGCTAAGGGACTTGCGCGGGCTTACAAACTGTCTAGAGCTGATGCACAAGCGATAGTAAAAGCTTGTCCAATATGTATTATATAACTCAGGGGTGGGACTTGGAGTCGGGACAAACCCAAGAGGGCTTAAAGCCAATGAAGTGTGGCAAATGGATGTCACTCATGTTCCAGCATTTGGACGATTGAAATATCTGCATGTAACAATAGACACTTATAGTCACATGATCTGGGCTACACCGCAGCCTGGGGAAAAAGTTCGGGATGTACGACGTCATCTTGCCAGTTGTTTTGCAGTAATGGGAGTACCACAGACTATAAAGACTGATAATGGTCCAGCCTATGTTAGTGGGCCACTCAAGCGATTCATGGAACTATGGGACATTAAACATATTACTGGTATTCCACATTCACCAACTGGTCAGGCTATTGTGGAAAGGGCTAATGGAACAGTTAAACAATATTTAGAAAGGTTTAAAGACATTATTGATGTTAGAGAAAGGGTGGACAAGACTCTATTTGTTCTGAATCATTTGTGTGTTTTTGGGGAACATGACGAACCACCTGTAGCACGTCATTATACTAAATCTGAAAATGATAATAAATGTGCTATGAGAGTATTGTACAGAGATATGAAAACAGGGCAATGGTTAGGGCCTGCTGATGTGATTTATGTGGGACGAGGTTATGTATGTGTCTCTTCCCCTACAGGTCCGACCTGGGTGCCTAGTCGGTGTGTAAAGCCAGCCATCGAAGAAAGAAGAGGATGACAACGATCATGGCTGAAGTAACAGAACAAGGGACTTTGATTATGCTATCAGTTATAATAATGGCTGGACATGGTACTGCCATCTTAGGGAAGATTGACCCTCAGCAGAATATGTGGGTCACCTGGGCTAATGAAACCGGACAAAGTTCATTTTGTCTGTTTCTTGCTTCTGCATCTGATCCTTTTAGAACATGCTTATTTGGGGTCCCAATAGGGGATCCAAAGGAACTGAGTGAAATGTTAGCACCATATTCTGCCAGTGTTACTCTACTCAGTAGATCCCTTTCTGCTAACGTCTCGGATGGAGTAGTTGCTGCCCTGCAAGCTCTTAATAACTCATTGCCATGGGACCCTCAAGAACTGGATCTCCTGGGGTCTGTGGTAGTAGGGAATAGCAGTAGTAACTGGACACAAACATGCTTTGTACTCCATGAAGGGAAACAAAATAAAACGCACTGGACCAACATAACATCGAGGACCCTTGGATTTGAGGCCAATGGACATTACTGTGGATGGAACAACACCGGTAACATTAGTGTACCATTTGTGGCGTATGGAATAGGTGACACCAATTCGATCTGGTTTCAAAGTCAGGCCAAAGCTTTGCCACCTGGTATGTTTTTAATCGGTGGGGACCGTGCATGGCAAGGAATACCAGCTAGTGCTTTTGGGGGTCCGTGTTACCTAGGACAACTCACACTTTTCGTTCCAGATTTGCACTCGTGGCAGAACTCGACAGGGAGCAGAAGAATTAAACGAGAATTAAAAACTTTGGGTTCTGACTGTAATGATGGGGTACAACTGTGGGGCCCAGCAGGAAGATTCTTTGCTTCTTTAGTGCCTGGTGTGGGAACTGCACATGCTTTGACTAACATTAATAAGCTTGCTTGTTGGGCTGTTAAACAATCAAATGTAACAACACAAGTTCTTTCTGAAATGTCGCAAGATATGGAGAGCATAAGACATGCTGTATTACAAAATAGGGCCGCTATTGATTTCTTGTTATTAGCTCAAGGACATGGGTGTGAAGATGTAGAAGGAATGTGTTGCTTTAATCTCTCTGATCATGGGCAATCAATTCACAATCAATTAAAATGGTTAAGGGATCATACACAAAAAATTACAATACAAAATAATTGGTTTGATGATTGGCTTAAATCTGTCTTTGGAAATGTAGGGGGATGGGTTTTTAACTTAGTCAAAGAGGGACTTCGCCTTTTGCTTATAATTGTATTGATTATAATTGCTGCATGGGTAGTCTTTAGCTGCTTATCTAGGAAATTAGAACAACTCACAGAGAAGGTGTTTGTAGCCCAAAATAAAAACGGGGGAATTGTGGAGGAATGGTTAAGCGAAGTAGGCCATGTGAACATTGCACAGCTAGGAGGCCGCGAGCTAACAAAGTATCGAACACAGCTCAAATGAGCCTGAGAAAGTACGTAAATAAGCCTGAGAAAATACGTAAATGCGGCCTGGGAAGGAATGTAAGTTCTGGGAGGTTTTAGGGAGGTTTCAGGGAGGTTTCAGGTACAAGAACATGATATCTGTTGGTATGCTGGGAAAGTACTAACTGTGTTATTTTGGTGGGAAACTAGCTGATAGAATAGAGAAATGCATTAACCAATCATGAGCTTAGCTTTTACAATATGTATGAGCTAATTATATTGAATTAGATAAAAGACGACTGAGCTATCCAATAAATCGAAGTTCACTGATCACTCATATTGAGCGTCTGTGTCTTCCTTCCGTCGACAACAAATGTCCTCGCAACAATGGCCAGCAGGTTAAGGGAGGGGATTTTCTCCCTCTATTCTGCCCTTCTAAGGCCCCACTTGAAGTCGTGTGTCCAGGTCTGGGCCCCCCAGAACAAGAAGGATGTTTATCTTTTAAGAGCGGGTCCAGAGGGGGGCTACAAAAGTGCTCAAGGGGATGGAACACTTCTCCTATGAAGAAAGGCTAAGAGAGCTGGGGCTTTTCAACCTACAGAAGAGAAGGCTCCGGGGTGACCCCATTGCAACCTTGCAGTACTTAAAGGGGACGTAAAAAAAAAAGATGGGGAACAACTATTCTTAATCAGATAAAGACAGGATAAGGGGGAATGGCTTTAAACTAAAAGAGGTGAGATTTAGATTAGAGGTTAGGAGGAAACTTGGAGGGTGGCAAGGCACTGGAACAGGTTGCCCAGAGAAGTTGTGAATGCCTCATCCTTGGTTCAAGACCAGATTGGACAAGGCCCTGAGCAACCTGATCTAGTGAGTGGTGTCCCTGCCTATGGCAGGGTGGTTGGAACTGGATGATCTTTGAGGTCCCTTCCAACCCAAGCCATTCTATGATTTCATTCTGTCGTTTTGTTGACTATGTTGGACACTTCATATTTTGAGCTTCCATTTTTTTATAAGCTATGTAGGCTTTGGCTGCAGCTCCATAGTGATCAGTGCAGTCTTTCTTCAGGGTATAGATAATTCTTCTTTCTTAATAACTGTAATAGCAATTCCAAGCTGTAAACTACTTTGTCATCCTAAGTTGTCCTTTCTTCTTAGGCTTTAGGTTATATATTAGTGACAAAAGCTTAATTTAATTAAAATACCTGTTTGTATTAGGCGCTGAAATTGAAAACCACTGTGAAAGGGGATACATCACCTACCCTGGCAACCACCAGCTTCTGTAAAAAGGAGGTGAGTGAACCCATTTGTGTAAGGAGAGTTCAAAAAAAAAAAAAACACTAAATTCAATTGAGCATGGCACTGTATATCAGTTGTATATATTGTTTATTTACTTTTCTGATTAGATACTATAGCAGCAAAGTTGTAACGTATAGTGTGTTAAAGTGATTCTTCAGCCCATAGCAAATGAATAAAGGATGAGCCTGAAGGTAGTAGTACTTCTCATGCTAATGCAAGTCTGGATATTTTTATATCTGAGCATATTTCATGGAAAAAAAAATATATATATATTTTCCATAACCAATCATCTTTTGATTATTTTAACATCTTTATCAAGTTTAAAGCAAAATTTAGTTGTGTTTTTATTTCCTGTAACTACATTTTTTTTACAAGGCATAGGAGTGAAAAATGTAAATTACACTTTTCTAGGTGCATCTTATATATAGAAGCTTCAGAAGTGCTTGTAGAATTTCAGACTGCAGCTTAATACTTAATATTAGAGAAGAGAGGGGAGAGGGGACAGAACTTAGGAGGTAAGTACAGAGAACACATGACAAAAGAACAATTTGGGGGAAAAGTAGTTTTAGCAGTACCATGTCTAAATATCACAAATGAACCATGAAATGAAATCAAACTGTATATGCATGGTGGTGCATATATTTTAAGTCTGTATTTTAATTGTTTAATAAGAAATTTCCAGGGTTGCACTGAATATCAGCTGCTTGGGTTTTAATTCCAGTGTTCCAAGAGTGTATCATACTTATTAGTCTCCAAATCCAATTGGTAGGGAGAGTATTTCTCTGCAAGAAAATTAATTAGATTTTGTTATTTCAAATTCAAAAAATATACTTTTAAGAAATGTACCCTGCCAAAAGTATTTACGTGTTCTTACATGTCACTGTCTTATCTCATTCGTGTCTATATGGTCAGTATTTCTTAGTATAATTAATATGCATCCCTTATGTTACATCATAGCCTTGGGAGTCCCAATCTTTCTGCAGTAATTTTCCTCATGAAGTTGTCTGTGCAGATTCCTGGGGCCAGTCCTTGCTGGTTTCTACAGATGCTGGCATCTTGTTAATTGATGGTTAGTAAATGATGCTGTGTTCTTGTGTCAATTATTTATGTATCTGACCATTTTCTTCAAAATAAATGTTCATAAGCTCTGTTTAGGTAATTGGTAAGTCCTCACCTGCAAGGAGAGTACCAATCCAAGTGAATCTATTACATTTATGTAATCTAGCTGCAGATTTTTTCTCTGCATCAGAATTCTTATTTGGAGCCAATTTTTGTGCAGATTTCTGAATGTTTTGTTATTTCAGATGCTGTTATCTTGGCCATCTGAAAAGATTTATGAAGTCAAACCCAAACTCAAGGAGCGTCTGGATTTTTTAGCCCTGGATGATACTAATGAACATGAAGCACAAGGCTTATGTGGTGATGAAAGCCTGTTTCTTCCATAGCAGTGCTTTTACTAGTTTGACCTCTTATCTTCTGTGTGCCACATAAGGCCATTGGGACTAAGGGAATGAAGTTAGTTATCAGTGAAAATTTTCAGAATTCAAAACAAAGGTCCCTTTCAGGCTTCAGTTGCATAATTTCATCCATGGCAATGATAAAACACTCCTATAAGGAAGTACTGGTTATGATGCTGCAGCATACATACGAGCTTTGTGCAGAATGTTTCATTTTCGTGAGAAAAAACAAGACTTATTTTATTAGAAAGAAATAGTTCAGAACCATTGACTACCAAATTTTAGCAGAATTTTAAAGAAATATGTGTGTTTTCTTTTTTAGATGATCAGCCATCAGTTCAAGTATTTGATAAAACTCTCCAAATAAAGCAGATGCATGTGTTGGAAGCTCTGGATCTTTTGATTGCCCGAACAGACGAAGGTAGGAGAGGTCCTTGTTATTTGGTTCTTATTTGAATGTCTGTTTAACTGTTTTTTGGCAGACATACCAGTAGAAGGGAATGCCTTAGGTGCTTTTCTTTAAGAGTTGTTTTTGTTTTTTAACTTGGAAGCATGCTGTAGAATTTTAATTCCCACAGCACTAGATTTATATAATCACCTTTTGTCACATCACATAGCTATTCTTAATTATTGTAATTAGGTTTTTGAGCTCTGAGTTTATTGTTCTCTTTTTCAGATCTTTCCACTACTTTCTTGTAGGTGTTCCAGCCCTCTTATCATTTTTGTGACCCTTCTCTGGATCCACTTTAACAGGTCCATGTCCTTCTTGTGCTGGGGGCACCTGAGCTGAACACAGTACTCCAGGTTGTGTCTTACAGGGGCAGTGTGGAGTGGGGGAGTATCACTTCCCTCAACCTTCTAGGCCACACTTCTTTTTGTGCAGCACAGGATATGATTAACTTTCTGGGCTGAAGGTAGACATTACTGGTGCATGTCAGATTTGTCATCCACCAGTATATAGATGGTCTCCAGCTACTCTTAGAACTCAACACTCTGGAAATCTCCCTAGCTGAATAATGTGTTTGTTCAGTTGTACAAAAATGTGGAGGAAATTACTTATGCTGTCACTGTTCTACCAAATGTGTTATTGGTTTTTGTTCTGTGATGTGTAACCACATTCTAGTGCTATAGATTATATTCTCTTGAATATTCTGGTATAAAAAAAAAAAAAAAAAAAAAAAAAAAACTTAAAACCCGTCTGTCCAAACAATTTTTTTTTTTTTTTTTACCCTCATTTCAAAAGGATTAAATGTCCCTAAAATATGCACTTTTTCAGTTAGGTACTTTTTACCCAAAAGTCTGTGAAGTGAATACGGACAGTGCAAGAACAGGATCTGTATGTGTAACACAGATAAAATAATTAGAAATCTGGTTGTTTTATTGTTTTTTACCACATTATGTCTGTTTGCTCAATATTAGCTGAAGTGACATTTACCCAAGCTAAGGGTAAAATGTGGTTCCTTTCATATCATTGGGAGTTGCCCATTTTGGCTGGACCTGATGAAATTCATCCTGGAACCCTTGCAGAACCAGCTGAGATTACCTGAGAAGCATTTGCAGTCATCTCTGAAGACACCTGGCGGGTGGGTGACATTTTTGAAGATCTGAAAAGGGTAGTTGTATCTGAAGCTTAGTTTATGAAACTTCTAGAATAGATAATTGCATTTAATAGTCAAAACGCTGTGATGATTGGTTAAACCTGAAGAGAGAGATGTTACAAGCCATTTTGAGGTAACAGGATTAGGCATTACTGGCATCAATTCATGATGCTTCAAGCATATTTTGATAAAGAGTTTTTGTGTAAAAAGTTGAAGAGATTTTTGAATGCTGTTGTGGGTGCTTTCTGAATCATTTAGAGGAGAGAAAGGTCTTTTGTTCTTGCTAGTATCCTTGCCTCTTGTTTTGTATTTGTATACCATAGTGAAACTGAGATCTGGAGTGGAAGTTATCATTGCCCTTTATTTTCAGACTATGCCTTAGTCTAGTTAAATGTTAGATGGGTAAAAGCAATCTTATATTGGGTGTACAAATTGGTATTAAAGACTATATGGGTTTTTAGGATACAATAATATATTAAAAGGTTAACTTTGTATGTACTTTAAATGCGTCCTTCTGATGTGCTTCAAGTGCATCGATGTAGAACTGGTATTTTAAGACTCAAGCAGAAAGACTGATGTTTGTGTTATGAAAATGTTCCCATAGAATGTGGTATTATCCAGCACTCAGTTCTAACAACCAGGTTTGAGATCACTTTAAGGTAGCTCATTTCAGAAGAAAATCCTGTTTCTACTGCTTTCTAGTACCCTCTGCATTTCTGAGAGAGAGGAAATGTTAACAGTGAAACTAGAACTGAAGATAATGCTATCACTGAGATTTTTCAGGTCAGCATACCAAAAGAAGGGGGTATTTCAGGCACCAACAATACATCTGGTATTAATGACAGATGCAGAAATTGCTTTGGTAGCAGTGCTCTCTTTTCTAATGTTGATTAAATTTGTCTTAGTAATGAGAGATGAGTTATAGAAGTGGATCCACTTTGTCCTCCAAACATGTTTGTTTATTTTTTTGCTACAACTTATTTTGTGAAACACCTAGACATGGTGAGGGGGAAGGAAGAAGAGCTCCTTCACTTGGAATAATCAAGTCTGTAGGAGGTGAAGAAAAACTCTCTTAAAAAAAACGACACCAAAGAAAAGCTTGGCTGATAGTCAGTTTCATGAGCAGCCACAGATGTAACACCGCAGTGGGGTTATTTGGGACATTTGCAAAACAACTAGTATCCTGAAAGAGGAACGCATTGAGGAGTGCAATCTCTAGGATGCATCCTATAGGACACACCTGACAAAGAGACAGAGCTGAATTAATGAGTAGTAACGCTGTTCTTGAACATTTGATTTAGCTTATGCTTTCTAGCCTTCCTTTCAAAAGGGTGAATTTTGCTTGCCATTCTTCCTCCATGAACTCATTCATGGAGCACGCATTCTTGTATGTACGTTCTTGAAAAGAGAGAGATTGCATATATTTCATTTTCCTTTTATCGGTGTTGACAGTAAGAATTTGCTGGTTGATCAGTGTTTCAAGTTGTGGTGGACTTAAGGAACATTGCATCTTCTTTTCTCTTACACTTTCTATGGGAAAAGAAGGTCATAAAGGTTCAGAAGCTGCCCTGATTCATGTTTATCTATTATCAGAATTGAAGGCAGCACATGTGATCTTGCTTTTGTATTTACGGTTGGATCCACACTGACTATACATGTATATTAAGAAAGCGTGCTTATGTTTCCAGCTATACCAGCTAGACTAGTAGAGAGTATACTTTTGTCAGAAAATCTTGTTTTACTTGCATTTTAAGAAACTTGGCTTTTAGTTAAGAAACTAATCTTAACAATAGCTTATTTCCAACTGCAAATAGTAGTGTATCATTTATTTATTTATTTATTTTAAATTTCGGAGTTGTGTATTCCACTTATGTCTATCTTTGTGGAAAAAAACATTTAGCCTGTGGTGGTGGATGCTGTGCTATTTTTGCAGTTGGAATATGCCTTGAACCTAACTTGCCTAACTTTGAAGAACTGATAAGCAAAACCAGTCCGCATCCAAAGGTTTTCAGACTCTGTTAAGGATCCAGGTATCAGCTGCTAGGCTGGATGGTTCCAGAATTTAAAGTTAACCCTTCTTCCCTTGCCTTTAGTTTGTATCTGTCGTATTTTCACCGTCTTCTAGCAGTGTAGGTTTCACTGTTTTGAGGCTCCTATTATTTATTGCCGCAGCACCATCTGATGGGAAACTCTGCTAGTGAACTGAAAGGGTTGCTTACTGGAACTGTAGAGTCTAGATAGAGTTCACAAGCAGTCTTCCTGTCACATTGCTGCTTACACTCAGAGAAGCAAAATTGTTTAACTTTGCTTTTATGGCAATGCTGTCTGTTAGGTGATTCGTCTCTTTGGAAGTATTAATTTCAAACCACTGTCTTTTTCTAATTTGCTGTTTCCTGACTTTCTCCATCTTCAGGAAAAGACTCTCGTCTCCTTGTCTTCAGATTGAGTGCTGTCCAAAAAGATATAGAAACAAAGCAGATGATAAGAAGCAAATATGACTGCAGAGAAAATAAATTGGAGAGAACAAAAGGTAGCTTTATTATCTTGTATGAAAAGTGTCCACTGTGGTATTGTGCCAGTAGTTGCCAGGGTTTATTAGCTCCCTTGAGGCTGTTGTAGGTTTCACCTTTAGTTTTATCTCTGGACAGTTAATTCAAACTTTAAGCTTATGTGTGAAAATAACATAGGGTACAGTCCAGCCTATCATTTGAGAACTTGGTAAAAAATACCATGTTACTTGGCAATCACTGCTGATGAAAAGCTCTGGTGAAAAACAGATATGTTGCTTTCGGATTGAGGGGTATAAGAAAAATTACGCATGGATGTAAGACTGAAATAAAGGTCACTGTGAGGTAGAAGAACAATGGCAAATCTTTTTTAATTAGTAATGCTTAGAATAGTTTGGGTATTGCAGATTATTTTAGTAGATGTAAACATTTTCCGATATTCTGCATCAAGCTTCCTTGGAAAGCTGGAAACTGCAGAATAGTAAAGAAAAAAACATATATTTACTCGTTTACTTGCAAAAGGTGTAAGGGTAAAATAGTTTTCAAAAGAGTTACTGCCTTTTGTCTTTTTCTAGAATTTAATATTATCCTGTTGGGATGTTTGTAATTGTGTGGTGCTCAGATATCAGATACCCATTGTACTAACCATCATACAAATACAGAACAAAAGTAAAAATAAAAAATAAAAAATAAAAAAAAAAAACAGTCCTTACCCCAAATACTTACAACCTAAATTGTTTTTTTTTCTTAGGCTGCCATTTGTATGCCATTAAAACTCACCATGGCAGTGAACTGAGGATTGTTGTGGCTATTCGGAACGAACTACTTCTCATCACAAAGAAATACAATCCATGCAACAGTTTAACCAGCAGCTCTCTGCCGTCATTACCTGAATCTCCAGTAGACGAGTTCCAGTACATCTGGGTATGTGTAATCTAATCACTAATCACTTTTACAGACTGGGCAGCACTCAGCTAGTGGAGGGAAAAGGCAAAGAGCATGCATTTTATCATCTGGAACCTCCAGACAGATGTAAGTGAAAAGCAATACAATGGAGATCCATCATTGATATGCCAAAGAAATATTTCAGACTTCTTAAATTGTCATCTTGTTCTGTATCATGCTTCTCTGCTTAGATTACATCCTTGTAAATTCATGGAGTAATGCAATATTCACACTAAGAGCCTGAAAAAGAGAATAATACTATTATTTATCTCATAGGAAATATGCCTTTCTGACCCTCCAGTGGTTATGACACTGGTGGATGGACCTACTGGAGACAGTGACGATATGATCTGTGTGGCGTATTGGCATCAGTTTGATTTAGTTAATGAAAGTATTGGGGAGTCCTATAGACTGCATCATGTTGAAGCAAACAAAGTAAATTTCTAGCATTTAAACTATTTTCTTGCAGAATTGGTCCGTGCTGTGCTGACCTCCTGGGAGCAGCATTTACGGAGATCCTCTCGTCTCCTTTACTTTTCACTTTTTTAACTTCTACTTTAGAGTACTCTGAGGCATTTTTTCCTTTTGGAATGTGTAATAACAATCACTCCTAAGAGAGGTAGTTATAAGGTATGACATATTAGGAAAGAGCTGTGTTTCAAGCTCTGGAATATTGCTGTCAGTATAAATGCAAAGCCATTTTTTCTCCTTTCTTAGTCAATATTTTGATTTTTGTCTTTTCTTCATGGTCTCAGTGTTTTATTCTTTAGGAGGTTGCAGCAAAATAATTTCAGGTTTTGGCCACCATTATCTCATTCAGATTTGCCTATTTGCATGTACTAAAACTGAAATATTTGTGTATATCTTTTAGTTCTAAACTGCTGCCCAGCCAAGTAATACATTAACTGTATCTTACTAACTGGGACATAGGGTTGGGATTTAAGTAAACATCCTGATTTTTGGAAAAGGGTTCAAATGTTTCCTGTTGCTGGGAAGATAATGATCTTCAGCATTTTGAAAATCAAATAATTTCAATAATTTCTTAATATGGATGTGAATGTATAGCTTTAAGCGTAATTTAAAAAAAAAAAAAAAGAAGAACCTTTTACAGGGTTACTCTTGTGTTCTGTTGACTTCTCTGCTCATAATGGTATAAGGGACATCTCTTTTGATTTGATGCTTCTTGTTGATTTTTTTTTAAATCATCTATGTTTTTATTCAGATTTGATGATGAAGAGGGTTGGTACTCCTAGCATTGGCAATACAGTATTAAGATTCTCCACAGCAATGGGAATCTATTTTAATCTGGATTAAGAAGGAAATAAATTAAAGAATGTGGACAGTCAAGAATCACCCCCCTGTTCTCTTCCCCAGTAACCCTTATTTCCTTTGAGAACACAGACAAAGCAGGAAGTTAATTAGATCTGTGCCAGTGATTTTTGTGTTGTTGAAATTGGTTACCAAATTATTTCCACAGGTCACAAAGCAGAAATGTCTTTCAGTTGCTACTGATGGGTCAAAATGTGTTTTTAGATATATAAGCTTCCAGGTCTGTTTAACAGTTCTTGCCTTATATTTGTCTTAAATCAAGAGAACACCTACTTTATTGCACAAAGGAAAGCCATGAAGTTCATGAAGTCAATCTACAGCCCTGCCCAAGTAGCAAATAGTGTGGTTTAGGAGACATTTGTCTAATCCAGTCTTAAGTATTTCATCAAGGAGGTCTCCTTTTCTGAATGTATATACTACTACTTATGGGTGTCTTGTTTTTCTTTTAATTTAACTGTAAAAGACAAATACAGGATTAAAGTATGAGAATATAAGTAGCCTATGCTATGCAAAAACCATTTTAGTTTATCCAGCAGTGGTTCTCAGTTTCTAAATTCAGTTTATTCAGTAATTCTTGAAGTACATCCACATCAATCAATGTACCTGTTAGTGGTTTTGATCCAGTAATTGGCACTTTTGATCTTTCTGCTAGTCGTGATTTTCAGTCGAGCTTTTTAGATTTCACTTTTTGGAAAGAATTGCTATTTTTAGCATAGCATGTTAATTCAAAGCTACCCTGAAATAACTCAGTTTCCCAAAATTTATATTGTCAAGTAAGTTAGGTATGTTTGTATCATTTTATACTGTAGGTATGTATTTATACTGAAGGTACAAAATTGAATAGGCATTACTGAAATACAGCATTGAATACAAAAGAAATTGATTTCCATCCTATCGGCATCCTGAAAATGAATCACAAAAAAGAAATAGTTTTTGTTTTTTTTTTTTTCTTTTATCTGTAATTGTGCACCAACTGATTTGATTGCTTCTTAGTCAAAACCTGGTCATAGTAACATCAGTATCCTATCTGCCTGATCATTACCCTTTCCTATTATCATTGCAGGTAAATTTTGTTGCAGCTATTGATGTATATGAAGATGGTGAAGCTGGCCTACTGTTATGTTATAACTGTAAGTAGTTAGGGAAGACTGGAAATGATAATATCTCAACATGTAATTCTTTCTTCATTGGAGTTTAGATCTGTATTTTAAAGTTTCAGTGTTTCATGGAAAGTATTTCAAAATACATTTTTTTTTTCAATTTAAGTGCATATTAGAAGGACTAGAAATAGAAGTACTGTTTTATTGTGGTGTGTGTAATTGGACAGACATTACCATCTTACTCACAAAAGTCCTATTTCTTCAGATCTATCTTATTTTTGCCTAGTCTCACACTGGGTGTTTCTAGGACATGTACAAATTAGTATTCCACCCCTTTTCTTCTTTGTGCTTTCCCATTCTGTCATGTGCTTTCTTTCCTTCTGCACACTTCTTTGTGCTGGCACATTTTAAAATTGTAGTTCTCTTAATCTCTTTTTATAAAACGGCCTTGGATTTCATATGGATATGCTCTTCTGTGCTGTACACATGTAGTTTTGCTTTCAGTCCTCAGGAAAATCAAAGTTACGAGTATGAAACGTCCTTTATGAGGTGATGCTGAAGGACAAAGCACAACTTTCTGTTTCAGATGGCATGTCCTATTTGCCTTTCCAAAGAGAGCATTGATGGAAACAGGATCAATACATCTACGTATTCTAGCATTGGCCGTTAGATTGGTACCACAGGGAAAAAGTCTCTAAAGTGTATCTTTGTATGCTCTGTGAGGCCTCATTGGTTTCGGTAGTTTAACAAATCCTACCTAGTTCTGGTTCACTCAGTACTGCTTCAGAACTAAAAGGTCTGAGACAGAGCAGTGTGAATTCCCAAACCTGTACTTCTGTGCAGAATCAGTCCTACTCTAGTAGGCTCGTCACAGAGCCAAAGCTAACAAACTTGGTTGATCCTAAGGTCCTAAAGCCTGTTGCACAGGGTTGCAGCAACTTGAATCCCTATTTGTAGGGCCCTGTCACAGGGAAACCTCTTATGGTCTTGTGACAGTTTTACAATTATGAAAGTATCATCATGGAACAAGTATGAAAACACATGATTTGACAGTGTTCTAAGTTTGGATTTCAAACAAGACCTTTTTTTTACACTTGTGGATATAAAGTTAGTTTAAGTTTAAGGACAGCAATTACAGAAAAAAAAAAAAAAGAGATTTTACCTAAAAATAGAGAAGTAGTAGATTCACAAGTTATATGATTAATGAAATCTTGGTATCTGTAGTATGCCATGTGTATTACAATCCTCAAAGAACACAAACTGTGCTATTATGTGGCTGCTTGAAGGGTAGTTCTTACAGTCAGAGGGGTACAGCTCTGCTTACATCACTTTCAGAAATGTTCTTAACTATTCCTCCATCCATAGACAAAGTAAGGAGCTGATGATTGCTGAAACAGAACAATACTTACGAAATCTGACAAGTTATTAAAATGTAGCTCTACTATTTTTATCTTGTAAATGTATTCACAAAGGAAGCACGTTTCCCTTATGGTCTGTTTAGATATAGAGGGACTTCTACATAAATGTTTGATATTTATCTGTGTATTATCCACACTTCTGTAAAATCTACCTATAATGTTGGTGTTTGTCATTTGTGCTGTAAGATATTGGAGGTTTCTTTTTTTCCTTTTTTTGTTACAGATGTTTGCCAATATAGAAAGGTGTATCCTTTTAATGGAGGTTCTCCACTCGTCCAGTCATCGGCTTACGACTTTCACTTTAGCTGGAATCAAGTTCCTTATGCTGTTGGTAAGAACATACCTCTTTTACCCTTTTTTCCTTACTGTTTAGGCTTGCACTTGGCTGTTGGTGGAATTGCAGCATGTGTGCTAGGAATATATAAGAATAAATATAAAATTAAAAATAATTTAACATACATAAATCTATTTTTAATATAATAAAATTTAATAAATATGGGTTAATAAATTCCTATAAATAAGAATTTCTTCATGGAGAGGGTGGTTAACCGTTAGAGTGGACTGCCCAGGGAAGTGGTGGAATCCCTATCCCTGGAGAGGTGTTGACATAACACCAAGGTGTTGAAGGATTTTTTGAAACAGCAAAAATCCCATGGCTTGCTGCAGCTGAGCAAACCAAGCTACCAGGGCAACTATGAGAAGTTCCCATGACAGTGTTCCCACATCGCCCAATTGAGGAATTTAGAAAAATATTGTTACCAGCCTCTGGCTTCAAGGACAAGGTCTACGTGACTGCTAATCACAAGAGGGGTTGTTTTCTTGCAGGTGGGGTTGTTTTCTTGTAGTTGTTTGTCTGAGTGCTTTTGACCAATAATCTTGTGTGAGACACTATCACCCATGTTAAGTTCACTATAAAAGTTAGGCTATTTGGGCAATAAAATGGAGCATGATCTGACTCTACTGGTGTCTGTTGTGCTTTCAGCCATGCTTCCTGCAACACCAAGGGACATAATGATGGAACTTGGTAGGTCAGGTTGATTGTTGGACTTGAAGGTTTTTTCCAACCTAGATGATTCTGTGATTCTCTAAGTGTGTTGCATTCATGATGCCACTTCAGCTAAGATTCTGCATATGGTATCTTTAATAAGTGGAGCCTTGGGGCCAAGTTTTTCCTCTGATAAACTTTTTTTTCCTTTCTCTTTTTTTTTTTTTATTTTCCATTCAGTTTATATTCTGCCAGGCATGGAGAGTGAAGTTTTCTTCAGGCTTGTATCTGAATGTCCATCAGTACAGTAGACAAATCTTGTCATAGGAAAGGGAGATACCAGAGTAGGTCAGATACTCAAGAATTGTTTTCAGGGAGCATCTGAGAAACATTTATTAATCATTCTTCCTTGCAAAATAATTTTTGTTTCATTGCAGTCTGTGCTTTCCCTTCTATCCTTGCCTTCACTACTGATTCCATTGAGATCCGATTAGTGGTGAGTGGAAACTTAGTCCACACAGTTGTGCCTGAGCTTCAGCTTGTAGCATCAAGGGTAAGACACGAGAAAAGCATGTTTGCCTATTTGTGAGGTGTTGGGACCTAATTCACATAAAGAGTTGCTGAAGCCCAAACCAAACCAAAACTGACACATTTTCTGATTTGCATTAACTGTTAATTTGTGTGCTCTTAGCTTGTAGTGAGTACAGTGAGAATCAGAATTGATCTAACTGTCCTTTATTGCTTGCAGTAATGCAGAGCTGAAGTATTGATTATTTACAGGGCAAATGCTCTTCTGAACATCACAGAAGTTCTCCCCATTTACAGTGAGATAGCCTTTCTGTGGCCAGCTGTAGTTAACTTAGCAGCAATACAGCAACAGTGGCAATAGAACATAGTGGACAAACGTTTAAGCTCTTCTTCAGCAAGTGTTTAAGAAAGTTTTGCTGTACTAATGATGAGTTCTTTGTGATTTCAGTCAGATATTTATTTTAAAGCTACTGCTGCAATAAGGGGATCATCTCATAGCAGTTCTAAGGAAATGAGTTCAAGTTCTCCTCAAGCACCTCAAGCACGGCTTATGAAATACCAGAATGTCCTCTTTCTTCTTCAGAAGGTAACATGGTTTCCAGGCTGCTTGAAGCTTTGATTATTATCTTTAGTAAAATGAAATCAATCCGTTAAAAGATTTTGTTTTCATGGCTGAGAGTCTGGAAGATGGAAACCTTATCCAGAGATCTGAAACACCTGGATGAGCTTTTGCCCCATAGTATCTCTTCTGAATGCACAGCAGCACTGTTTTAAAGAAATCATGTCTGTAGGAGGGGAAGAATTAAGCTTCACTACCTTAATGAGTCTTTGGCAATATGGCCAAGACTATAAAGCAAAAAGAGGTATAAAATTGTGGGAAAACTTTCAGACTTCACATAGGCCATTCCTTTCATTTATGAACAGCTAAACTATCGATAGCTAATTAAACTAATGAAAACTAAAGGCAAGAAGTATTTCTAGTCTCAAAAGAGTTAATAAATTTAAAGTTAATAAATGCACAGTAAATTTGGTGTAACATGATCTGTGAACAATCAATCTACAGGGATAAATAATAGAGAAACAAAGGAACACCAACTAGATAATGCAAGATGTATGTAGATCTTGTTCATTTAGATGTATTTAAATCTGCTGCTGCACTGTTGACAGAAGAGGAAAAGAGAAAGGAATCTGAATTTCAGTTTTTAAGACAGGCAATTTGCTTTTTCTCAGTAAGCCAAGTTGTCAGTCTGCAAAATGTGGACGTATTTCTTCCTCCTCCTAGCCTATTTATAGTGAAAGATACAGTACAAGGAAGATCTTTGTTACTTGGGTTAAAAAGCACCCCACATAATGTTTATAACTTTTCTGTATAACTTTTCATTGGAAGTATTTAGAACTGATACTGGTATGAAAGTGTAATGTTCTTTTTTCCTTCTGCATTTCAGGTGAAGTTCCAGGCTAGAGAAGTGGGCCCACGTGAACCTGATGAGGTTCAACAAGTCCAAGTGCAAGGTGCTGCACCTGGGTCAGGGAAATCCCAGGTATGAGGAGAGACTAGGAGAAGCACTCATTGAGAGCAGACCTGCAGAGGAGGACTTGGGAGTTCTGGTGGACAAAAGGCTCGACATGAACCAGCAGCGTGCACTTGCAGGCCAAAAGGCCAACTGCATCCTGGGCTGCATCAACAGAAGAGTGGCCAGCCAGTTAAGGGAGGGGATTATTGTCCCCCCTCTACTCCGCCCTTCTGAGGCCTCACTTGGAGTACTGCATCCAGGTCTGGACTCCCAGCACAAGATTTGGACCTGTTAGTGCGAGTACAGAGGTGGGGCTACAAAGATGATCAGAGGACTGGAGCACCTCTCCTATGAAGAAAGGCTGAGAGAGCCGCGACTGTTCAGCCTGGAGGAGAGAAGGTTACAGGGAGGACCTCACTGTGACCTTTCAATAATTAAAGAAGTCTTGTAAAAAAGATGGAGAAGGACTCTTTACTCGGGTAGATAATGATAGGATGCGGGAAGTGGTCTTAAACTAAAAGAAGATAGGTTTAGACTAGACTAGGAGGAAATGCTTCACTGTAAGGGTAGTGAGGCACTGGAACATGTTACCAAGAGAAGTCGATGCCCCATACCTGGAGATGTTCAAGGCAAGGCTGGATGGGGCTTTGGCCAACCTGATCTAGTGGGTGGCATCCCTATCTATGGCAGGGGGGTTGGAGTTAGATGATCTTTAAGATCCCTTCTAACACAAGCCAATCTATGATGATTCTATTGTAACCGTATTCTAAGCCAGCTAGGAACTTTTTAGTTAGTAATGAAAATCATCAAGAGAGATCACAATGTTTTTTGTGAACATTTTATTTCCTTTTGAGAGTATTAAGACTTTTATTCCTTTATTGAGGCCTTTTGGATGAACCTATTCCCAAGACAGAAGGTGCACAGAAGCAAAAAAAGGCTTCTTGAAGACAGTCAGATCCCAAGCAGGGAGCGGTAAGATTAACTAGTAGCGACAGGTAAATATATGGGCTTTAGAAAATAACCTAAGTTAGACTGTAAGTATTTTGGGAATTGATTGTTTCTCAACCTTTTTACTCTAATCTTAGTTTGGTATAGACTGACTGAGGCCCTTGTATACTACTGAGAATTTCATCCTAATGTGTATTAGAGTATCTGAATACTATCAGTACTGAAATGGTTATACCTCTTGCTAAAGATATGTTATGAGCAAAGCAAGACTAAATGGGACTTTGTGGGGACCTGGTGCAGTTGAGACAGTCATCAGGCCTACAGCATCTGCAGACTCACTTGCTATTTTCTTCATATCCTTGTGTCTCATTATCTCCAAAATAAATTTTGTAAAGAAACACTATTGCATATGTCTGTTTGTATCTGCTTACCAGACCCCCTGCCATTGTGGTTTTTTTCATTGTTTTTATAACCTGCATTTGTGATAAGTAGCAGCAGAATTCAGCCAAGATACAGTAGACTGAAATTATTTTTTTTCAATCCACTGCAATGTAAAACTTTATTATATTTATTCCACTATTTGAAAATTATATGGAGGGGAGCATTCATTAACATTACCTTTGGGCAATAATCTGATGTATGTAATCTCTGTTTTAATATGAGTTATTATCAAGGCTCTGGTTCAGTGCTAGCCTGGTGTGGAAGCAGAGTAAAACAGAGAGAAATTCAGTTTTAATGGTTTGTCTCTGCCTTTAGGATAACTTGATTGTATGCAGAAATAGCCACTGACCCTGCTTGCCCTTACCTGTGTATTGTTTCTCAGTAACTTTTGTCTTCATCTTTACAAAATAATCTCAGCCTCTTTTGAAAGCTTTTCTGAGAGTCATCATCTTTCCACTAGTTCAGATCCTGATACTGTAGCAAACAGAGAGGAGAGCTCACCATCTAGCTATCCGTTCCATCTGACTTCTTTATACGATGAGGACATCATTGACTTGAAGTCAGTGATGAACAGACAGACTGTTCCTTATCTCACCTTTTCTTACAGATCTGTGAGCTCTGTAGGAATGTCACAAACACTGCTTCTAGTGGTAAAATGTGGCTGTAAGTATTGGTGATTAATCTTTATAGATCCCATGTTGTTCTGGCTTGCTTAGCCTGATTTGGTGATGCTTACATCTTTGACATATGTATGTTTTCTTATCTCAGTTCATGAAACATTAGTTTTTGTGGCATTCTAAAGGTAGGTAATCAATGAGAGCTTCAGGCTGAAAATGAAGTAAAAAGTATTATTTATTCTGAGCTTCTTATAATTGAAGTACCTGAATGAAAGTGGCATTCAGTTAATTGCTGTTACTAATATCTTGAGCTGTTTTACAGGTGTGCACCATGTAGAAAGAAGAATTTGATGATGTAAATGACTCATTTTGTTTTTTCATTCTTAAAAAAAAAAAAGCTTTTAGACAAGGTCTTTCCAGACTACGCAAGTGCAGTCTGTCCTTGAAATGATGGAGCTGTGTTTTATTCACTGAGGAATGATGGTTACTCTATAAAGATCAGGTAACACAAATGTGCTGTTTTCTTTTCTCAGACCTGTCCTTGCACATTTATTTTTTTTACGAGAAACTTGAAAACTGTTTTGGTATTAAGAATCTTTGAGTAGAATGACTTTTTATAAGAAAATACAAGCTTTCAAATCTTCCATAAAATTGGAAGTCAAAAACACATTGTATTTCTCCACAAAGGGAATGCTGTTTCTGTAGTGCACCTGCAGATTTCCTCATTACAGGCAGAAGCCCGTGCCCTGATTTTCTTTCTGACTACACAAAGATTCCTGTGCTGGCATCAGAATTAATTGTTGTCTGCTTTTACACCAACAATAGAATTCATTGCTCCAAGTAAACATATGGACTGGGCTGAAGTTTTACTGCCAAGAAGCTAGTTTTCTATGGTGAAATAGTCATATTAGATCTTTTGTTTTGTTAAAGGACAGAATTTCATCATTAAAACTTGATTTTTTTTAACCCTTTCCTCCATGCCAAAAATCAATTGTATACAATGTTGTGAAGGGATTTGCTGTTTTTCATGAAAAAGTGATGCTTCCAGGCTTTTTATATATGAAGATTTGGGCTTTATTAGGGTATTTCTTGTGTGGACTCGTCAAATCAATTTTAGGGGAAGCACTGTTTGGGCTTGGGTATTTTTAGATAGCAGAAGCATCACCTTTTTCCATAAACAGGTTTCTCAGTGTAGTATTTTTATTTCTGTTGTGTGGGTGTTTTTGAAGACTGTACTAGTGTGCTGCAAAACTCAGGCTTTAATTTCAATTTAATAAAATTTGAACTGGAAAGTTTGCTTTGAACTTTTAGATTATCAGATTTTAAATGTATTGCAGAGGTTCACTTCTGCTATTCTAGCATGATTTAACATGATTAAATGGTAGTTTGATAGTAGTTGAATACACGTGTATACATATGTTGATTAGAAAACTTGTTTGAAGAACCTGAACAAACACATATTTAGGTATCCTGAAAGACATAGGAAGACCTTTTAGATGGAGCAGTAGAGAGATCAAGAAGAATGGAGAAAGCTTGACTATAACTGACCTAGGGTGATAGTCAGGATGAAAAACCACAGCAGTGGCAATAAAGTATTGCTATGAAGTGTGTGTGTGGAGTTCTCCCTGTAATAGCAGCATTGATGACATCTAGCAAATACTAACAAGCAGCAAAAGTACTGTAAGGAGTACAGCAAAAGTCTGACTGCTTAAACTAGATGAAAAAAAAAAAAAAAAAAAAAAAAAAAAAAAAAAAAGATCAGACTAGCTTCATGGTATTTATTTTATCTGGAACAGGATGTTGGAAGAGCTTGAGGAGGGAGGAAGCACAGATCCCATATCAATTGGCTTGTCTCTCCCCTCCAGTCTGAATTTTATGGTATAGTTTAATGTGTCTGATGCAAACTGTTATGCAGGTCACATTGGGAACTACCAGACCTAAAATAATATTACTCGTACAGGACAGGCAGGATCTGAACACTGGAGAAAATGACCTGTCTTCATGCCTTAGGTATGCAGTAAGTGCCTTAACAGTGCTGTCACTTCTTGAGTATTTACTTCTGTGGTCAACCAGCATGTCATGCAGGCATGGAGGAATAACATTAGACCTAGCAAAAGGAGGTGAAGGAGGGATCAGGCAAAATTATTTTGTTTTATATGACTCCTAGGTATGGTAACTGAGGCTTTAGGATCATGTATGTGTAGTTTACTCTCTACTTACCATACAAGAGCAGCCTGGAGTGTAGGTAGAAGGCAGGGAACATGGTAGTTATGCTTGAATTTTGTTTGACACAAGCCACAAGAACCAGTGTGAAGTTCTTTTTCACATTTGTCTTATCTAAAAGACAAAGTACTTTAGTACATATTGTATAATATGAAACTGCTGGGAAAACTGGACAAATAGCCAGTATACGAGTAGTCTTTGTCAGACTGTGGCATGAATTACATGCATCTTAGTGTGATGAGACATTGTTCTCTGCACTAGCTTCTAGACATTGGCTATCTCAAAGTAGTGTCTTAGATCCATCCTATTCAGGCTCTTGATCAAAACAAAAGCCAACTGTTGGTATTGATGGATAGGTTCTTGTTTGTCATTTCTAAAGGCCACATTTTTCATACGTCTGTGTAATCTCTCTTCAGACCAGTGTCAGGTGACCAGGAAACATGAAATGGCTTATTGGAAGGCTACTGAGATGGACAGGTATGCCGTTCTTTACTCGGGCCCCTTGGAATCATGTTTTTTCTCTTCTTTGTAACATGCATCTACTCATTAAAGCTTAGAAAGTAGCCTTGGACACAAATAGCAGCCGTGTCCACCCTAAGCACAACCTTTCCCACTTTCACATCTTGTATTAAAACTGCTACTAGTAGCCTGTGTTCTTAGTGTAGGCTGATCATCATATCCATGAGAAAAAAGAAAATCTTTAAAACTACAGCTATGATGGGTAGATGCTTTTTCTAATTAAGAAGATTACTGAATAAAGCTTGCTACCACCATCAACAGAAGGGTTAAAAAATATTTAGGCAAAATATGGGCGAAAGGGGCTTTGTACGCGTTTTCTGGTATCCTATTTTAAATTCCTTTCAGATTCCAGGTAGGGATATATTTAGGGTTGTTCAGAAAGAGCAAACACAGAGAGTATTCAATGTATTGTTGGCAAGGGTATAGTAATGAAGCAGTTTTTGTCTTTCATTGGGACTTGGAAAGGCTGATCTCTCTCAAGAGCTTGATGTTGTCTGCTTTTCTTGATGGTAGCCATCATGGCCCTCATTCTCTTGCTTGTGTGTGTTCGTGCTCATGTACAGTTTGGGAGCCTGGCTCCATGTGGTTTTGGGTCCCGGTTCTGTAGTTTTTTACTACTGTTTCTGGTTTGGGGGAAGAGATGGCTCCCTGCATTGCTCTGGCTGGCCTGCCCTGCGCTGCCCCCCTCCTCCTGTTGCCGCTGGATTGTGCCAGCCCGCCCTGGCCCTGCCGCATTGAAGCTGTGAGGAGCTGAAGAAGAGCTAGTGAAAGACAGGTATTGCAGCAGGTAGGCTGTGCCTGTGAGGTGCCTGAGGATCTGCCTTTTTTTTTTCTTTTATGGCTGCTTCTTGCAGTCCCAGGGGGTTGAATCCTCTCCGGAGTGCTGAGGAAAGGTCGTCAGCCCAGTCAGTGTCCCTAACCAAGGGTCCCCCTAAGGCAAGTCTCTGAAGCGTTTCCCCTCTGTTTTAGTGGTGCTGTGGTAGGCATTGCTCAGAATCTGCTGAGGGTCTCGGGGGGGGGGGGGGGGGGAGCTGCTTGTACACTGTTGGAGCCTGGGTTGGGGGGGGAGGTTTGGAGCTGCTTCTACACCTTTGGGGCTGGCATCGGGGGTAGAGGGGTTGGGTGCAGGTTGTATACTGTAGGGGCCTGTGTTTTGGGGGGGGCTTGGGACCTGCGTCTGGGGGAGGGGTGGGAGCTGCTTGTACACCTTTGGGGCTTGTGTTTGGGGGGGCTTGGGGGCCTCCCTCGGGGGGGGGGGGGGTTGGGAGCTGCTTGTATAGGGTAGGGGGCCTGCCTTGCAGGGGTTGGGAGCTCCTTGTAGAATTTGGGGCCCTGTGTCTGGGGGGGGTTGGGGCCTGTGTCTTAGGGGGGGTTAGGAACTGGTTGTACACCTTTGGGGCCTGTCTCTGGTGTGGGAGCTACTTGTACACTTTTTGGGCCTGTATTTGATGGGGATTGGGAGCTGCTTGTACACTTCTGGACCTATGTTTAGGGGGGTTGGGAGCTGCTCATGCATTCTAGGTGCCTCCCTTTTGAGAGGGGTTGGGGCCTGCATCTGTGGGTGGTTGGGAGCTGCTTGTACACTTTAGGGGCCTGGGTCTCAGAGGGGGGTCTGGGCTGTTTGTACACCTTTGTGGCCTGTGTTTGGGGGGGGTGCCTGTGCCTGGGGGAGTTGAGAGGTGCTTGTACACTCTAGGGGCCTCCATTTGGGGGTCTTTGGCGCCTCCCTTTGAGGGGGAGGGAGTTGGGAGTTGGTTGTACACCACTGCATCCCATGTCTTGGAGGGGGCAGGGGGTTGGGACCTGTCTCTGAAGGGGCGGGTTGTGAGCTGCTTGTACACCTTTGGGACCTGTGTCTGGGGCGGGGGGGGGGGAGGGACCTGGGTCTGGGGCCTGTATCTGGGTGGAGTCCAGTTCTTGGGAGGGGGTGGGGGGGTGGGAGCTGCTTGTGGGCAGTTGGGGTCTGCATCTGGGTGTGATTGGTGCCTGCTTCTGTTGGCAGTTTGGGGCCTGCTTGTAGACTTCTGCAGCCCGGGTGTGGGGGCTTTTCTGTAATGTTTGGGGTCTGCATTTTTGCTTTGGAATGCATCTTGAGCTTTTGAGGCCTAGCTGTAGCATTTGGAGCCTGCGTCTGTGGCTTTTCTGTAGCATTTTGGTCGCGTGTTTGTGATTTGGGGCCTGTATCCAGGGTTTTGCCTTTTTTGTAATTTTCATCTTTGTGTCTGTGTTTCGTTGCTGGTTGTTTGGGGTTAGGGGCAGTTTGGGGTTTGGATTAAGGTCAGTGTCATTAGCGTTAGGGGGTTGATAATAAGGGTTAGGGTTGTGGTTACAGTTGTTAGGTTTAAGGGGAATAAGGATACCAGGGTAAGGGGATCAAGGTTGTGGGAATAAAAATGTTGTTTTTGTGCAGTTACATCCTTTAGAGGGAAGGAAGGTTGTTGGGAATTGGCACAAAGGGCGTGGACATGAGTCTGTAGAACAGTTGTTCGATCAGAGTTTGTTTTAAGCAACCAGGAGTAGGCCTCAGTTAGCATAACTGAGGAGTGGAAAAGTACCGAGAGAAGTGAAAAAGGTGCAAAGAAAGAATGTCCTTATCTCGAAGAGGAGGTTTCTAAGGGGAAAAACAACTGCCAGAAATGTGAGGAAGCTATGTCAGTATGTAGCCGCAAGTAGGGGGAACATAAACTAAAATAACCTTTAGGCTTAGCCAATCAGTAAGTGACTAATAGGCATAATTATAACAATCTGTATAAATATGCGCTATCCGGACAATAAAGTAGAACTAGAACTATGCTTTACCACTCATATGGAGTCGGCTGCTTTTGTTCCCTCTGCCGCGAACTAACAGAAGGTGGTATTGAGATAAGCTTGCAGTGATAAGAGAGCTTAACAGTGTGAAATGTGTTCATCTGATTCGTGTCAATGTGGAACAATGCTAGGGCCGCATGATATGATGAAATGTGACCTGTCTTACATACCCTTGTATAACCACAAGTCTAAGAAAACCAGAGTGGTTAATGTATATAGTTCTTGTATTTTGCAAAGGAATGGTCCAGCAATTCGGGTCAATAGGGGATAAGAGAACAAAGGGGTTTCAGAATAACTGCTAACTATTACAACTGCTGCATGGGATACTATGCAAGTCTCTGACATCCAGCAAAGATGGACAAAGGAGAAGGACCAGGGAAAAGCCTGGGAGGAAGACTACGAGCTTTCAGCATGAGAGACCCCCAGAGGGACCACCGGAGACTGATAACGCATGCACCAGTGGGAGGGTTCGGATTCCGTGAACTAATTATAATAACCCTGCCTTTTCTAGAAGTAATAACGAATATGTATTAGCCTAGGAGCATAAAAACCTGGAGCCTGATGTAACTGGTGTGCCTCTTGGTGGAGCAGAGACTCCCGGTGAGGAGAAGGGGCAGGCAGGAACCTTTTGAAGTTCAGGAGAGGGAAATGCCAAGCCCTACCCCTAGGGAGGAACAACGCTATTCACCAGCACTGGATATCTGTATACTAAATAAGCATCTCTTCATGGAAGGGGTGGTTACACATTAGAACAGGCTGCCCGGGGAAGTGATAAGAGTCCTCATCCTTAAAAGTATTTAAGAGATGTGTGGACATAGCACTTAGGGATACAATTTAGTGGTAGCATTAGGTTGATGTTTGGACTTGATGTTCTTAAGGGCCTTTTCCAACATAAGAATTCTTGTTAAGGATGGGGATTCAAGTAACAAATGCGTTTTCGGGAAGTGGCTCTATCCTTCATTGTAGGTGACAGCAGCTCACCTTGCAAATGGAATCCACCCAAAGATTTCGGGTCATGTCATCACAGATACTGTAGAAGGGAGGAAAGTTGGAACTTTTTTTTTCAGAGGTAAAACCTGCAGGTGAGTACAGAAGTAACATGTACACTGGGAGCTGTAGAGACTCCCTGAAAGTTTAAGGTTGAAATTTGGCTAGGCCTGCCTGTTCAACAAATGGGAAACTATGCTCTGCTTGACAAACGGCTTTTGAAAGGTAATTTTCAATGATAGAATGGAACATCGTGAATCCTTTTCTTGGGTTCCTTCCAGCTGATGACTTGCTGCAGCAGCCTTGCATTCAAAGAACTAAGTAGAATTTGGATTGTTTTCAGTCTTAGAGGTTATCATGTCTTATTGATGATTTCAGGGTGAAAGCATGCATATAGAATGTACTGCTGAACTAAGATAGTGTGCAGTTTCATTTTTTATCTTAAGTTCTTTTTATGACTCAGTCTTTTGTTACTGTATGTAGCAATGTTTTCCTGCCTCTGTGTTGCTGTGACAATGTAACAAGGGCCACAGAAAGTCAGACCAAAGATCTGTGATCTTAGCAGAATAGAACAAGTATAGAGTGATACTTGTGACTTGCACTGTAAGACAAGCAAATGCCTTGGAGTATAGAAATGTTTAATGGATTTCTTGTAAAAATTGGCCATATCCTTTGAACCCATGTAAACACTTAGCATCCATGGGTCACAGAAGTCACGAGCCTTAACTAGGTGTTGTGTGTAAACTCTGGAGCTAGCTTCACTATGTGAAGAACCGCTTCCTTTATTTTGTGTGTGCTTGTGGGCAGGAGGAGTGAAATTTGCTTCCTGCTAGCTTTTGATGCCCCCATCTTCTGTATGGAAAGAGAACATTGGTGATCGATCTCTGTTCAACTTCTATGATATGAGACATCGTCTTTTCCCTCATCTCTCTTTCACGTGAAAAAGGTTTTTTCTTAGTCCTTTTCTACAGAAACTGTTCCAAACATTTGGTGATCCCTGTTTCTCTTGGCTGAAACTATTTTTATTCTACTGTGACCTTTTTAAGGTGGGCAAAAATAAAATTTTGTGTAGCATCAAGATGCAAATGAACCTTCAGTTTATAAGATAGCAAGGCTACCTTTGAGTTTTGATTAGATTGGTGATGCTTTTTGTTGCCTTTCCTAGGCCTTTTTCAAAAGGTTAAACAGGGAAGTTGGCTGTTCAACGCTGATGAGCACTGAAGTTATGTTTTCATAGGCTTGTGTGCAGTACCAAGGCCTGATTTCCCCTTTTGCCTCTGCATTACTTCATGTTGATCTGCTGTGAATTGTACTTGCTATTTGGCTGCATAGTGGCTGCAAAGGAATCACAGGCGGGTTGAGGTTGAAAGGACCTCCAGAGTTCACCTGGTCCAACACCCCTTTTGTGTTCAAAGAACATAAAAATATACTCCATGTTATAAAGTATGACCTCGCTTTAAAAAGCTGTTTTAACAGTCCTTCATTAAGCCTTATTAATCAAGTGTCCCCAGTTCTTTTCTTACTCTTCCCACTATACTTCTTGTTATTTTCCTTAACATGGGAATTCCTGCTCTGGCAATTTCTGTAGGACACTTCTTACACAGAAGTCTAGGCATGTTAGTCACGTTTCAAGTCATCTGTTTCAATTCAGACAATTTCAAGAGTTAAAAGTGAAAACATAACTTATCCGTGAGCTCCTTGAGAACTCCTTAGTGAAATGCTGCCTGAGCCTTTTGACTTGTTACTTCTGTTTCTGTGTCAAAACTTGTTCTGTATCATTTCAGTTGGAGATGGATTCTTTGACATCCGTGCAAGAAAAATCTTTCTTCCATAGAAGTCCTTCAATGTACACAGAGCAGAGAAAGAGCAGCTATTCTGCAAGTTGGTACTCAGGCTGGTTTTGGCTTCCCATATTGTTTGTACATTCCCATGTTGTTTTGCAATCTTTTCTCTTTTCAGTAGTTATGTAATAAAACTTTTTCAAAGGATGCCTCCCTGTTTTCAGTAGCCTCCTTACGCCCTGAGATTTAGCCATCCTTGTATTCTTTTGCTCTTCGTCTTTTTGATACAACTCGTATAGTTGTTGGATCCCCGGGCTCCGGGATGGCCACCATGCTGAGCTCTGGGTTGCCTACCTCCGGAGGGGCTGGAGGCGGCCGTCCTGATCCTCTGGGGTCCGGCCTCAGGTGGAGCGGGGGCCGCCGTCACAGGGCCTGGGAGTCCAGCAACGGGTGGCACAGGGGCTGGCTGTCCCGTGGTCCGTCCTCAGGAGGATGGGAGGGGGCGTTCCCAGGGCCCGGGTGTCCGGCTCCGGACTGTGCAAGGGCCAGCTGACCTGTGTCTCTGGGGTCCAAACTCGGGCAGCATGGGGGCCGGCCGTGTCATGAAGCAGGAGGCCATCCCAAGAGACCTGGAGACCTGTTGTCCGCCAGCTCGGGGGCTGGCCGTCCTGTAGACCAGGAGTTCGGTCCCGTGCAGAGCGGCAGCCAGCTGTCACGAGCCCCTGGGATCTGGTCCTGGGCAACATGTGTGCTAGCCGCACCGGGGTCCAACCTCGGGAGGCTCTGAGACGAGGATCTCAGGAAAAGGGTGTCCAGCCACAGGCAGTGTGGGGGCTGGCCGTGCCGTGAAGCAGGAGGCTGTCTTCCGCCGGCTCGGGCCTCCATTTTCACGGCACGCCAGCACTTACGTCCCAGAGGACAGACCCTCGGGACACGGGACAGGCGGGGGGACACGGGCCCCCACCGCCCATGGCTGGGCACCCAGGCACGGGATCGCCATCCCCAAAACGCCCGAAGTCGACCCCGGACCCCAGTGCGGCTAGCACACACGTCGCCCAGGACCAGAGCCTAGGTTTTCGGGATGGACGGCCATCGCTCCGGAAAGGACAGAACCCCAGGTCCCCGGGACGGACAGCCCCCAAGCCTGTGGACGACAGCCTTCAGCTTCACGACACGGCTGGCACCCATGCCGCTTGTGGCCGGACAACTGTGTCCTGGGATTGCCCTCCCCGAGCTGCCTGAGACAGGACCCAGACGCTGGTGCGGCTAACACACACGTCGCCCACAACGGTAGCCTAGGTGTTCCGGATGCACGGCCGCCACTCCGGAAAGGACAGAACCCCTGCCTCCGGGACGGCCAGTCCCCGAGACAGAGGACGACAGCCTCCCGCTTTGCGGCAAGGCTGGCACCCACACCGCTTGTGGCCAGTCACCCATGTTGTGGGACCACCTTCCTTGAGCCGCTAGAGATGGGACCCAGACCATGGTGCGGCTAGCACACACGTCTCCCAGGACCGGAGCCAAGGGGCTCAGGACAGCCAGACCCACGCTGCCCGTGGACGGACACACGGGTCCTGCGATCACCATGCCAGAGCCAACCAAGGTCCAACCCTGACCCTGGTGTGCTAGCAAACACTTCGGCCAGGACCGGAGCCCAGGGACTCGGTACGGCCCACCTCCGCCCCGCACGGGAACGAAGCTCCGTTCTCCTGGATGGCCAGTCCCCGAGCCAGCAGACGACAGCCTCCCGCTTCACAACACGGCTAGCACCCAAGCAGTGTCATGGGAACGCCATCCCCGAGCGGCCAGATTCGGGACCCGGACCCCGGTGTGGCTAGCACACACGTCGCCCAGGAACAGAGCCAAGGGGCTCAGGACAGCCAGCCCCACGCTGCCTGTGGCCGGACACCCATTGTCCTGGGATCGCCATACCAGAGCCACCTGAGCTCCAACCCTGACCCGTTGCGGATAGCAAACACTTCAGCCGGAACTGGAGTTCTGGGGCTCGGTAAGGCCAGCTTACGCCACAAATGGGTAAGAACCTCCGTTCTCCTGGATGGCCAGTCCCTGAGCCGGTGACGACAGCCTCCAGCTTCCCTAACCCTAACCCCTAACCCTAACCTGATTTAAAGATCAAAGCCGAATTTCCTTAAGTGGTATATTCTTTATTGCAGCGCTGGATGCACGGGGATCCTTCCGCCTATCGTGCATGTTTGAAGTGACAAACTATCTCGTATTTATACAGCGAAACAATGAATATTCAATTAGCACCTATACATATTCATTACCTAACCCCGTCTACCCTCGCTTCGTATGCTAATTAGCTTATCAGTCCTTGCGCTTGCGCAAAGCCTTCCAAGAATTGTGGGCCAGGGTCTCCAGGATGTGGGCAGTGGTCTTTGGGAGGAAGGCCGTAGGTCTTCCTCGTAATGCACTTTCTTAATCAGTTGTTTTCCAGGCTGTAAAAATGCTGGGTTGTCTTTCGGTTTAACTGGGGGTTGGCGGATAACAGGATGTCTCAGTTAACAGGACATAACAGACAGTTGACTAAAGTTATCTCAAGTCTCAGCCTGACTGAGTGTTAACGGATAATGGGGTGTTTTCAAATAACAAAATGCTTAAACGTAACAAAAGGTCTATGGATAACAAGATGTTGTTTACTTTGTCCTTGCTAACTTTTAATCATAAGTTTTATTCTATCCTAAAATAAGTTTATACAATATCAAACCACAAGCTTTATTCTATCCTAAAGTGAGTTTATACTATATCAAACCCCAACCCCATCCCCAACAACAACCCCAACCCCAACCCCAACCCTGTCAGTCCTAACCCTAACGGCCCATAACCCTAACGGCCCCTAAACCATAATCCTAACCCCAAACTCATAACCCTAACCCTAGTTCCCATGAACTATATCTTCCGGCAAGCTCTGGGCACTCAACATGGCCTCCCGGAAACCCAGTGCCGGAAAACTACACCTACCAGCACGCTCTGGGCACCAAACATGGCCTCCTGGAAGCCCGGTTCTGGAAAACTACACCTACCAGCATTCCCCGGACAGCTGGCCTGACCAATCACAGGCCGAGTGTTCAAGAATTACATTTACCAGCACTCACTGTAACCCCAGCCCTTACCCCCCTTCCAAAAAAGCCTCAAGCCCTAACACTATAAAACCTCCAAACCCCTACAGGCCTAACCCAAACTATTTACCACACGAAACCCAAAAGATCTATGCCTAAAAGCCCTAACCCAAACACTTAGAACACTCAAAACCCAAACCCAAAACAGTAGGATGCTCAAAGCCCTAACCAAAAAAATTAGAACGCTCAAAGCCCTAAACCAAAAATTAAGATGCTCGAAACCCAAACCCAAAACATTAACACACTCAAAGTCCAAACCCAAAAATTAAGAAGCTCAAAACCCAAACAAAGCCAACCCAAAACAGTAGGATGCTCAAAGCCCTAACTCAAAACAGTAGGACGCTCAAAACACAAACCAAAACCCAAAACTTTAGAACGCTCAAAACACAAACTGAAAACATTAAGACACACAACACCCAAACTCAAAAATTAGGATGCTTGACATCCAAAGCCCTAACCCAAAAGAGTACGACACTCAAACCCCTAACCCAAACATTAGGATGCCCCTTTCGCCCATCAAAAATTGCCCCCAAAGGAAGGCTTTGGGTACAACTGAACTCCCCAGGGGAGCCTTCACGCAGCCCCACATGCAACTGGTCCCTCTGTCTTTGCTCTTTCTGAGCAACCCGAAACATAGCCCTTCATGGAATCGGAGAGGAATTCAAAATAGTAACCCAGAAAATGCGTTCAAAGGCCCTTTCGCCCATCCAAAAGTGCCCCCAAAGGAAGGCTTTGGGTACAACTGACCCCGGTGCGGCTAGCACACACGTCGCCCAGGATCGGAGACAAGGGGCTCGGGAACCCGGACCCACGCTGCCCGTGGAGGGAAACATGGGTCCTGCGATTGCCATACCAGAGCCGACCAAGGTCCGACCCGGACCCCAGTGCTGCTAGCACAGGCGTCACCCGGGACCGGAGCCCAGGAATTCAGAACGGACGGCTGCCGCTCTGGACGGGACAGAACCCCGGGTCCCAGCGACTGCCAGCCCCCGAGCAGGCGGACGACAGCCTCATGCTTCGCGGCAAGTCTGGCACACAAGCCGCTTATTCCTGGACAACCGTGTTGTGGGATCGCCTTCCCTGATCCGCCCGAACGGGACCCTGACCCACGTGCAGCTAGCACACACATCGCCCAGGACCGGAGCCCAGGGTCCACATACGGATGGCTGCTGCACTGCACAGGACAGAACCCCTGGTATCGGCGACAGCCAGCCCCTGAGCCGGTGGACAACAGTCCTGGCTTCACTACACAGCTGACAAACATGCCGCTCGTGGGCAGACAACCGTGTCCTGGGACCACCGTCTCCGAGTCACCAGAAACGGGACCGGGACTCCGGTGCGGCTAGCATACACGTTGCCCAGGACCGGAGCCAAGGGGCTCAGTACAGCCGAACCCACGATGCCCGTAGACCGTCACCCGTGTCCTGCAATCGCTTTCCCCGAGCCAAGCGAGGTGGGACCCGGACCGCAGTCCGGCTAGCACACACATCGCCCAGCACCGGAGCCTAGGTATTCGGGAATGACGGCTGCTGTACCGTACAGGACAGAACACCCGGTCTCGGTGACTGCTAGCCCCCGAGCAGGTGGACGACAGCCTCACGATTCGCGGCAAGTCTGGCACACAAGCCGCTTATTCCCAGACAACCGTGTCGTGGGATCGCCTTCCCCTATCTGCCCAAATGGGACCCTGACCCAGGTGAGGCTAGCACACACATCGCCCAGGACCAGAGCCCAGGGTCCACATATGGACGGCTGCTGCACTGTACAGGACAGAACCCCCGGTCTCGGCGACGGCCAGCCTCTGAGCCAGCGGAAGACAGTCCGGGCTTCACGACGCGGCTGAAAACCATGCCGCTCGTGGCCGGTCACCCGTCTTGAGGGATCACCTTCCCCGAGCCACCCAAAACGGAACCCTGACCACCGTGCGGCTAGCACACAGAAGCCCAGGACCGGAGCCTAGGGGCTTGAGACAAGATTTTGCATTGCCCAGGGAGGTAAAATTATTGCAATATGTGGATGATCTATTAGTAGCAGGAGAAACTGAAGAGGGAACCCAAGAAGCTCCTATTAACTTGTTCAGTTTCCTGGGAGAAAAGGGATTCAAGGTGTCTCGATCAAAATTACAATTTGTGGAACAGGAAGTAAAATACTTAGGACATTGGTTAAGTAAGGGAAAAAAGAAGTTAGATCCTGACAGGGTATCTGGGATCCCATCCTTAAGACCCCCACAAACTAAAAAGGAAATCCGGCAAATATTGGGATTATTAGGATATTGTAGACCATGGCTCGAAAGCTACAGTGAAAAAGTTAAATTCTTATATGAGAAATTAATTAAGAACCAACTTAAGTGGTCTGCAGAAGATAATCAAAAATTTGAAGAAATAAAAGAGGCATTAATACAAGCACCTGTGCTGAGCCTTCTGGATCTGGAAAAACCTTTTTATCTCTTTGTGAACACATCAAACCAGACGGCATATGGAGTTCTTACTCAAGACTGGGCAGGAATTAAGAAACCCGTGGGGTATTGTTCTAAGTTACTTGATCCAGGAAGTAGAGGGTGGCCTGCTTGTCTCCAAGCTTTGGTCATTACGGCATTATTAATAGAGGAAGTTAGAAAGATCACTTGTAATGCTCCCTTAAAAGTGTATACTCCACACAATGTCAGAAGTGTCTTACAACAGAAAGCACAGAAATGGTTAACAGACAGCCGGATCCTAAAGTACGAAGCTATACTAATTGACTCCCCTGACTTAGAACTAAGGGTAACCTCTGCTCAGAGTCCAGCACAATTTTTGTTCAGAAAACCATCAGAGGAATTACAACATAACTGTTTAGAGGTAATTGAGACCCAGACTAAAGTAAGACCCAATTTAAGAGATACTGAATTAGAGAAGGGAGAAGCACTGTTCATAGATGGCTCCTCCTGAGTAGTGGAGGGAAAAAGAAAATCAGGATATGCAATAATTAATAAGCACCTGGAACCTGTGGAATCAGGACCCTTGAGTCCATCATGGTCAGCTCAGGCTTGTGAGCTGTATGTCCTATATAGGGCCGTGGAACTATTAAAGGGGAAAAGTGGAACTATATATACAGATTCTAAATATGCATATGGGGTGGTTCATACCTTCGGAAAAATTTGTGAAGAAAGAGGTTTCGTTAATCCTCAAGGGAGGAATCTTATACATCAAGAATTAATAATGAAAATTTTAAGGGCATTAAGAGAACCAAAAGAAATAGCAGTGGTACATGTAAAAGGACACCAAAAAGGATTAGACTACCACACCAGAGGGAATAATCTAGCAGATAAAGAAGCTCAGGAAGCAGCCTTGAGAACTCAGGCTGCTAAAATTAATATAGTACAGGAGGAAGAAAGACGAGAGAGAGAAGAAAAAAAGTTTACTCCTGAAGAACAGACAAAACTGGAGAAAATAGGTGCTAGATTAGAACAAGGAAAATGGACATTGCCAGACGGGCGAGAGATATTACCACAAGCTTATGCAAGGCAAAGATTGGAACGTTTGCATACACAAACACATTGGGGTACAAAAGCATTAAGTAATCACTTACTGAAACAATTTGGTTGCATAGGGGTTTTTGAAATAGCAAAGCAAATCACACAAGGTTGTTTAACTTGTCAGAAGATAAATAAGAAAGTGTTTTGACAAGCAGCCACGGGAGGAAGAAAAACAGCTTATAGGCCTTTCAAGAAAGTACAAGTTGATTTCACTGAATTGCCCAAGGTAGGGAGGATAAAGTATTTATTGGTAATAGTAGATCATTTAACACAATGGGTAGAAGCTTATCCCGTAGCATGAGCTACGGCACAAATGATGGCAAAAATTTTATTAGAACACCTGATACCTAGATATGGGATAATCCAGTACATTGATTCTGATCAGGGCACACACTTTACTTCTAAAATAATAAGATGTCAATCATTAGGTATTCAGTAGGAATATCATACTCCATGGCACCCACAAAGCTCAGGGAAAGTAGAGAGAATGAATCAAACAATGAAACAACAGTTGGCTAAATTAATGATTTGAGACACAAATGCCCTGGACAAAATGCTTACCATTGGCACTTCTAAACATAAGAACTAAACCACACAGTGAGACTGGATTATCACCATATGAAATGTTATATGGTATGCCTTATTCACAGGGAATGCCTCTGGGAAACCATGCAGTTGAGGATCGTAGTATCCAGAAATATGTAATTACTATTGGGAAAAGATTGGAAGAGCTAAGAGAAATTGGAATAATGGCTCAGACACCACCTTTAGGATTTGCTATTCATCAAATACAACCAGGGGACAAGGTCTTAATAAAAACTTGGAGGGAAGAATCATTACACACCCGGTGGGAGGGACCATACCTTGTTTTACTTACCACTGAAACAGCTGTGAGAACAGCAGAAAGGGGTTGGACCCATGCATCCAGAGTAAAAGGACCAATAAATACCCAAACTTGGAGGGTTGAGTCTGCTCCTGGGGAACTGAAATTAAAGCTAAAAAAGAACTAATGTTCTGGCAATAAGGCTCTTCATAAATTAAGAGTGCCAGAAGAAGGGGACAAGCCTGAAGGGAAGAAAGGGAGAAGGCAAGACCGGGGCAGGACCCTCCACTGTGGTGTGTATAGTCTACCAAGGGAGGCAACCCCTATGGGTATTGACTGCCAAGTGAGAGGGCCTTGACTGGAGTTTGCCCGCACTAAAGCCAGGTTGTCCCAGGAAAAAGAAACAAACAAGCAAACAAAAATATATGTATTAATAAATACAATTATTATTATTATTTTTAACCTATTGTAATTAGTTTTCCAGGAGCTGGATCGCCCTCAAAGGCTGAACAGTAACCCAAGCTCAAATAGATCCTGGAAGTGGGCCCAACCCCTTGATTGGAGGCATTTCTCACACCCCCACGATAACCCCTGGATGACGCAGAAGGATGTTATACTTCCTGGTACTATTTTTACAGGGGCAATTAAGCCATGGGAATAACTTTTTCATTCTGGGGGAAGAAGTGGCCAAGGCTTTTAACCTTAGCAATTGCTGGGTTTGTGGGGGACCACGGGGAACTGAAAGTTGGCCCAGGGTAGCTGGCCCAGTTGAACCTAAGTGGTGGGTTAGTAATTTGAGTGAAGTTCATGATGGTACACAATTCTGGAAAGAGGAAGAAGGCCTGTGGCAATTGCACTTGTCAGAGCAGGGTATATACTGTTTAAACAGAACAGGAACAGTAAAGGTGGGAAAAAGCTTTTGTAAATGTACTCTATCTCCTGGATATGATTGTACTGATCCTGAATGTGGACCTATAAACTGTACATCAAGTAAAGGAAAATGGAACGCTACACACGTCCAGCTGAAAAATGGGACTTGGCTGAAATGCTCATATAAGAAATTTTTTGGACCTGGATTGAAGCCATGGCAAGAGCACAATCAAAGGGACAATTTGATGTTCAAATCCTGAGTTGTCAGCGTGATAACACCACTAGGGAGCAGCATGTGGTAAGAATCTACTGCTGGAGGTGGCAAGATGAGAATGGGACACAAGTGTTCTTTAAACATTTCTGGTCAGCTCGTGATATGACAAGTCGTGAAGGAGAACTTAGTTGTAATTGTGAGTGGGAATCTAGTGCGGGAGCTTGGAGGTGTATATATACGAGTACTAATGGGGCAAACATTGTAACAGGACCACTTGGTAACAAAAACCCTTTGTATTTTCATGCCTCAAGGAATAAAAGAGAATGGGACGGTCCTTTTCCAAATGGGATGTGGGCTCTAAAGGGGCATTATTGGGTGTGTGGCAAACAGGCCTACAAAAGGCTACCAAAGGACTGGTCGGGAATCTGCTATGTGGGGTATATAAGACCCTTGTTCTTTTTATTGTCACAAATACAAGGAAATCATTTAGGAATAAAATTATATGATGATCTGAATAGAGAAAAATGATCTATTGATGCTATTGAAACTAAATGATTCTAATTGTTGCTTACAAATTGACGATAATGGGAAAGTGGTTAAACAGATAACAAAAGAAATTAGAAATTAGCCCACGTCCCAGCACAAACATGGAAGGGTATGGATTGGGATTTATTTTCATGGCTGCCTGGTGGACCATGGGTTAAAAGGATGTTATTTTTATTTTTATGTGGTATAATGATGTTATTATTCATACCTTGTATGATACCTTGCTTTACATTATTGATACGCCGGATAATAAATAGTACATTTGTAATGACTTCATTAAAAAAGGAAGGGGATATGTCAGTTATGATGCTTAAGAATTGGACGCTCTGAGAACGGACTGATGAAATCCAGTTATTAATGACAAAAGTTGAAAAAGAGACACGAATTGAGGATATTAAAAAGAAGATAAGGGATTGTGAGGAATGTTTTAACAATTCTTGTCAATAGAGAGCTTGAAGGAAAATGTATTCGTAAGTTTTTTCCTTGAAGTCTCCGATACCCGGGGGTTTCCGAACAACTGCTGACTATTATGACTTTTGCATGGGACACTATGCAAGCCCCTGATATCTGGCCAGGAGATGAAGGAGAAGGGAAAAGCTGAAGGACGGCTAAAAGACAAAGCTTGCAGGGAATGCTGTGCAAGCCTTTGACATGCAGCCAAGAAGTACAAAGAAGAAGGACAAGAAAAAAAGCCTGAGAGGAAGACTATGAGCCTTCAGCATGGGAGACCCCCAGAGACCCCCAGAAGGACCACCAGAGACTGATATGCATGCTTCAGTAGGAGGGTTCATATTCTGGAACTAATTATAATAACCCTGTTTTTTTTAGAAGTAGTAATGAGTATGTATTAGTCTAGGAGCAAAAAAAAATCATTATCTTGATGTAACAGCTGTGCGTCTAGGTGGAGCAGAGACTCCCGGCACACCCAGCACTGTTTGCTTATCTCTATTCCTTTAATAAATTGTAAACGTTGATTATTATCCTATTTTGGGATTTAGCCATTTATAACACCAGTTATAGACAGGTTGCTCCAAAAGGGGATGCTGGAACCATGTGTGTCCCCACATAATACCCCCATTTTGCCAGTAAAAAAGGCTGATGGATCATACAGGTTGGTTCAGGATCTGTTAGGGCTGTGAATCAGCGAACCATAACCAAATTTCCAGTGGCAGCTAACCCATATACTTTATTAAACCACCTAACACCTCTGCACAAATGGTATAGTGTAATAGATTTGAAGGATGCTTTCTGGGCCTGCCCATTCAGTGAAGGGTCTCGGAATTACTTCGCCTTTGAATGGGAAGACCCTGAAACAGGAAGGCGACAACAGCTTAGATGGACTGTACTTCCTCAGGGATTTACTGAATCCCCAAATTTATTTGGCCAAACCTTAGAAAAATTACTACAACTTTGTGAGGTAAAGGGGGAAGTGAAATTGTTGCAATATGTGGATGACCTATTAATAGCTGGAGAGACTGAAAAAGAGACACAGAGAACCACTATCGAATTACTTAATTTCTTAGGGAAAAAAGGGTTGAAGGTCTCAAAATCTAAATTATAATTCGTGGAAAAGGAAGTAAGGTACTTAGGACATGGGCTTAGCCAAGGAAAGAAAAAATTGGATGCTGACAGGGTATCTGGGATTTTAGCCCTATCATCACCCAAAACGAAGAAGGAAGTGAGGCAACTGCTCGGCCTCTTGGGATATTGTAGACCCTGGATTGAAGGGTTTATTGAAAAGGCAAAGTTTTTATATGAAAAATTGACTGGAGAAAAAATTAAGTGGAACGAGGAAGATGAGGAAAAGTTGAGGTTGATCAAGAAAACGTTAATAGAAGCTCCAGTGCTGAGCCTCACAGATTTAGAAAGACCCTTTTATTTATTTGTAAATGTTTCTAACCAAACTGCATATGTTAGTTGCAATTACAGCTAACTCAAGAATGGGCAGGAATCAAGAAACCTGTGGGATATTGTTCCAAACTATTAGACCCTGTGAGTAGGGGGTGGCCAGTGTGCTTACAGGCAATTGTGGCTACTGCCTTACTGATTGAGGAAGCTAGAAAAGTCACTTGTAGGGCACCTCTGAAGATATATTCTCCACATAATGTTAGGGGAGTACTCCAGCAGAAGGCTGAAAAATGGTTAACTGATAGTAGGATGCTGAAGTATGAGGCCATCCTGATCGACTCCCCTGATTTAGAATGAAAAATAACTGCTGCACAGAGCCCTGCACAATTTCTATATGGGGAACCCCTAACAGAACTACAACATAACTGCGTGGAAGTGATTGAATTGCAAACCAAAATCCGACCCGATCTCGAGGAGACAGAATTAGAAACAGGGGAAAAATTATTTATTGATGGATCATCCAAAGTAGTAGATGGAAAAAGAAGATCAGGGTATGCCATCGTAAATGGGGATATGGTCCTAATAGAGTCAGGACCACTCAGCGCTGCCTGGTCCGCTCAAGCATGTGAACTTTATGCATTATTACGAGCCCTAGAACTATTGAAAGGAAAAAGTGGCACTATTTATACAGACTCTAATATGCTTAGATAATAGTCCACACCATTTGGGAAAATTTGGGGAAGAAAGGGGACTCATAGGCACACAGGGAAAAGGGCTGATTCACCAAACTTTAGTTACTCAAATATTGCAGGCACTGAGAGGACCTAGGGAGATTGCTGTGGTACATGTCAGAGGACATCAAAAGGGAACTGCCTTCCACATAAGAGGGAATAACCTAGTGGATAGAGAAGCTAGGGAAGCAGCTCTTAGGAAGCATGATGTAGTCCTCACCCTACAAGAAACGGATAACGGAAAAGGGACACAAGAGAAAAAGTATACAGAAGCAGAAATAAAAATTATAAAGACCATAGGAGCAGAACTGAAAGAAGGAAAATGGATTCTGCCTGATGGAAGAGAAATACTGCCAAAGGAACAAACTAGGTGTCTACTTTACAGCTAACACCTACAAACCCACTGGGGAACAAAAGCATTGAGTGATCAATTTCTAAAATTTTATGGGTCTGTAGGAATATATGAGATAGCCAAACAAACCGTCCAAGGATGCTTAACATGTCAAAAGGTGAATAAGAAGGTGATTAGGCAAGCACCTGCTGGAGGAAGACGAATTGCATATCGACCATTTGAGAGAATACAGGTGGACTTTACTGAACTACGAAAGAGACGGCTAGAAGAATGGTGGAAAAGGGGTGAACACATGCATCACGAGTAAAGGGACCCGTAACAGGAACCTGGAAGGTTGAGTCTACTTCTGGAGATCCGAAAGTTAAGCTTAAAAGAACTTGAAGCATATCAGGGCATAGCTACCCTTTGGATGCTAATTGTATGTATATTAAATCTTGTACTGATTAGAATATTAGCCATCATTGGAAACTCATATAAAGGCCCTAATAGAAGGATTGGGGGACCCCAAAATCCCATAGGGGGAGTGCCACCTCCAGTAGAGATACCCACAACATCTTGAATTACCTGAAAAATTTAAAATAATAGGTGGGAAAATTTACCTAGATGATTGGTTATCTGCTTTGAATCGAGCCCCCACTAACTCGTGGAAAAGTTGAACGCAAATAGAAGAACTATTGCGTGTGTAAGTCTGGACCATTTCCTAAGAAGCATCAGGGAGAGGGCAAGACCGGAGAAGGGACCAGTACTGTGGCTCAAGAAGGTTTACCAAGGGCTGCAACCCCTTAGGGTAATAACCACCGGGTAACATGGCCTTTACCGGACCTCTCCTAATTACATGTTATTGGTCTCAGAATTGTAGTGAATGTATTGTTAACACCCGGAGGGGAAGAATTCAGGAACAAACACTACTATGCCTGTTAAACCTATGCTATGGAAACCAGAGTATGCTCGATGTAATGAAAGCAATAAGATAACCAGTTACAAGCTGAAAGAGGTCCCCTATCAATGGCGGATAGAGGTAAGAGCTAATAATGAAGGAGGGTTAACTGGGAAAAGTACAATTATTATACACCCTGCGGAATCATGAAATTGAAACACGAGCTAACTATGGGATTCCAACCATTGCTAAAAACTTGTTTATAAATCTTACAGAGAATATTGTGAAAGCATTCTTTTATGGTTCAATTGGCCTTGGCCAAATTCAAAGCCAGGACACGAATTAATGACATTCAAAAGAAGAGGAGGGATTGTTATATATGGAGTGGTAATTTGTGTCAGAAAAATGGCTGATATTAATAAAGAAGGGAGAGATTTGGGAATGTGGCAATGGGGGTCGGAAAGCCTCCTGGTTGATGATAACATCAGACTCTTAACGGTGAGGTCATCAGGAATGTAAAGAGGTTAGAGGAAATAAAGAAGGGGATTGAGGCAACGCCCTGCTGTCTGGGGTTGCTTGTTTTCCCCTCTGTTAAGGCACAAGGCACGGAAGTTGCTGGGGGGGTTGCTGGTTAGAACTGTTAACATTTATTGTTTTATGTTATATGATAATAATATTATTAGTGTGGTTTCAAGGGTTAATGAAACGCGGGAAAAGCAATCCCGTTTTGTTGCTTTTGGGAACCTTGTGGTGGGCAGAGCATGTGCAGAAGAAGAGGGAGACAGTCGAAGCTGCTCCTGCAGTCTGGAACAAAAGGTTGCTAATGGTGATGGGGAAACCGTGAGCCTTTCACCCACAAGGACCGCCACAAAGAGAATTCTAATATGAAGCGGGGATAGGATATCCATATGTATAGGCGTACTTGGGTTTCTTGTAAATATGTAACAGCAATGTCCTCTATATATTTGGAAAGTTTGACAGTTGGGTGCGCATGGTGGTAGAGCATAGACTCCCCACGCACCCAGCGCTGTTTACTTGCCTTTTATAAATATTCTTTTATGTTACTAAATTCAGAGGGAGTTGAGACTTCACTTATAACATGATGAGGTTGCATCGTCGGTTGTGAAGGTAAAAGGCAGTCAGTTTTGACTGTAAAAGGCAGTCGGTTTTGACGGTAAGAAGACGTTGGGATTGACGGTAAGAAATTGTAAGAAGTTGTTGGGTTTTTGATGGTAAGAAGTCATAAGACGTTGTTGGGTTTGACGGTAAGAAGTTGTTGCGTTTCGATGGTAAAAAGGTTGTCGGATTTGATGGTAGGTTTAGTCTGAGTATTGAAGGCTTCCAGCAGTAAGCTCTGCATCTGAAAGACAAAGGGAAGAAATGTCATTCCCTGCTGTGATAGTCTACATGGAACTGTCTGGCTCACTGGTTTTCTTTCCAAAGAGAGAAGTCACAACCCTGTACACGGATTGATCTGCTCTCTGACTACAGGGCTGAACTGACTGGAGAAGGCGGCTTCCAAAGTCCTCCCATTAAACGGACTACATTTGAATTCTATGCTAAAATTGGTGAGCTGTACAGAATAGTAGGACCAAGCTACCTGCTTTGATAGCAAACGGTTGACCTTAGGTAAGTTACAGTCATATGAAGGTTTGACTGGACGGCATCCTTGGTTTACTAGTGATCAAAGCTGACCAAATCCTAGCCACAGAACAGAAGCGTTCACTAACTTGCTAGAGAGAGCACTTAGGAATGCAGGAATTTAACTGCTTTAATGCTGCTCTTTCTCTCACGTATCTGCAATTTCCTTAAATCACAAATTGTCACTAGCTATCCTTGTTCATTTATTCAAAGGAACATGATTCCGGTTTAAAAGGCACTCTAACAAGTCCTCCGTTGCTCCTAGTCTGTCCCTAGCTTCTTTAAGAGGTTCAATACAGTAGAAAATTAAAAATAATAAACCAGCAAATAATTAACGTGTGGAAGTGGTCTTTTTTCAGATTAGATTCCACCATTCAGAAAATCCTGCTTAAGAGACATTTTTTCTTTGCTTTGAAAGACTGACCTTCCCCAAAAGGAAACTAATTAGTATCTTCAGGCTTGACGAAATACTTGAATTCCTCAATTTAACAGAATTGCTTTGCACAGCCCTCCTATCCTGCTTACCTTGCAAGCAGTGTATCCAAGTGGGGCGGGTACTGCTGTATTTATCAACGAACATCTCTTTCACGTATATAGCCCAGGGATCCCCATGCCCCGCACTTGTGTAATGCATGCAAGACGTTGACTTTCTTCCTCTACTTTGGACTGGTTTAGAGAGAACGAGTTCGCCATCTGCTGGCCAGAGAATTCACTGAAGCCCGAAGAGCAGTAGAGCAGAGGCATTTTCTTCTGTGCTCTTCCTGATTTTTCAGCTAGAAGAGATACTTCCAGTCTAGTACAATCAGGATTCTTTTGACATTAGTATCGTAAAAAGTCCATTTTTGCAACACTGGAATTTGAAAGACCTCCGTTCAGTCCCTAATTTTGTTCTTGATAATGGGACAGATTGCATGAATGTTGGCAAGAATGTGTGAACAACCAGCCTCCCCTCCATGTCGTATTTTAAGATGACAACTTCTGGTGCTCCCTGTCTCAGAAAAGAAAAATGCTTGGAAACAATTGCACTCGCTCTTAAGCTTGAAGAAGCTTGTCAGTGCCAGAATCTACTGACTCTGGCAATTTACTTCATCATCCAAACTGGGCAAAAGATATGAAAACCTCTTCCAAGATTTTACTTCTCCAAACATTACGTAAAAGGCATTCAGCTGTACAGCAAGAAGCTGAAATAGCTGCAGGTAGTATGTTATTCACATGAATTATTCAGGCAGGTTTTTTTTTAGGAAGGCTGCGATTCATTAGAACATTACTAGCCTGTAAGCCTCATGGCATCACCTTCCATCTTGACTGCTAACCTCCTTGCTGCCTACTATCTTCTTTGCCAAGATACAGCTGTCCACATTTACTTTTCCTACTTGGCTGGACTGAATTTAAGAAGGGAGCTTGCAACTCTTCCTCTTGTTTGCACACTTCATCATCAAACCAATGAAAACCTGTTTGCCTTTAACCTCTTTTTTTCATGCCTTCTTTCCTATTGGTCATTCAAAACTGGGAAAAAAATCGTCTACCAAGTCGGGGGGTTTTTTGATTTGATAATAAATCTGCAGACTGTTAAGTCATCAAGCACTTCAAGACTGTTTGAAATCATCTCTACAGTAATATAAAAGGAATTCCTCAAACACGCTGCGGCCGCTTACCTTTAATATAGTCTTTGGATGCGATGGAGCTGTATTTCTTGCTTTCGCCTGCACTGGAAGCTTCCTTTCCTTGTAAGATTGTTTACTGCCCTCAGCTTCTGCATTGGTCACATGAAGAGCCATCTGGAGGATGGGATTCTTCCTTCTTCTCCTGCGTTATCTTCTGGAAACTAGGATCTTAGTGTTCCAAGGAGCCTTTTCACTTTCCTGGTGTTTCTCCTTTTTCTTCTTTTTCTTCTCCTTTTTCTTCTTTTTCTTACGCTTGAGATTGGCATTGTCAAAGTGGAGTGCACAGAAACACAAATCGTGAAGTCTGAAAAAAATATGCAAGTTAAAAAGAGAAAAAAAGATGTGGCACTTGTTGCCTATATGAAACTTTATTTATTTTACCCAGGTGATGATTTGCAGCATGTCAGCTGTTTTGGTGGTGCTATGTGCACACGATCGATGTGTCTCGATAGTATCTTTCTCTGCTCCAACTTCTTTCCCCTTTGGATCGGTAGTATCTATTGCTACCTTGTTCTGATCCTCCTCCACTGCCAGATCTGTACTTTGAATGTTTGACTGCTCTTCTGCCATTCTCAGGGCTGTTTCTTTCACCAGGGAAAGATCTGTACCTGCTTCCCTCCCAGTACTCCTGCTTGTGAGCTTTTGCTCGACAACTTCTCTGAGAGCACCTCCTCTTGCTGGAAGGACCATCTTTTTGCTCCTGTTTGAGTCTTCTTCTCTTCTGCATCACAATGTTCTCTCTTTCTTCGGTAATGCTCTTTGTCAGGTTTTTTAGTGTCATGTATCTTTCTTTTTAATGCTTTTTTTGTTTGTTGTTGTTTTTTGTTGTTGTTGTTGTTTTGTTTTGGTTTTGTTTTTTCATGTGCATGGTGTCGTCTTCCCAGTTTTCTATCACCAAGATCTTCATTTGGTCTAGAGGACTGGCTTTCCACAACTTTCCAGCTTTGAAATAGACGAGTCATGAAGTCATTAACAGGTACGTAGTTTTCAGATATGTGCTTTGTACCTTGGCATTTATGTGTAACAGCTAAGCATGACCGGAGTGACTCGCTGAGACGGTCGGCTCTGGGGCGGACACGTTGTGCAGCGGAGCGGGGGATCGAGGCGGGCAGGGCTTGTTTCCCGGCACCGAGGCCACCCGAGGCAGCCGAAGGAGCCGGCAGGCGCCGGCAGCCCTCGCGAGGGAGGCTGCCGAGCTGTGGGGGGAGGCGGCAGCGGCAGCGGCGGGCCGTTTACGTCGGGCGTCGCCGCCATTTTGCGGCCACTCGCTGAGGCGATCGGCTGGGGGGAGACGCGTCGTGCAGCGGAGCTGGGGATCGAGGCGGGCAGGGCTTCCGCCTCTCCTCCCCCCCGTAAAATCGCTTTTTCTGTAAAATCGGTGACAGGTTTTTAGAACTCCAGTGTCAGACTGCGAGAAACACTCTGTAGGCAGTAACATAGGCTCAGGCGAGGATCTCAGTCAGTGAAGTAGCATTTTTATTCGCGGTTGCAATGGCGGGCGTCCCACAAGCAGGAGCGCACCTGCTAGTCACATCGTACAGTTTATATCCTTTATTTCCCGACGACCGGGAGCCTCCTGTTTCCCCATTGTCTGGGTAATCCAGGTTCACAACCTATCCGATGCTTCACAGACAATACATGGCTTTCAGTTGCCAGCCTGTTACTTTTCCAATTTCTTTTGACTTTTTCTGCTCTTTAAAGAGGTAATGTTTCTTCACTTATCTGACTTGACACCGTGATTTTCGAGTTCAAGTTTGTATTTATTTATTTATTTATTGTAAGGAGATGTACCAAGCTGTCTTTTTTTACTAAAAATTGTTTCATCAGCACATTTCTCTATATTCTTAAGCCTATACTAGTAGGGAAAAACAAAACAAAACAAAACAAAAAACAAGTGCAACAATAGCAGGGCTCCTCAGTCTATATCATGTCGCTTTTTCCAGGTGAAAAAGCGGGGCCATAAGTGGCAGTACACTAAAGCCCTGGCATGTTGAGATCCAAGAGGAGAGACGTTTGGCCCTCCTTTTCACTCCTGGGAACCACATACCTCAAAACCCACAGAGGATGGGCTATATCTCAGAGAAATCTTGGGAAAGGAGAGCATGAAGAGCATGTTTGCAAATTTATTTCTCCCTGGGCTTCTGTTTCTCCAAGAAATACGAGTTTGAATATAACTTTGGCAGCAGTACTTCTGGTGTTTTGCACCTAGCACATTTAAAACTCCTACGAAAAACTGAAAAGTTAGACTAAAAAGCAGCTCTTTCCGTTCTACTTTGTAAAGTTGCACGTTTTCCTCATGCAAAACAACAGGGGAATGTAAGCTAGAAACGGAAATGCTGAATGTAAAACAAAACAAAACAAACCTCAGCCTTCCAGGACAAAAGCCAATAACTGCTGCGAAGTCCTTTTTAAAATGCTGATTAGGTTTCAAGGTGATACTGCTTTAAATAAGCGTAGTTGTGTGTTCATAGGCAGAAGCTGAATAATGACAGGATGAACTTCTATACTTCATGTTTTGTTACTGTCTTACTGTAGCACACAGGGACTTGTTACCTTTAGGGAAACCACTAACCTCATGGAGGGTTTAAAACATAAGCTAGTTTGTTATACCAAAATGACGGAGAGAACAAAGCATAAAGTGCTTTCAGATTTCTAGCACGCCTTGATTGCTGTCCATTAAACTTCAGGACACGTTAAACAAAACACAGTAATAAGAAAACTCCTAGTCCCACAGCTGGAAATTGTGTGCAGAGGTTGTAATTAGAACTTTTTTGCCTTGACGTTTTACATTTAAAATTGATTTAAATCCATTCTATACACACTTTCCATTCCTGAAAAAACAATACGCAAACCTGACAAATGCATTTACATGAGAAATGAAGTCGTCCTTGTCCGATTGGAAGACTAAGGTGACAGCTCCTGGGCTCAGGGATAAGCTCCGATCTTCACCAGTGACAGCTCCTTTTTTTAGGATTGAAAGGGAAAATGTTTCCGCAACACATTGGAAACATAACTTAAGGGACAAGAAACAAAATCAAGGACTGCAGTGAGAAGGAGAACAGAAAAACAATACTGGGGGAAGGAAAAGGAAAGGAAAAGGAAAGGAAAAAGGAAAGAAAGGACAGGAAAGGAAGGAAAGGAAAAGGAAAGGGAAAGGAAGGAAAGGAAAGAAGGAAAGACGAAAGAGAAGAGAAGAGAAGAGAAAAGAAAAGAAGAGAAAAGAAAAGAGAAAAGAAAAGAAAAGAAAAGAAAAGAAAAGAAAAGAAAAGAAAAGAGAGGAGAGGAGAGGAGAGGAGAGGAGAGGAGAGGAGAGGAGAGGAGAGGAGAGGAGAGGAGAGGAGAAAAAAGAAAAAAGAGAAAAGACCTTGATCTTTATACTGACCAATGAGATAAGCCTTACACATTTTTAAGTTTATTTTTGACAACTGATTGAGGTGTTACCAGGTATTAAGTACGATTCAAGAGCAAATATTAACACTAGAAAGAAGAAATCCGATCCACCACCACTTTTTCAAAATACATCCATTTCTAATTTGAGATGACGTCTCTCTGACAAGGTAGTAGAAAAACTGTAAATACCGATAGAGCTTCCTCTCCCGATGTTCCATATACATACCGATGCTGTTCCTACACCTACGCTCTGAGCATAAATTTATGTTGACATGAGTATCGGGTGTTACTCCTCTCTTTGTTTGCCTTGAGAGACACACCTCTTGTCCATTGAAAAGTAAACTCAAGATTCCAGATCAGTTAAGACAGTTGCTATCCCCCCATTCAGAGTTCTGCAACAGCACTGTTCAGATGTGTTTAGCAGTCTCTTTAGAAAACGTTATCACTTAGGACCTCCTTCTCAGTGGGTCCACGTTTGGCCTCCGCTTAGCAGAGAGTCAATCCCAGCTTAAGCTTTCGTACAAGAGCCCCTTCACGAAACGGAGTTGAACCCTGACATAACTGAGTTTAAACTTTAACCTTGAAGCTTCCTTAAAGAAGAAAGCAGCACCCGGGCCAGGAAATAGAAATTAATCGTCACTTTACCCTGAAACGCACTGAAAGCCACTGAGCTATTCTGTGCTGGCAGGATTGCTGCCAGGCTGGCCGACGAGGCGGTGGGCAGCTCCCCGGGGCCACAGGTCCTGTCACGCGGGGCTGCCAGATTCAAGTTTGGGATTATTTCAGGAAATCTTTTTCCCTAGAAACAGTAGCTACTAGTAACGCTTTAATTGGTTTGCCAGCACAACCTTTACCCTGTTAGAAATGCCATTGACTTCTACCTTTATGTAGCATACATAGTGTCCTGAGCGACAGTTGATACCATGATGCACCAGCACCACATATAAGGTGTACAGGAGTGGTTCTCCAATTGACTGTGACACGTAGGCTCGAAGGTCCAAATACTCAGAATATTTTACCTCCTAAAGAGAGACCATGAAGATAGAAAAATTATCCCAGAGTACTTCGTGGACTAGCCAGAGAAAAACACTTCCAAATAACACAGTCTAGAATTACATGAATATATTTCTTGATTCACTAAAAATAAGTCTTCCCATAAACAATGTTTAATACTAGAAGTTGCAGAGAACTGTTTCATGATGAATTAGCCTTCTCAGAGGAAAGCATATGCTTCTTGTCAAGCAGGAATTTTATTAATATTAGGAAAAAGAATGTCATAGTCGTTAGTATACAATTATTGTCTGAAAATATTAACCTCTTTCAGCTTTGGGGGTTGTAGAACTTTCAGTTCTGGAATGCATGCAAGTAAAAAAGATGTTTTAACCTAATCCAGAATGGTGTGCACATGTGATTCGAACTACATGGTCCAAAGCTAGTGCTCTGACACAATTCAGCAATAGCTTTCCTTTCTTCACTGATCAACCTAATAACATGATCCCCAGCCAGCTGATGCTATCTAAATAACTTAGAAACTATGAAAAAAAAAAAAAGAGGGAGAGAAAAAAAAAAGGAAGACATGAGAAGACTTCCTTAGACTTCTTTTTCTTCTAGAACTTGTGATATTTTTGCATTTTTTCAACACCTAAAAGCTCCTTTTCTATCTTTCGGCCTTTCCTTTCTATTTCACTTTCACTACCTTTTACACGAGTATATTGTCTTTTTCTGTTTCCTTCTGTTTCATTTTTCTGGTGACAGTTCTCCAAATGAGCTGACACAGGTGGAAAGGCATGTCCTTCACGAGAATGTTTTCCGGAATGTTGCTGAGGTACTGAGCAACGATGCAAGTCTGCTCTGGGTGTGCTAAAGCGACGTACATCTTCCTCTCTCAAGAGGGAACCGTGAGGCCATCCGCTTTTGTAATGATAACGCTTATGTGACCTGCTGTAGTAAGTTGGAGTCGATTTGTCAAAGGCTGCATTGCCGTGAGAGAACTTTCTCTCTCTACTGTCTCCTGTCGCCTGAGGTGAATAGTAATCATTGTAATAGCTACATCTTTCCCATCTCCGTGCTTCATCTCGATAGTATCTTTCTCTGCTCTAACTTCTTTCCCCTTTGGATCGGTAATATCTATTGCTACCTTGTTCTGATCTTCCTCTGCTGCCAGATCTGTACTTTGAATATTTGACTGCTCTTCTGCCATTCTCAGGGCTGTTTCTTTCACGAGGGAAAGATCTGTACCTGCTTCCCTCCCAGTACTCCTCCTTGTGACACTTTTGCTCAACAACTTCCACACTCTGAGAGCACCTCCTCTTGCTAGAAGGACCTGCTTTTTGACTCTCCTTCTCTTCAGTATGAGCATGTTCCCTCAGGTCTCTGAGGCCTTAAAGAGCCCCGTGGGACCACAGTCAGAAACGTGTGGTTTACCGGACAGTGAGGGAACTGTGGGCTCGTTTACTGATCCTTCTGCTACACCATTGGCCCTCCCACCGCTACTGCCATCTCAGGCCTTTGCTGTTGCACCCTCTGCTGATCTGGACGTGCTTTTTGACCCAGGCCATATTGGCCTTGAAAAGGAGACGGATATGTTTCCCTTCGATCCAGGAAGAGTGGGATGCATGAGGCCCAAAAGCCTAGTTGCTTGACAACTGAACATGTTGTTCCCACCACTAGCCTTGGAATTCTCCGGTGTTTGTAATCAAGAAAAGGAATGGAAAATGGAGACTGTTATTAGTCATGGAAGATATGGGAGCACTTCAACCAGGCCAACTATGCTCCCCCAGTCATGGACATTGATATTAATAGACTTAAAGGATTGTTTGTTACCTTTTCTGATTGTACATATGTATAGGCGTACTCGGGTTTAGTATGTAAAAGCAATGTTCTATATATTTAGAAGGTTTGATGTTTGTGTGTGCGTGTTGGTAGAGCATAGACTCCCTGTGCACTCAGTACTGTTTACTTGCCTTTTATAAATATTACTAAATTCAGATTGAGTTGAGACTTCATTTATAACAGTATTATTATTATTATTATTAATTTTCCTTTTGTTTCTGTCCTAATAAACTGTCTTATCTCAACCCACAGGCTTTCATTTCTTTCTAATTCTCTCCCCCATCCCAGAGAGGGAGGGGGGAGGGTGAGCGAAGGGCTATGTGGTGCTTAGCTGCCAGCTGGGTTAAGCCACAACAGTCTTTTTTAATGCCCAACATGGGGCACGAAGGGTTGAGATAACGACAGACCTAACCAGTGTGTGTTAAAACAAAATTGGTATATTAGATCTGCTTAATAGTTGATAGTCACAACGTTGATTGCTTTGATCTCAGGTCTGCTGTGCCTGTTCTCCAAACTGAGTTATATAGCACATTACTTACTGTATGTGTTCCCTGACGTGATGTTTATCCTTTCCAGGGTCTGGTATTTTACTGTACATGTAGTGGGTTTATGTGGCAAGGTTTTGGTAGCAGGGGGCAATAGGGGTGGCTTCTGTGAGTAGGATCTAGAAGCTGCCCCATGTTTGGTAAGGGCCCCACTGCTGACCAGAGCTGAGCCAGTAATTGATGTTGTTTTGCCCCTCTGTGAAAGCATATTTATGACAGGGAAAAAAATGCTGCGCCACACAGCAGCTGGGAGAGTGAGAGGAGTGAGGAACAGCATTGCAGGCACCAAGGTCAGTGAAGAAGGAGGGGTAGAGGTGCTCCAGGTGCCAGAGCAGAAGTCCCCTGCTACCTGTGGTCAGGACCATGGTGAAACAGGCTGTCCACCTGCAGTCCATGGAGTACCATGGTGGAGCAGGGTTCCATGCTGCAGCCCGTGGAGAAGACCACAGTGGAGCAGGTGGACCTGCACCAACAGAGGCTGTAGCCTGTGGAAGACCCCTGCCAGAGCAGATCCCAGGCCAGACCTGTAGCCCATGGAGAGGAGCAGGTGACCTGTCAGGAGCTGCTGCCCAGGGGGGTCCCAGGTTGGAGAAGTTTGCTCCTGAGGGATGGATCCTGTGGTACAGACCCATATCTGAACCAGTTCTTGAAGAGCTGCTGCCTGTGGGAAGCCCACGTAAGATCAGTTCAGGAAGGACTGCATCCCGTGGGAGGGACCTCACAGTGCAGGGGATGAGAGTGACCATGAAGGAGCAGCAGAGACCAAGTGCTATAGACTGACCATAACCCCCAAACCCCCGATCCCCTGTGCTGCTCAGGGGGAGGAAGTGGAAGAGGGCAGAAGGGGAGAAGGCATTTTTGGTTTCTTTTCCTTTCTCACTTCTCTAGCTTGTTAGTATTAGGCAATATATCTTACTACCTCCCTATGCTGAGTCTGTTTTGCCTATCACAGTAATTATTAATCGATCTCCCTGTCCTTATCTCAGCCATTTTTATCATATTTCTCCCTCTTTCTCTTTGAGGAGGGGGAGTGAGAGACCAGTTGTGGTGGAGCTTGGTCACCCACCCAAGTACAACCACTACACACCTAGTAACCTCTAAGAGCATTCTAGAGGTCTACCTGGAAAATCCAGCAGATGCTAGAGTGCACTGGGAGTGTTGTGAGCTCTCCAGGGGTCACAAGAGCACACCACTGGGCACAGGGATGCAACTCAAGTATGCTAAACAACACGGGTGCGTATGGGGGAGTAAACGAATGGCCGTATGGTGTTGAGATACCTCCTGCGTTAACCACAAGATCCAGTCATGTCAGCAACCAAGCCAGAGTTCAAGAAGCTTTTGGACAACACTGTCAGATATATGGTTTAATTTTTAGGTAGTCCTGTGGGAAGCCAGCTGTTAGACTTGATGATCAAACCCCTTGCAACTCAGGAGAGCTGATGATATTCTCCATGAAGTTGGCCCAGATCCCATGAGCTGACCTGATGAGTCACAAAGCTGTGCACACATCTCATGCCGCTAGGAGAAGAACTTCAGGTGAAATGAGTTTTCTCAAATGGAGTGTCTCTAGAGGCCAAGTATCCTGGCTCTGATGAACTACCTGTAGCCAGGGTTTTAGATGCCACGGTAGGCAGGCCTGGTTGGGTGAACATAGCTAAACAAGGCGTGTGCCCTGTCAGGCTCCTTATCTGGAAAGTACAGGCGCATCTTGTCCAGGAGATGGCCTGGCCAGAAGTTATTGTCGCTTGACTTTTGATTCTTATTCTTCTCAAGACGCCTAAAGAAAAATAAAGAAAAAAAAAAAAACCAGTCAGAGAGAGTAGCACGTTTTATGGAAATAAAATTCTAGGCAACTTCACTGATATTACTAGTAATGGCAAATGCGAGCCTGACAAGAACCAGCTGCTAGGACTTCTGGAAACCCCTGCCTGTCCTTCTTCTACATGACTGACATTGGAAATGCCAGCTTGTGAAGCTGTCTTGAGAACTGATGTGTTGCCTATCACTGTAGTACATAAACTCTCTGAGATGAACTAGGAAGACTGTGCTCTATTTTGCAAAGTGTTTCTTCTCCTCAAAAGCTTCTCCAGTCTTCCAAAGCTGGATTCTTTAGGACTGCCTTTCTTCCATGAGCTCAGCTGTGAGGCTGAGTCTTTCTATTCAGTCGGATTTGGGAATCACTTTGACTAAAGAAGGTGCTGCAAGTGCTATGACCAAGCTGGTAGTGGACATCCCAGTTTCATGGGTCAGGAAAGACCTTTGGACACTCATGAACTCCTTGGACAGTACGAGTCCGAAGACAGCAGGGACAAGGACAGCAAAAGAACTTGGACTCGTTTTGGAAGAAAAGCTTTTGTGGGTCACCTGAGATGCAAGAAAAATTAGGGCAAACTGCCTCTGTTCTCAGGGCTGACATTGTGTCTATGTCTAGAAAACTTGCATCTCCGGATCCTACAGATAAATGTTGAGATGCAAAGAACGTTGCTCAGTAAAACAGATCTGCCACCTGCATCTGACTTTTCTCCTGCAACGGTTAGTAACGCTCTGAAGGGTCAGTGTTCTAGAGCAACAGAGGAACTGAGGTGCAATGGGAGGGAACGAAGCACCGCCCTACTAGGAGCAGCTGGCTGCTGGCTGCACGCTGCTGTAGCAGGCTGCTTCTGCCCCCGACTGGAGAGCTTCTCCAGTCATCCAAAGCTGGAGTCTTTGGGATTGCCTTTCTTACGCAAGAAAAAACATTCTCTGAGAGGATTTCCAAGAAGCGTTGGGTTGGCCTGACGAGGACCGTCTTAGGTGAGAAGTTCTGTCATCTCTGCAGTTTGGAGTACAGAGAAGCTGTTCGCCAGCACCACTGCAACCCCGCAAGTCAGCAAAAACACAGCAGTGGCCGTGTAGCTGAGAAGAGATCTCTCTTCCTCTGCTATCGCTTGCTGCTACCTTGCAGCACCCTAACGTTCCACTTTGATACCTCAGTACCGCCTCTGATGCAGTGGGAGCTGATGCACAGCAGGGCAGCAGGAAGGGACTGATCATAAGCCCTCTTTGAACCAACCTGTTTTCTTCCTTGGCCTGTTTTCCTGATGCACTTTTTGACCTGGACATGCTCAGAGGAGATGTGGCGTCAGCATGTCCTGTGCTGTAGTATCCTCCAGGCTGCCTGATCTTCCTCACGTCTTCTCCTTCTTTGATGATCTTGTCTCCTGGGTGCAGCAGGCCTGTTGACAAAGCGCACAGAGAAAAGCAATGGTGTATGGACAGCCAATGCTGAATAGCCAAGAAAACTCTGTTCTCCTGTTGCCCCAAGCCTGTCCCCCTGCCGATCCAGGTCACCTCTGGGTTTGGTCAGTGATACTGACCGGGAGGGGACAGAAAAGATGGCCCCGCTCTGGAAAGGAGGAAGACGTGATGGCCCAGCAAGTGCTGAGAGGACATGATGGCCCTGGCCAACTTCACATGGGGCCTCTTCCCACATGCCCTGCCCTGGGCTCAGGAGCCCCATTTCAGCTCAGCCCTTCGCTCACGTTGCAGGTGTAGCAGTGTCCAGCTGACACAGCTCTGACACAGCTGTGCCTGGCCATGGACCTGCTGAACCTGACCATGGTCTGACCATGACCTTTGCCTGACCTTGCACCTGCCCCATCACCATGAACTTGCCTCATTAACTGCACTCGTGTCTGACCCTGGCTACCAGTCCAGGGGGACGTGGCCCTGGCTGCTCCGTAGCACTCTTTGCTATCTCAGCCCTGCTCTGGCCCTGCTGATGGTATTGCTGATCCTAATCAGCAGCATCTGCCGTGGCCCTCCAAGGGCTGCAAACATTCTCCATCAGCAGTGCCCCACCCTGAACATGCATCGTGCTTCTGGGTCTTGGGAAGAGGCAGGAGCATGTCAGGCTTAGTACGTTCACATTAGTACATTCCTTGCTCTTTGCTTTACCTCTTTGCAGCGCTTTGTCGGTGAGACAGATGTTACGCTCCTTGCACTGCTTGGAGCAATTCAGATAGTTCACAACGGCATTTCTGCGATAGTGGTCAACCAGTGCTCCCATGTCACCCTCTATAGTTGATGGCAGGCAGTGTTCATCGACGGGTGCATCCCCAGATCTCACCAGCCGACACTTTTCTTTCCATTCTATCGGGCTGTCTTTGATCTGCAAGTAAAGCAATGGTCCCAGTTAGCTTTCAGTGAGGCCCTGGAGTTGCTGCATTCCCTTTGGAGAAACTACAGGCACGGATCCATCTCAGAAGTGCGTGTAGATGGGACTCAGCACCCTGCAATGGGACCAAGCGCTTATCTGGGAGTGCCATTCCCTTCCAGTGCCAGGCCCACAGGCAGACGCTCCCTAGAGCACCAAGCACAAGAGCAGCATACTGGACATAGGTGCCCCAGCTGAAAGAAGTCTCCCAGCCACCATCTCTTTTCTGATTGTGTCAGGTTCACTAGAGCTCAGATGACTCCATCCCCACACCTGAACATTGCTTCAACTTCCATTTCTTGCCACTTCAGTTACCCAGAAAAGAGTGTTTACATCACCAGAGTGTTCAGAAGACAAACCAGTTGTTTGAGACAGCTTGTAGCATCTCAGCTGTGAGGCACGATGTGGTCAAGGGACTACTGAGAAGGTAATATCCAGAACAATCTCCAACCTTCTCCTTTGCTGCCCACCCCACATTCGCGAGCACGTAGAGGTGCGCCTTTTTTCCCGCCACACTACCTTCTCCAGCCGTCTGCTCTCTCTTGAGCGCTTTCCAATCTCTTCCATTTCATCCCAGTGTAAATGTCGCCGGCCTGGCTCAGTGTTGACTGGGGGCACTTCCAAGAGTATTAGCTTTTCTTTGGGCTCCGTGGGAGAGCAAGGCTTCATCCCCACAGCTTTGTCCCCAGCAGAAGGTGGAGAAGTGGCAGCTTTGCAAGCGTTTCTCCGGACCCGAGGCTGTGCATCTACAGCAGTTTAAAAAGCAAACAAATGAAAAGCTCAGAGAAACCCTGTTAGACAGTAGCAGAAATAAAAAAATAAATAAAAAAATAATTAAAAAAAAAAAAAAAAAAAAAAAAACAAGGCTGATCAATGTTTATAAGGCAAAAAGCTTTGGCATTTTGTGCAGTCTGGAGCACCCAACAGATGACGATCTTTGAATGGAAGCATCCTTTCGCTTTCAATCCAGACACACATATTACAGACGACTCCCATCTCCGCTTTGCCCCATTCTGTTTCATGCTCGCAATACACGTTTAGTCTACAAAACAATTAGTACAACAACGCAGCAGCAAAATGCCTCTTCTCTCCAAGATGTGAGAAGAATGTTGCCATTACCTTCAGATAAAAATGACACAGGTACCATGGCAAGCCTTCAGGTTTGGGCTAGGTTTTAAAGAGTAGGACCTTTGAATCTGCATTGTCCAGCTGCCCTCAACAGCTGGAGAAAGGGTCTGCTTCTGATCAGCCGGATGATCAACGCTAACCAATAAAATCCAGTACAGGAGGTTAAACCTCAGGGTTCAGATTCTGAGTCAAACCTAAAAGATCGGATAAGCTGTCTTCCACAGATGGGCTGAGTATTGCACTTCCCCTGGATTCTTTAGCTTCTCCCCAGAGGTCTCTTTTCAGCAACCGCGTTGCAGGACAATAGTCGCAAGGAGCCATATTCTGGATCTACTTTGGCATTCCCTAATGCCACCTGTGTACTTTTAGGGCATCTGCAAGGATATAGATTCCCAGCCCAGGGTTCTCCTCTCACCTTCGCTGGTCTCTTTGGGCTGTCCTTTCCTCATTTCCTGCCACTGCTTTTGACATTCAATCAGATCTTCACTGCTTATATAATTCCTCCGCTTTGAAGAAGTCAAGAAGATGACCACATCCTCCAGTTCCTTGTCACTGATGGGAACTTTTGTCTGGCAGCCAAAACAGGAAGCAACAGTGTGATCAATAAAAAAACAAGGCTTGGCCCAGAGTAGGGGGGAGATGAGCTTTGCTGTTGTTTTAAATGCTTTTTCAGAAAAGGCACAGAGGCAACCTGTTGAGCTTTAAGCTTTACATGAGTTTACCAAGCACTGAAAAATTTACTGGTCTTTTGCTGTCCTCTGCTGAGCTCTCAGCTTTCAATGTGCCAAACTTCTCAGCCATCTGGGCGTCAAGAAGCTAATTTGGCTTGGAACAGAATATCAGAAAACACCTGAACTGCTAAACCCTAACAGACCTGGACATGCTCTTGACAGTTCTGTACCGTTGCAGCCTGTGGAAAGTGAGGCTCAGCATGAGCTCTGCTGTGCCAACAGGTACTAAAAGGCAGTGCAGCGGGCAGACACATGAAACTGGCCAAGGAAAGACCAAGTATCAACACGAAGAAACTTGATGCCAGTTCAGGCCATGTTACTGAGCGCTGACTGTCTTTAGAGACTATGAGGCAATGAGTTTCACTCCCTCCTGGGACTCAGTCTGGGTGACAGCTCGCATCTCTGCAGCCTTCCCTTCCCTCTTCCCTTCAACATTTCACAGGCTGTGGGAGCCATCCTCTGAGAGTAACACAAGGGAAGTTGGAGTTTTTCCACTTCTCCGGGTTGGCATGCAGCAAAACAAGGCAAAGTTGCAGCAGTTCCTTACTTTTCTCTTCCCTACATACCTCCTTGATGACTTTAATGAAGTCTGCTCTCATGATCTTTCTCTGTTCCATTCCAGCCTTTCTGAAGATGTCTACCATTGTCAACTTCTGTTGGTGTAGGAGGTTATGCAGTGCAATAAGAGCTTCAGGGTATGGTGCACAAATAAGGGGAAGGCTACCCTTCTTCCGGGTCTGGCTCCTTGGTGGCGGTGAACACTGAAAAGGAATTAGAAAATACCCTCAAATCACCGTTATCCAGAATCACTGTGCCAGCAGATGCAAAGTGGCTGGGATAAAGCAGCGTCGCGCTGCCGACTTACAAGCAGATGCTGAGGCCGTGGCACGGCCACAAGAGATGAAGTACAGTAATCCCAAGAGTGGCACAACACAAGGTATACTTACGTCTGGCCTGTCGGTCTCGACTGACTTGCTTCTAGCCCTCTGGTCTACTTTAGCTGCCGTTATTCGTTTCCTGACTCTTTCTTCCAGTTTGGTAAAGGTAGGTTTATGACTCAGCCATTTCTCAACATCTCCAAAGCTTTGCAGCTGAGACCGGAGTTGCTTCCTCTCCTGAATCCAAGCCTCCAGCTTTTGTAGATCATCTTTTGTATTACAGGTGATCTCTGGGGAGCTGAGGCTATCTTCTTCTTCCTGTCGCTGCTGAAAAACAGACAAATGACAGAAGCTGGTGTCCTGAGCTGGTTTCAAACAGGGAGAGTCTGGTCTTGCCACACAGGGAGCAAAAACGAATGCGACATGTGGAGCGTGGAGCAAACCTACTTGCTTTCCGTTTAAAGACAAGCATTGGATACAGTTTTCTCCCATGGTGTAGTTTGAAACCCTGCTCCAAAACCACTTCTGGCTTGACATTAGTCAAACCATCAGTCATATGCTCGCTGCTTATGTTAGTACTTTAACTGCAGATGAGCTTCTTACAAAATCTAGTGTTGAGATCGCATCGCTATAATGGCTTTGGAGGGGACTTCCTGCGCTGAGGCTTTTCTGAGCTATAGATGGCAAGGGTGTCTGGGCCTGCCACCAATCCCAGGTGTACAACAGCACTGAGAAATAGCCATCAGGCAGTCACAGAACAGCGTGTCCTGCCTCTTATCAAGGTGTTGGCTCCCTGCCCTGAAAGAGCAGCTGGAACAAAACATCAGCTGTTACGCTCATGAAAAATGGTCTTAGTGCTCTTCATGTTAACTGAAGAGACCAGAAGTAACAGCTGCTCCTGGAGCTCTCCTGCAGCATGCTGCATCGGGAGCTGCCTCAAGCCACTGGACTTAAGTTCCAGGGCAGGGAAAAGGTGTCCTCCTGTCAAGGGACAAAGAGTATGCTTCTGCCCTCACTCTGCTAGACTGCTCTTGGTGTCCCTTGGCTTCTACCAGGAATTCCTTCCTCATGGCAATGTGCCAGTGGGAATAAAAGCAACAGCCACGTGCCCTGCTCTCTAGAGGTGGCAATACTGCCGGGACTTGGAGACCTTCACAACTCAGCTTCCCCCCAGCCAGCAAAATGCTACCCTGCGGGATGCTTTACAGGGCTTCCCGTACCTGGCCCATCCACATCTCATCCCTTTGTCCCTCATCTTGCTGTTCCAGCAGTTTTGGAAATGTGACTCTTTTTGCTTCTCTGGTCTCTTCTTTCTCCTTGCTGGCCGCAGATGCCTCCAGTTTCCCTCCAACCTGCACCCCCAGTACAGAGCGTGCTTCCTAGAGGAACCCAGAAATGCAATAACAGCAGTTATTCATCTGTTTTTGTGTGTTTTGTTGTTGTTGTTGTTTTCTTTTCCCTTGTCTTTTCCTTTTTCTTTTTTCTTTTTTTTTAATAGTGTTCTTCTCTCCCTCATCTTCTCTATTTTTCCCTGAAGGTTTGTCAGCAATTTTTTGCTCCCAAGTTCTTACAGATGCAACCAGAAAGCCATTCTGTTATGACCAATGAACTAACTCACGAACGAGCTATTTTTCAAAACGGGCTACTTTACTACCCCCCAGTAAAGGGATGTTTTCACAGTAAACAACTAAGTATTTAGCACGTACATCCTTTTCCTAAGATGCCCCCACATGATCATCTACAATCAAAAGAGACACAAAAATTACCTCGGACCATATTACATACCTGTCCTGTGTGTCTATGATCTTCAGAAGTAAGCAATGGCAATTTAAGCCTCTTGTGGGGAGTTTCTTTGTGCTGCCTTCCTTCTGTGTCTGGACATACAGGGAACAGTCTGAAAATACACACCAGCAGGAGTCAGGAGGTGAATCTGAGTGCAGGAAGGGTTTCTTTTCTCCACCCTCTCTCCAAACGGAGAGACCAGGGTCGTGGAAATCTAAAGAACCATGCACATGACTCGCAGCTGCTGGGATAATGATCAGCATTTAATCACCAAGAAGATCTCAACACTGGAAGGTGCACACGGGCGCACTTACACAAGAGGTTTGAGGCCTTGGAGCTTGAGAGACTGGTGGGTGAGGATGTGTCTGAAAGTCCACCCAGGAGGTTGCCTAGGGCAAGGAAGTTGACTCCACACCTTAAGACTGCCTCCACCAAGACAGAAAGAAGGGTAATCGTTGTAGACAACTCCCTTCTCATGGGATCAGAGGGCCCCTATATGTCGGCCAGATCCTACCCATAGGGAAGTCTGCTGCCTCCCTGGGGCCCAGGTCAGGGACATTGCCAGAAACCTTCCCAACCTGGCTCGCCCCTCTGATTACTGTCCTCTATTGATAGTCCAGGCTGGCAGTGATGAAATTGCTGAGAGAAGCCTGGAGGCTATCAAAAGGGTTTTCAGGGGACTGGGGCAGTTAGTAGATGGAGCGGGAGTACAGGTGGTGTTTTCCTCCATCCCTGCAGTGCAAGGGAGGGGTACAGAGTGGGTACTCCCACATGCCCAGCAATGGGACGAGGGGGAATGGGCTAAAGTTACGCCAGGGGAGGTTTTGTTGGATATTAGGACAAACATCTCTACTGAAAGGGTTGTTAGGCACTGGGGTGGGCTGCCCAGGGAAGTGGTTGAGTCACCATCCCTGGAGGTCTTCAAAAGATGTTTAGATGTAGAGCTTAGTGATATAGTTTAGTGGCAGACTTGTTAGTGTTAGGTCAAAGGATGGACTCGGTGATCTTGGAGGTCTCTTCCAACCTCAATGATTCTGTCATTCAGTACTAGGGCCGGTTCTCTTCAATATCTTTATCGATGATCTGGATGAGGGGACTGAGTGCACCCTCAATAAGTGTGCAGACAACATCAAGTTAGGTGCAACCAGCACCTGACTTCAGAGCAATCTGAGCAACCAGCTCTGACTTCAGAGCTGATCGCACTTGCAGCAGCCCACTGGACTGAGACCTTCTGAGAGGTAGGAGCCTATAAAGCATGCCACACAAGCACAAGAGCATAAGGCCACTCTAACAAATCCTTTACATCTCACCTGCCAGGAGACTCTTTTGCCTTTGTTTCCTCCTCTGCTTCTTCCTTCGCTTCAGCTATGGACAATGTGCTTGGAGAAAGTCGCCTTTGCGCAAGTTTTAATGTATGAAGAAGAGACGCTGTAAACACAAAAGGAGAAAACTTCTCAGCACATCAGGCACAGATCTGCTCTGCAATGTTATAAGCTAGCTGAGGTATCCCTGTGATTCCTTCTGAGACCTGTTTTCTAGAAGATTGCAAGCCCTTCCTGACACCAGATCCCATCTGACCTTTAATACCCACAGTGCTGCATTACTCCTTTTGCTGTGATCTTTCTGCTGCAGCAGCAAGTCCATCCCCTCTGAACAGTGGGGGTTTTGCGGGGAGACACATTTTGGTGCCTAACAATCTCTTTTGGGGCAACAATTTCTTGGAGCGGCATAAATGTTTTTTCTACACAGGCTTTCTATCCTGGTGCATTCAACTCAAGCACGTTATATCTGTGATATTCATGAGGAATTAAGAATGAGGAGTTCCCAGCTTTAGAGGAGAACCAAAGTTTTGGCACAGCTTGGCAACCTTTGTGCATTCTTCTCGACACAATTTTTCTCATCAAATGACAACATGGTGATTCAAAGCGGTATGCCCAGCCCCTCAGTCTCCCACAACTCAAGACGGAGTTTGTTATTCACAGTGCTAGTGGACTTGCCGAACATTGACTCCCTCCTGCACAAACAAACCCATAAAATGGAAGAGAGGCACCCTTTGGCATGTAATGCAGGGGAAAAACATACTTCAGCACTATCTTGTTCAAAATGTGTCCCTTGAGACATACCAGGAGGGTAAACAGGCATACAGCGTGCCTCTGCTATCCCAGGCATCTCACTGTAACCTGAGTCCCAAGCACCCCCCAGCGAGGACAACAGGGAAAGGCACAAACCTCCACCAGCAATCAGTCATTAACGTTACCTTGTGCATTAAGTACCTCTTCCTCTGCAAGACGCTCCCTAGCAAGCCGAGGTACCGCCTTAATCTCAAACCTGGAAGTAGGAAGAAGGCGCCGTTCTGTGAAAAGGGCTCCTTTGCCAGATTAATGTCAAAGTATCCGTGGAGAGTCCAACACATGCCCTAAACCATTCAAACTGAGCAGTGCTGGCCTCGGAACAGCTCAGCAGCCCCTCGCTAGACAGAGGTTTGGGTTTTTATTTTGCCTCAGTGCTCCTGTGTCGTCCTGACACAAGAAGGCATTTCAGAGTTCCTTTGATTGACACGAGTTTCACCAAAGACATGGAAACATCACAGGCAGGGGACAAGCATAGATCTGGTCCTTGTTCCACCTGCTAAGAGATCCTGTCCATGTTGCATTCAAAACAACAGAAACATTAGGATCTTACTTCTTTTAGATATTTTGGCAGTTTTAACCACATAAAAGAGAAGAAGCAGATGAAACATTAGGTGAGTTGCTTCAATGCGTCTGCAGAGCAAACCAGTTGCCTCTGACTGGAGTAATGGTAAAATGCAGAACACGGTCAGTAACTGAGGGTGATGCGTAAGCCCAAGCTAAGCAAAAGCAAGGATGAAATTAACTGCAAAACAGTAGTTTGAAAGAGCACTACCGATCATGAGCTGAGCACATGTGAGTGCGCGCAGAGCAGGGCTGCAGGAACAAATATACTTACTGAGGGAACAGGTGGGCACGGCCAAAATGGCTTGGGAAGAGGGCAGTTTCTTTGTCCAGTCTGACCAACTTTTTCTGCAGCAGGGACAGAAACATCTGACATGAGTCCAAGGAAAAGAGCTCAACATTCACAGAGGCCTTTCTGTAGCTCCAGGAATTCACTGCCTCTCAGCAAACTTCTGGACAAGTGCCTCAGCCAGTTAAAACACACTGCACAGCACATGATCTGCTAGGGTGAGGAACACTGCCAACCTTTTCACACGGACCGTAGTTAACAGCCTCAGCCTGTGAACAAGTCAATGGAGCATACACAAGGGAAGGCCCGTCATGAGCCTCGGCTTCCGGCTGCTGCTTTCAGTGGGGTCGCTTGCTTTAGCTATTCCTGAGTGCAGCGCAAATGGGTCAGAGCTGGCTTTATCCCCAGAGTTTTTCACAGGAGTCAGAGGATTGCGTTGGCAGTGTGGAGGAACACGGAGACCAGACCTTTTCTGCTGGGACAGGAGAACTACACCAACAGCCTGCCTGCATCCAAAAGGGCCTGGTGTCCTTGTGCCTCAGCCTCACGCCCGCAACGGGGGGAACATCAACAGCCTAGCCGTTGCTTTGGCTTCTTTCCTATTTATGGCGAGGCCCTTCTAGTGCTATCCTTTGCCCAGCGACGATACAACTGCACGCATTGCCAGCAGTCATACAGAAAATAAAAGAAAGAAAACAGAAAGCTCTCACTGCGATGGACTGTGCCTAGCTCCAGCATCCTGGCAGCTCACAGCTGCCAGCAGGGCTCAGTGCCCCCACCCTTTGATGGGGCTTCAAACCCTCTCTAAGTAGGACTGCAGAAACAATAAACTTACAGCGATCAGCTTCTCTACCACGTATGTGGACTTGTTGAGACTGTGTAAAAACCCTTCAGAAAACGTCATTTTCACTCTTTGCCCTCGGATAGCAAGAGTGCCAAAATCCTTTAAGGTGAAGTCCGTGTCCTCCCTATTTGTGAGGATGCGGTAGAAGTATTGCAAGGTCTCCTCCAAACAGCTCTGCACTATTTCCTTGCTGTACGGGACGTTCAGGCGCATATTCTCATAGCTCAGCACCACTATCTTCATATCATCTGGAAAAAATGAGGAACAATGCAACTTGCACTGCAGTTGAACAGATTCAAACAAAGTGCCAGGAGCTTCCAGCTAAAACATGCTGCTGTAACTGCTGTAGTCTAAGCCTTGTACGACTCCTTAAAGCAGCTGATGTATGCTCCCCCTCAAGAGAAATTGAAATCACTCCATCAATGTACCAAGTGCACAGCTGTGACTCCTCAGCCCAGAGATAGGACCCAACGACCTCAGCCATCTGCGGAACACAGGAGGAGGAGGCAAAAGGAATGCGGCTGGTTCCCATGCAAAGAGCCCAGGCTCAGTGCACGCCTGGTCTGGGGAGACCTGCCTTGCACTGAGACAGGCAAGCACAAGAACTCTTCCAGACAGTTCTGGACAGTCCCTGTGGCCTTCAAAACTGAGGAACAAATGTCTCTGCTTTTGGTACCAATGCCCTTTACCCCAGGGCTGCCCGACAGAAGTTCCTATCCAGGAGAAGCTGGGAGTCATTGGAAAGAGAAGACCCACCCCAAATGAAGCACCAAGCTCTTAGTGCTGCGCAGGTCTCATCCATGGCACACAGTAGCCAAAGCAATGGCAGCAGTTGACAGAAATTACAGCAAATCTGGCCATTGATGGGTTTCTACGCCAGCCATCTCTTCTCTCTCTCAGGGCCTTCTGACGGCATCTGAGTTGCCTATCAGCACTTCTAAACAGCAATCGACATAACCCCTTAATATATGTACACACGGGAAAACAAGACTTTAATTGGTATTCTTACCAGGAACACATACACAACGGTGTTTCAGGTTACGAATCTGTCCAAGAGTCTTGGACAGTGAAAACACAGGTCTCCGAAATGTGAACACCTGGCCATTTTCAAAAGATAGCCATTTTTTAATATGGAACGTCCCCAGTCCTGTTACAGTGACGGCCCGAGGCTGGTAAAGAAAAGAAGGGGAAGCATGTTTAAGTTGGAAAACAGAGTGAGGACTTGTGACATCTTGCAACGGGGTGCCCTGTGCCCTGCCCACTCCCAACGCGGCAGGGGGTAAGCTGGGGGAGCTGGGAAAGCTCATGAGAAGACCCACATACTCGGGGCATTTTCTCTCCTTCCTTTGCCCCTCGAGAAAATGCGCGGTGAAGTAAAGCAGGTGGAGGAGGTCTAGCCCATCCTTCAGCTAGGTCGCTTCCAGCAATTGGGGTTAACCCTGGAAGCATCCCCAGCTGTCTGTTTGCTCTCTCCACTCTGAGAGCGAAGAACAGAGAAGCCCCAGCAAGTTCTGAACACATTTTCCTACCGATTTGTATCTTTGATATAAATATAAATACTTGATTTTCTGTTGGGTTGGTTTCAATTATTACAATTATTTCAATTTACAGAGAAGCTGGTCTTTGGCACACTTGGGGCACATCTGTATGTGTCAGTGCGGCTCTGGGAAGAGCAATGGCATTTGCTGGCACAGGGCTGCCAGGACTTCCTGAAGCCGTGGGGTGAGGGGAGGGGTAGGGTGCAGTCCCACCTTCGTCATCATGAGCAATTGCCGAACCTGCTTGGACACACCACCCCAAATTGTGATGACATCTGGAAAGCAAGGGAAGGACATGTCAAGCTCAAAGTCAGCGAGTCCATGGCCCATCAGCACATTTCTTTACAAGGCGTTTGCAGATGCAGGTGTGATCTAACACAGCTCCCAGGATGAATCCATCTGTGACTCTGGATGAATTTTTGACTGATACCAGTCTAACAGCTCTGCCATGTCCCAGGAAAGGTCTGCAGCTGCAGGAGCTCTTAAAAGGGTTTTGGACAAGGGAATGTAGCCTGTAGGCATCTGAAATGGGAGGGCCTCTCTTAGCCCTAAGCCTTTTCTGAGAGCCATGAGGCACAGGAAGCTGCAGCAGGAAGAAGCCACAGGCAGGGAGGGGCTCAGCCCCTTCATGAGAGGCCTTGCTGAAATGCTGACAAGTCAGCAGATCTCCTCCTGACACGTGTATTTCTGGCAGTTTCTTGGGAGCCCATCAGGAACTGCAGGAACCTCAGCCTTCTTCCAACCGTGCACGCATCTTTCCCTTCAGAGACAGACCTCCATGTGTGACCTACCAGCAAGCGGAACCCGGCCACAGGACTGCCACCACGGGCAGGGCAGGACGCCACACACACAGCACCCTTGGGGCCTCCCCCACAGACAAGAACCTCGCTTTCCACAGTTTGTAGAGTTCGTATCAGTCTATAGCTACACTCATAAGAGGTCCCAAATGCCTTACCATTGACAGAAAGCTTCTTGAGTGTGGGAAACGTGACCTTGGTGCAGCCCTCAACCTCACTGCAGCGCTCAATGTTAGTGATTAGCGCTTCCAAGTTTGTCATGATCCTGCTTTGGGTCAGCACGTGAGGCTAGAGAGTGAAAGATCTGTGATGTTTCCTCCCTTTTTGATGTCCTCTGTGCTTCACCAAATAGCTCCTGCACCGTCCTACGCCTCCCTTTGTCCTCTGAGACTCTGAGCTACAGGAGAGACTTCTCGTGTCCTCCAGAGAAAACTGGATGCAAGAGCCTCCTTCAACGCCCGAGCTCACTGAGGCAATGACAGAAATGGCCTGGCACGCTGTGGTGTAAGGGGAGCTGCCATTGTGATGCAGACGTGTCCCTCTGTGACCCGTGCTCAAGTCAGAGGGGTGCAGGGCCACTCCTTAACACAGCCCCTGCGGCCCAGCCACCTCATTGGACCCTGCAGCAAGAAGGGGGTTGCATGTTAGGGAACTGCTCCCCCATACACATGCCTTCTCCTCACTCCCCAACGAGGCTGTGAGACAGGAAGAGCCTCTGAGATGTCACCAAAAGGAGGACAGAACCTCTGTTAGTAAGGAAAGCGGCTGGGTTCACAGTACTAATGGCATAATAATAATAATAATAATAATAATAATAACATTAGTAAACTAATACTCCATTCTACACATTCCTTTTCTTCTTTGGTAGCTGTAAACAGGTCATCTAGGTATTGCAACGGTGTCCCCTTTTCCTGAAGGGGTTTTCCAAGCTTTGAGATCACAGGCTAGTTGTTGCCCGAATACGGTGGGTTCATAATTTGCTTCATAATTACATCCTTTCAGGGAGTCCTATCTAGAGCTTTCTCTGGACTCACCAGGAATTGATTTCAGAGTTTAATAGACAGAATCACAGGATCACAGAACTGTCTAGGTTGGAAGAGACCTCAAGATCATCGAGTCCAACCTCTGACCTAACACTAACAAGTCCTCCACTAAACCATATCACTAAGTTCAACATCTAAACGTCTTTTAAAGACTGCCAGGGATGGTGACTCCACCACTTCCCTGGGCATCCAACCCCAGTGCCTAACAAACCTTTTGGCAACTTTAGCCCATTCCCCCTCGTCCTGTCACCAGGCACGCAGGAGAATAGACCAACCTCCACCTCGCTACAGCCTCCTTTAAGGTACCTACAGAGAGCAATAAGGTCGCCCCTGAGCCTCCTCTTCTCCGGGATGAACAAACCCAGCTCCCTCAGCCACTCCTCGTAAGACTTGTTCTCCAGACCCCTCACCAGCTTCGTCACCCCTCTCTGGACTCGCTCGAGCACCTTGATGTCCTTCTTGTAGTGAGGGGCCCAAAACTGAACACAATACTCGAGGTGCGGCCTCAGCAGAGCCGAGTACAGGGGGACAATCACTTCTCTAGACCTGCTGGCCACACTGCTTCTTATACAAGCCAGGATGCTGTTGGCCTTCTTGGCCACCTGAGCACACTGCTGGCTCATATTCAGCCAACTATCAATCAATACTCCCAGGTCCTTCTCCGCCAGGCAGCTTTCCAACTACTCATCTCCCAGCCTGTAGCGCTGCTTGGGGTTGTTGTGCCCCAGGTGCAGGACCCGGCACTTGGCCCAATGAAGCGTACGCCAGTCCAAGCCATGAGCGGCCAGTTTCTTGAGGAGAATGCTGTGGGGAACAGTGTCAAAGGCCTTACCGAAGTCAAGGTAGACCACATCCACAGCCTTTCCCTCATCCACCCAGCGTGTCACTTTGTCATAGAAGATCACGTTCGTCAAGCAGGACCTGCCTTTCATAAACCCATGCTGACTGGGCCTGATCACCTGGTTGCCCTGTAAGTGCTGCGTGATGACACTCAAGATAATCTGCTCCATGAGCTTCCCTGGCACTGAGGTCAAACTGACAGGCCTATAGTTCCCCGGGTCTACCCTCTGGCCCTTCTTGTAGATGCGCATCACGTTTGCTAGCCGCCAGTCCACTGGGACCTCCCCCGATAGCCAGGACTGTTGATAAATGATGGAAAGCGGCTTGGCCAGCTCCTCTGCCAGTTCTCTCAGCATCCTCGGGTGGATCCCATCTGGCCCCATCAACTTGTGTACATCCAAGTGCCGTAGCAGGTCACCAACCATTTCCTCATGGATAGTGAGGGCCACATTCTGCCCCCCATCCCCTCCCACCAGCTCGGGGTACCGGGTATCCAGAGAACAACTGGATTTGCCACTAAAGACTGAGGCTGAGAAGGCATTAAGCGCCTCAGCCTTTTCCTCATCTTCTGTAACTAAGTTTCCCCTCGCATCCAGTAAAGGATGGAGATTCTCCTTAGTCCTCCATTTTGCGCTGATGTATTTGTAAAAACATTTTCTGTTGTCTTTAACGGCAGTAGCCAGATTGAGCTCCAGATGAGCTTTGGCCTTTCTAGTTTTGTCCCTGCACAGCCTCGCAACATCCTTATAGTCCTCCTGAGTGGCCCGCCCTCTTTTCCAAAGATTATAAACCCTCTTTTTTCTCCGAAGCTCAAGCCACAATTCTCTGTTCAGCCAGGCCGGTCTTCTTCCATGCCAGCTCGTCTTTGGGCACATGGGGACAGATCGCTCCTGTGCCATTAAGATTTCCTTCTTGAAGAGTGCCCAGCCTTCCTGGACTCCTCTGCCCTTCAGAACCGCCTCCCAAGGGACTCTGCCAACCAGTGTCCTGAACAGCTCAAAGTCAGCCCTCTGGAAGTCCAATACAGCGGTTTTACTGGTCCCCTTCCTGGCTTCACCAAGAATAGAGAACTCTACCATTTCACGGTCGCTCTGCCCAAGACAGCTTCCAACCACCACATCTCCCACCAGCCCTTCTCTGTTTGTGAAGAGAAGGTCCAGCGGGGCACCTCCCCTGGTAGGATCACTAACCAGCTGCGTCGGGAAGCTATCTTCCACGCTCTCCAGAAACCTCCTAGACTGCTTTCTCTGGGCTGTGTTGTGCTTCCAGGATATGTCTGGGAAGTTGAAGTGCCCCACGAGAACAAGTGCTGACGATTTTGCAACTTCTGGCAGCTGCCTGTAGAACTCCTCATCCGTCTCCTCATCCTGGTTCGGCGGTCTATAACAGACCCCCACCAGGATGCTTGCCTTGTTGGCCTTCCCGCCGATCCTAACCCACAGGGACTCAACCTTATCATTCCCAGCCTCAAGTTCCACAACATCAAAACACTCTCTAATATAATACAGAGAGCCACACCACCACCCCTTCTGTGCTGCCTGTCCCTTCTGAAGAGCCTATAGCCAGACATTGCAGCACTCCAGTCATGAGAGTGGTCCCACCACGTTTCTGTGATGGCAACCAAGTCGTAGCCTGCCTGCTGCATGATGGCTTCCAGCTCCTCCTGTTTGTTACCCACGCTGCGTGCATCAGTGTAGATGCACTTCAGTTGGGCCATTACCTTCTCCCCCGGCCTTGCCATTGTTCCCCCTGGCACAGCTCCAACAAGCCTTGTTTCAGCCCTGTCCCCCTTCTTACCTAGTTTAAAGCCCTCCCAATGATCCCCGCCAGCTCCTGGGCTAGAATCCGTTTTCCCCTTAGAGATAGGGACCCGTCTGCGGCCATCAGGCTGGGTGCCAAGTAAAGCACCCCATTGTCAAAAAAAACCAACAAAATGTCTGTGTTGGCACCAGACGCTGAGCCACGTGTTTATCAGGTGGGCCTTCCGTGTCCTCTCTGTACCCATCCCTGCCACTGTAGGGATAGACGAAAACACCACCTGTACTCCCGCTCCATCCACTAACCCAGTCCCCTAAAGTCCCGTTTGATAGCCTTCAGGCTTCTCTCTTCAATGTCATCACTGCCAGCCTGGACTATCAAAAGAGGATAATAGTCAGAGGGGCGAACCAGGTTGGGAAGCTTTCTGGTAATGTCCCTGACCATGGCCCCAGGGAGGCAGCAGACTTCCCTACAGGTAGGGTCACGCCGACAAATAGGGCCCTCTGTTCCTCTGAGAAGGGAGTCACCTACAACAATCACCCTTCTTTCTTTCTTGGTGGAGGCAGTCCTGAGGCTTGGAGTAGACTTCCTCGCCCTAGGCATCCTCCTGGGTAGACTTTCTACCTCATCCTCACCTACCAGTCTCTCAAGCTCCAGGGCCTCAAATCTGTTGTGTAAGGGCACCTGAGAAGATGGGGCCGGTAGGGGGGGGCATCGCCTGCGAAGCCAAGCAGGGACCTGTCTCCATTCCTCCTCAACTCCTCCTCAATTTTTGGATTAGCACAGAGAAAGAGGCTCCAGTAACCAACAAAAAATCCAAGCCTCTCTTTTTGTTCTCTAGCTTTATTAAAGCCGCTAGGGTAAATACCCCTGGATCCTGTCATTCCTGCTCTGACTGTTGCAAGTCTATCCCGCAACCTAAGGCAATCCCTTTTCTCTTTTTTTCATGTTCTTTTCTTCCATGTCCTTCCTTCTTCTTTCTTTCTCTCCTACTGCAGCCACTGTTTGCCATGGCTAACACCTCAGACAACTTCTGTCCTGGCCTGTAGCCAGCGTTTTAGATACCATGGTAGGCAGGCCTGGTTGGGTGAACATAGCTAAACAAGGCGTTCAGGAAGCTTTTGGACAACACTGTCAGATATATGGTTTAATTTTTAGGTAGTCCTGTGGGAAGCCAGCTGTTAGACTTGATGATCAAACCCCTTGCAACTCAGGAGAGCTGATGATATTCTCCATGAAGTTGGCCCAGATCCCATGAGCTGACCTGATGAGTCACAAAGCTGTGCACACATCTCATGCCGCTAGGAGAAGAACTTCAGGTGAAATGAGTTTTCTCAAATGGAGTGTCTCTAGAGGCCAAGTATCCTGGCTCTGATGAACTACCTGTAGCCAGGGTTTTAGATGCCACGGTAGGCAGGCCTGGTTGGGTGAACATAGCTAAACAAGGCGTGTGCCCTGTCAGGCTCCTTATCTGGAAAGTACAGGCGCATCTTGTCCAGGAGATGGCCTGGCCAGAAGTTATTGTCGCTTGACTTTTGATTCTTATTCTTCTCAAGACGCCTAAAGAAAAATAAAGAAAAAAAAAAAAAAAACAGTCAGAGAGAGTAGCACGTTTTATGGAAATAAAATTCTAGGCAACTTCACTGATATTACTAGTAATGGCAAATGCGAGCCTGACAAGAACCAGCTGCTAGGACTTCTGGAAACCCCTGCCTGTCCTTCTTCTACATGACTGACATTGGAAATGCCAGCTTGTGAAGCTGTCTTGAGAACTGATGTGTTGCCTATCACTGTAGTACATAAACTCTCTGAGATGAACTAGGAAGACTGTGCTCTATTTTGCAAAGTGTTTCTTCTCCTCAAAAGCTTCTCCAGTCTTCCAAAGCTGGATTCTTTAGGACTGCCTTTCTTCCATGAGCTCAGCTGTGAGGCTGAGTCTTTCTATTCAGTCGGATTTGGGAATCACTTTGACTAAAGAAGGTGCTGCAAGTGCTATGACCAAGCTGGTAGTGGACATCCCAGTTTCATGGGTCAGGAAAGACCTTTGGACACTCATGAACTCCTTGGACAGTACGAGTCCGAAGACAGCAGGGACAAGGACAGCAAAAGAACTTGGACTCGTTTTGGAAGAAAAGCTTTTGTGGGTCACCTGAGATGCAAGAAAAATTAGGGCAAACTGCCTCTGTTCTCAGGGCTGACATTGTGTCTATGTCTAGAAAACTTGCATCTCCGGATCCTACAGATAAATGTTGAGATGCAAAGAACGTTGCTCAGTAAAACAGATCTGCCACCTGCATCTGACTTTTCTCCTGCAACGGTTAGTAACGCTCTGAAGGGTCAGTGTTCTAGAGCAACAGAGGAACTGAGGTGCAATGGGAGGGAACGAAGCACCGCCCTACTAGGAGCAGCTGGCTGCTGGCTGCACGCTGCTGTAGCAGGCTGCTTCTGCCCCCGACTGGAGAGCTTCTCCAGTCATCCAAAGCTGGAGTCTTTGGGATTGCCTTTCTTACGCAAGAAAAAACATTCTCTGAGAGGATTTCCAAGAAGCGTTGGGTTGGCCTGACGAGGACCGTCTTAGGTGAGAAGTTCTGTCATCTCTGCAGTTTGGAGTACAGAGAAGCTGTTCGCCAGCACCACTGCAACCCCGCAAGTCAGCAAAAACACAGCAGTGGCCGTGTAGCTGAGAAGAGATCTCTCTTCCTCTGCTATCGCTTGCTGCTACCTTGCAGCACCCTAACGTTCCACTTTGATACCTCAGTACCGCCTCTGATGCAGTGGGAGCTGATGCACAGCAGGGCAGCAGGAAGGGACTGATCATAAGCCCTCTTTGAACCAACCTGTTTTCTGCCTCCTTGGCCTGTTTTCCTGATGCACTTTTTGACCTGGACATGCTCAGAGGAGATGTGGCGTCAGCATGTCCTGTGCTGTAGTATCCTCCAGGCTGCCTGATCTTCCTCACGTCTTCTCCTTCTTTGATGATCTTGTCTCCTGGGTGCAGCAGGCCTGTTGACAAAGCGCACAGAGAAAAGCAATGGTGTATGGACAGCCAATGCTGAATAGCCAAGAAAACTCTGTTCTCCTGTTGCCCCAAGCCTGTCCCCCTGCCGATCCAGGTCACCTGGGTTTGGTCAGTGATACTGACCGGGAGGGGACAGAAAAGATGGCCCCGCTCTGGAAAGGAGGAAGACGTGATGGCCCAGCAAGTGCTGAGAGGACATGATGGCCCTGGCCAACTTCACATGGGGCCTCTTCCCACATGCCCTGCCCTGGGCTCAGGAGCCCCATTTCAGCTCAGCCCTTCGCTCACGTTGCAGGTGTAGCAGTGTCCAGCTGACACAGCTCTGACACAGCTGTGCCTGGCCATGGACCTGCTGAACCTGACCATGGTCTGACCATGACCTTTGCCTGACCTTGCACCTGCCCCATCACCATGAACTTGCCTCATTAACTGCACTCGTGTCTGACCCTGGCTACCAGTCCAGGGGGACGTGGCCCTGGCTGCTCCGTAGCACTCTTTGCTATCTCAGCCCTGCTCTGGCCCTGCTGATGGTATTGCTGATCCTAATCAGCAGCATCTGCCGTGGCCCTCCAAGGGCTGCAAACATTCTCCATCAGCAGTGCCCCACCCTGAACATGCATCGTGCTTCTGGGTCTTGGGAAGAGGCAGGAGCATGTCAGGCTTAGTACGTTCACATTAGTACATTCCTTGCTCTTTGCTTTACCTCTTTGCAGCGCTTTGTCGGTGAGACAGATGTTACGCTCCTTGCACTGCTTGGAGCAATTCAGATAGTTCACAACGGCATTTCTGCGATAGTGGTCAACCAGTGCTCCCATGTCACCCTCTATAGTTGATGGCAGGCAGTGTTCATCGACGGGTGCATCCCCAGATCTCACCAGCCGACACTTTTCTTTCCATTCTATCGGGCTGTCTTTGATCTGCAAGTAAAGCAATGGTCCCAGTTAGCTTTCAGTGAGGCCCTGGAGTTGCTGCATTCCCTTTGGAGAAACTACAGGCACGGATCCATCTCAGAAGTGCGTGTAGATGGGACTCAGCACCCTGCAATGGGACCAAGCGCTTATCTGGGAGTGCCATTCCCTTCCAGTGCCAGGCCCACAGGCAGACGCTCCCTAGAGCACCAAGCACAAGAGCAGCATACTGGACATAGGTGCCCCAGCTGAAAGAAGTCTCCCAGCCACCATCTCTTTTCTGATTGTGTCAGGTTCACTAGAGCTCAGATGACTCCATCCCCACACCTGAACATTGCTTCAACTTCCATTTCTTGCCACTTCAGTTACCCAGAAAAGAGTGTTTACATCACCAGAGTGTTCAGAAGACAAACCAGTTGTTTGAGACAGCTTGTAGCATCTCAGCTGTGAGGCACGATGTGGTCAAGGGACTACTGAGAAGGTAATATCCAGAACAATCTCCAACCTTCTCCTTTGCTGCCCACCCCACATTCGCGAGCACGTAGAGGTGCGCCTTTTTCCCGCCACACTACCTTCTCCAGCCGTCTGCTCTCTCTTGAGCGCTTTCCAATCTCTTCCATTTCATCCCAGTGTAAATGTCGCCGGCCTGGCTCAGTGTTGACTGGGGGCACTTCCAAGAGTATTAGCTTTTCTTTGGGCTCCGTGGGAGAGCAAGGCTTCATCCCCACAGCTTTGTCCCCAGCAGAAGGTGGAGAAGTGGCAGCTTTGCAAGCGTTTCTCCGGACCCGAGGCTGTGCATCTACAGCAGTTTAAAAAGCAAACAAATGAAAAGCTCAGAGAAACCCTGTTAGACAGTAGCAGAAATAAAAAAAATAAATAAAAAAAATAATTAAAAAAAAAAAAAAAAAAAAAAACAAGGCTGATCAATGTTTATAAGGCAAAAAGCTTTGGCATTTTGTGCAGTCTGGAGCACCCAACAGATGACGATCTTTGAATGGAAGCATCCTTTCGCTTTCAATCCAGACACACATATTACAGACGACTCCCATCTCCGCTTTGCCCCATTCTGTTTCATGCTCGCAATACACGTTTAGTCTACAAAACAATTAGTACAACAACGCAGCAGCAAAATGCCTCTTCTCTCCAAGATGTGAGAAGAATGTTGCCATTACCTTCAGATAAAAATGACACAGGTACCATGGCAAGCCTTCAGGTTTGGGCTAGGTTTTAAAGAGTAGGACCTTTGAATCTGCATTGTCCAGCTGCCCTCAACAGCTGGAGAAAGGGTCTGCTTCTGATCAGCCGGATGATCAACGCTAACCAATAAAATCCAGTACAGGAGGTTAAACCTCAGGGTTCAGATTCTGAGTCAAACCTAAAAGATCGGATAAGCTGTCTTCCACAGATGGGCTGAGTATTGCACTTCCCCTGGATTCTTTAGCTTCTCCCCAGAGGTCTCTTTTCAGCAACCGCGTTGCAGGACAATAGTCGCAAGGAGCCATATTCTGGATCTACTTTGGCATTCCCTAATGCCACCTGTGTACTTTTAGGGCATCTGCAAGGATATAGATTCCCAGCCCAGGGTTCTCCTCTCACCTTCGCTGGTCTCTTTGGGCTGTCCTTTCCTCATTTCCTGCCACTGCTTTTGACATTCAATCAGATCTTCACTGCTTATATAATTCCTCCGCTTTGAAGAAGTCAAGAAGATGACCACATCCTCCAGTTCCTTGTCACTGATGGGAACTTTTGTCTGGCAGCCAAAACAGGAAGCAACAGTGTGATCAATAAAAAAACAAGGCTTGGCCCAGAGTAGGGGGGAGATGAGCTTTGCTGTTGTTTTAAATGCTTTTTCAGAAAAGGCACAGAGGCAACCTGTTGAGCTTTAAGCTTTACATGAGTTTACCAAGCACTGAAAAATTTACTGGTCTTTTGCTGTCCTCTGCTGAGCTCTCAGCTTTCAATGTGCCAAACTTCTCAGCCATCTGGGCGTCAAGAAGCTAATTTGGCTTGGAACAGAATATCAGAAAACACCTGAACTGCTAAACCCTAACAGACCTGGACATGCTCTTGACAGTTCTGTACCGTTGCAGCCTGTGGAAAGTGAGGCTCAGCATGAGCTCTGCTGTGCCAACAGGTACTAAAAGGCAGTGCAGCGGGCAGACACATGAAACTGGCCAAGGAAAGACCAAGTATCAACACGAAGAAACTTGATGCCAGTTCAGGCCATGTTACTGAGCGCTGACTGTCTTTAGAGACTATGAGGCAATGAGTTTCACTCCCTCCTGGGACTCAGTCTGGGTGACAGCTCGCATCTCTGCAGCCTTCCCTTCCTCTTCCCTTCAACATTTCACAGGCTGTGGGAGCCATCCTCTGAGAGTAACACAAGGGAAGTTGGAGTTTTTCCACTTCTCCGGGTTGGCATGCAGCAAAACAAGGCAAAGTTGCAGCAGTTCCTTACTTTTCTCTTCCCTACATACCTCCTTGATGACTTTAATGAAGTCTGCTCTCATGATCTTTCTCTGTTCCATTCCAGCCTTTCTGAAGATGTCTACCATTGTCAACTTCTGTTGGTGTAGGAGGTTATGCAGTGCAATAAGAGCTTCAGGGTATGGTGCACAAATAAGGGGAAGGCTACCCTTCTTCCGGGTCTGGCTCCTTGGTGGTGGTGAACACTGAAAAGGAATTAGAAAATACCCTCAAATCACCGTTATCCAGAATCACTGTGCCAGCAGATGCAAAGTGGCTGGGATAAAGCAGCGTCGCGCTGCCGACTTACAAGCAGATGCTGAGGCCGTGGCACGGCCACAAGAGATGAAGTACAGTAATCCCAAGAGTGGCACAACACAAGGTATACTTACGTCTGGCCTGTCGGTCTCGACTGACTTGCTTCTAGCCCTCTGGTCTACTTTAGCTGCCATTATTCGTTTCCTGACTCTTTCTTCCAGTTTGGTAAAGGTAGGTTTATGACTCAGCCATTTTTCAACATCTCCAAAGCTTTGCAGCTGAGACCGGAGTTGCTTCCTCTCCTGAATCCAAGCCTCCAGCTTTTGTAGATCATCTTTTGTATTACAGGTGATCTCTGGGGAGCTGAGGCTATCTTCTTCTTCCTGTCGCTGCTGAAAAACAGACGAATGACAGAAGCTGGTGTCCTGAGCTGGTTTCAAACAGGGAGAGTCTGGTCTTGCCACACAGGGAGCAAAAACGAATGCGACATGTGGAGCGTGGAGCAAACCTACTTGCTTTCCGTTTAAAGACAAGCATTGGATACAGTTTTCTCCCATGGTGTAGTTTGAAACCCTGCTCCAAAACCACTTCTGGCTTGACATTAGTCAAACCATCAGTCATATGCTCGCTGCTTATGTTAGTACTTTAACTGCAGATGAGCTTCTTACAAAATCTAGTGTTGAGATCGCATCGCTATAATGGCTTTGGAGGGGACTTCCTGCGCTGAGGCTTTTCTGAGCTATAGATGGCAAGGGTGTCTGGGCCTGCCACCAATCCCAGGTGTACAACAGCACTGAGAAATAGCCATCAGGCAGTCACAGAACAGCGTCAAGACACGTGTGTCCTGCCTCTTATCAAGGTGTTGGCTCCCTGCCCTGAAAGAGCAGCTGGAACAAAACATCAGCTGTTACGCTCATGAAAAATGGTCTTAGTGCTCTTCATGTTAACTGAAGAGACCAGAAGTAACAGCTGCTCCTGGAGCTCTCCTGCAGCATGCTGCATCGGGAGCTGCCTCAAGCCACTGGACTTAAGTTCCAGGGCAGGGAAAAGGTGTCCTCCTGTCAAGGGACAAAGAGTATGCTTCTGCCCTCACTCTGCTAGACTGCTCTTGGTGTCCCTTGGCTTCTACCAGGAATTCCTTCCTCATGGCAATGTGCCAGTGGGAATAAAAGCCACGTGCCCTGCTCTCTAGAGGTGGCAATACTGCCGGGACTTGGAGACCTTCACAACTCAGCTTCCCCCCAGCCAGCAAAATGCTACCCTGCGGGATGCTTTACAGGGCTTCCCGTACCTGGCCCATCCACATCTCATCCCTTTGTCCCTCATCTTGCTGTTCCAGCAGTTTTGGAAATGTGACTCTTTTTGCTTCTCTGGTCTCTTCTTTCTCCTTGCTGGCCGCAGATGCCTCCAGTTTCCCTCCAACCTGCACCCCCAGTACAGAGCGTGCTTCCTAGAGGAACCCAGAAATGCAATAACAGCAGTTATTCATCTGTTTTTGTGTGTTTTGTTGTTGTTGTTGTTTTCTTTTCCCTTGTCTTTTCCTTTTTCTTTTTTCTTTTTTTTTTAATAGTGTTCTTCTCTCCCTCATCTTCTCTATTTTTCCCTGAAGGTTTGTCAGCAATTTTTTGCTCCCAAGTTCTTACAGATGCAACCAGAAAGCCATTCTGTTATGACCAATGAACTAACTCACGAACGAGCTATTTTTCAAAACGGGCTACTTTACTACCCCCCAGTAAAGGGATGTTTTCACAGTAAACAACTAAGTATTTAGCACGTACATCCTTTTCCTAAGATGCCCCCACATGATCATCTACAATCAAAAGAGACACAAAAATTACCTCGGACCATATTACATACCTGTCCTGTGTGTCTATGATCTTCAGAAGTAAGCAATGGCAATTTAAGCCTCTTGTGGGGAGTTTCTTTGTGCTGCCTTCCTTCTGTGTCTGGACATACAGGGAACAGTCTGAAAATACACACCAGCAGGAGTCAGGAGGTGAATCTGAGTGCAGGAAGGGTTTCTTTTCTCCACCCTCTCTCCAAACGGAGAGACCAGGGTCGTGGAAATCTAAAGAACCATGCACATGACTCGCAGCTGCTGGGATAATGATCAACATTTAATCACCAAGAAGATCTCAACACTGGAAGGTGCACACGGGCGCACTTACACAAGAGGTTTGAGGCTTCTTTCCCGGGCTGGGTTCGCTCCGCCCGCCGCGCCCCCGGCCTCGGGGGAAGGAGGTGCTGTAGGGGAGGGAGCGCGGGAGCCGCCGCCGTTGCCATGGCAACGCCCGGAAGGGGCCTTCCAGGGTCGCTGGGAGGCCGGAAATGACGCTGCGGCTCGCGCGGAGGCGGCGGAGCGGGGTCGGAGCCATGTCGGCGGGAGGGTCCGGGCAACGCGACGCTGGGGCCGCCGGCGGGTGAGGCTGGGGCCGCCGGGGTGGGCGGCCCGCGGGCAGGGGCCTCGGTGCGGCGGTTGCCAGGCGCGGCGGCTGCCGGGCCCGGCGGCTCGGGCGTTGGAGCTCCCGGGAGGCCGCGGCCGGCGGGGACTGAGGCCTGTCCGTTTTCCAGGCGCCGCAGCAAGTGGGACCAGCCCGGCCCGGCTCCCGCGTTCCTCCTCCCCGGCACGGCCCCGCTGCCTGGGCGCCCCTTCCCTGGCGGCGGGGATGGCGGCCCTGCTGCGGCCGGTTCCGAGAGCTCCGCGGCTCCATCCGGGGCGCTGGATGCGGCCGCCGCCGTGGCGGCGAAAATCAACGCGATGTTAATGGCCAAGGGGAAGCTGAAGCCGGCGCCCAGCACGGCAGACAAGGTGAGTGAGCGGGGGGGGCGATAGGAGCCGCTGGGACCCCCTGGCCTGGCGGGAGAGTGAGGGCAGGTATCACGTCCCTTGTTTGCAGCCCCTCCGGTGTTATTTTTTGAAATGTCTGTCTATAAGATGAAGAATGGATGGGGGGTTCATCCTTGGAGTAGGCTGTAACTAAAACAACCGAAAAAGTTTTCTTGGTGTTTGCAGAAGAACAGAAAACTGACATAGCTGTAAGTCCTCCTCCACAAGTCTTAGCCAAAGTGATTCTTGTTAAGAAGATAAATACTCTGAATTATATTCTAAATAGTATAGCTGTTTTGTGTATATCTGTTCTTGACATCCATAGTGTTGTTGAGACTGACAGTTATTTTTTAAGGGTTGCCTTACGCAGTGGTATCAAAATGATTTATTTTTTTTTTGTTTTGTCATAGAATCATTTGTAGATAATGAGAAAGAGCGGCAGATGTGCCCTGCTGTGTAGTCACCACAGATGGCTTGCTGTTGGTCATGTATCTGAAATGGCGATTACAGTCTTTTTAACACGTAAGGTTTAGTAGCAAGTAAGCCCCTGGGAGCGGAGGCACAGGCGCTGTTCTCTTCTCTCTGTTGACAGCAACGGGATATGAGGGAATGGCATGGAGCTATGACAGAAGAGGTTTGGGTTGGGTGTTAGGAGATGGTTCTTCACTGAGAGGCTGTTTAGGCACTGGAACAGGCTCCTCAGGGACATGGTCATGGCACTGAGGCTGCTGGAGTTCAAGAAGCGTTAAAATACTGCTCTTAGACTGATGGTCTGATTTTTGGGTTGTCCTGTGTGGAACCAAGAGTGTGTTCCTTGTGCGTTGCTTCTAATATTTAAGTAACTAATTATTAAAATGTCCTGAGGATAAAACTAATAATGTTTTTTATCTAAGGCTGAGGTTTTGCAGAAGTGAATTAGTAAGTAGTAGGTAGGTATAATGTACTTTCTGTTAATATTTGTAAAGCTTTTGGGTCCAACAGCTAAAGGGGGAGAATGTAAAAGGTATTCAACTCCCTTGATTGCTAGGGTTGACATGTATGTTATGTGGTTTTTCTCATCTTTCCAACCACTGGTCTGTTTCAATGGTTGTCTTTGAAGCTGCAGGCTCTGGGAAAAGGTCCAGCTGCAAGTAAAAGCAAAGATGACCTTGTGGTGGCAGAGGTAGAAATTAACGACGTGCCCCTCACATGCAGAAACCTGCTGACAAGAGGACAAACTCAGGATGAGGTATGTTCAGGAGCTCCTGCTGACTTGTGAGGCATGGCAGCTGAATGGTTGTACTTTTTTTTTTTTTGTATGGTTAAAAAACCTTTCAGTAAACTAGATTCAGTGATTGTTTTCTGTTCTTACAAAACTTACTGTGTTTTCTAAGATGCTTCTTGAGTAGTTTATTGGTTTGTTCGATAAGATGTCATATCACGAGGTAACTTAGCATAGCCAGTATCCTTTAGCAGGCGCTGTTTATTCTCTTAACGCTTTAGTAATGATTTATGTTCTCTTTATACAACAACTTAGCTTAAACCACTTTAATGTTTGTGTGTTTTATTATTGGTAAACTTGTCACTTTTTTAATTGCTTGTAGATAAGCCGACTGAGTGGAGCAGCTGTCTCTACTCGAGGTAGATTCATGACTGTAGAAGAGAAAGCAAAAGTCGGACCTGGGTTTGTATTTTTCTGCCCCTTTTTTATAATTGGCTGGTTAATAATGAGGTTTTCTTGTTTTTCATGAGCAGTGTCATGTTTGTGTGCCAGTAAATTGACTATTGAGTATTTCAAATGTGCTTATTGTTACAATAATACTGACTGCACAGCTGCTTTCCTTCCTGCTTCGAACTGATAAGGTGAAATAAAAAACAAATGTGGCAGATCAGAGTGTGCTGAAGTTCTTCTGTTTGAACCCTATACTAGATTTCTTGAGCACTTTGTCAAGGATGGGACCCTTCCAATTCTAAAGAAAGCTAATATTTCATAGACTCGGTGCTTTTAATTGTCCTTTCATGTGGACAAGCAAGTTAGAGTTTTCAATAGAATAACTTTTTATAAGTTGTCATGTAATTAACTTCTGAATCTTTGTAGTTTCTAGTGCAAAGCTTTGCTTACTGATTGCTGTGATAATGTGAATGGATTGTTTTTCTACTTCATGTCTATTGCAAGATTTTGAGGAAGAATTCATATAGCCAGATAACTGTAATAGAATTAGATTGAATCCATTACTGTATGTGCTCTGTGGATTTAAAGGAGTGTTTGACATTTCCTTCCTAGAGATCGTCCTTTGTATCTTCATGTCCAGGGTCAGACAAGGGAATTGGTTGACAGTAAGTGCGCAAAGCATTCTGTTTTTATCGAATTATTTGCAATATGTTAAGACAGTCTTGTCGTACTAATAGGTTTTGTTATGACTGATATGGATTTGTGCCATAAATAATGTCAGTGCAAATCATTGATGTTAGTTTTGAGCAGAGACTATCTAAAGTACTGTGTCCTGTAAGTCATGGAACTAAAACCTTAGATTTACCACGAGAAAGTGCAATATGTGCTTTGATCACTGCAGTTAATGTTGCTTTCAAAATTAATTTCTCCGGATGGATGGTGTGTATGTGTGGCAGGCAGGGGATGTGGTTTTGTTTTTTTTAAACTCAATTGCCTGAATTTTTTTTCTATCGTCAAGCATGAAGGGAATCTCTTATGTGTTGACATGTTGAATCTAGTCTGCTGTAGTTATCAAGAAGATCAGTGTTTGGGTGGCTATCCCCCTAGTATAAATTCTTCTTGTGAAGAGAACTAAGATCTCTTAGTAATTTCCCTCTACTGAAATACAAATATATTTCATATCCTGTCAAATAGGAGCTGTTAACCGTATTAAAGAGATTATTACTAATGGAGTAGTGAAAGCTGCCACAGGTTCTAGTCCAACATTCAACGGAGCTACAGTTACTGTCTACCACCAGCCGGCCCCCATTACTCAGTTGTCTCCAGCAGTTGGTCAAAAACCTCCGTTCCAATCAGGGGTAGGTAATTTATTTCTGTGTCTTTCATTGAATATCATCGATTACAAAATTTCCTATTGCAAAGTATAAATGTTGCGTTGTTTACCAGGGGAAAAAGACAAACTTGCACGTTGTGAAATCTGGAGGACTAATCAGACTGAGTCTGAAGAGTGAGACTCAGGTGACAGTAATCTCCTAGAAGAAAAGGGATGGAGAGAGCAGTCCTACTTAGAGAAAAGCAAAGGGCCTACTGTGCCATCCAACACTAACTGTTCTGACTAACAGAAATGAGATTTTTGGTCTCCAGTGAAATGAACATCCTAATTCTAAGAGTGAAATAATAAGCCTTTACTGTTGCATTTACAGATGCATTATGTTCAGGACAAATTATTTGTTGGTCTGGAACATGCTGTACCTACATTTAACGTGAAGGAGAAGGTGGAAGGGCCTGGTTGCTCCTACTTGCAGCATATTCAAATTGAAACAGGTGCCAAAGTCTTTCTTCGCGGGAAAGGCTCAGGTTGCATAGAACCAGCATCAGGCAGAGAAGCCTTTGAACCCATGTACATCTACATCAGGTATGAGGAGGCTTTTAAAAATAGAATAATAAAAAAATCCTAGTGACCTCTTATGAATTTAGCTTAATTTTTATTATTGTGGTGAGTTCTTAGTCTCAAAGTCTTTAAGAAGATGACTTTAAGAATTATGTCTTAATTCTGTCTGATTAATGCAAATGAGGCAGGTTTTATACTTCTAGTTTAATAGAGAGATCTAGGAAGTGGTAAAGATGGAGGAAGAAGGATCGTGCTATAATGTACTACTTCTACTGGGAAGACAGTAAAGCGATGTTCTTCTTGGGCTTGGGTTGTGATGTTGAACTTTAAGAGCTCAACAAAATGAATTGAGCAACAAGTCATTGCTCTTTGCATGTTTCTTTCAGTATTTAGGGTACCCTGAATTTTCATCTAGAAAATAAATGTTCTTCACTGTTGTTTGCAATTGTGCTAAAATAGCTGCAGAGCAACTAGAGTCCTGTTGTAGTGTCTGATGGCTCTTTAAAGGGTTAAGATTTGACAGCAAGTTGCTGATGAAAAAACTGGCTCTGAAATTTGGTGGTGTTTGTGTTTATGAGACTCTTTTCTATTTTTTCAGTCACCCAAAGCCAGAAGGTTTGGCAGCTGCTAAAAAGCTGTGTGAGAATCTCTTGCAAACTGTGAGTAGCTTTTACAAATATGCGATTTCAGAGCCCATCATAACTTTAGCATGTGCCTGGCTAACAAAGATTTTACTTTATGCTCTCAGCAAAACAGTATATTCTGACTTGCCATTAGTTTTTTCCTCAGAGTGTGTGGAATTTCGACTGTATACATTAAAAAAAAAAAAAAAAAAAAGCAGGATTCTTTTGTTTGATTCCTATACCTTACCTTGTCTTAGCTGTAAACATTGTCCAGAGGCACACAGCCTGTTTTCTTTCATAAAGAGATTGTTGTCCTTGGCACCAAATGAGTTTTTAGAAAATTTGATGGTGTACACATTTAACAAAACCTAAGAAATTTCATTGTATGAATGCACCGCCCCAAAATAAAGTAAAATCCTGTCAGATAGTCTTTCTGTTTGTAGCCCATACTCAAGTATCAATATTAAGTCTCTATTGAAAAATATCTGGAAGTTCTTAGATGCTTTAAGTATTTTGTATCTACTGAAGTAATTCATTTGCCATACTACATTTCCTGTAAAAGGGTATCCTGTGTTTTACATGAATTTGTCACAGAGACCAGTAGTGGTTTGTTCTGCAGGGTTTTGGTGGTTTTTGGTCTGTGTGTTCTTGATTTTCCGTTTTCATGTTTGGATTTTTGTTATGGCATTGAGCATAGTGTGTTCTGTAATCAAAGTCCACTTACAATTTTATGATGATGCATAGTTAAATGCCCTTTGCCTTCAGGAGAGTAATAAAGGAAATAGATGCTTATTTTCTAATCTTTGACATCCTTTGTAGGTTCATGCTGAATACTCTCGATTTGTGAATCAGATAAGCACTGCAGTACCTTTAGCAGGTAAATGTTATGAAGTCTTTAGAGCTGCATTCTATGGAGCTGTACTTACAGCAAAGTTTTGTAGAATTTCTTTACCTGTGGAAGTCCTTTGTGTTAAATTCTTTAATCGAGAAGCAGTCCAGCTTTTTATACTTGGTAATTCACTGTTTTTGTGACTGCTAGCTGAATTGAAGATGACCCTTTTGTTCCTTCTCTCTCTCACCAGGCTTCGCGCAGCCTGCTGCTATAAATAGCGTACCTTCTCAGCCATCATATTACCCTTCCAATGGATATCAGTCTGGTTATCCTGTCGTTCCCCCTCCTCAGCCACCAGTTCAGCCACCATATGGTGTACCAGGCATAGTACCACCTGCTGTGCCATTGGCACCAGGAGTCTTAACAACACTACCTACAGGAGTTCCGCCTGTGCCAACACAATACCCAATATCTCAAGTACAGCCTCCAGCCAGCACTGGCCAGGTACTGCCACAGATGTACTGTTTGCCTTATAGCTGTCAACTTACTGAGCTGTTTCTTGCTAACAATAAAATACTTAAAGTACTTAACGGAGAGAGAATTCTTCTTTACAGTATGCATAGGCAATTTCTGTGGCTATTGCTTTGATGCTTCTGCATAAGCAACAATGTTTTTGGTATGGCTATTTCATGCTGCAGTTTTCATATTGTAATGACCTGTTAGCATAAAGGGTATCTGCAGGGATAGGTCACTTCTGAAAAGCATTTCCACAGGCTATGTAGGTACAGTGAATTGCAGATAATGATTACTTGGAGGTGGGAGCATTCCATAAATCAAATGCTTGTTGCGAATTTAAATTGTAAACTTCCTTTTTGGCTCTCAAGTTCTGCAAAGAGAAACTAGTTGTGTTTTCTGATCCTATGCATGAAACTGTACATTGGGTTTATACTTCATACACATGTATTATCAAATTATCTTTTTTTTCCAACTTCGGCATGCCAGAGTCCACTGAGTGCTCCTTTTCTTCCTGCTGCCCCAGTAAAAACAACTTTGCCGACTGGTACACAGCCACAAGTTCAACCCCATCCCCAAGGTCAAAAGAGGCGCTTCACTGAGGAACTACCAGATGAGAGAGAGTCAGGACTGCTGGGATATCAGGTGGAATAAAATCAGCAATTTTACTTAATTCAACAAAATTGAACTTGGCTAGAGAGGGATTGTTATTAGCACAGTTCATTTAGGACCAGACAGGCAGGACCTTTGGCAGACAGTAATTGTTACAACACATGGAGACCATACTACAGTTTCTTTGACTGGATGCACTGTTCTCAGGCTGTCTTATTTGATTAATTGGCATCTGGCTTTCCAGACCTGCATTCTTTCATGAAGAACAGCAGTGCATTCAGGTCAAAGAGATGGCAATAGTGTTTTACTGGTTAGTTTAAAGGGATGTTATTTTTTTCTTCTTTGCTTTCTTTGTTGGGTAGCTTGGACAGGCTTGTTTGAAGAGAGGGGAGGAAAGCAGGGTAATAACTTCCGGATTTTCCTATTTACCTTTCTTGCAGGTTGCACTTGAGAAGATTACAAGAAGCCTAGTTTTAAGAGATTGATTTTACTTATTTATTTTTAGATAGCGAATGTTACACAGTTGATGTTAATAAGAATAACTTTGAGTTTTTCTGAATTTCTGGAAATGCTTATGATATATCCCTGCTTATAGGCAGAAACCCTTAATAAAAGCTTTGCCTAGAGAATATAAGGAACTGCCTACATGTCAGACCTAATATTAGTATCTGAAGCAGAGTTTTCTATGGCTTGAGGCCTATACAGTATTCAGAATTGGATGATTGAGGAGATAAGTCCTCATGAAGATGGACTAAGTGGTGAGGTGTCTTCTGTATTGATGCTCAGATGTGTTTCTTACTACTTTACTCTCCTCAGTATTTTTAGGAGAAAGTATTTGGTTTAACAGTGGTGATTAGTGGCTTCTTCTAGTAGTATGTTGCCAACTCTGAAAAGTTGGGTTTCCTATCATTATCATTAAGGAGCTGTAGCTTATGTTTGTAGTTGTAGATTTGCTAATGCCGTGTGTTTTTCTGCTCATAGCCATGGACCCATCATATGACTAATTTAGGTACAGGCTTCTCCAGTCAGAGTGAAATCGATGGAGCCGGATCGAAGCCAGCAAGTTCCTCAGGAAAGGAGAGAGAGAGGGACAGGTAAGTGGTGAAAAATATAATCAGTACCTTTGCTAATTCTTTGCTTATTCCAGACCTGTTTTTATGGTCTCTTCTGTGACTTGGCATTTTGCTTTTTTTGTTTGTTTTCATAGAATGGCTTGGGTTGGAAGGGACCTTAAAGGTAACCTAACTCCAACCTCCCACCATAGGCTGCATACTAGATCAGGTTGGCCAAGGCCCCATCCAGCCTGGCCTCAAAACACCTCCAGGGATGGGCATCCACTACTGTCTCTTGGCAGTCTGTTCCAGTGCCTCACTACTCTTATTGTGAAGAACTTTCTTCTAATGCCTAGACTAAATCCATCCTCTTTTAATTTAAGACTATTCACCTGTGTCTTAGCATTGTCCACCCAAGTAACAAGTCCTTCTCCCTCCTTTTTATACAACCTCTTTAAGTATTGAAAGACTGCAATGAGGCTTCCCCAGAGCCTTCTCTTCTCCAGGCTGAACATGCCCAGCTCTTTCAGCCTTTCTTCAAAGGAGAGGTGTTCCGACCCTCTGATCATCTTTGTAGCCCTCATCTGGACTCATTTTAACAGGTCCACATCTTTCTTCTGCTGGGGGCCCCAAACCTGGATGCAGTACTGTGCCTCAAGAGGGCAGAGTAGAGGGGAACAATCCCCTTTCCTCGACCTGCTGGCCACTCCACTTTTGATGCAGCCTGGGATGCAGTTGGCCTTCTGGGCTGCAAGCACACACTGCTGGCTCATGTTGAGCTTTTCACCCACCACAACCCCCAAGTCCTTCTCAGCAGGGCTGCTCTCAATGAGTTCTTCTCCCAGTCTGTACTCCTGTCTGGGATGGCCCCAACCCAGGTGCAGCACCTTGCACTTGGACTGCTAAGACTAAGGCAAGCAGAGAAAAGAGAGGGTGAAATATAAGTCTTATGTTATTACTCATTTTCTGTGATTTCAAAAATAGCCTGTGGTTTTATGAGACCTAATATATGAAAGAGCTGGTAATAAAAAAAAAAAAAATAGTTAATCTGGAGAGCTGGTGGTATGCTTCCTGAATTCATGTAAGAAGTAATTTCATAAGAAGCATCATATAGCTTTATTCCTCTTTCAAAGTTTTAAGTTCATCTTGTATTGCACATTTTCATCTCTTTAAGTTGGTTGGAGTGCTAAGATGCTCTGTGAAATGGAATCACGTGTTTGCTGTTATCCTTTTATACATTCTTATCCATCCTGAATTTTAGAGTACAGTGAATCTAATTAAAGTTAAATTCAGTTAAGGACTGCATTTTGAATTTGTTTGCTCTACCTTTGTCTCTGCTTGCTCTTAATATGTAAATAAATAATAATGAAGGCTTGCAATTGTTTAAATAGGCAGTTGATGCCTCCACCAGCTTTTCCAGTCACTGGGATGAAATCAGAATCTGAAGAAAGAAATGGTGTGGGGTCTTTACCAGGCAACCATGGTGAGTGCAGTGAATAAAATACACTTATAAGTCAAGTTTGCATTTCCAAACAAGTTTGCACTGGTCTTAGTGCCCATTTAAATTAGTGATATTTTTTTTTTTAGCTACTCTTCATACTGTGTTCAGTGAAAAGGGATTTTAGAACACTGCCCTGCTCTAAAATCTCTTGTGTTCACTGTGACTATGTACACAGATAATGCTTCTCATAAAACTTCAGTAAATACTTATATGAATGATGAGGGTGTGATTAAGTGAAGGCAGTGACTGAGTTTTTTGACCCATCAGTCAGCTGAGGCACAGAATCTTATGGGATTGTTTTGTAACACAGATGTCATGTGGCTTTTCATTGTGAACAGCTATCTCTAGAAGCACTAAGGAGTATCAGAGGGAGTTATGGTTCAGGTGTGTATTTACAGACATGAGCTATGTCTGCAAACAACAGAAATGTTATTAGATTTCATCCTTTCATAGGGCTTTCATGCATCAAGTCTTTGCAACTTGGTACAACACGTAATCACTTTAACTCTCCTAGTAGTTTAGTGCCTTCCATATCAGATCTGCAGGCACATCGTGTTAGTTTGTTTAACCTTAGTTTTTCTGCAGTATTGGTCCCAGAGATTGCTCTTCTGTTAGCTTTCTTTTGAACAAAATTTCTACTTTTCTTTACATATTTATCTCTTTAACGGTGAAATTGCCATCACTTAGACCCATTTGCTAACTTTACCTTTTTTGTGTGTTTGTTTCTTCTTTCTCTGTTCTCTTACATGGTTCTGATGGATCACTTGTGCTGTTGCTGGTGCTGTTTCGTGTGGCCTTCGACCTTGGATGACTGTTGGCCTTGTGACCTCAAAATGGTGTCCAACTAACAATTTACAATTAACATCTTTTTTTATTAACTTGTTTTGGGGCATTTTATCTCTTTTTATTTTTGTTTTTCCTTCTTGGGGGCTGGGGGGGTTGTTTTGTTTTCCCTTCCTAGATCATCAAGCTAAGAAGATGAAAACTTCAGAAAAGGGCTTTGGATTAGTGGCATATGCTGGAGATTCATCAGATGAAGAGGAGGAACATGGTGGCCATAAAAATGCAAGTACTTTTTCACAGGGATGGAGTCTGGGTTACCAATACCCTTCCTCACAACAGCGAGCTAAACAACAGATGCCATTTTGGATGGCACCATAAAAGCTACAGAACAGTTTTCATTCATCCTCTTTTTTTTTTTCCTCTAGCAATAATGCATGTATATTACAAAATGAACTTTGCAAATATGCATTGTTTTTACATTTACAGAAGCTAAAGGTTCAGTATTCCCCCTTGAAAGGGCTCCGTTCTTTTTAAAAATCTTTATTTCTGCGGTGGATTTGTCAACTCTGAAAAATATTTGAAATAGTATTTTTGACAGGGCCAGTCCCTTAAAGAGTGGGGGAAGTACTGTAAAGGAAAACTAGGGAAGCCTGTAGGTCTGTTTCCCATCTTTCCAGGATAACTTAAAAATGGAAAGTGTCAGTCATACTGACTTCATTATACATCTTGTTGTTTGTATTTTATCTAGTGTTCCTGCTGTCAGCCTGTGTTGCAGTCCCATTAAGACAATGGTGACTGTGGATTCAATGTTTGGACTTCCAACAAAGGGAAAGGAATATACAGTAATTCAGAAAAATGTGGATGTACGTTTTCCTAGAATTCATAATTTAATTTTACTTTAAGTGTCTCCTGTAACTCCACATTGTTTGTTTGTTTGTTTGTTTTTTTTTCCTTTGAAATGTGGTTTTACTAACTCCACAACTTCTGGTTCTAGCCAAATGTCGGGGACGGGAGGGTGCTCAGGTCTTTAATTGGTTTATCTTGATGCTAATTCCCAGGTGGACTTGGTACTGTAACATTGGTACTTCATCTTCTCAAATTATCCCTGCATATTTCATTCCATTCAGCAGTTCATATGGAACTACTTCCCATGAGGTTCTCCCAGACTTCTCTCAATCTCTTAATGCATTCACTTATTTGATTTTACCCATTTTGTTCCATGGAGGTTTAACAAGGAAAAGAAATGCAGCACCTAGGCTTAAACAGCACCAGAGACCTGACCGCAACCGTTGCTCTTGCTTTGAAGAGCAGGAGTGGAGTCTGTGAATAAATGAATAAATGTCTGTTGTTTACGGGCATGAACTGCACCACAGGCTTTCTTGGCAGGGCAGGTCGTTGCAGAAGGAACTCTTGTAATGAGAACATTGGTGTGTGGGGCAGCCAAGATATCGGTCAGCTTTTGAAACAGCAGTAAAAAGTTTTAAAAATCAGACCGTGTGTCCCTGCTGCACACGGAACGACCATGCTGGCTCACTTGTACAAACGTCGTCTTTCCTATGTCTTGTAAATAAGTAAAACCATACTTCCATTATAAATAAATGTATAAATATTCTGCTTCTTGCTGACTTTTTTTGTTGAACCTCGCTGCCCTCGGCCTCCGGGGGAGGGGGGTGAATCCTGTCAGAGGTGGGGGCGTGGCCAGGAGGGAGAGAGGCGGGGCCGGGCTCTGGCGGAGGAGCAGGAGCCGCCGCCATTTTGGTGTCGCTGCCTCGGCGCGGAGCGGGGCCGGAGCGGGGGCCGGGCGAAGGTCGCGGTCCCGGGCAGCGGCCGGGAGGATGCGGCGCGGAGGAGCCTGACGGTGAGGGGGGCCGGGGCCGGGGCGGGGTGGGGCCGGGAGAGGGGCTGTCGGCGCTCACGCTCTTTTCTCCTCCTCAGGGGCGGAGGCTTCTTGGGCGCTGAGGAGATGGACGCTGGAGCCCGCCCGGGCGGCGGCACCCCGGGGCAGCCCCGCGAGTACAAGCTGGTGATGCTGGGCGCCGGCGGCGTCGGCAAGAGCGGTGCGTGCGGGGGCCGGGGCCGCGGAGAGGCCTGAAGCCCCGTGGCCTGCTCGGCCTCGGCGCCGTCTTCGCGGGCCGGGTTCGTGTGTTGCCCGCCCGGGGCGGGAGGGAGCGCGGCGTGGCGTCGCTTTCCGTGCTCTGGGGGGAAAAAAAAAAAAAAAAAAAAGCTTTTAGCTTTGGTTCTGAACCCTCTAACGCCGCGTTTGTTGAGGATAAGAGTGTAGTTCTCCATGTTTCTGCGTTGTTTAATCTGTGGTTCTTGGTAGTCTTGCATTGTTTTTTCTGTCAGCTTTATCTTCTAGCTGTTACTTGAATAACATCAGGTAAATAACGCACGTAGGCGTGTTGTGAAGTGAATGCCGAAGTGGCAGGTATTTATTAGGCTTATGTGACTGTAAGCGTCCAATTTTTGTTTCCAGCCATGACTATGCAGTTCATCAGTCACCGATTTCCGGAGGATCACGATCCCACAATTGGTATGAAAAATCTCTTTTCTCTTTACTCTTTGCCGTTCACTCCACCTCCTAGGAGACTGAGGTGCTGTCGAGTCCATTTCTGTAAAGCGTTCAATTTAAAGGAGTCTGTAAACTTGGCTGTAAATTGAGGAATCAGGTCCCTTAATTTACTAATTTAAAGCATTAAAAGTTTTGAGACTACCATAAGGACTGGGATACGTATCCTGAGTTCTCTCTCTTGAACGTTTTTCCCACCATGTATTTGTTTGGGCCACATGCTACCTGGTATTTGTATGTTGACAAACAAGAATAAGAAACTTCTGAGGGGTGATTGCTAGTTTTCTGTTCTAAAAATCTAATCTAATCTGATGCAGATCAGTTACTGTTAATTTGTCAGACCAAACTGTGCTTTGTAATTTAGAAATTTCACGTTAATGGGTGAAGTGCTTCAGAGCTTAATATATTGTTATGTACAGTGATGCTGAAGGGCCTGGAATACCTCCGCTCAGGTTGTTCAGAGAGACTATGAACTTTCTGTCCATGGAAATATTCAGAAGCCACCTGGATGTGGTCCTGAGCCAAGTGGTTCTGGGTGAACATGTTTCAGCAGGGTTTGGACCAGATGGACCTAGTTGAGAAGACACTAAATCACGAAGCAATCAAATTTTAATTTGTTGTTAAATGAAGATCTGGCTAACTTACTGTTATAATATTAACAGCTTACATGGTTCTTGTGTAACATTCTGTGTATTGATGACTAATGTATATTGCAATTGTACTCCAACTTTGTTTTTTCTGATGTACCATGAATTCACAGAGGATGCTTATAAAATACGAATACGCATTGATGATGAACCTGCCAATCTGGATATCTTAGACACGGCGGGGCAGGTATGTAAGTACTAATAAGTGAGTAGGAGGGTGTTAGGAGTCTGTAATGATCAGTTACAGAGACAGAAATCCTGTAAAAGTATGTCTGTCTTTACTTCCAAATTGTTTTTACAGCTGTCATAATTCTTCTAAGATCGTCTTGATTATAGCATCTGTATCATTTTATATGTGCAGGCATCCCAGGCAGTACTCGTTTCATATACTGTTTTCTTCATTGCATCTTGCTATTCATGCTCAACAAGCATATTGGCTGAAAATAATACGCATTTGTATAATTTCTATAGCAAGGGAAGTTTGGTATTAATCCAATAGTATCTCATCCTACATGTAACAGGATGAGAAGACAGATGACCAGTTTGCTAATAGAATTTTTATGCAGCTGTTTTTGGAATACATACTTTGTTTCCTATTTTAAGCAAACTGGAAAGTCATCATACTTGTGCAATTGAAATATAATTGTTTGTTTCTAGGCAGAGTTTACGGCCATGAGAGACCAGTACATGAGGGCTGGCGAGGGATTTATCATCTGTTATTCAATCACAGACCGACGCAGTTTCCATGAAGTACGTGAATTCAAACAGCTTATCTATCGCGTTCGGCGCACTGATGACACTCCTGTGGTCCTGGTGGGAAATAAATCTGATCTGACACAGCTACGGCAGGTAAATGGCTGAGAAATTGGCCCTCCATTACATTTCTCCTGTAAAGTGCAGTAATAAATGAGGTCAGATTCCCTTCCTCAGTTTTTTCTGCATGTTTACTATACAAGTTGAACATTAGAGAAGTACATATTTAACCTGGTATGTGTTGAATAACCAAATGCAATCACAAAGGTAAAGTTTTCAGATTGATTCTAGGAAGAACCTAGGTTGAAACTCAAAGAATCAATCTTCTTTAATTCCTGAGGAGAGATGCTGTTAATAGAGATACAGCGTTCCGTGAACCACTTGCAAATACTACTACAAATTACAGATGCAAGTGTGATAAGAATGGAGGCATAATAATGGGGAACTTAGAATCTAAGAATGGACAGAAAGAAAATGAGTTTCAGCTTAAGGAAATTGTATTGTCTGTGGGGAAAACAGTTTGAAGCAGAGCTTTACTTTATGGAAAAGTGACATGAAAAACAATTTCCAGAAGTGCTGTTTCTATACCTGATTTTTTTAGTTTGCGTTGTGGCAGGAAAATCATGATAGTTAAGGTAGAACCCCATGCTAAGAGGTGTAAAGCACCTTGGAACAGGGAGTGGGTGTCTGTCTTTGTATGTCTTCGGCAAGCCTGGTGTTCAGGAAAGGTTTTGTTCAGTTCCGGGAAGTGATTTGACAAAAATAATAGATTTTAACCAAGAGAAAGAAATACCCTGAACTGACCAAGCTGACAAATACTTGTATTAACTCTGAGAACTGCTCATATTAGGCAGTCCGTGATTAAGTTCCAAGAAAGGAATTCTTCTTCAATGGTGTTTTATTGACCAGAAGCTGCCATGTCCGGAGAATCTCTTACAGATGATTGCATTGCTTGAGAAGCAATGAGTGACAAAGAAATGGTTTTGTAGAGAAAGATTTAGACATCGGTTGAAACATGCTGTTTGGAAACTAGGAGAGGGTGCATGTAAAGTTCTGGGCTGAGCAGACTAGGAAGAGGTACACTTCATGGTTTTGCCTTTCTTGATAAGTCTGAACTTTGTTTTAGGTCTCCAAAGAAGAAGGCTCTGCTTTAGCTCGAGAATTCAACTGCCCTTTTTTCGAAACTTCAGCTGCGTACCGTTATTACATTGATGATGTATTTCATGCTCTTGTGAGAGAAATCCGCAGGAAAGAAAAAGAAGCAGTAATGGCAATGGAAAAAAAATCCAAACCTAAAAGCAGCATGTGGAAAAGACTAAAGTCACCATTTAGAAGGAAGAAGGATTCAGTCACTTGAACGGAGATAATTCCTCTGCAGAATGAAACCTGTGAACGGCCATTTGTAACCGAAGTGGTTTAGTGACATTTCAACAGTATGTTTTAGACTGACAGGACTTTTATGAGGGAGTGTGTAACTTTACCAATTATTTTTGCTTAAATTGGTATTCTCTTCATTTTGGATATTTAACTTAAGACACAGTAACAATTTTGTTGTCATTTTTTGACTGGATCCAGCAAATACTGTTTATATGTTGTTGATTACAGATGCTGATAGGTTTATGACACTGCACTTTTTAATGTTTGTCTTTGGTCACTGCATACTGGAAGTTGAATTGTGTAAAAATATTGCTGAACTTCTACCCAGCCTAACTTAATTTTTTTCCTAGTTGTTTGCACAACAAAATTTTGCTGCTCTCCAGAACAGTAACCCACATTGTGAGAGAAGGCTTTTCGAGGTCATCCTGAGAAATAGTTTACAAAGTGTATGTCATGACTCTGTCAGGTTACGTATTGGTGGCAATGAAGGGAAATGTACTAGAGGGGTTTTGTTGTTGTTGTTCTCACTGAGAAGAATATTTCTATCAAAAGTAATGTGGTATATCTTGTGCAAGTTTATCTGAGTTATCAGTTAAATCTCAGTGTGGTAGGTGGGATTCTAAACAAGTCAGAAAAAGCAAATTATGGTTCCTATGGCAGCTATAACTTGGCAACAGTGCATGAATATGTAGCATTTTCCTACTGTATATAGCATTTACTGTGTTGTCATAGCATGTGTAATGTAATGATGCTGTAGATGCTCTAGAAACTACAGCTTTGAATTTTCTGACTTGCTTTTTAAAATGACAGCTGTAATGGTGCAGTGGCTTATTTATTTACATTCAGTTTTATATTATTATTTTAAAGGAGCCAGTATCATTGAGTAGAAGTCTTTAATGTAGTCATTTCAAATTATTTTATGATAACTACTTTGTAAAGAAAATGACTGAAACTGAGGTATCTGGGCCCAGAATTAATATCCCTAACGCTGGTAAGATTCTTCCAATGCTGTCTTAAAAATAGAACTAGTGATGCAGTAGAAGGAAGCAACTAGCTGGGCACAATGACAGATTTATCTTGACAGATATTCATATCCCTGACCTTAAATATACAAGAGGTACAGTTAGTGCATGTACATTTGTTTTTTTATGCTCAGTAATCAATGATTCAGTTAAGAAAGTGCTTCTGAGGCAGATGCTCTGTGCATAGCAGATTATTTTTTGCTTTTGAGGTGATTTACATGTACATTGGTTATAGAATTTAACTCCAGAGCTGATGTCACAGTGCTAAAAGGTCACTGGAGAGATGAATGTCTGGTGTTCATTTTTTAAATAGTACAGCAAATCATGATGAGGTGACTCAGATGTGTTTAAAACACCTTTCTTAGAGACCTAAGTGCCTAGAATCTTTCAGCTTAGGAATGAAAGAGACTGTAGACTGTAGGTATAGTATAGCTTCTGTTAATCTTTGATCATCCATGTCAGTAACTGTTAATCTTACTGACTAAAAATAAGATCTGTAACGTCAGTCTTAGTGTGCTGCATATGTGCAGTCAAAACTGAAAATGAAGTCGTTCAAATTTGTATGTAAAAGGATCTAGTACAAGTAAGGATAGCAAATATAAACCTTTACACTTCTTTCTAAACTCTTTACTATTTAAGTTACCACTGGAAATTCTGTCCCTGGTGCTTTTAAGAGTATTTGCTTTGTGTGGGATTAAAAACAAATTTATAATAAAAAAAAAAAAAATTGGGGGTGAGCATTTTTTTTATTTTATGTTTGTAGCTGAGCTAAATATCTAAATTGGTCTCTGTTTCTCACTTCCTTCCACAATTCCAGTGTTACGATACACTGGTAATCATTGCACATAACGCTGATTGAAAAAGAGACTGAGAATAATTCGGATTGTTGAGAATGTAGGACCTGTTTTAAATGAACTGTGTGAGCAGTTGTGCATATCTTTTCAGTAGTTACTGGTTTAGAACTTAAAGCCCTAGTATTCATTCATTGTTGGAATAAATAAATGCTGTCTATAACCCTTAAATTAAAAATCCTAGGAAAACCATTTGGCAGAGAATTTGGGGTGGACAGGAGTGACAACTAAGATGTTGCTCTAAAAGCAGTTGCTGACTCTGTCATAACAATTTCTTCAAACCAGACTTCTGGGACTGCTAAGCAAGGGACTGATTGTGATTACAAGTTTTCCCCATGCTTTTCCTTAATTCAGTAATTTAACATAAGCATTAGTCAGCTTCCTATATTCAAAGTTTTCAGACAGCATGCAAAGTTAACCTGCCAGCAGTACTGAAAGCTATATGGGACTAATACTTACTTTCACCTTAATGTAACTGATGTGTGTGCCTTACCTGATTCCTTCAATGCAATTCAAGTGTTTACTAATGCCTTTTGTGAGCCTGTTGCTTATAGAACTATTAAATCAGAACAGCAGCAAGCACTTTTTTTTACAGTATTATTCAAACAGAGTTTTATTTTTATCATGTATAAATTTGTACACGGGATTATTGTTTTATTTGACACAATATAGAATTTTTAATACAAAATTTGTATTTGATGTTTTAATGTGCGGTGTGTAGCATGATGGGTAGAAGGCTGCTTAGCATGCGAATGCTGAAGTAGCAAAGTTTTAAGCTACTTTGGAAAATGCTCATCTTGCTAGCTGGTGGCTTGAAGGTAAAATAATAGTAATAATAAATTTTAAAAATGGAATTGGCAATTTATGTTTAAGTAGTGCAAAGCTTAAAAATTCAGATGTCTGTTGCTAAAGCATTTAAATGACAGATATTTTGCAATTGTATTACTTTACATTTCTATGGTCTACATAAGGTGTGTTAGCTTTTGCAGTTCTAGTTACAAATAATGAAAGAATTACTGGACGAGTTACATGTCTAAATCTTCATCCAGATACTTCAGTACTGGGATGCTGGGCTAACCAGTCCTGTGTTTTCTGATGAATCAGAATGATTCTCTGAGCATTGGTTGTTTGTATGTTATTATTTTGTACTGATAGAAAGCAGCTGTTCGGAGGCTCCTTTTGGTCTATGTCATGGTTGTTTTTTTCACCCCTTCAAGGTGTTATTAGAAATATAAAAATTACTTAAGAGTATTTTCTAAGTAGTAGTAAATAGTACAATTGTGACGGCCTTTGTGGTGGTATTTTCTTCCTGCGTTAGTGTGCAGTTTTTCATTTAATACTGTGTCTCATTTGTAAGCCAATTATAAAATATTACAGGTCTATCTAGCTTTAATACATTAGAAGCCATATTACATTGCTGCTTGCCCGATTTTGCAGGCAACTTAAGAATATACAGACTATCATATTTTCTTAGGGATTTCCAGTAACTCATTCTGCTGTCACCTTGCTCATGCTCCTCTTGGTTTTTGTTTTTCACAGTTGAGGACATTCCTTATTTCCTGATAGTTTTGCTTCTTTACTTGTCTTGGGGGAGAGAGAAAATATCCTAATACATCTCCCTGTTAACCCTGTACCTGCATAAACCTTCGATTAATCCTGAGTCAAGTTCAGAAATGCAATGACCTTGTTCTCATGCTTGGCTGTCACTGGTCTTATTGTTGCTCCTGTTATTTGCAATGGAGTGGGCCAATTTATTCGAAGTCAGCATGTTAAAGTGTAGTTAAGTGGCAGGAGGTGGTTCATTTTGCTACATGACTGTCATACTTCCCTAAAAACAGCAAACGTAATTTAACCCTAAGGAAAAGGCTCTTCTTGAATCTTTTTTTTTTTTTTCTTTTTTTTTGGCTATATGTCTTTCAAATGTAGACTGGAACAAACTTCGTTGCCAGCATTCATACTAAAAATTATCAATACATAAGTGCTGTGGGTAAGATCTTAGAATGAATTAGGGGAAAAACTCAAATTACCTTCTTGGAAGCAGATGGCTATGGGCTTAGTGTCTAGGCTTCTCCCTGGAAATTTAGAAGCTGCTTAAGGCCTGGCTCCAGTGATGACCTCTTCCTTAAACAGCATGAAAATATCTGTGGAATGAAAAAAAGTAACACCACTGCATTCCTATAACTCTTTCTCCAAGGTGATTGTCAGCTGCCATTTGTCTGTTATCTAAATAGTTACAGGAGCTTTTTTCTCTCTTCTCTTCTCTTCTCTTCTCTTCTCTTCTCTTCTCTTCTCTTCTCTTCTCTTCTCTTCTCTTCTCTTCTCTTCTCTTCTCTTCTCTTCTCTTCTCTTCTCTTCTCTTCTCTTCTCTTCTCTTCTCTTCTCTTCTCTCTTCTCTTCTCTTCTCTTCTCTTCTCTTCTCTTCTCTTCTCTTCTCTTCTCTTCTCTTCTCTTCTCTTCTCTTCTCTTCTCTTCTCTTCTCTTCTCTTCTCTTCTCTTCTCTTCTCTTCTCTTTTCTTCTCTTTTCTCTTCTCTTCTCTTCTCTTTTCTTCTCTTTTCTCTTCTCTTCTCTTCTCTTTTCTTCTCTTTTCTCTTCTCTTCTCTTCTCTTCTCATATAAAAGCTTACTGTAAGGGCAACTTCGATCCATAAGGTAGTTTTTTTGTTTACAGAAGTTAGTACTATTGCATGTTCGTTGTTTAGGTCTTCAAGAGTTCAGATAGGTGTAAAATGTGTCTTGTCTGGGAACAGGGAGAGCTTTTCGGTGTTTCATCCCCCTGAGGCCAACATCGGAGGTGTGTTTAAGGCAGTAATTACCAAGATATGTTCACAAACATTCCCAGGAACAAAGAAATCATAGCTAAGGGTCTAACACTGTCATAATGCACGTGTAGTTGAGCAAATGTTGCTGTTGTCCACTCCGAGCATACTAAGAAAAGCTTTGTTATGTTCTGTGGTGCTGATACAGCTTTACTTTTGCTTGCTTTTATTGTGAGAATGCAAAACTGTAACACCTTCTTACTGTTGATAGAAGTCAGTCTTTTGCTGACATAACAAGAAATTGTTTGCAAAAGTGCAAAACTAGTAAAAAATTAAGATACGCCGATGTTAATTACATATAACTGAGAAATCCTGTGACTTTCTTACTGAATTAAAGTGGCAGTACTTTATGTTGGAAGACTGGAAGGGTGAAAAAAATGCTATATAGAAACCAGATAACTAAGTCAAGTATCTGGGTCACAGGAGCTTGCTGACATGCCTGCTCTTTTACACAGGTATAAATCCAGTTGCAAGAAACCTTACAAGATTTAAGATGCATGGTCCTGATCTGATCCTTTTCCTCCAGCGCAAGCCAGCTGTATTCTGGTTTGCACTTTGCCACAGCAAATGACTGAAGCTGGAATGTTGCACAGCATAGACTGAGGTCATTTCTTCCAGTGAGTCTGCGCATTCAATTCATGGAAGATGCACAAGAGGCATATGACTTGAATTTGCACTGCAACAGCTAAACCACTAGATGGCCTACAGTGGAAGATGTAACCAGTATTACTCTGGATGGAAAGGTCTCATCTAACACGCACCTTCTTTGCTAATAATCAGCTTTAAATCCTGCATATAACTTGAATACTCTATGAATAAATAAACCATAGAAACACACACACACAAAAAAAAAACAACAACTATGAAAACATTATTAAAACTTAGTGAAGTTTGAGATGTTACCTTAAAATGGTAACTTGAAAGGATGAAAAGAAAAAAAAAAGTCTTATTAAAACAACCTTATTGCATGGCCTAAGCATGGTCACACTAACACTCATCAACCAGTAAAACCAATCCTGCCATAAGATCCCAAAGGACAGTTGTGTGGTTGGGTTGTTGGTTCCTTTGGTTCCTTTTTTTTTTTTTTTCCTTTTTATTGCAAAGAAGAGACTACAGCACTTTGAAAATATAATTAGAAAAGGTGGAACTTCTTCTGGGGCCATATTGTGACTAATGTTGGAGTTGCAAGGAAATAATATTCTCTGCAGATAATATTGATAACTTTAGAAAAGGTATGGGTCGGTGATGGCCAAGCTACCTGTTCGGTCTGTTAGCATCCAGTATGATTAGATGATATTCTGTAAAGCCTTACTATTAGATTTCTGTCTGCAAAGTGCAGCTTTTGCGCAAGGTCATCTTTTGCATTCACTCCTTTTATAGATTTTTTTTTCCCCATGATCCCCAGACCTTCTTTCCCCCCCTCCCCCCTTTTTTTTTTTACTGATATATAGGAAAAAAAAAAAAAAAAAAACAAAAAAAACACATAATTACAAGAAATATAGTAATATTATATAATTATGTATATTACATACATGTAAAAAATCCATAGTATAAATATCTAAAGCTGACCCTTAACTTTAATGGCCCCTAACCCTAATGGCCCCTAAAACTACACTCATGGATGATAATCTTAATGTTCCCTAAAACATAACAAACCTATCTGTAACACTAACCCTAAACTCTGACCTGAACCATACCCCTAACCCAAACATCCAGTTAGGGAGGGTTTCCCCCTGGAAGGTTCCTTCTTGCATATCTTAAGGAAATATGTCAAACTTAAGAGTGAAGGAAGTGTAGCAAAAGGAACAGATTCTAAATTTGCTGAAAATTAAACTAAACCCAAACCAAATGGCCTCAAAGAGTGCTTGCCTTTCTGCTGCTTTGTCTCCCTCCTCCTTTTCCCATCGTTTCCCTTCAGTTATCTTCTTACTTTCTCCTACTTATTTCTTGGTATGTTTTTCCTTTCCTGTCATGTTTCCTGACTGGCCTGGGAGATAAAGGATCTTCTCAAGGATCACAGAAAGAAGAAAGTAGAACAGGTATTCAGACAAAGCACTTGAAAGAAAACCAGGCAGGTTTGACGTTACAGACCTGTGTATAGACATCACAATTTTCTGGTGTTGTAGGTTCTGAGAGAGCTTAACTTTAAATAGCTACTAGCAAAGATTTGTTAAATTTCAACAGTAACAGTACTAGTGTTGGGGCTGTTTCATCTGTCTCAAAGCGTCTTTTTAAATGATTAAGATCCAAAAGCTGCATTTTAACCAGGGTGGGAAGAGAGGCCTAAAACATGAGGCACTGCCCAGAGATGGGTCTGGTTGCCCTGAAAGGGAAGGGGGCTTGGAGAGAGATAAGCTATTTCTGACTCTGCCTGTTAAAGGAAATGCCGAAAGAGCCCTGACCCAGAGTGTGATCAAGAAGCAAATCGCATTACCATGGTAACTAGTCCTGCTCCTCTGTTGAATTAGGTGAGGTAGGAGCTGTCAGAGAAGGAGGGGCCCAATTATGCTGCTAGTGAAAGCAATGGCAAAAATCCCGTTGATTTAAATGGCAGCAGCGCTCAGACCCAAAGAAGGTGGGAAGAGAGTCAGAGCAGAGCTTCCATGCTTTTCTAAAAACCATTTCTCTTTTCATGGTTTGTCAAACCCATTCTATTTGCTTTTTTTCTTCTTTTTCTAATGCAAATTCTTTTGTTTCTGCTTCAGCTGAATGGTGTAAGAACCTGAAATGGGATGTTTGTTAAAGGCATGCAGCATTAGACACAGAAGCCAAGTAGAGAGGGGCAGAGAGATTTTTGCTTTCACATCTTCCACAGTAGAAAACAGTTAGTGACTGTGCACTTTGGCTGAGCAGTTTGAGTCAACTGCTTTGCTAACTGCAGTTATTACAGTGATGATAAACTGGCGGTGCTTAAACACTGGGATCAATCACAGCGCAGACAACAACGTACAGCTGTTAAAGCACAGAGCCCTCTTTTCTGAGTTGTCAGACGTTGGCTTCAAATGCACGCACGAGTAACAAGGCTCACCGCATCGCAGTTAGTGGCTTCTAATGTTTCTGGTTTCTGTGTAAAGCACCTCGTCAGACTGCCATTATAAAGCTGTATGGTGGAACTGAATTTAAGAAAGACCTCACCAAAGCAGGAGTCAGGTCATGCTGATTAAACTTCTTGAGCATTTCAGTAACTTCCTCCTCAGTATTATTAAGTTTATGACTAAAATAGCTGAGAATGACATCAGTGAATTTGGTCATGGCACCTGTTGCACCTTGATCATTTTCAACTTGTAGTGGAGTCAAGTTGAAGAGGTGTTTGTTTGGTTTGGTTTGGTTTGTTTGTTTGTTCTTTTAACGTTCAGTGTAAAGTGTTTCCCAAGTTTCCAGTTTTTCTATTGACCTTAACCTCCTCCTTTAAGAACTGTTCAAAATTCCCAGAATCAAAGATCCCACCTTTGACAGGGTGGGTCAAATTGAGGCAGAATTTCCATGTCGACTTCTTAATATTTCCTGTCCTTTTGCACCCCTATGCTGCCTTGACCTCCTGCCGAAAATGTTAACTATGTTCACTATGGCACATTTGTATTAGAGAAGGCATGCAAAAATCTTCCAAAAGTGCACTTTACAATTGGAATTCAAAGCACAAAAGTTTGTGATATTCTTATCTCTTGGATGTGGTGCTCCCTCCTTTGAAAGTGAGCCGTTCCTTTCTGGTGGAAAATCGTGTATGATGAGCACTGACCACATTCAATTTTCTGGACCATTAAACAATCATTTCATAAAATGTGGACTGAAACCATCACGTTCCTTAAAAACGAGACCTGAAGTTCACGTTAAGTTTATTTTAGGTATTTAGACACCTAAAATACCTTTGGATCTTGCTCCTTTGTGATAGTTTCCCTTTCACAAGGGAAGTACACAAAGAGTGAAGTACAGCATTAAAGTGCCTGCTGTAGCCTGTGTTGCTGTGGAAACACAGTTCAGTGTTCTGTGCTATTTGGCATTTTCTATAGGCATGGCTTTGTGCCTAGCAATGTTATTCTGATGTGGAGCTGCAGAAAAAGCCAGTTACAGAAGCCAGATCACTGTACTTAGGAGAGACTGGTGTATCTCACACAGTGATATGGACGAAAGTGTTCCTGAAGAATTCAGTTTTGCCTTGGAATCCAGGAATGTGTCTAGATTAGAAATATAAAATTCAATTTGCATCTTTTTCTGCTCATTGATATTTATTTATTTATTTATTTATTTTACTTAGGTTCAAGTTAGCCAGCTAATAAACATCCATTCATATTAAATTATACCCATGTACTAAGGTGTGTGGATTATAGTTTTTGTATATGCTAACATTTAATTAATTTTTATGCTTACATTGCCTGGATTTTGTTATCTCTTTATTTCTTTGAGGAAGATTTTATGTATGCTTTTCCTGTGAACTGATACAGCAGAAATGCATGCTTCTAAAAATGTTCTTCATGTTCAGTACAGTTATGCACGTGTTGCCGACAGTCAAACAGGGCACATCCAGCAGATAAAGTGATTTAATTTTTATTTGTACGCTCAATGTGCGTTAACAAATTCAACATACAAGATAGCATTACATAATGTCAAGTAGCTTATAGCATTATGCAGTTTCACACATGTTGAGTTAGGTTTTTTGCCTTTTTTTCTTTTTTTTTTTTTTTTTTTTCACACAAAGTTGTAACTGTCCAAGTTAATTTTACAATAGAAGACACAAGGTAAAGAATAACCACATCTGGGAGATTTTACAGTGAGTCCACTGTCACTTACTGTCTATTTTACGTTTTAAAAATATATATATCTGCACATCTTCAGTTTCCTATTATTCCAGAAGTGTTGGAGCTACTTCTACCTGCCCGATCGCCTACGTCTATTCACCCTGAGCATGTTTCCTTGACAAAGAAGTTCATCTTTTGTTTTCAGCTAAAAGAATCTTATACAGATCATCTAGGCTTAAGCATGCTTTTCACACTGAAGGAAAAAAGGGAACTTTTTTTTTTTTTTTTTTTTTTGTTAGTGTGTTCTATTCAGGTGTTTGGAGCGTCATTGGAAAGCACAGTTCTGAGGAAAAGTTCCTAAACTTCAGCAACACAATTGCTTAGTGCAAAAATGAGGAGTTAAGTAGATCTACACCAGTTTCCAAAGGAGAATTGTTTGTGGCTGTAAGCCACCAATAGCGCATGAGCTAGAAAGCATTTAAGACAAAGATAAAATCTACTATAACCTCAGGCAAAAATCCTTGTGATCAAGATCAATTAATCACTAACAAAAGTTCACGCTTCCATCTGCCATGCAAGACTGACAAATAGAGAGCTTCAGATTCAATGCAACTTCAGTTGCTAAAAAGACACTGTCTAGAAGGAAGTTTCAATGAGTAACTCGTTATGAGTGAGAAAATTCAGCTTTCCAAAAATAATTTCTAAGGAAGGAATACAAAGTATTGGCAACTAACAAAGTGCTAACTGTTCGCATGAAGAGCCATCCCAGCAGCAGTTGCTTTACATTTTGGTTGGAAAGAAAACTAAGACTTGCTCCATTATTCTACTTTCACAAGTAAGAAGGTGGAAAGGATCATTTTTCCAAGAGGGCTCTAAAATTCAGTAGTCAAGACCTGTAAATGAGTTAAATGATCTTTTTTTTTTTTTTTTTTTTTTTTTTTTTTTAATTATGGTACATTATTTACATTCCACAGGGCACAGAACAGACTGGCTGCCTGGATGCAACTAAATGAATACTGAAAATTTGCAGTCTTCTACATGCCTCTTCGCAAGCTCAGTTCTGCTTTATATTTCCACTGGAGACTTCAGAAATAATTTGAATTTCTACAGCTTGTTATGAATATTTACACTCAGCTTACCAGCAATGTTTACAATTCATTATTTGCTGCCAATTATCATCCTTTCCTGGCTTGAATGTAGTAAGAAGCCAAATCATGTCACTTGCCCAGATATTAATCTGATATTAAAAAAAAATGTCAGGCTAGTGTGTTTACAGTGAGATCTAATGCAGCTCTTTCCAAACTTCACTCATATTTCTGGAACTTTATGAACTTCTGTTCAAAACTACTGACTATTCAGGGTTAATAGCCTGAAGTGCTGCAGGTTGTATTTATCAAGTAACATTTTTTTACATTTCAGAGGAGACAATAGTAAGCATGTTCTAAGTCATATTCACAGTTTAAGAGCTAACTCAAGCTGCTTTGAAATCCTAAAAATTAACTTATTGAAGACTTTGTTCTGTAGTGACAGACTTTGCCCTAAGTTATTTTTTTTGAGAGCTGTCATATGTAATGCAAATTCACTCAGATATGAATTTAAGAGAAGGTTGGTGAAGTTTTCATTTTAAAGCTCTTTTCCACAAGCTATTTTCTGATCTCAGTGTTACGCCATTACAACAGAACTTACCAATCATGTAGAATTTCAGATTTAATGTTTAAAATAATCAGCAAGAGTTTCCTTAAGAATCAATGATGCCAGTTTTTGTTTTTCTCAGGCCCTTCATGCACAGACAGGGTAAAATAAAATGTAATATAGTGGAGTTCCTCCAATTCTATTAATCTGTAAGATCACGTCTGTGCTAATTTCCATGTGTCAAATGCAAAGTGATCAGTTTGTTGGTGTCTGAATTTTAGATGCAAACCTCTGATGTAGCCTTACAGCTCCATAGCAAGTATATCACAATGTAAATATTTGAATACCTGATAAATTAATTATTTTTTTCTCTGAAGGAAAGTGCCATTTTCCCCTGTATTTTCCTTTTGCATTAGTGCAGAATTCAAAACCACCTTTATATGAAAATGCAGTTGGTACTCCCAAACCAGTAAAGAAGAGAACTGCAAGAATCAATGGGCAGGCAAACTAACAAGGAACTAGAGGTTAAACAGCAGAATTCAGAAACTTTGGGAGAAGCCTAAAAAAGACAGGCCAATTTTGGTGAATACCAGCAAAGACAGTTCGGCACAAACACAACTTCCATAGTGACAGATAATTGTATTAAAATCTGCAACTTGATATTGGTAGTTATACTAATTTCAGTTTGTATTAGGCATGCAATAGCGTGATTACACTGTTATATATATTTGTGGTATTTTTTTTTTTTAATTTAATGCTCTTTAGAATTTTAGTGCCCTGCAAAATCACATCACTAGAGAACCGATCAGCTGCTGCTGCTCACAAAAGTTTAGTTCTACAGCTAAAACGAAGTTTAAGTCTGTTCTATGAGTCAGCTGTTGCTGCCGCAACCTCTGCTAGTATTCGCTCAGGCTGTGCCATTTGGCCACTGGCTTTCTAGGATTCTCACACACCTCTCGCCAGTGTTCCACACCAGCTGCGGTGATGCTGTGTGCTCCCAAAATCAGCCGTCCCACCACTTCATTTTTTGTGGTACGGTCAAAATCAATAACTAGAAATTCAATGCTGATGTCAGGAAGGAGATCGACAGGGATGTCATAAATGAAGGATTCATTGAAGACAGGATTCAAAGTGCACTTCTTCACGTGAGTCTTCTTTTTTGCTATACGCTTTCTTCCATAATAAACGTTCACCTTAACATAGGGATCTGCCATAGAAGAGAGAAACAAACTAATAACACAGTCCAGTAATGCTCCTTGAGGTAATAGATATGGTTTAGCTTGTTGAACTTGAGCCAGCTACAAGTTAATTGTGCAAGTCACTTCGCCTCCCGCAGTAAGGGAGTATTGTTAGCACATTTTTTCATTGCAGGGCAACCAGCTTGAAGTTACCACTTGATGTTCTTTACAAGTTTCAGCCCTGTATGGGAAACTGGGAGAAGCAAATTGCATGTAAATTGTGGTAATTAAGCCTAGAATTACCAAACAGGTAGCTTTTTGGTGAGGTCAGTGTCCAAGTGGTCAAAACCTTCATTTTTTAATGTCAGCTATAACAAAAAATATTTTTACCCAAGTTCAGGAAATAGTCCCACAAAGTGTCAAAATGGTTTTAAGATTTTGTGGATGGAAAACACTTGTAGTGGAAGGTATTAAAACCAATAAAAGTTGAAAACAATGCCTTCATTTTTCTACCAGCCTCATTATTTTATCAGTCAGCTTGCTCTTTATGCAGATGTTTGTTTAGGTTTAAAATTAAGATACCTGGCATCCAGTCCTTTTTCACACATAGTGCAAGTTTTGAAGCTGGAAGGCACTTGCCCAGCTCACAAAATTAATTTTAACTTCTTAAAACTGAAACAAAGATCTCACTCAGAAAAAAATACATATAAAAATATAAAAAGATCATATAAGGAAATGGTGATAGCCTTGTGAGATTCAGCAGGTATGAGAACAGTTACTAAAAATGTATCCTGTATTTGGAGATCATACATGGGAAGCTTATTTTTTTGAGAAAAAGTTAAGACCTACAATAGAGAATTAAAGCTAGTCTCCATTCTTTTTTCTGTGCACCTCAAAAAGCTGCAGAAACAGAACTACATTTGGTATCAGTCAGATAATAACTACGTCTCAAGTTGATTCCAATCATTTTCCCATAATTCAGAAAGAAACCTTTGTTAGGGGGATTCAAGAATCTGGGAAGCTGTGACTGCAGAATAGGAACGCCACTACAGCTGCTCTTCTCTTCACACAGCAGAATTTCCCAACAAACAACCAAACAGAAATGTTTTTAATGTCACAGATCATTCCAAATCTATCTCCTACTCTTTTACTCCCACCCTCTTCTACCCTCTTCTGTCAGGGGCAGGATTTGAGGGATGTGCAGCTCCTAGTGGACATAATGATGGTAAGGGAAATGATGACTGATGGCAGCATGGAGGCACAGAGATTTGATTGGATTCAGAAAATGCTACCCGCATGAAACTAGATGGTGCCAGAAAGATGCAACTGTTAGTAACACATTAAGGAAAGATTTGGTCTTGTTTGTATAACCCTCTGTTGATCTGTTCAGTCACTTAGACTGATCCATCACCCTTACAAAGAGTTGGAGAAAAAGCAGTCCATCAAAAGATGTTCAGATAAGACAGGTAAAAAGATCTGAAAGTGAACTGAACATCTAGTGACTTTTCCAGTGACTAGAAAAAAATCACTTCTAGTCAGATAGATTCTTCTCTCAAGAGAGCACAGCATTTTTCTTCTGCAATACAATTCCCATCCAACAATCAGCAGCTACTGTGCTCTGTTTGTAAAATATATTCTCTTTCCCTTCTCCCCCTAACCCAGCTTGTATTTTGCTATACTTAAAAGTTCTTTCACATTACAAACGACAATGTGGCATTTTGTTATAGCACCCCCAAACTGTGTAAGGGTGTCCAATACATCAGTCAACCTATGAATTGCTCTCTGCATGTCCTTGTGTGACTCTGTGAAGCAGAGTGCAAACACATTTAGAGCTGGAGTAAATAGCTTCTACCTGAGAGGCCAGTGATATCCATCTTTGGCAAATGTCTGGCTTTCAGCACCACAACAGTCATTCGCTGCGCCACAGGTTGATAAGACAGTGAGACTTGCAGCTCTCCTCTGCTAATGCATTTCTGTGAAAAAGAAACAGCAACAAAATGGTCTTATAAATATGGGCAAATGTTCGAGGTCACCAGAATTCTTTCCCTACACTAAATGCCTAAGAATTTGGAAAATTCGGTGGTCTATTTACTTACATTTTTAGCTTTAGCCACATGAATTCTATAGAAGGAGATGAAGTTGCATAAGGTAAAAATCATCCTGTGCTCTGCACCCTGTGCTTGCTGAGCAAAGTAAACATTGCTACAGCTTTTCCCCTTGAATTCTGTTTTCCTAAGGGTAAACCTGGTGGACATACTTAGAGAAAAGAGCAGCTCTGGCTACAATCTGAGGTGTGCTTCTGGAAACAGCTGTGGGTTTTAGCAGCTTTGTATATTGACTTTTGGTGTAGCTTAGATTGGAGAGTAATGAAGTTCTGTAGGCATACTTTGAAAGTTTCAGCATCAATTGAGTCTGCCAAGGTAAAGGATGAAGATAAAAGAAAAAAAACGATTCCATTAAACTTTCTGTACAACCTTTCAAAGAGTAACATTATTAAGATTATTAGTTTTGTTTTCCAGATGGTATTCATTAACTTTCCTTGAGATGACACTAATTTAGATTAAGTTTATTTAGATTACGTTCACTTGCAATTGAGGAAAGCAGTATGGGTATGAGATTGCATGGTGTCAGTAACAGCACTGATGGCAGAGCCACTGCAACAACTCATACAGTTGCATGCTCAAAGCTCTGACTTGGCATCTTGCAGTGTCCCCATCACTGCCTTGTACTTGTAGCCCCGCAGTACAGTACAAATGGAAGAATTCTCCTGCCTTCCACCAGGAAAATCACTACAATAAATGTGAGCTGTGCTCTGGTGATCGCCTAGGAGGACAATGTTTTTCAAACGCTCTTGCTGCAATTAGTTGGAGAAAACTGTTTGTAAACTTAAACAAAGAAAATGTTCGTTCTAACTGGGGTAGCATTGCTTTATTTCAGTAGTTCCCGTGTGTTTACTTTGAAGACAAATTTTTCAAAAGTAAGGAACGGCAGCCATTGCTGCGTATGCAAAATTATGGGATGTGAGTACACACAACTTCATACAGTATATTGCTAATATGTGATTTCCTGGCCCAGGAGGAAATATTAAGAATTTTGGCTTCCAGAATACAATGGACAAAGGGAGTACCTTTTTCCATCCCTTTTAGGAAGGGAGCAATATTTAATAACCTTCTCATACTGTTGCTAGCTACTTAATAATATAGAAAATGACCCTGGAATAGCACACAGGGCCACTGGTTATCTATTGCAGTTGTTTGGTCTGGTGCTTCTCAAAAGGCTCGTTATCTGCATGAAGAAGGAAAATGTGATAGTAAAAGTTTTATGATAACATTTTTTTTAATCTTTTGAGGAAGGGAAAACAATGTGTGTAGCCTTGGTGGTGTATGTTGTCAGCATCTTTTGTTCTAAACTAATTTAATTTCCATGTGATTTGCATTAGATGGTCTGTCAGAAATTATTGGGAATGTTCATTTCAATGTGCATCTTTGCTGGCTTGGGTAAGTGCAATAATTTACTGGGTTTTAAAAGCAATGCAATATTCCAGATTTTCAAATTTCCTGTAACACTGAAAATTATGTTCAGTAACAGCTGTTTTGACACTCTGAAACTATGCAGATTTTCAATGCGCACCCAACACCAAGGTAAATCTATCTTTAATTACTAAGAAACGTTAAATAATTTGCATCCTTGATTAAATCCATTTTTATTTAGCATGATCTTTTCCTCTATTTTTAATCTATTACTTCTAGAAATTCTAGCAGATATAGTCAATGCATCGAAAATAATACAATAAAAGAACCTAAACCAGTTACTTGTTTTATCAGAATGTAAAGCATCCCAAGAATTTTAGAAAAGCAAACACCAGAACTCCATTCTTATTGTGATTCTTTTGGTTTGTTTTGAGGTGCTGACAAAGTCTCCTTTAAATAACTTTACAAAAATAATAAAAATTAAAAAAAAAAAAATAATGCTACATAAAATAGAAGAAAACTTCAAGTAAAATACGGTTGCTCTAAGGCATGATGTGTTTTATAGAGCTCAGCAACAATTTTCAGCATGCTTTGGCAATAAGTGACCCCAAATGACATTTCCTATTGAACCTGGAGGACAGGCAGCAAAAATAAAGTAAGCAAAAAAACAAACCAAATAAAAAACACCTAAGTACCACCCCCCTATAGCAGAGGAGGACCTGGGGTGCTGTTGGATGTAAAAGGCGCTGCAAACCGGCAGCACGCCCTCGCAACCCAGAAAGCCGACTGCACGCTGGGCAGCACCAAATGTGGTGGAGCAGCAGGGCGAGGAAGGGGGGCGTCCCCCTCTGCCCTGCTCTCACCAAGACCGCCCCTGAAGTGCCGCGTCCAGCTCTGGGTCCCCAACACAAGGCAGATGTGGGGCTGTTGGAGCGGGGCCAGAGGAGGCTGCAAGGCTGCTCAGAGGCTGCAGCACCTCTGAATCACCTGCGGAGATTGTTTCCTGAGGACGGAAGACATCTTCATTAACGTAAGCCATAATTTTATATGGATTGTTTATCTTTCTAGTTTACAGCACGAGACACTAAGAACAGGATTCATTTCACCTGGATTTTAGATGTCTACATTTGACAAAACCAGCTTAGACACACTTCATCCTCAAGTGGTGACAAAAAGAGGGTGGGATTTATCTGAGCTGTTTTAGATGTCTACTCCAGGCCAGGAAGAATCATACGTCAAAGTCTGATGACTATGCTGATGTTCTTCTACTGACTTACAGCCTATAGTAACAAATTTGGATGCAGACAATTACAAATGTAGGTGTCTAAAATGGTCAGATGAATCCCTCTTTAAGTGAGATTTGTCTTTGCAGAGCAGGATATAGTTACTCAGAATCTGCAATAAAACTTATTCATAGCACCCGTCTCTCTAGCCGTCCCCCACAAACACAGTCTGTGAAAGAAGGCAGGCCACCAACAAATGTCCCTTTCTCACATGAGCTCCTTATTTGCAGATGGGCATGCTTTTTTCTTAGCATCGTTGATTATAACATTCCTCATTTGCATGCCTCTGTAATGTCTATGCATTATCAAACCTCCATAACCACACAGCAAAGAACCGCCAAACTAAAAGAGCACAGCCATATATTATTAAAATAATATGCATCTGTGGAAAAATGGGTTTCATGCCTAAGAATTCCTGCTCACTAGATCACAGAGGCTCCCGAATCAAAAGAACTGGAATCAAATATAATGCAAGCAGTCTCAAGTCACACCACATGAAGTCACTTACTTGTATGTTCCTTTTGAGAATCTCCCTGGTCAGCTGAACCTTCCCAGTGCTGGGATCCACTCCCGCAAGGGGCACCATGACTTCTCCAATCACATCATCTCGAGAAAAGCGATCAAAGCTCAACACCAGGAAGTGAAGCACCAAATCCTGGAGCTGGCTGTAGGGGATCCCGTAGAAGGTGAAGGTTTCGTCAAAGACTGGGTCCAGTGTCTTGCGAAGGACACGAGTCTTCACTCGATGCCTTTTGTCTGGAAGAATTGTCATCTTGATGTATGGGTCAGAGCTCTGAGTGTGTTCATCCATAACTGGTAGCCCATGAGCCTCCTGAATGGTAACTACCAGTGCTTTTTTGGGAAAGTTGTAGTCCACTGAGAAAGTCAGTTCTCCCAACATGACATCGTCCCCTGGAGAAGACGGGGAGGAAGTTTTACTTCCTCCCGGGGTGAGGCTTTGATCTGGACTTAGTTCATCTCCATAATCTACTTTTATTGGAAGCTGATCAATGTGGGGAGCTGCATTTGGCCCGTCTGAAGCTTTATCAGACCCTATTAAACCAGATTCAGCAGCATCCACCAAAATGTTTCCCCTTCCAGTCTCCTTAGGAGTGCCGTTCTTGTCTCTCCGGATTCGGTTAATTTTCTTCTTGTTACTCAAGGTCTCCGGATAGATACTGATGCCTTTCAACATGTGAATGAACTTATATGGTGGGGTTTTGTGCTTTTTTTCTGATTGCTGGTGACAGCATGTCCACACAAAAACTGTTACTGAGACAGAAACCACAAGGACAGTAGCACCAATGAGGCCTGCCACAACTGGAGAGACATCTGTAGGGAAGACAAGGCAGTGAGGAGATAGCTCGTATCTTTGTGCTTGCCATAGCCCTACAAGAGCTGACGCATCTGGATAGAAAATCTATAGGATACTACTCAATAACCTTTGTATCAAAGCTTCCCCAGAGTAAAAAGTGACTTCCTGTAACTTCTGTGTTCCTGTGTGGGAAACATTTTGCACTCCTACTGACCTAAGTTTTACTCTTGGCTGATCTCCTGATCTTGCTAAAACCAATCTCCCCTATTACCAGCAGTAACATAGCTCCACACGAATAGAATTCCTTGATTTGCAGGAGAGTCTCTTTTTTATGTAGTGCCTTGTTTAAAAACATTGCACAGTTCTATTTTAACAACAGGAAGGGAACGATAACTACAGACAAAACGCTGGATCTGTTCTTATCCATTATGAACAATTTAAACCTTGGATAGATTTTTTTTTTACTTTTTTTCTTTCTGGTGGGGGGTGAATATGACCCTGAGCTGAGCTGTATAAGAGAAAGGGACAGTGTGTGAATGTCCCTCTAACATGATGACGATTTGTATCACGCTGCTGGATCGTTTTTCCCCCACTTTTCATTCTGACCATTCCCACAGCCTCCTCTAGGAAAGTGGGTGATGCACGAATGTAGTGGTCGCACTGGTCTCACCCAAAAGTTGAGGTTGCTCTCTAGCTGTTCTTCTGCGTTGCATTCAACATTTCTCTGCTTTTTCACCCCAGTATTGCTATTTACGTTCTTTCAGCTTTTGATGAGCTGGCAGCTGCTGACAGAAGTCTTCCCACCCCACTGTTACCAAGACTCCTTCTAATGTGAAAAATCTAATGTTCAAAACCAACAGACAGAATATTCTGTATTTGTATTTCAGGATTATTTGATATTTTCTAGAGTTTGTCAGTTGGATTCTTCAGCAATGACAGGCCAGAATAAAAAGGCACTGCATTAATTTCTAGCAACCATGCTAGTTATTTTCTATTTATAACACTTGACTTTGGGGAGGTATTGAAACCTCCCCAGAATGAAACCAGGAGTTTTGATTTCTCCGGTATATTATATCGATGTATTCAAGAAATTTAGTCAAGGGCCACCAAGATAATTAGAGTTGGAGCAGATGGAGGATGGAGAATGGTGAGCAGATGGAAGATGAGGATGGATTGAAAGAGCTGGGTATGCTCAGTCATAAAAGAGAAGGAAAAGGAAGAGATCTTTTTGCTGTCTTCACTTTCTTAGTGGGAAGACAGCGCTAGGCTCTTCTCAGACCCCCCCTACAGCAAAGGGATGAAGAGCACCACACACAGACTGTAACACTGGGAAATACAGGGAGAAATTAGAGGGAGGGAATTCACAGTAAGGATGGCCAAACACTGCAGAGGGGCTGACAGCCTGGGGAGACTACGCACCGGAGATGCTCAAACGGGCCTCAGCAACCCGATTTCTCTCTTCTAATGGCCAGACGTTAAATTAAGAGCCTAGCGCACACAGCAATGGCAAAACCCACCAAGCAACCACAGCACCTTATCTTCATCAGCACTCCTACTGGTGACATCGTGCTATCGATACCGAATGATTTCTGGCCCAATTACTGCAGAGACAATCCCTCCTTTCAGGGCAGCAGATTATTCCACGGCTAATCAAAAGAAGACCAACACAGGCGAATGATTGCATTGAGGTGCTTGCACGCTAGCTGTGGGTAGTATAATAAGCTGGGAGAAAAGGAAGGGTGCCTCTGAGCCCAGACACTCCTCCTCCAGTAGTGCACAGCGCAGAAGGCATTTTGCAAACACCTTTACTGCAGTTGTCATAGAACTGCTCCCTCTCTGAAGCAACTCCCTTCCTTCCCTACACACAATATTCAAATTGGTTTTTAATTCTTGCAACATTCATATCTTCTGCTGGACAGATGCCTTCTGCAAGACTTTCCTTGACCCCCTTAAACTGAGAAGGAATAAGTAGGAGTTAGAAATTAAATTCATCTAAAAAGTAAACAATCCACTGATTCTGAGGTGTTTACCTTTCTGTATAGTCTAAACATCTTAAGGTTAAAAATTTACTTGTTACTAAAAGCAATGTTTTTATATTACTGTATTACTTTGGCAATTACGGTATTGGTATCATTATTATTGTGTTATTGCTTTACTAATTATTGAAGCAAATTTTTTGTGGAAGACAAACCCATCTAGCCCTGTCTTTTTCTTCACAAGTTTTGCAAATTGTTTCCACAGTAGAATAGAAAACAAAAAAAATTATTGCCATGACAATAGCTAAATGCAACAGCCGGTACAAAAGATAAACTTGTCTGATTTTCTTAATTTCATTCTGTACCTTAAGCAACAGAAAATAATCTTCCAAACTCATACCTGAAACTGCAGAGAGCATCTTAATTTTTTATCTTCTCTGTTCTTTCTACATTATTTTTCATTCAGGTTACTAGTCCTGAGGACAAGACCAGCAGACTATAACCTGATTATCTGATAAACTGAGGGAAAACTGTGATTTTCAAGTAACAATACGCCTCCTTTTTGCAGAATTAGGAGAATCACATTTAATTAGATAGAAATCTTCCCTTACTGAGGCTGGATATCGTTCACACGGTGACCAACTCCACAGATAGATCTGGCTTAGGCCCTACTGCCAAGCACAGTCATGGGACAGGAATAACTAAAGCAAGAGGTATTGACAACATTAACTAAACAGTAATATGCATATCTTTATTTTGTTATTTAATGTTCCTTGAAATGAGGCAATTGGTCTTTAACAGCCAATTTGAATACAGTACAATTCAGCCATATACAGATACAATAAGCTTCAGTGCATATGCAAAAAAAGACAAGTGCTGAAACTCCTTTCTTGTCCTGATCTCAGTTTTTGTGGGTTTTGTTTCTAGTGTGTCCTGAAAGAATCAGCTCTTGTACCTTTTATTTCCTGATACACGATCTTAGAAGAAGCAACCAGCAGTCACACTAGGAAGCGTCAGCTGAGTCTCTGCGATTTGTCTTCCATCAAAATGTCTGATCTCCTGAATTTGGCTCCTACAATGCCTTGTGGCAAAGAGTTCCTCAGCTTAGTTATGTGGCCTGAAAAATCAACTGCTTTAATTTTGAGCCTACCTCACCTCACTTCATTTGATGCCTGTTCTTGTATTGAAAGAAAGAGTAAGAAATGATCACTCCCTACTTGCTCTGTGCTTCTTCTGGCACCTCTCTTTTCATGGCTGAAGACTCCTACTTTATGTAATCTTTCCATACATTCATGAAATTTTTCCCTAATTCCTTATAGTTTTAAGCTGCACAGATACAAAGCTACCTAAAAAAATACTTTAGTGTAGCTTTTGAAGGTTCTGCACAGAATAGTGTTTTGAATGCCCATTTTAAATAACACAGCAGCCTATTTTGTCCCCTCTATCAAAAATAACTTTTTTTTATTCAAAATTTGTAGATGAGATCTTTGTTCTGATGTGATGCTAAGATTTAACTGAACTACTGACTAACTTTTTGGGATATGGAACGATGTTTTCAATTAATGAAAAATCATTGAAAACTTCTTTTTAATACTGGTGTTTGCTGATTATACCCTAATGGACACCGGTGGCCAGCAGCTGAATTATGGCAGTACGAGGCTCTCGGGTTCCAGGAAAGATGTAAAAGGTAAATGCGCATATTAGATAAATGGTATAGCATGGATTATTATTATAAAGCGTTTTAGAATTTAAAGGAAATGTAGTGACCGTGCTTTAACTCTTGGGCCTTACAGCTGGAAGGGAAGGTCAGTCCATCGCTGGAGGACAGAAAGAGGCAGCAATTTGAATTTGCGAGGCTGGAGAAACCAACCTGACGCACACCCCAGCTGCCGTACCACCAGGCCCTGCGGGCACAGCACGAGCACCTTCGCGGTCGGTGGGGAGGCAGGCAGACGGTGCTGCCGGCGGCCCAGCCGGCCGCGAACACCTCCCGCAGCCACGGCGGGGCCCACGCGTGGCCGTGCGGGGGCACTTCGGGGCCGTCTCGCAGGCGATGATTTAGCAGGGCTGCCCGCCGCCTTCCTCGCAGCCCCGGGGGGCCTCGCTCGGCCGGAGGCTGCCGCCGCCCCCGCCTCGGGGACCCCCCCGCACCGTCCCCGCCCTCCCCCCCCCCCTCCCCCGGTGGGCACCGCCTTGCCGGGCCCGCAGCCGCTCCCGCGGCCCCCGGCGGCCCGCGGGGAGGCGCAGACAAAGGCTGGGGCGCGGCCGGGCCCAGGCATCGCGGTACCGGCGGCCGGGCCGAGCCGCGGGGCTCCCGCTCTTCCCAGCGGGGCTCTTCCAGCTCCGTTCGCATCCTCTCGGCGGGGGGGGCGAGCCCCGGCTGCCGGTGGGTGTTGGGGTGTTGGCCGCCAACGGGGCCGTCGCTGTGAGGCGGGGGGGGGGGAGGGAGGGGGGGGGAGGGAGGGGGGGGTGCGGCGGTGGCACCAGGCAGGGCCTGGCTCAGCACTGGCGGAGGGGGGCGGGGGGGGCTCGGGGGTGGAATTGGAGGAGCGGGGCCCTCCGCGCGGCCCGGCCCCACTCACCGAAGCTGGGGTGGACGGTGGTGATCTCCGCCATGGTCCGGGATAAGCCGGAGCGACCGAATATGCGGAACCCGGTGCGGAGGCGCCGCGGTACCGGCCCCCGCCCGGAGGATGCTCCTCGCCCGGGATGCAGGAGCTGCCGACTGGTCCCGATGCAGCGCACGCCCCGCCCGGCCCCGGGACCGCCTCCCCCCCCCACCACCACCACCTCCCCTCCCGCACCGCCTCGCCCCGCCCCGGAGCCGCCCGGCGGTGACTCGGCAAGTGGCGGCGCTCCGGGCGCCGAGCCGGGCGGGCGGTGGCGGCGGGGACGGGGCCGCGGGCAGAGGCGAGGCCCCGGGGGGCAGCGGTGCGGGGGCTGCGGAGGCGGCGCTCCCGCTCCCGGGACACAAGGGGCCGCTTCCGAGCGTTCGGGAGCTGCGGCTCGGTTCTCCCCGCACGGCGCAGCCCCGCTGAGGCGGGGGCGAGGCTCAGGCGGGGAGCGAGGCTCTGTCACCACGCAGCCGCCCCGTAAAAATGGCGGCGCCCCTCATTTCTCCGTCCCCCCCCCTCCCCGACGCCTGCGGTCCCCCGCGGTCGTCACGGCGGGGCTGGCGGCCCCGCCAACATGGCGGCCGCTCCCTCAGCGCCCCAACATGGCGGCGCGGCGCCTGCGCGCGGCCCCGACGGGGGCTTCCGCTTCCTGAGCGGAGCGGGACGGGACGGGACGGGACGGGGCGGCGGGGCCCGGCCGGCGGCCCCGCGGCGCGGCCAGCCGCTTTCCTGTCTTCTAGGTGGGCGCCGAGATGTCGCTCTCGCTGAAAATGTTGCCCTGCAAGAAGAGGAGAGCGGTGGTCGCGGGGCTGCAGAGCCCGCGGGAGCGGGGCGGCGCCGGGGAGGACGGGGAGCCGCCCGGAGGCGTCTCGGTGGCGGGCGCCGTCGACGGCAGCTCCCCCGTGAAACCGGCGGCGGGCAGGGCCGCCGGGCCGCCCCCGGGCTGGAGGGGACCCGGGGAGGCTTTCCTTAAGGGCGGAAAGAGGCTCCCCGCGAAGGTGGCCCCGGCTTCCAGTCAGGAAAGCGCCGACGGCTGCCCCGGCGCGCAAGATTCGTGCTCTGCCGCTGAGCTCGCCGAAGACGTTAAAAACCTGGAAGGGGGCAGAGAAGGTAAATGCGTGCGCTGGGATCCCGCCGGTGCTGCCCGGTGTGAACACGCGAGGCGAGGGGCTCGTGCTGCCGGGGGGCTGCCAGGAGCTCCCCCGGGAGAGGGGACGCTGAGGGAATCTCTGCGGCCTCCTCGCCGTGAGGGTGAGCCGCGGGAGGGGTTTGTAACCTCTGCTCTTTGCTTTTGTTCTCCTTTTTTTTTCTTTTTTTTTTTTTTTTAATTGGTTCTTAAGTGGTACAGGTTAGAAGGCATTCCAATTTAAAATGTTTCTTTTTTTTTTTTTTACTTTTTCCTCCCTCGAAATATTAGGAAACAAATGGAGAACTTAAGCAGCACTACCAAACACTGCACACTTTTGAAGTAGCTTCTTTCAGATTTCTCAAGTATCCAATTTTACAGTCTTTACGCACATTTTCCTGGTCTAATCTTTGTGTTTAATCTTCTGTGGACCTTGTGTAGTGATCAATCCTAATAATAACTGTCATAAAAAAAAAAATCTGTTGTGCAGGGTATTTGACTTTCAGCTGGTCTTTACACAAGTCTTTGTAAATTCGAGCTTTGATCTGAAAGAATTGTTTGGCATTTAGTTTTTCAAAAGAAGTGATTTGCTACTGAGGTGTAAAGACTTTTAAAAGTACAAGCTGCTTCCTCTAAAAGTCCCGGTTTTTATTTTTTATTTTTTTTTATCCACCCTTGTTTTCATTCTCAGAAGATTTAGTCTAGAGTGGCACTTGTGTGGGACTCTACTCTGACCCCTTAGGAGAGCCATTGAAGTAGGACCTGTGTTAACAAAGTTACAAGTTTGCTGTGGAAAGAGATGATTTGGAAGTTGATGTAAAAAAGGCTGCGTTAAACCTTGCTTGCTCAGAGGTTTACTTGGTGAAACTGTGATGTGTGACCTTGTGTAAGAGGTGAGGTGGTCATGATCAAAATGATGCTCACTTTGTAGCTCAGATCTTCTTTGTCTGTTGACAGAAGTGGTGGTCCTGTCTTCCCAAACTGCATGTTGTATTCATCTTTTTCTTTTCCTGGCATACATCTTTGTCTCTGAATTCAATGAAATTGGAAAATTGATTTAGCAAAGAAAAGAAAAGGGGGGGGGTGTTTTTTCCTCTCTGTATGGTTCAACCCCTTGATCTTATTTAGTGTGTGACTACCCAAATAGCTGTGCAGGCACAAAGCAGGAAATGCTGTGGGATGGGAGAGCTGGTTTTATTAGAAGACACATTGTTTTCATCCTGACTGAAGGTTTTCAAGAAACCTCAGGTTTCAGCTACATTTTATATTAATTGTAAATGCATCAAACTACAGGCTGCAGCAAAAAAGGACAGTGCTTCCTTATTTGCTTGTGAGAAGTGTTGTCTCTGCTTCTTGTGCTGCTGTGATTTAGCTCGCTGATTTGACTGAAAGCTGATTTTGTGCTGGCATAGTGGTCAGTTTACAGTTGCTATCCCGGCCTACTTAACTTCCAGAACCGTGCGGAATGGGAGTGGGAAGGAATGTCGTTGGACCTCTCAGCAGCAGTACAGTCTGAAATTAGCCCAGGGTAACAACAAAAGTGCATGCTAAGGTTGCAGTCAACAAGGCTGTTCTGACTGGGTGAAGGAGTGCTTGCCCCTAGCTGTTAACTTGTGTTGTTGCAGCCCTGTTTATTCAACAGGGAAAGCAACCACACTTCAAAGAAATCACTATTTTTTGGTGGTTAGATCATTTGACAGGGATGGTTTTGAGCACAGCTGTGCAAAACTGATAATGCAGGTAGCGAGACTGAAATAGCTGGAGGTGAGCATTGCTTCACCTGGATTTGTTTCTGGAGGACAGTAACGTGGGACTGCTGTTGTTGAAGTGTTCAGTGTACCTGGATCTCTTTCACAAACTGGGTGAGGGAGCATGACTTGTGCAGTTGGTTTAACAGATGTAAGGATGAATTTTTTGTAGTAGCAGCCTTTTAACTTTGCTTATTTGTGTCCGTATGGCGTATCTGACTACAGCCTCCTGTATACTGTTTACAGGGAAAACTCCTAAGCTGTATACAGAGGTGGCAGTAAATTTGCAGAGAGATCCATATCTGCCTGACAACCAGTCTGCAGCGCAGGAGTCTCCAGCGAGAAGTTCTTCACAGCTGGCTGTTAGAAGTCCTACCATGATGAAGCCATTGAAGAACACCAGAACTGGTGAGTGTCCCCAGCAGACTGGTGAGGAAAATGAGAGTTTGGGGCTGTTTGTTCCATTGGGTTAGCTTTGTGCAAGGAGCAGACATCTGACGTGGTATGGTAGACAAGGAACATGGGATGTGTATGTGTGCCACGTTGGGGAGTGTTCAAATGCAATGTGTTCTGAAGCTTTTATCTTGTGTTCTGAAATTTCACTTCCATTATGTGTTCTGAATTCACAAAACCACTAGTATTCAAGTGAAACTTGCTGGAGTTGATCTCCGCGTTTTTCAGTTACTAAAAAGTCTGTTTTCCTTCAGAGAAAGTTCTGACTGCTTTCATTTCCCTGAATCAGCAAAACAGCACTGCTTGGGAAACATTTTAAGTCTTGCTGCGTTGGGCCTGTAGTTTTGCTGCTGTTTTAATCTTGACCACATACTTAAAACAGCTCCTTCTGGAAAAGTGTAGAAGGGGTGCTGAGACTACTCTTTAAAATCAGTCAGTAGAGGTATCAGATATGTAACCTTTGTTTGCTTGACTAGTGTGACTTGCTCAGGTCCTACAGAACTTGAATTCTTTGTTCAAAACCACTGCTTCTAGCTCTTATGGCCTTTTCTATTTGGAAGATTTCATTATCGGCTGTTGGCAAGCTGTTGTCACTTTAGAATCTACATAATTCTATTTTTTTAATTAAAAAAAAAAAACTCATACTGTTTGAATGTGCTGGATGTGAATTATCTGAGTTTTTAGATTTTTAATTTTCATTGTTAATTTTCAGAGGAGCAAGATGGAGAAGATATTGAGAGAAGAAAGAGGAGGAGGAAAGCAAACAAACGGAAGAGGGAAGGGAAAAGTCAAGAAGAGGAGGGCTCTCTGTCTTGCGACATCAAACTGGATGATACCCTTGATCGCACCTTAGAAGACGGTGCTAAGCAGCATAACCTGACAGTTGTCAATGTGCGAAACATCCTACATGTGAGTGCGCTTAATACAGCAAACATACATGTTATGTACGTACAAGTTACCTGGCTTTATTAGTGGGTCCCTGACTTCCACTTTGTGACAGATGGGTCTGTTTTACTGTACCCTAATAGCAGTAGTATGAGTGAACTGAATTCACTGACGTGATTAACTAAAATTAATGCTTCTGGTTCCAGGTTTATGTATATGTCAGTTGCGTATCTTTCAGTTTGTCCTATGAGCAGTTTCTGGAGAGAAATGCTATTTGTTTTCCCCAGGATCAAAAATTGTGCATTTCTTTTCTCCATCTAGTACTGTTCTAGTCCAGGTGATGTCAAATATTTTCATGTTTTGCAATCCATGTGGAAAACAAACTGGAGACTGACATGACCCTTCTTTCAGGCAGATTCACCAGCTGTTTTTGTATGAGTGCCGTAAGTTAATGTCTTTCTTTGTCATGTGGCCTGTAAACATCTCACAGGTGCCTACCTTCCCTGGAACCTCGTGGTGGCATTCTGAAAATGTAGTCACTGATACTAGGTCTCCTAGGCCTTCACATATATATATTTTTTTTCTTTTCAAATATATCCAGTGTTCTCTGAAATGATACAGCACAATGTTTCAAAGAGTAGATCATTAGATACTTTCCCTGGAGAGTTAGACCCTTACTGTTTTGCAAGCCCATGGGACCTTAAGGATTTAAGTTTTCTGTTGCAGCTATGTGTCTTACATGGACGGGACCAACACACTGTAAAATTGTAAATTGGCTGTGTGACAGGAGGGAAGGGAAGCCAGTGTGGACTTTTATTTACACCATTTTCTTTCATTTGGCTTTCAATTTCCTCCTTGGAGCGTTCACAGAGAATGCAGTGCAAATGTTTGTGTCACTGCTGTGCTCACTTTATATTTTCTTGTCAAATCACTGAATAGTCTTTTTCACAGCATAATTGCAACATTTATTGTACATTCACTATTTCTCCATCATGGTTCTGACTGTTTTATTTCAACGTTAAGTCTGCTTCTTTTTAACTAACAGAATGCAAGGGAGACTTTTTTTATTTTGTGTGTTTCCTGCAGGAAGTGATCACAAATGAGCATGTGGTTGCCATGATGAAAGCAGCCATCAGTGAGACAGAAGATATACCTTTATTTGTAAGTAAAAAAACTTATATTTTCCACAGTTTTTGTCTATTCATATGATGATTCCTTTCCCAGTCTACCTTCTTGGTCTGTGTCATGATGTAGTAGGAGGAGAATAGGTAGTATAATTTACACTTCACAACCAGATTTGGCACCTGTATCAAGTGAGTCATGTATGAGTGTAAATCATGAAACAGAATTATCAGGGATTATTTTTCATGTTACTGATGATGTCTTAAAGGTAATGAATTCAAAAATGAGAAAAAGCTTCTAGTAAACAGTTGCTGTGGAAAAGGTTACAGTTAAGAAAAATAGCTGAGCAGGTTGTGGTTTTCTGTTTCAAACTCTCAGGAACCCAAAATGACTCGTTCCAAACTGAAGGAAGTTGTGGAGAAAGGAGTGGTAAGTAGCTCATCTGCTTTCGTTATTGCACCCTTCCCCTACCCTAATGGCTTTGGTTGTTGGGGCTTCTTTTAGAAATATCATGGATGCTTTTCATATTCTTAAAATGAAAAGGTGAATTCTGTGCATGTATTTTTTGATACAACAATGTAAAAAATAATCATTTTAGATGAGCAGAACAGAACCAGGACAGAGTTAGAAAATGCAGTGAATTAACAGTATCCGTTATACTAAAGTTACTGCCTGTAGAGATCCCATGGGTGGTTTAGAAAACATTTGTTCAAAGTCTGTTATGTAGCTACTTTGGAGAATAAGATCTCAAGCTCAAGTACTTATTTGATAAAATTGGTTATCTAAGCCATGCAAAAGCATGCTTTTCGTAGAGTTAAAAATGTTTTGTCTATCTTTAGGTGATTCCAACATGGAATATTTCTCCAATTAAGAAGGCAAATGAGGTAAAGGTAAGTGAGCTACTGCTGGGAAATTGGAGTCCATGCTAGAGACGCCCTACTTAGCAGTAAATCTTAATGGTGGACTGGAACAGACTTGCCTCTAGCATGTTGGGAGTATCAGCGACCAGCATTGTGAATGGGTTATGCAGGGAAGGACAAGGCAGCTAAAGTAGAAGTGTGCAGAGAACCCAAAACAGCTGCCTGCAGGGGAACTGCAGAACATGAAGGAATGATGGCATGCCAGAGGAAGGGGTCTCTTCTTCTACTTGATCCAGCTCCCTGTTTTGGTACTGCAGCAGCCTCTACCTGGATGAAATGCCTGATAACGAATGCTGCTGCCCAGGTCTCATGCTGTGAGTTGCTCCTCCCTGAGATTGTTACACATATTTTAGGACTACCAGGAAATGTGGCTTGGATCTCAATTTTTGGCATAAGACCTGCCTCTCCAAAAGACTTATAATTTAGAAGTAGAGGGGATTCAGCAGCAGAGCAGGAATGAATGGCCATTCAAGTAGAAGAAACACATCCTTGAGAAAGTGTCTGCTTATGTAATGTTTCCATTGTATAAATAATAAATCATTTGTTCTCATACCTTTTCATACCACTTAACTTGCTTTACCAATTTTACTTTAGTAATATATTTGGTTTCTTCTGCCTCTTTCTGTAGTCTCCTTCCTTTGTGAGCTTCATTTTTATTTCCTCAGCTGTTGTATATATTTGATCAGATAGTGTACCATTAGAGTGCAATGCTTTATCTTGCCAATAAAAAGTTGTCACCTTTCTTCTGTTCTGTTGCAGCCTCCTCAGTTTGTGGACATTCCTCTTGAGGAAGACGACTCATCTGATGAGGAATACCAGCCTGATGATGAGGATGAAGATGAGACTGCAGAAGAGGTAAATGTAACTTGTACAAAGATCTGTTCAGCATGGAGCTTGCATGTTTAAGGCCACAGGATGCTCTATTTTAACACACGAATGATTGTAAATCACCCCAGAGTTTCTTGTAATCTTTCTTCAATGCTGTATTATTTGGGTAAAGAAGCGTCTTTGGAATATTAGTTGAAGCAGGTCTTGATTGAAGCATGATTGGTTGTGTTCTGTATCTCTTACACTATAGAGTTTACTGGAAAGTGATGTAGAGAGCACTGCTTCTTCTCCTCGGGGAGCAAAACGATCTAGGACAAGGCGATCATCTGATGAAGAGGGAGGGACACTCTGTGAGGTAAGCTTGCAAGAGTTTTTGTTTCTAAAGAAAAAAATCTTCAGTCATTATTCCTTAATCATTAATAAGAAAGCAAAAATATATACTGTTGTTTTAAGTTGTAGTAGCATTACAGGTGCTCTGTAGATTTGGGGTCCCACTGCAATGGTTCCTGCGTAAGCAGTTAAGTTCATCCATTGCAGAAAAAGCTTAGTCAAAAATAAATGCAAATCTGTAAAAAAGCACTACCAATGGAAACAATCTGCTTCTTTTTCAGATAATGTTTATTTTTCTGATTATTTTTGAGGGAGAAATGCTTTCTGTGCTTGGCTCAGGAGGGCATGGTGATATTCATAAAAGCATGAAAGTATTTGTAGTGATGTATGCACTATCAGATCAGTGGAAAGAGTTTGCAGTATGATAGGAGCTGACAGGGAGTGAGTATCAGCAGACAAGAATCAGAAAGCAACTGTGAGAACTGACCATTGGCATTGGAATCAGAGAAATAATAATAACGTACTGATATTTCCAAGTTAACTCACTGTGGGACTGTTTTGGGAAAGGGTGGGTGTGTGCCACAAATACTGGCATAACTAGAGATGATAAATCTGAATGCTGAAACTTTCCAGCATTTGACCATTTCCAAATGTCTCCTTTCCTGAAAGCTCATTAAATAGTGAATTTGTATTTTCTGAAAATCAAAGTGAGTGTAATACAGGCCATCCGTTTCCTTCTGTGAAGCATTTCTTTCATTTCTATTTTGCTAGCCTGTGGTTAAACTGAAAAAAAAAAATTACGACTTATTCTGTCCTTGAAAATCTGCTGTAAATAAAACTTTAAAACACAAAGGCCTTTCTAATTAGGTGGAGAAGGTTACTGCACCTGTTGTTAGACATATTAGTGCTGAAGTAGTTCCCATGGGACCTCCACCACCTCCTAAACCAAAGCAAACCAAAGACAGCACATTCATGGAGAAGCTGCATGCAGTGGATGAAGAACTGGCTTCAAGCCCAGTATGCATGGATTCCTACCAGGTACTGTGTTTTGGGATGCTACAGTGGTATTTCTTCAGTTTGAGTTAAAATTTCATTCTGCTCTCCTTTTGTAAATTTAGACAAGATGAATCTGTTTAGTGGGTAGCACGCAAGCTCTGTGAGAATAGAGGTAGCTGTTAGTACAGGGCTATCAGTGACACATACTTTTAATTTCTTGTATCATAACTACACTTTATGCTCATAGGCTTCTCAGTTACATTGTTTTTACTATTAACTGTAATTCTATGGCATTTACATAAGTAAGGAAAATACCTTTCTTTTGAAAAAGAAATGGTCACTTTGGTTGTATTTTGCAGGCAGGTACGCTGTGAACATGCAAAGAAGCTTGGTTGCCAAGGCAACCACTATTTCATATTGATAATGAGAAAAATATTACTGATCCGTTCTACTCCACAAGGGTGAGGAGTTGTAAAGCAAGAGTCCTGCACTGTAGCTTCAGGTTAATTACAGATAGTGAAAACTGGGCAAGAGAGTAAAATGTACATGAAGGGGGCAAATATTGCAAGGGGGGGGGATAAAAGTTTAGCACAAAATAAGTGAACAATAATATATTCGTAAAGAATAATAATTTAATAGCAAGAATAATGAAAGGTTGGATTTTCTGAAATACCAAAATAAACAATTCTTTGTGGCAAGAATCTAATTTTTGATAGTGGATTCTTCTTGCTCTGATGAAAATCCTACTGCCAAAGAAGCTGTGAAGAAAGCAGAGAAACTCTAATTCCATTCTGCTTTTCCTTCATGTTTCAGTCTCTGGAAGACAGCCTCATTGCCTTCAGAACCCGATCAAAGAGACCGCTGAAGGATGTTCCTCTTGGTCAACTGGAGGCTGAGCTCCGAGCCCCAGATATCACGCCTGATATGTATGATCCCAATACTGCAGATGATGAAGAATGGAAAAGGTGGCTTGGAGGGCTCATGAATGATGATGTGGAGAACGAAGGTACGTACAACACATTGTTGCTTATTGGAACAGAGGGATCCTGGAGGTTTTTCCTCCTGTTCTTGGCTACTTTCTCTTCCCATTGCTCGTGATGTTCTTGGCTGGATCCATTATCTTGTTTAGCAATATGCATGTGTTTTACACACAGTCAGTTTTCCTCATCTTCTGTATAGACATTTGTGAGACACCTGAAGTTAAAAACCCTCACTTTAAATAATAATTAGCGAGCACATGCAGTAACTGGCAAACATAAATGAAAGCTATGTTGTTCAATTCTTAATGAATCATGCTGTGTCATGAAGCTGGCAGCATAGGTACGCCTGAATCTGAACATACCATGCTCCTTTGCAGGGACATGAACTGTTATGTTAGAAAAAAAAAATAATAATAATAATTTGTTCTTGAAGAGAGAAAACAGTTTTGGGCTTGACTTTCTTTTGTTCTGGATTTACAGGTTACATAGAGTTGTACAACTGACTGTGAAACAAAAATTGGAATACTCTTCCAGTGTATTGTAATACTTCATTCTTTCTAATTTTAGCTGAAACTTGGGTCATACAGAACAAATCTAACTTCTATAAATGGGAATGACTAAAAATAAAGGTGGTTAGTAGCTTAGTTTGAAAAGAGGATGGAGTTGATATTGCTTTCTTAAAAATAAACAGTTAATTTCAAGCAGTAATCCTAGCCATCTTTGTGTAAGATCAGGCAATAAACTAAGTGCTTCTCTTCCTGGCTACTGTTTAGTCTTGGGGCAGGGTAATGACGTTTCAAAACATGCTTCCTATTAGATGAATTAGATGATGATGATGACCCTGAGTACAACTTCCTGGAAGATCTGGATGAACCAGATACAGAAGACTTCAGAAATGATCGTGCGGTGAGAATTACCAGTAAGTCTGCTGGGAATCCCACTTCCTTTCTCAGTAGGATTAGTAATTTATTTTCAAAAGTGTTTTGTTGTAAAGGCTTTGCAGTGTAGGCTAAGTAAAAACAAAAAATAAAATAAAATAATAAATAAATAAACACACTTTGCAGACTGAACACCTTTTCCATGCAGAACTGGCTTTCTGTGAATACGTGAAAGGATTTAGCCAGAGCTGCTGTGCTATCAGATGTATTTTACTGTATAGCACAGAATGAAGAATATTTTATAGATAGTGCAGTCTTTCATAAAGCTACAGCCAAATTGGAAAGTGAATGCCTGCCTTATGTTTTGAGTGTAATGAAATTTTCTTCACGTCATTGCAATCTTTGAGTTACAGTTTAAAGAGCGTATCATTTATTATGTTCTCAATAAAACATATTTGTTTTAGGTCTTACTGCAGATTAACTTCGTTTTAAAATATATTTTTTTTCCAATTTATTTTTTCCAAAGTGTTTGTGATTAAAAACAGTCTCAACAGAATTTTTTTGGGGCCCAGCAATAAAAAGGGGTATAATATAATGTAAGCCAGCAGTGTGTCCTTGCTGCAAAGAAAGCTAATGGTATCTTGGGCTGCCTTAGGAGGAGTGTTGCCAGTAGGTTGAGGGAGATGATCCTTTCCCTCTACTTAGCACTGGTGAGGCCACGTTGAGAGTACAAGTTCCAGTTCTGGGCTCCCCATTACAAGAAAGACATGGATGTAGCAGGGAGAGTCCAACAAAGATGATTAAGGGTTCTAGAGCATCTCAGATATTGTAAGGGCTGAGAGCTGGAGCTGTTCAGTCTAGAGGAGGATCAAGGGGGATCTCACCAATGTCTATAAATACCTGAAGGGAAGGTGCAGAGCAGGCTTTCTTGAGTGGTGCCCAACAACAGGACAAGAAGCAATGGGCACAAAGTGAAGAGCAGGAGGTTCTGTCTGATCATCGGGAAATACTTTTACACTGTGCAGGTTACTCTGCCAGGGCTCAGTCTGCCCAGAGAGGCTGTGGCATCTCCGTCCTTGGAGACTTTTCAGAAGCAGCCTGGATGTTGCAAGTGGATGTGGGTGACTCTGGTTGAAGAAGGCAGTTGGACCAGATGGAGCCAGAGGTCTCTTCCAACCACAACCATTCTGTATATATCAGAGGCTGTTCCTTCTCGGACCTCTGTTTACAAGAGGAGGGTCACTCTTTGCAAGAGAGATTCCTTAAATGGCTTGAGATTATGACAGGATTGATGAGTGTTTCTTGCAAGAGGAATCTTCATTTTTCTTTTTAATTTTACTTGCAGAAAAGGAAGTGAATGAACTGATGGAGGAGCTGTTTGAGACAGTAAGTGATAAATTGGGTGTAACACTGAAGAGTAATAGATCTTTCTCAGATCTGGCATGAAACCACTAAAGCCGTAAGGGGGACCTTTGTAAATGTTCAGTGCTGAATATGTGCAAAAGACTCTACCATAAAAGTGTAATTTGGGGTGGAACTTACGTAGGAACTTCCATAAGTTACTGTAGAGATGAATGTATGTGCTAAGAGGATCATCATGAGCTTTAACTAAAGACACTTTGTAGTAAATGTACTTGTTGAGCTTTCTTTTTTTCTGACTACATTTTTCTACTACACGTGTTGTCAGTTTCAGGATGAGATGGGTTTCTCAAACATGGAAGATGAAGGTCCAGAAGATGAAGATAATGTTACAGAGTCACGGCCAAATTTTAATACACCACAGGCACTTAGGTAGGATCATTTGATAGTTGTCATAAAACTAAATATTAATAATTCTTTTATGGTAAAAAGCCTTTGGTCACCTGCAGGTACTATGCCATCCCCTAAGGAGATAATGCCTTTTGAGAAAAAGCTGCTGCTTTAAAGGGTATCATCTGTTTTATCTGAAGGCCTTCCATATATAACCCCTTTATTACACAGATTCTTCTGGGAAAATGGCTTGGCAAGCTTTTAAGACACTTGCCTCAGCTGTTAAACAATAAAACAACAGTTATCAGAGCAGTATAATACCTGATTGACAATGGCACAATGATTCAAAATGATGGATAGAGACACTGGATACTGGGGTGTTGCTGCGTATGTTGTTTGTGTATGTGATCAAAGCTGTGCATGTTCTGTGCAGAGAACATCCCAAGCTCAATAGGTACTCTAGCTCTCTAATTCTTGTGCTTTACAGTGTGGTGGTGGGTGTAGTGTTCTGAACTCCTTTCAAAGAGGTAATAGCTTTCTTGCCTTTTTTTTTTTGTTGTTGTTGGGGGGGAGGGTTGATTGATAAAGTTCATTTACTGCCCTTACGTTTTTTTGATTATAAGAGACTCCTGAGGAACTAGCTTGAACAAGTGGATCATCTCGTCTTTTAAGCAAATAACTTGTATATATTAGTAGCATTTCCAAAGGAAGAGAAGTACATACAATTGCTGAGGCCTAGGCCTGAAACAACTATAAAATTCAGCAATTAACTTCTGATGATTTTTGATATGGGTTATACTTGATGTAGCACCTCAGAGAGAAAAGACTTTAAAGCATTACTTTCTAGGTAATAATACAAGCCTATGTAAGAAATTACAGAAATTGTCTAAAGGTGAACTATGATAAGAATGGTGTCTCCTTATTTATGGGGCAGATCACTTCAAGATCAAGGTGTATCTGTTTGGGAAAGGAGCTAAAATGACGGCTGGAATTTCTTGATACTCTCTCTGGATGAGCAGTACCAGAGGAGAGCGCAGCGAATCTTAAACCAGCTACAGACTAAAAGCAGGGAAACTTCATGCTCTGCTCTCTCTTACAATCTGTGTGCACTTGTTTTTGGTGATGGCTAGTTTATTCTTCCTTCGGCATGCTCTTCCTCTGAATTTTTTCTTCCCCAGTTTTATCTGTGTACAGGACTCTTTAAGTATGTTCTGTGGCAAAACACCTGTTTCCTGAGTTTATTGTTTTTATGATATCTTACATTAGATGCATCTTGGAACAACTTCATTTATAATCGACTTTAGGCCTGTTACAAAAGTAAAGCTGGTAACTAACAAATCAGAATATTAACTGAATAACAAAACAAAATAAAATATGTATTTCAGTTACACCATAAGACCAGGGAGGCTGCATGAAGTTAGTTTAGAAAAGAACAGAAATCCATACATACCCTTTTCTGCTACAGGCGTAGCTTTTACTATCGTGTCATCAGATGTCCAGTGGAATAGTCTGCATAAAGCTAGGCAAAACGTTAAAAAAAAAAAAAAAAAAAAAAAAAGGCGAAAAATGAAGGAAGAAGAAAAAGTAATAGCATTTGAGTCAGCACATGATGTTTCTGGAGATAATTATGGTAACATGCCACCCATAACACCTTGGGTTTGGACCTTGCCTGATGCTATAATTTAAATAGGGTCGGGTTTATTGTATTATAGACTATGTTAGCTCCTGGCTGCTCTGGAGTGCGCCTTAGCACTTGACTACAACAAACATGGAGCACTACTGAGAACAGTGAACAAGAGCGTTAGCTGTGCTTGGAATAGAGGTTAAGTGGAATAGTTTTGACATTGCATCCCAAAACTAAAACAGTGTTACAGGGATGTACAGTTTAAGAACTACTCTGTCCGTACTACGCTTTGACAGAATATTTCAACTTGGAAAAAAAAAAAAAAAAAAAAAAGGTAAAATATTCTAATGGAATAGGATTGGTGATTAGGTCCTATGCTTTTTATATTTTGGTCTGCCTGGTCTCAAACAGATTTGAAGAGCCTCTGGCCAATTTGCTGAATGAACAACACCGGACAGTGAAGGAACAACTGGAGCAGTTGAGAATGAAAAAGTCTTCTATCAAGCCACCACAGGAGATAGAGAAATCAAAACCTCACAATGAGAAGCCTCTCCAAAGCCTTGTTCTCGACTGTACGCAAAGAAAAAGGCTCCAGCAGCAAATGCAGCAGGTAATAAAATATTATCAATATTATATTCAGGCTATGGAATATTTGCTGTATGCTGCTGCAGCATGGGAAAGGGGGAAGCCAGTGGTACAGCAAGCACTCTGGCTTGCTGTTTAATTTTAGAAATTAATTGAAAAAGCTACAACTAACTATTGTTAATCAATACAGTGTCATGTCATGGTGTGTAGCAGCAAGGAAAGGACAAATCTCTCAAACACAAGCTAAAGAAAAAGATCTTGGGTTATACATGTAAGGCAAATGACCTTTTTAATCTTTCAGCTGCAAAGCAAGGTGTATGTTGTTTGAACACATATATGTAGGGATTGCTGAAGTCATTCATTTTGAAGAAACACTTAAGAAACACTTGAGTATTTTATTAGAAAAAAAATCCTTTCTGTATTGCTCATTATGGTGTGAATTTTTTTTATAAAAGCTAGGAATGTGTCCTAAGACTTAAACAGGTGATGTGTTCCAACTCTGTGGAATAGAAACTATATTATAAGAAGTAGTTTTTATGCTGCCTGTTTGTAGTCGAGTTTCCCCTCAGTTCTCTATTGTTGGAAGGATTTCTTCTGAAGTCAGACGGATTTATTTTTTTTTGTGATGCTTAGGAGATGTTTCTTGAAACTTTATACTTAAGCTTTCCAGTTTCTCATGTTACTGATACGCTGACAATCCCTATCTGATTTTATTCTTCAAGCATGTTCAGCTTCTGACTCAAATCCATCTCCTTGCAAGTTCCAACCCTGCTTTAAGTTCAGAGGCCAGTACCACTAGGATGTTTTTGGTAAGGATATGTCTTTAAAAAGAGCTAAACAAGCTTTAATGATCTCTGGTCACTGGTGATATTTAGAGAGCTTAATTTGTTTAACTTATCCCGTGCAATTGAGAGAGACTACCACTAACAAAGACAATGATGTTAGCCTCCTGTTAGCATGCTCAATACTTGAAGAAATAAATCACATTTAATAACAGTACTTTGAAGTGGCATATCTTTTTAGTTTTCTACTGTTTGCTTGGAAATGCTAAAAACAAAGTACAAAAACTTCTGTAATTAGTGAACATTCTGTGACCTTGATAGATTCCAGAAAGTTGGTGAATTAATATGATCAGACAAAAGTAAAAAAAAAAAAAATCTTTAAAGAAAAAAAAAAAGAGATTATTCCTAGATTTAGAGTTCAAAAATAAGATAGAAGACATCTGTAGTGATGTATTTCTATGCCTGTGACTTCACCAGCTTAGTTTGAAAGCTTTTATTGCATTTACATATGTGTTCTTAACCTTTTACCTTTCTTCTGTGTCTGACTTTGTAGAATGAGCTTGGTAACTTTGCTCGAAGCTCTACGCTCCTTCGTCAATCATTCTATCCTAAATTTCAAACAATGTTCCAGCCATGTAACCTGAAGGGAGCACTGCAGCTCATTGAAGATTTTCATGCCCAAGTTCAAGTTGACTGGAGCCCTCGGAAAGCTGTGAAGAAGAGTGGTATGTATACTTTTACTTTTTCCTGATCTAAATTTAAGCAGAAACTAAATAACATGCAAATTCTAAAAACCAGGGAGGAAATAGTATTTTCTGCAGTGAAGGGAATAACAGAAACAGTATTTTCAAGAAGTCAGTAGTGAATAACACTATTTGCCCATGCCAGTATCTATCCTCACCTGTTCATTCTTTACACAGCCAATGAATTTCCATGTTTGCCAAAGCAAGTGGCATGGATTTTGGCAACAAGGAGAGTCTTTATGTATCCAGAGTTATTGCCAATATGTTCCTTGAAAGCAAACCCTCCCCGGGACAAGATTATCTTCACAAAAGCAGAGGACAAGTAGGTGCTTAGAATTGCTGAATAACATGCGCACCAATGAACTTCCTTTATATGGTAAAGTTTTAGGATACAATCTTTAAGAACAGCTGTCTGTTGTGGAACGGTGTATGCAAATAGCAATCTGAACTACTGTGTAAAAGACTGCTTTTTTATTTTTCTTTTTTTTTTTTTTTTTCCCTCTCCTTATTTCTTCAGTTTATTAGCTTTAGGTCTGAAACATTTTGAAGGGACAGAGTTTCCAAAGCCTTTGATCAGCAAATATCTCTTACCAACAAAAACTGCCCACCAGCTGACAGTGCGAATTAAGAATCTCAATATGAATCGAGCTCCTGATAATATCATCAGAGTAAGTGATGCATTCAGATTATGGATTGGTATTTTTCACATTTGTCTATCTGGTTCATATTTGTCATACAAAAAGAGATGTGCTGTTTGTTCCAAGGACCTTTTTGTACATATGCTGATGCTTTCTTAAAAGAAAATGTGATCCTCCCATGAAGGGTGACAGTTTCTTCAAAATGACCGTATGATTTTTACTTTGTAAGTATTTTAATTAATATTTTGACAGCCTAGAGCCTAATGTAATCTAATCCAGAGTCTAATTGCAAACAGTCCTGGTACAGCTGTAGCTTCAATAATCCAGACAAATTTGCATAAATAAATTTTAAATAGCAAAATGTAGACGAAAGTGCTGTCTCCGGTCAAGCTGTACGTCCAACAGGCCAAATATCCTCTCCCATAACTAATGTCCAGTGCTGAAAAGAGAATAAGAAACAGAAACTTAAAGCTAGTACATGTGCACAACTGCTAGAACTTTGTTTTTTTTTTTTTTTTTTCTGAGAGAAACCAAGATGACAGTGAGCATTCATATGAACACTTTTACAGAGCACAATTCTTAGCCTATATCCCAGCAGTTCTTGGACAGGTGTTCTGACCGTGGTTGTCTTGCCTTGCATTCTCTCCTCTCTCCACACAGTACTATAAAAAGACAAAGCAGTTGCCTGTTCTGTTCAAGTGCTGTGAGGAAATCCAGCCTAGTGAGTGGAAACCACCCGTGGAGAGAGAAGAACATCGCCTGCCATTTTGGCTAAAGGTACAGTTTCTGCTGTTTCTTCATCCAGCATAGCTTTGTTTATTTCTTTTTTTTTTTTTTTCCTTCTTACAGTATAGGTTCAGAATGAGTTGTTTGGGTAGGCTATAGCTCTGAAGTCAAAAAGTAGTCTGACTGCATTGTAGGGGAGCCTGTGTTACCTTGGGTCCAGGTAGTAAATCTATCAAGAGCAGCACTTAGCAACATGAAGTATTATACACTGCTCTTGGTGTGACTGCCCAGCTGCACTATGGAGCTGAAGTTGTTGTGGATTTTCTTTGCTTTTTGGTGCATCCTTGTACATGATACATGGGTGTATTTCTAATGTCTGTTTTGATGTGTTTATTTTTTAATTTGACTTCGTTAATTTTTTAATTGACATAATCTGACCCTTGCCTTATGCATTATGGTTAGTGGTGTTGCTGTCTTTCCCACTGTGTTGTAGCCAGGAGAAAGTGTTTGTTCTTCTTTCCAAACCTTTTAAGAGGAAAGAAGAAATCTGTGTTTTTTTTCACAGAATTGTAGGGGTTGGAAGGGACTTCAAGAGATCATCAAGTCCAACCCCCCTGCCAAAGCAGGTTCCTTAGAGCAGGCTGCCCAGGTAGGTGTCCAGACGGGCCTTGAATATCTCCAGAGAAGGAGACTCCACAACCTCCCTGGGCAGCCTGTTCTAGTGCTCTGTCACCCTTTATCACCCTTTTTGTGTTTTTCTTTGTAAGATGATGTTCACCTGCAGTGTGGCTGTTATTACACCTGAATGTCTCTCGCTTTCTAAGGATTCTTTCTCTGAGATTCCTAGCACAGTGAAGACTTAAATTGGAGGCATAGTGACTGCACTGAGGGTCGCTCAGTGAGGTCTGTGTCTGAGGAAAAAATGAGATGCCCTAAAATCTAGTTCTCTTAATGGCACTGTTACAGTGAAGCTTCCCTCCCACAGCCTTGTATTTACTGAAGGAAAGCTTACAAAGCAGTTTGGTTCTGTTGTTTCTTTTAGGCACTTGGATTCCTTTGAAGGCTCTAGAGTAAAACTTGTGAATGTTAAACAGTAAATAAAAAATTGCTTTACTTTTAGAAGCGAGTTACTGCCTTTCTTCTGCAGTGCTGTTTGAAGGTAGGCAGAACCTGTGGATTGGACTAAAAACTCCCCTATTTCCTTTAGGCAAGTTTGCCCTCCATTCAGGGGGAATTGAAGCAATTAGCAGAAGATGCGAGGGAGATGCCAGGTTCACCTGATGAAGAATCTGACTTTTTGGGCACAGAAAAGGAAACTTCGGACACAGAATATAATGAAAAATACCCTCTACTCATGCCAAAGGGACTAGTACTGACCTTAAAGCCTCTTGCCAATCGATTCTCTAGGAGAGCATGGAGAAGACAGAGGTCTTCAGCTCTGAAGCCTGTCCTCATTCGACCAAGTCCTTGTCTGCAGCCCATTTCCAACACTATTAACATTCAGAAAACCATGAAGTTATCCCAGTCAGAGGCTCCACCCAGCAAAGTTATGGTTCAGATTCCTCGATTAATCCAACCAGCTACGGTTATGCAGACAGTGCCAGGAGTGCAGCCTTTGAATGTTCCAGCAGTGGTGGGAAGTGGGGATGGCTTGGAATTTCAGAATGTGCTCTCTGCTTCGCATCCAGACTCCAGGCAAGCTTTCTCAGCTGCTTTACCACCAGCATTAGTGTCTTCAAATCCAATAACTTTTCAGCCAAAATTAATGTTACCAGCTTTGGCTGGAGCAAAAATACGCAAACCTTGTGTTCGCAAGGGATATCAGAAGAAAAAAGGGACAAAATCTGCCCCACTGATAAAGACTTCGCCTTTGATCCAGCCATCTCCAGTCATTCTTACTGTACCTGCTACCACAGTGAAAGTGGTTAATATAGGCAATGGTTGCAACATGATTCAGCCCATAAATACAACTGTGGGGAGAGGCACTCAGGCTATTCCAGTTACAACCTTGTTGGTAAATCCATCCACTTTCCCATGTCCATTAAATCAGCCTCTAGTGACTTCCTCAATTCCTTCATTGATAGTTTCTCCTAACCCTGTTGGTCTTTCTGCATCTTCTGTTGGTGAAAATGAAGAACAACTGAATCTGGTTCCTTCGTGTCCTGCTGGAAACAGCAAAAATTCCTACCCCACAGTGGAGCCCAAGGCTGAACCCCAAGAGTTGTATGCTACATACTCAGCTGTCTCCCCCAAGAAGGAATGTAGTACAAATCCTGCCACTTCAAATAATGGCAGTCAGGAGATGGTAAATAAGAATGACTGCTGTAGCTGGACAGTGGTAGAAGGACAAGAGAATGCTTCAGAGCCATTGTCTGTGGACCTTTTGCCTCATTTAGAAGATCCAGATGAAACAGTAAAAATTGAGCCTGAAGATTCAAACGATGCCATCAAGGAAGTAAATCCAATACAGAAGAGGGATCTTCTGTGTGCTGAGGTGAAGGAGGAATTCATGCTGGGTCTTGGCCAGGAGCTGAACATGGAGGCCTGCTCATGTCCAAATGAGCTGAAAGAAATTAAAAAGGAGCATGCTGTGTGTGAAGAGAAGGGAGGAGAAGAAAGACGGGCTTTGCAGTCATCTCCCCATGATGAACAGCAGGTAGATGCAGCTGGTGTTACTGGACCACAAGCAAGCAGTGAGTCTCCAAAGAATCATTCATACACAGTGGATCTCGAAGCAGAATTTAGTAGCCCACTAGGAAGACCAGAAGATTCGTCTAGTATGGATGGCCAGTCTGTTGGGACACCAGCTGGCCCTGAAGCTGGAGGAGAGAGAGAAGGACAAGATGAAGAAGACGATGATGACTTTGATGATTTCACACAAGATGAGGATGAAGAAATGTCATCAGCCTCAGAAGAATCTATTCTTTCGGTGCCAGAACTTCAGGTAAAAGCAAAGTTTCTAAAAATTGCTAATAATTTGTGTGCTGAAACAACTTAGTGACATAAGGGCAAATCACAATTTGATTCCAATTGGAAAGCTGGACTGTTAACCATATATTATCATGATATTTGTGCTGGTTTTGGAGAAACTGGACACCACGTATTTCTGAGATTTTTAAGTCTAAGCGAAAAGAATGTCTTGCAAAATTCCAGATTTAAATTCTGCTGATCAGTAAGGACTTTCTCAACTGAAGCTGTTCATTAAGAAATACTTTAACTATATTAATTTCCAAGACACAATTCCACCAAGCCTTTAAGAGATAAGACCATTAAGGAATCTTTTCTAACTTAAGGCTTTTTTCCATGTTCGATTCTGAGTTGAAGTTTGTGTGTGATACAAAAATGGGCAGTTCTAGTTCTTGTGGAATTCTGTCACTTTACTAGAACCCTCTGATCAGATATTGATCTGTGGTGGTGTTCAGCACTGTTAGGATTATAATGGAGTGAGCTAGATGCTGAATGATGTTCAAAGAAACACTAAAAGAAAATAATGTGGATTTTTGTTGTTGCTTTTGAAGGAGACAATGGAAAAACTTACTTGGCTTGCAACAGAGAGACGCTTAAGCCAAGAAGGAGATTCTGAAGAAGAGAATTCCCAGGAAGAGAACTCTGAGCCGGAGGAGGAAGAGGAGGAGGAAGGGGAAGGAATAGAGAGTTTACAGAAGGATGATGAAGTTTGTGGAGATGTGTCAGAAGAACCTAAATCAGCCTTCACATTGACAAAGATGGCCCCGCAGGTGGAAGCCCACAGAATACCACCAGGTAAGTTTTGTTGACTTCTTTTGATGCAGGGTATAGGGAACTGCTGTCTGCAGTAAAAGCAAAACCATAGGGAAACTCCATTTGGGTTTAATTTCACTTAGCATTTCTGAGCTTAGTATTGCTTTCCATCTGAAAAATTTATAACAATCATCATTCTGTAAGAATGGCTCTTAACGCAGAAGCCCTTGCATATGTGTCATGGTTTAACCTGGCCGGCAGCTAAACACCACACAGCCGTTCACTCACCCTCCTCCCTCCCTCTCTGGGATGGGGGAGAGAAACGGAAAGTGAAGCCCGTGAGTTGAGATAAAGACAGTTTAATAAGACAGGAAAATAATAATAACAATAATAATAATAATAACAATTATGATAATAGTACTACTACTAATAATGTGCACAAACAAGTGATGCACAATGCAATTGCTCACCACCTGCTGACCGATGCCCAGCCTAACCCCGAGCAGTCTGGCCCCCCTCCCCCGGCTAGCCACCCCTATATTTTGTTTAGCATGATGTCAGATGGTATGGAATACCCCTTTGGCTAGTTTGGGTTACCTGTCTTGGGTCTGTCCCCTCCCAGCTCTTGCTGCACCCCCAGCCTGCCCGTTGGCAGGACAGAGGAAGAAGCTGAGAAGTCTTTGGCTTAGTATAAGCACTGCTCTGCAACAATTAAAACAACGGGGTGTTATCGGCACTCTTCTCATCTTAAGCCAAAACATAGCATTCAACCAGCTACTAGGAAGAAAATTAACTCTGTTCTAACTGAAACCAGGACAATATGTCAGCTGAGCATCTTCAGTTTGTTGTAATGCATTTATGCTTTAGGAATTTGCAAACATGAGATGTGTGCCTTGTGTCAACTAATACCCCAAATCAATACAAGAACAAGGTTAAATAGTCATACTTTTAAGTTGAATTTTGTGTTATAACGTCATGTTGGGAACAGTCAAGGAAACAAAGTAACAACTTTACAGAATATAGCAAGCAGTAGATGAATTTAAACAGGGATCTTTGAGGAGGTGGACCCAGTAGACCAGCAGATTCCCAAGATTAAAGACACAAAAATCTCAAGGTAGCAAATCTTTGCATAGTATTTCATTCCATATTATCTGACACCAGTTAGTTATCTGTGATGTTAACTGTATTTGTGCAAGTAATAAGCCAGAAGAGTAATTTGCAAGTGTTAAGTCCAGCTCTGATGCTCATATCACATCTGTAGTTTTGCCCCTGGTATTCAGTAGATTTACCTACTGTTTTTTTTAGCAGACTGCTAGCTGAGTAGCAGCTAGGGTCAAAGATGGGTTTCTTGATGTATCCAGAGACTTTTCTCATCAGTTGCTGTAAGCAGCCAATTTTAAATGTTAGCCAGCCTGACTAATAAGAGGTATTTTGCTCATGCACATACAAGAGGATGTAAACAGTTAACTCATTGCTAAGTCTGAAAACCTACTTCTGTATCGTAATGTTGGTCTAGAGGAGTAGTCATCTGCCAGCCCAGAGAATGTATAAGTGCATGTACAACTTGCTTTGTGCTTCTTTACAGGAGAGAATGTGAAAGCCCCTGGGAAAAGCAGGAGTTCCCACAGAGCCAGAAATAAGAGGGGACGGACTCGTGCCAGCAAAGACACGTCAAAGCTGCTCCTCTTGTATGATGAAGACATCCTGGAGAGAGATCCCCTGCGGGAACAGAAAGATCTGGCATTTGCACAAGCCTATCTAACCAGAGTAAGCCAGACCAATAAGTAACCCAGAAACAGGAACATCATGCACTGTGAATCCTCACAGTTCCCACCTGAGCCACATAACTGTCATTTCTAACTGTGGGTGCCAGTTGTGACTAGAATGGAGTTACCTTTCTTCTTGGCACCCCATTTGGTGTTACTTCACTTACTGAATTGTCTTTATCTTGATCTGTAAGATTTCTTGCTTTTGCTCTTTTATCCTCTCCCCTGTCCTGTTTTGGGGAGGCAGGGAGTGAGCGAGAGGCTGTGGGGGTCTTTAGCTGCTGCCTGGGGCCAGCCCACAACACTGGGTCAGTTTTAATTTCAGAATTTCTTGGGTCTTGAATTTGGTTCTTTTCTGTCTTATGAGCAATCTGCATTTATCTTTAAGGAAGAGATTTTCTTGGCCCAGCAGAACTGGAAGCATTATATGAATGCTGGGTGACAAGTGATCAGAGATTACCAGATTAATTTATTTTCTTCCTGAATGTTAGGCAGTCCTATAAAGGTCTTGTTCTTTGCAGGTGCGTGAAGCATTGCAGCATGTTCCTGGGAAGTATGAAGACTTCCTTCGTGTTATCTACGAGTTTGAGATTAGCATGGACAAGCGAACAGCTGTGGATCTCTATTTCACTTTACAGAAACTGTTGCATGACTGGCCACAGTTGCTCACAGATTTTGCTGCTTTCCTTTTACCAGAACAAGCTTTGGAGTGTGGACTGGTAAGTAGAATGAAAGAAGCAGACCAGAATTTAAGCAGACAATGACAATGCTTGTGGGAATGAAAGAATGAGGAAATCTTCCTAGGGCAAGGAAAAACAGGGTAAATCAGTTGCTTACCTTCTGTTTTATTAGTTGGAATTGAAAAGTCTAGTGTCTGTTATAAAACTCAAATACGACTGTGCGGAATCAGCCTTTCCAAGTTGCATCCCAGAACCTGACTGCAGAGAGGCAACATGCAGTAAGTGGAATGGTTCCCTGTCTCAGAAATCTGCCTTCCACTTCTTAAGATACAGGCTTTCGCCCATTACATTCCTTCTGAATTTTCTTGTCTTTTGTGCATGGGGTTGAAGTAAAATTTTACAGCTTATGGAAGTATTGATATACAAAGTGCTGTTTATTTCTCATCTTCAACCTCTTCCCAGTTTTGCAGTGTGTATCCGTACAAATGGAAAACAAATAGCAAAAGAGGAGAGGTATTGTAATAGTTCATTTAAGCCAACTAGAGATACTTGGAAATACATTTTTAGATGTGAGGAGTGAATCTTTTTTTTTTTTTTTTTTTTTTTTTATCAGTTTGAAGAGCAGCAAGCATTTGAAAAAAGCCGGAAGTTCCTCAGGCAACTGGAGATTTGTTTTGCTGAAAATCCTGCCCACCATCAAAAGATCATCAAAGTTCTGCAGAGTTGTGTGGACTGCCTTCCGCAGGAGATTGCAGAGGTAATGGGGGTTCCAGGTACCTCCTTTCTCTCATAAGTCCTCAGAACACAATATGCTAGCTTGCTTCACTGTTCCCATGTACTGCTCTTTGGGACCATGAGCATTTACCAAGTCTGATCTCCCTCCATGGGGTGTGGTAGAGAATCAAAGCTGCCCTCCTCATCAGGCTTTACGATTAACTGGCCTGCCTGAGTCTCCTCTCTCCTATCTTCACCTTATTTTTTTCACCTTGCCAGTGACATTTTAGCTTAGTGCCTTCTGCAGAGTCTGCCTAGAATTTTGGAGGGATTTTTTTTTGCTAATTTGATAGCTGAATATAGAATGGTCTCAAAATATTCATGAGGTAGTAACAATGCAAGTATAAAATTCCATGTTGGAGTTATAATAAGCCTTGATGTTCTGCTTGCCCTAAGAAATCCTTCTAAGAATGTGATGATATGGAATGAAATGCCTGTTTTCTCTGGATTTCTTCCTTTCAGCTGAAGACCCAAGTGTGGCAACTGTTGAAAGGACATGACCACTTGCAGGATGAGTTCTCAGTTTTCTTTGATCACTTACGTCCCTCGGCCAACCGCATGGGAGATTTTGAGGAAATCAACTGGACAGAAGAGAAGGAATATGAGGTGGAGGAATCTTTTTGCAAGACCAGAAAAGATAAAAGCAGAGATAATAGAAATGTTTCAACTTGAAGGACTCAAATTGTGGCTGCATCTCCAGAGTGACTGAAATAGCAGGGTGGGATAGCTGTTGGTGGACTGGAACAAACTTCTCAAATGTCTTTACAGCATTTTTGACTCTTCTAACATAGTTGAACTGGTGGTGCACTGGAACTGAGCTCAATACTCAGAAATTCATGGGGAAAATGAAATTTGTTCTTGTGAGGAGCTATCACGATAAGCAATTTTTGTTTTGTTTTTTTAGTTTGATGGGTTTGAAGAGGTGTCTTTGCCAGATGTAGAAGAAGAGGATGAACCACCCAAGATGCACACAGCCTCAAAAAATAAGAAACGTAAAGATATCGGAGGCCAGAACAATGACAAGGTGGGCCTGGGATATCTCACTAGTCCACATATTTGGACTCTAAGCAAACACAAGTCTGTGAGGATAAATGTCTGTATAGAGATATTACAACAGCCTGTAAAGATTTTAAGAAAGGGAATGAAATGTTTCCATTGTGCTTTGCTTGCTAGCAGTATAATTGTTTTAGTTCTCTCAGGGTATATACAGGGTGTTGCTCCAGCCCTTCCTGACTCCCTTTGGGGTTAACCTTGCCCTGACTGTCATCTTTGTGCACATTTATCAGCTGGAGTCTGTCTGTTTCCAGGAGGTCGAGTGGGTAGATGGGATGAAGGAATGTTCATGTTCCTGCCATGAAGGGACTATTGACCTTAAGCTAAAGAAAAGCAAAAGGAGGACCTGCAGCCATTGCAGTAGTAAGGTTAGTTGATAGGCCAAGTCATTGGAGTGGTAAGTACAGTTCTGTCAAGAGTCCCACTGTTTTTTTGGTGATGATCTGTTAAGCCTGGGACCTCCTGTCTCTGTAATGTGTTGGGGAAGAAAATAAAAGATAACCAACAGTGTTGTCTTCTTTGGAGCCTTGACTGCCCTACCCGGCCTTCTGTCGTCTTATCTCCTTCATGCTTTCTGTTGCCCTTCCTTGCTATGCTAAATAGTGTCGATTTTGACGTTCCTTTGAGTTAAAAATAAGATTTTTTTTTTTTTTTTGGTGGAAGATTCTTGTGTGGCCACTATATGGAGAGAACTCTACCTATTCCTAATAATAAAGATTCAGCTTCCTAAATGCAAACATATTGCCAAATTGAAGGCTTAATTAGAGTCAAGTAATGCTTTGGAAGAAAGGCTGAGGTGTTAGGTTTGGATCAATACACTCTGTCTATAATTACATGCCTATATATTGGTTTGCAGGTGTGTGAGAACAAGTTTTATAAAAATAAAGATTCTCAAGAACTGACTGCTTCCCTTGTTCAACAAGAATCGAGTCCTCAGCCTGAAGGAAAGGATTCTGGAATGTCTAAGGAACTTGCGGAAGAAAGCTTGGAAAGCAGAGATGAGGGAGAGGATGTCCAGCGTAGAACAAAAACCATATCTAGGAAAGTGGACTCTCTCACATCAGGTATGTGAATGTCTCATGCGTGGACAGCTACTATCATTTTTGTCCAAACTGGTTCCCACATTGAGATAATAACTTCTAATATTTCTTTCATTTTTTCCCTTGTCTTCATCCACTCTAGATGCTTTAAACACGCATATATCCAGAGCATTGAAAAAAGCTTTCCTGACTAGAGAAATACTCTCCAGTTTTTATAATTACTGATACATTTAAGCTTCTGTTGCCAGCATATTAATCTTATCCCCAGTACTACCTGTCCATGATACTTTTTTTTTTTTTTTTTTGCTAGTTTTCACGTTAGCACAACTCCAAATAAGATAATTTTGTTCTGGGCTGCATACTTAAGCTCTTTCATGTGGTCATCATTTCCCCTTACCTGGTTGTAGTAAGCCTGCACAAAATTGATTGCAGAGTGCGTTCTTTGAAGTACAGGATGTGTAAACTGCAGCTAGAACTACAAAGCTGCTCCCAAACTGTGTTCTCATTTACAGCATTATCCTCTAGAATCCAAAAATCTATTTAAGTAAATTAAACTTCTGGAAGTTTTTTTCTTACTAACAGCTAGTCTGAACTTGTATGGGTTTCTTACCAGGATCTCCCCTGGAAGGAGGAATTGTCTGTGGCAGACATGTATCTTCAGAAAAAGCAGCGTTGCCTGATAATCAGGTTCAAGAAGCAGGTGTCAGTGCTGTTGTGAATACCACAAAAGACAGTCATTCTTTTATCACTGGGCCTGGATGCACACACCTACAAAAAGCTACTCAAAACCTACCTCAAGAAACCAAAGGCAGCCCTTGCACTGAAAGAAGTGTTAGTGACGGACTAAACCAACAACATCAAGGAAATGCAAATACTTCCCTTGGGTTGAGCAGAGATGTGCTGTTGTCTTCTCATTCTGCTCCAATGAAAGGTTTAACAGGACCTAGTTCCTTTTCTGGAAACAGTTTGTATCAGACTGAAGGGCTTCACTCTGAATCAGCAGACAAGTATGCCATCTTTGGTCACTCTTCAAAGTTAAGCGCGAGAGAATTTGAAGGACCACCTTTGCTTCTGGAAGGAAAATCTGAAGCAAAGCAAGGCTGGATAACACCAGATAGAAAGCCAGCACTGGGTAAGAGCTGCTGCTCACAGTCCCCCAATAATTGTGTTTTGGAAGCAGATGATACGAGCTGCATTGGAAGTTTTCCTGAGAACAGATTAAAGTCAAATGCAAACAACTGCTTCCAGGTGCATCAGCATTCTGAGGAGCTAGAGTATAGAGTGGTTACTGCCTCCCTGGGGCAGAAGGAAGAGGAGCAGCAACAGCAACGAGTCACAGAAGCAACTGTGTGTGCCAAGAACAGCAAAGTCAGCTCCACCGGGGAGAAGGTTGTCCTCTGGACCAGGTATATCTGCCTTAACTGCACCTTACAACTTCAGTGCATTCAGTATTTGGCTTTGTTTGGCATTCAAAGTTTGGTTTTAATATTTATAGAGTTCTTTATTTTCATCTTTTTCTCCCATTTTCTAATGTCTTCTGCAGCTTCCCTTCTTTGAATATTCTTGCCTTGTTTCCTCTAACCACAGTCCATCATAACTGCAATCTTGGTCTGATCAGAAGTATAGCCTGCTTGTGGCAGTGTAATTATTTTAATACTCTACGCTAGGAAAGAAATGTTTTTCCCACAAAAAGCTTATGAGAAAAATACAAACAGGCTAAACATGACTCTGCTTAGAGATGTGTCTTGTGAGTGGTGGTAGTAGTAGTAAATGAACAGGGCTGCTGGACTTGTTCCATTATTAAGTTTTTAAGTTTGATCTTTAGATCTGTACTTCGGAACAAACCTCTCAGGTTTGTAGTGGTTGAAGTGTGTTAATGCTCATTTTTGGCTGCTTTCATAACCATTGTACTGCCTTGCAGGGAGGCTGACAGAGTCATCCTTACCACCTGTCAGGAGAAAGGAGCCCATCTGGAAACCTTCCATGCCATCTCACAGAAATTGGGCAACAAGACCGCTAGTGAGGTAAGGGGTTGGTGTGAAAATGCTTGCATTTGCTAGAGTGAGTAGGGAAAAGCGGGTGGAAAGGAAGGAGATGTAAGGGTTGGCTATTGTAATAGCCTCTCAGACCTAATTTTCAATTTGAAATTTGATGCATCAGAGAAAAATAATCCTGACTGCACAGTCATGGGCTTTTTTTCAGACAAATTATATGACTATTTGCTGAAGAGACTGCTAATGAAGATCAAAGTTTTAGAGGAAATGACTATGCAGTGACACAGTATAACCCTGTTAAATGATTGGCACCATCATAGACTTCATTTTTTTTGAATTTTCAATTTACCTGACTACCGAAGAGAAAGAAGCTATTGCCTGTTAAGATAGTCAAGTCTCTTTACAGAGTTTTTTTGTTTTGTTTTTATTAATTGATCAGCTTCCTTATGAAGAACTGCTCAGTCAGTTTAAACAACAGGTCTGATGTCTTGTCTGGTAGTAGGCCCTACTCTGTGCTCAGTGAGAACAGCAGAAGTATGGGAATGAAGTAGTTTGTCCCCATCGTGCTGCTGTTATTTTCAGTAGTGTGTCATTTTTAGGGATTTAAGTTGGAGATTTCACATTAAGCCACTTTACTCACAGGAGATAGGTCAATCACTCGTCATATCTAATGCTTCCATTCCTGAATTTTGCCTTTTTTTTTTTTTTTTTTTAATCTAGCCAAGGATTTGTGTCTGTTTGCTGTATGCTATCTGTTCTTTTTTTTTTTTTTTTTTTTCCTGACTCTTACAAACTTTTCTGTCAGGTAGCCAACACCATGTACATTTAAGAATCTACTATAGATCAAATATGGGTTGTATTTTCTGTTGTTTTTTTTTTTCCCCAAGAAGTATGCAATTATACCTGCATTTCTAGTGCATTTTGATCAAATGTTATGTGGCTTTCTACAGCATGTGGAAAGTGGTGGTGTTATATTATTCCAAAATCATTTGTACTGTTGACAATAATTTTGTTTGTCTGAAAGGTCTGTAATACTGCTGTCTTCCTTCACAGCCATTTTAGTTAACCCAGTTTGAAGGGTGATTATTACTTCATCCGCCTGAAACTTGTTCCTTATTGCTGTGTCTTAGTTAACTGCAATTGTTTGCTTGTTTATTAACTGATGTTTAGCTACATCTTTTTTCCCCCAAGTATTTAGGCTTTGCTGTCTGGAGTTAAGTGCTTGTCTGTGCCTGCCAGCTTTCCCTATTCATGAAGATTTTGTTTGGAAAATTCTGACTTTTTCCAAAAGGCTAACAAACTGGTATTTTGCAGTGGAGCCAAAAAAACACCTGTCTTAGTCCTTTTTACATTACCATTGTATTCTAGCCTTGTATTTGGTACCAGAAGTATTTCAATTATGATACTTGGGTTGTCAGCCCTCTATTTAAATACAGGGAACCTGTCTTCCAAAGAAAACAACCCTATGCACTTCCATTTCTCTCTCCCTTTATGTTGAATCTTGTGTAGAACATAACCCTGAACTTCCTAATATGAAACTTCTATTTCACATCACCGTTCAGGCCACTAGTCATCTTGAATTTCCCTTGGTTTTCAGGTATCCCACAGGTTCAGAGAACTGATGAAGCTGTTTCATACATCCTGTGACGGGAGTTCTGAAGATGAGGAGGATGCAACTAGTACTAGTAATGCAGACCAATTGTCAGATAAAGATCTGCTGCTTTCTGAAGAAGAACCTGATGACTAAGGGTTTCCTGGTTTGATAAGCTGCTGACTGAGAGCTGTTTGCCAGTTTGCTGCTAGACAGGTGCTATGGATAAAGGAAAAAATGCTTTTGCAGGTACTTAATCTGGCACCTTTTTTGGTTCACTTTCTTGGTAACTTCTGACAAGCAGCACTTCTCCACCTGTATCAAACTAAAGGAACAAATAAAGTGTTAACATCCTTCAGATATAGAATCTATACAGGGTACTTCAGAAACAAAATGACAGGACTGATGTTTGTGGACACTGACCTCTGCCTGTCACAAAGACTTCAGCCATCAGACCTTTGCAGAGAATGTGTAAATACTGTATCATAAGATGTTTGTTTTCATGTGGAACACATGATTTTTTTGTAATTTTTTTCCCTTGTGTTGATTGTACATGGGAAAGTTACAGAATTCAAATTGTATTTATTGTGTGGTCTTAATCTAACATGCAAAGCACATGAGTTTGCAGAGTTTAGAAGAACCAACCACCACCAGAAGAAGCAGCTTTCCTCCTTTACAAGACAACTTCAAGTAGGGGGACAACTTCTGCCAGCCTTTGTAATAGGGTGAAATTAAAAGGAAGGAGCAGAGGGGCCATCTTCAAGCACCATTTCCTTTATTTTGAAAGCAATCTTGAAGAATATTCTTCCTTCCCCTATCTCCGGTAATAAAGATGAGTCAGTCTGAATCTGTTTCATCTTCAGATTTATCGTCTCCAAAACCTGTCTCATAGCATTGTGATAGAGTTCTTAGTGCCTCTACAGCCTCGTGGAAGTCAGCCTGTTCTACTCCTGCAGAGAAAAAGCTGGCCCATCGTCGAATATTCAGCTTCTGTACATCTTTGTATAAACTGTAGAGGAGTGTGTGCAGAACAGATGAAGACTGCAGGGATGTTAATACGGGGATACTTTCAACAGCTGCAGGGAAAAATATCTTTGTTTATATACAGCCATCAAAATGTATTTCCCTAGTCTATTCTACTTAAAGTAACTGCTTATCAAGAGGATCATTACTTGAAGTAAGCATAGTAAAAAATGTGCTTCTGACTCAGTTTTTGCCCTGCTAGCTCAGAAGTGCTTTTTAAGGAAAAAAAAAATAAATAAATAACCACTTTAGCTCTGTTAGACCCTACTGCCCCTTTTTCCTGTTACAAAGCAACTTTAACTACACATTACCTGCTGCAGAATAACTGGAAGGTTTGTCCAGGAGGAAGCCTTGTCTGGTCAGCAGAGGAGAAAAAAAACGGGGATAGGGAGGACGGGTCATACATGGCTGCTCAAGAACGTGGAATGTGCTGTAAAGAAGAAACTGAATAAAGTTACACAAAACTCTGTCTTCCCTTTCTAGTTGGTATTCCCTAATGAGACTTACCAACCTGAATGCCCCAGGAAACACAGTGTGTGAATACTGCTGCAGAATTTGCTCAGCTGTCTCAAAAGCATGGAGTGGAGAAGTAGGCTGCTTTCCTGGACAGCTGCTACAAAGAAAAAAAAATCATGTTTTTTTCAGGTGGAGGGGGGGACTTGAATGAAGATGGTGGTGACTTAAGTGCTCTTTAGTTGTTTCGCTGTTAAACTAGCAGCATAGTATCACTAGCCTGTCTTAATTCAACTGACACTCCTAATGGAAAGGCAGTAATTTTATACGAACTTCAGTCAGAAGTTGCCAGAGTTCTAAAGGAAAAGTGTAGTGCAAACTTTGATTACCTGGTATGACCTTCTTTGCTAATTCCTCTTAGCACAACAGACTGAGCAAAACAGCAGCTGACACTTTGCTCCCTACATGAAGACAGCAGCTTCCAGGGCAGGTCCTGCTGATATGCATGTAAAACATCTGGAAGCGAGTGGCCATACACAACAGGAAAGGGAACAGAAGCCCACGCAGCTGCAACCTGTGAGTTAGAGAGGGGGGGTGACAACTCATGGTCTGTAATACGCTCCCCATGCTTCTGACACAGGCCTCTGTCCTATAAAGAAGGTGCTTACATTGCTGCATGTACATGAAGTAGAATAACACCAGCTCTTGTTTACAGCAGTAGTTCAGGTAGAGCTGAAAGAGTTAAAGGGTGCTGTTCTCTAAGCCCTTACCTTTCTCCCAGAGAAATTAAGTGTTTCAGCAAGGTGCATCATAGAGCCCCGAGAGGAACAGAGTCGGTAAGGAACAGTAAGGGTATCAAGTGCTGCTGCCAAAATTGCACTGCTGTGGTAGTTAAGTGACGCCTATGGAAGATACAAATGGAACTGTTACAGGACAAGTTTAAACTCTTCTGTTCCTTAAAAATACATACAAAAAGCAATTAATTTAAACAACAGCCTATATACATTAAAAAAAAAAAAAAAAAAACAACAACAATATACTAAACCATTATTTAAGATTTTGGGTAAGCGTCAGCTGTTGGCTAACAACTGATCTGTTACTTGTTTTCTTGTCAGCAGATTTTTAGTTCCTGGACAGGGCTTGAGGTGCATACCCTGCACCTCTAGAATACCTACACTGTTAAAAGCATGTTCTGTTCAGTTGATTAAACTGTAACGGAATGAAGTATTGTTCATACCTCAAGCAGACTATTGACTTAGCATGTATTTAATATACTTCAGAAATCTAGTTTCAGCTGCAACAGACTGACAATTAAAAGTTAACAGTAATAATGCAAATAATAACATGGAACAGGATCTAAGAGTGGTGAGTAAAGTATTTTTTTCAGTGCAGCAACTAAAAATGGTATACTAACTAAAAGCATCCAAAAAAGAGAAACTCGTTAATCTTTTTAAAAGTTAAAAAAAAAAAAAGAATAGTAAGTCAGCAGTTGGGTCTACTGACAGGAAAAAAATCTTTTTTGCTTAGGCAAGCACCATTATAAAATACACAACTAAAATATGTAGCTGCAGAAAATATTTTGAGCGTCAAGTCGTAATGCTGTAAGCTACTAAAGAAAGCATTTTTTTTAGGTAAACTGCTACACAGTACATACATCATAGTTAATGTACGGAAATGTAATGGGAGGTTGTGGCTTGAGTCCTAGACTCCCATTGAGCGACATTGGGCAAAACAGCGAGCTGTGAGTGGAGAGGTGTACAATTCCTAGGACTGTGTTCATCAGCCTGTAAAAATTCTTCTGAGAATCCTGGGGAGAAAAATCCAACAAATGTATTCTTAAAGATGCAAATGAGATGCATGATAGCTTTACTTGTTTTTAATTTGTTTGTGTTTTTTTTTTTTCCAGTTACTTACCCCCATGTTATGCATGACTGGAGTCAAGCCCCAGGTCAGGATTCCTTTTCCTGAATACTCATCATAGAGCAATTCTGTCACCTTGGCACCAACTCCAGAGAACCCACTGTGTAGGTCACAGAGGACTTGAAATCCCTGTGTAAAACAAGAGACATGACATAAGTTTCTGTTTAATCTTAAATTTGTTTAAAAAGAAAGGGGTGGGGTTGGGTGGACTGAGCTATCAAACCTGCAGATAATCACACTCTTCGACATAGAAGTGCAACCGATCTTCCAGCTCCTCTACGCAGCCTTGTTCTTGCAGGAGCCTTTCACCTTGTCCAAAGGCTTCTAGACGACCAGACTCCCTAAAAAATAGAAAAAGCTCTTATTCTACTCTGTCTTAATATTCACCTGAAGCCAAAATTAAGATCCTGTTCTGGATAACAAATTCTGAACTAAATGGCTGTTGCTTTTTAGCCTTCTGCTAAGACATACCCGTTGTGATTGTACTGCTGGATGACGTAGATGCTCCGGGGATGCAGCTGCACATTGAGGTAATCGGACCAGACCTGCATGCTGCTGCCTGAGCAAACATCCCAGGAAACATCGAGCTGTGCAGGGGCAGAAGTTGCATCTGGAAAGAGAGCAGTATGAAGAGCCAACATCTTTTCCACTCTGAATATGCCCCTGATAGGAAAGGCAAATGGGGAAAAAAGCTTCCCCTGAAATTGTATGGTACAGTTGCTCAACCTGTTTACTTCTGTAAACAAAGAAATGCTATCATGTAACTTTTCCTCTTGTGCCCTTGCATTAGTTCACAAACCGTCTACCATCAGTCTGCAGTCACGGGGGCTGCTCTACCTTTCCACAATTCTTTGATCTTCAGCAAGGAAACCAAAACCATCAGGATTGTACATATCAGGTAGCACAAAAATATAACACACAAAAAGCACGTGCACACCTTGAAGAGAAGTGCCGGAGCTGCTCTTTCCATCAGAAGAAGCATCTCCCTAAAGAAAAAGCCCAGGGAAGGCAATTACGCGATGCTTTGCCTCTTCTTTTCGTGGACATACTGGAGAGAGCCCGACGTGCGGACACCAGCCCGCGGACAGGGCTGTAGCCCCTCCGTGGGGAGGAGAAGCTGAGAGCTGGGGCTGCTCAGCCACAAGGAGGCGGCTCCGGAGCATCCCATCCACGTCCATCCAGCGATACCCGGAGGTGCGGCGAGCGGCAGGCTCCTGCCAGCGGCGTCCAGCAGAACCTCCGCGTCGTGCCGAGGCTCTGCCGGTGTACCGGGAAGCACGGCCCGGCCGGGCGGGTGACGGAGCCCGACACGGGTACCCAGCGAGCGGGGGAGCCCCGCGAGATCGCGGGGATCTCCGCGCGCCCCCCAGCCGCTCGGACGGGGCCCGCAGGCGCCGCGCTGCGCCCGGGGAAACCGAGGCGAGGCCCCCGGCGCAGCCCCCACCTCCGGCCCCGCTTCTCCCTCCCTCCCTCACCATCCGCTGCCCGCGGTCCCGCGGCGAGGCGCCTCCGGCCGGCGGCTGCTCCACGTAGCTCGCCACGTCCCCGCGCCTGCAACAACGCAAAGCGGCGGCGGCTGCCGGCAGCCCCTCGGCGGCCTCCCCCCCGCCGCTACTCACCAGGCCGCCGGAGCCTCCGGGCAGACGGCGCCGCGCCCCAGCGAGCCCACGCCGCCTGCAAGAGGGGAGCAGCGGGGAGCGGGGTGGCCCCGCCGCGCCCCGGCCTCCCTCCTCCGTCCCTCCCGGCGCTACCTTTCAGCTCCAGCGCGATGAGGCGCGGCGTGCGGCTCTCCTCACGCCCGCCCGAGGCCCGCAGCAGGGTCCCGGCGCCGAGCTCGGCGGGGCCCGGGGGCGCCGCGGCCTGCGGGGGGGGCGAGCGAGTGAGCGAGCGCCGGGCTCCCGCCCGGGCCCCCCCGGTGTCCCCCGGCCTCCTCCCGCCGCCCACCTGCAGCCCCCACCAGTGGGAGCCCACGCAGCCCGCGTAGGGCCCCAGCTGCAGCGTCACCGCCTCCCCCGCCGCCATCGCCTCGCCGGGCTGCGGAAGCGGAGGCGCGTCACGGAGCGGCCCCCCCCCGACACCGACACCGACACCGGCCGCGGCTCCGGCTCCGCCCTTTATTTAACGGCGCTACAGCGGCCCCGCCAGGCGCTCCAGCTGCTGCGGGTTGGAGCCGCTCAGGAAGCGCAGCTCCTCCTTGCCGGCCTCCGTGCGCGCTGCAAGACAGAGAGGGACGAGAAAGGGCGCTGAGGATGCGGCTCCGCGGCCGCCACCCCCCGGCCCGCCTCTGCCCGGCCCTCGGCCGGTTCAGGCCCCACCTTGCTCGTGCTGAAGCCATTTGCGATGGAGGTAGTAGTGGTAGCAGCTCTCAAATTCCCGCTGGCTGTAGTTGGGAACTAGGACAGGGACAAAAGGATCCAGAGCGTCGAATCCTTCCTGGAAGGGAAGGGAAAGCCTGTGACTGCTGAGAGGAAGGCTGCTGACAGGCAGCACACAGGCACAGCTTCGTGGCGTTGTTGGAGCTGTCTGCAAGAAGGTGCGAGCTCACACAGAATTAAGCAAAGGAAACTAACGATGCGTATGATCTGAAGATGATTAAAGAAAGCCTGCAATTTTTGGACCTACATACAGTTCCAAAACAAGGATTTTATTTGTTTCCTAATGTGAAAGAAAGGGAAAAACAAAAATACATGACTCACCTTTCCCAGTAACTCATGGGGCAAATATGCAGAACTTGGTTTGAACAGAGAGCCAGTCTGGCTAAGTGTTGTCACAATAGCACCTCCATTCTAAAAGAGATGTAGATTGCAGCACATTTTACCTGCAAACTTTGCATTTGTGAAATAGTTACAGATTCTAAACAAGTGAGGTCCTTTCTTCCCTGTTCTCAGTTACTTCAATTCCAAACTTCTGTGTAATAGACCCAATATAATGCTCCAAGTATAGATGCCGCACAGGAAAGAGAGCTAGTGTTTAAGTGTTGGCACTGAAACATGAATGCCATTTATGAGTAAGAATGACATCTGAAACATCTAAGAGACTTTTAAAAGAATTTTTCTGTACACATTTAAATCTGAAGACTACTTGAGAGATTAAAAAGCAGGGGATTGAAAAAGCAGCAGAAGGAATTAACCTCCTAAAGCAAGAAGTTTAACTGTTTCTAGAAACTAAAAGTTCTCATTAGTTCAACAAAATCATAAAACAAAATGTCATTAAGAATTTTTAAAAACTGCTACCTCAGGAAAGTGTGAGCCAAACTGGAGTTTGGCATTCAAGAAAAGCATCATTACATATTTAAGCTGTTCTTATACTCTGGCACACACATCTGCTGCTATCTGATGTCAGAAACGATGAGATACTAACCCTAAACAGTCACATTGTGCTTATGCTTCCCTTCACTGAAGGAATAGCACAATGTTAGTTTGCAGCTTTACACGTACCAGCATGTAACTTTGCTGCAAATAAGGCAGCCAAAGGTAAAGAACAAGACTCACCCAGTTATTCATCATCATCTTCCTTAGGTTGTACACTAATGTCAGCTCCTCTGGAGAAACCTGATGAAAATTGTCTGGTATGACTTTTTTTTTTTTTGCCAGTAGTTTTCATCCAAGAAATAAATTCTTCTCCCCCCACTTTAAAATAGAGTGGAAATATCTTTTGGGTGCATCATTTAGGTGCATTTTTTTCCTTAGCTTTTACTTAGCACTATTCAGCCCTAGTAATGTTACAGAGAAGTGCCCAAACCTTTCCTACCAAAACACTACATATACATCCCTTCTTCTTATTGAGAGAACTTTCTTCAGCAAAAAACGCGTAAAGAACATGTATTCTGCAGGTCCCTCTGAGCTAGCAAAGCCAAACCTGCATTTTACTATAGGTGACAAGCCAAATGTGTACCTTACTACGTATAACAAGCTCTACAGTAGGGATTACTATTGAACTTCAAACAATACACCCTCCCTTGCAGTACAGATATATACACAGAAATTTCATCAGAGCAAATCACTTCTTACAGGGCTTTTGTCTTCTTTTTTTAATGTAGTCCTTCCCCAGAGCGCGTTGACTCCGTCCACTGCCACAAGAACTCTAAACGAACCAAGATGACATTGCTGCTTTATCTCTTTCAGCACCACCCCTACAGCATCGCTGGCACTCCTCACTCGGGCTAAACCCTTAGAGTAGGAAAAGAAACATAACTCAGGTTGTTCTCATCAATAGATGATGTTGGCAACTCTGGGCACTATCTGTCCTTTCTAAGCAGTAAGGAAGATGTAACAACAGTCAAGTCTGTTCTTTCCTTTCAAAGGAGCAACCTGGTCTCATAGTAAACAATGTAGGAACTTTGAAGTTCTAATTTTTGCTTCTACCCAAGTTGGGTTTACATATCCCGTTAGAGATCCATCGCAAATTCCATTATGGTTTTTATGGAGACCTTGTTGAAAGGAAAATGCCTTCTGCTTCCTAGAATGTTGTTTGTAAGGTTTTTTAGAAGCAGTATTGTTTTACAAATGCAATGATGGAATTTTCTAATAAAAGGCAAATCAAAGCCAGAAACAGTTGTTACTCCTTACCTGTTCTACCACTTCACCCAGTGGTCTGCCCTGCTCCGTACTTTCTCGTTTGCCCCACACATATTTTTGTTGTGTTTTTATCTGTGTAAGAGAAGAATTAAATCAGGAATGAGGGAGCACAGAGGTAGCTTCGCAGCTCTGGATGGCAAGATTCCTGCTTCTTTTCTGGAGTTAATGTCTAAAGCAGAATCTGTGAAAAGATTTCAGCTCAAATAGCCATCCCCAGAGGGGGATTTAGAGGGGGAGTACTTCTTTTTCTACAAAAAATTGCATTCTAGTGATGGGTAGGGTTTGTATGCAATATGAGCGCGTGCATTAATACATGAAGCACTTCTCAAAAATATGCAAGTCTAGATTTCATGTCCAGATCTTCAAAGTCTGGAAGACCAACACGCACATGTAGTTCCTGAGATACGATCCTGTGGATAGTTCTTAGCTACTAACCAAGACGACTCTACAAACCTCTTTTAGAAAGTGCTCATTTGAGGTTTTGAAGTTCTTGAGCCAGGAAGATGCTTGCAAAGGCTGATCAAGTCGCTCCTTTTTATAGGAAGACTGCATAAGCTCCTTGCAGTTTTTCACCCAGAGATGAGCTGTAAGCAAAATAAAACAGTTGCCATTTTTAGTCACAATAATTGTATAAGTTGGGTGGATGGGTCTCTCTCTCTTATCCTTATTCTGCTACATAGAAAGAATATGCTGAAGTCTAGGTAGACTACATCAAAAGCCTTTCCTTCATGCACCAGGTGGATCACCTTGTCGTAGAAGGAGATGAGGTTGCTCAGGCAAGACTTGCCTTTCATGAATGCATGCTGACTGGGCCTGATACCCTACTTGTCTTGCACATGGCGTGATTCCATTCAAAATTACCCATTCTACCACCTTTCCTGCCACCAAGGTCAGGATGACAGGCCTGTAGTTCCCCAGGTCCTCCTTAGGACCCTTCTTATAGATGAATGCCACATTGTGTTCCACTTTATTTTGTTGGTGTTTTTTTTTTTTTTGTGTGCTTAGTAAATCTTCTCCACTGCAGAAAAACAAAGATAATTTGCACTGGCCTACCCTGAAGCTTTCTCTTGAAGCAGCATATTCCAGATAGGCAAGTGTATTTGATGTAGTTACAGACAGCATCAGTGGTCTTACCATCTGGGATGTGCAGCACCAGCCAGCCTTGCCTCGCGCAGTAGTGAACCACATGGCACAGGGTCATGGTTTTCCCTGTTCCTCTCTGACCATCTCCAACACAGTCCGTCAAGGAAAGTCTCCAACAAAACACTATCAAGCATTAGTTGACTGTTAATTGATAGCCATTCCCTCAGCCGTGCTGATACCACTGTTTATGGACCTTAAGTCAGACTTGCACACATTTATTTGTGCCACAGACAAGCTTCAGGAACTCCTCAGAGGAGTTTTTGCTGACAACAGGCATGACAGAACCACCTCCTGAAGACTAAACCACGGTACTCAGCAGTAATCAAATGTGTGTGATCTCATCATGTGTGTAATCTCACCTCCTTGTGTTTAACTTGTATTCTACTATCTAGTAAGTGATAAAAGATACAGATCACGTATCTGACAGCTGGGTGGGCAAAGTTGGAATTTTTCAGGTAAGTGAGAAGTTCTAAAGCTGGTTTTCGCACCATCAGGCAGGCTTCATTGAAGGTCTTCACCTGGAAAAAGGAACAGAACATGAATAAGAAGCCACATGCCAGCACACAACAGCTGTTCCTAGCACGACTCCATCTCTGACACTGTCAAGGGCCCTTCCCAGATGGTTACAGCTGAAGGAAAACTCCATTATGCCTTGGTTCATCATGACATTTTTGGTGTTACTCTATACAATCATCTCTAATATATTCGTAAGGGCCATTCTAAGTTCCACATCAAACTTCTATGATAGTTATAACCAGTCTGCACTCCGGTCTCTCAATCTCCCAGACTAGAACAAATTTGTAAAGAGGTGGTTTTACCAGAAATACAGCAATTTACACTAAGGTTCTTCTGTAATCTCAGGCTGAAAAAACTGCCAACTACTTTCAAATATAAAACCTAAACAATACTTTTGTATTTCTCAGTATTACCAAGCCTTGGATAAATAGCTGTAATACTTCATCAAGCTTGTTATCAAAAAGCCAAGCATCTAAGATGTTAAATAATGATATCTTTTCACTTCCCATCTTTTCTGTAATATTAAAAATGTTTCTTACAGACCCAAGACTTGAATATTGCAAGCTACCAAGCTGTAGTAGTAGACACACTCTCCCTTCTGTGTTATCTTAAGCCTAGCAACATGCACATTGAGAAATTAGGAGGTTCCAACTACAGTCTGAATTGGGAAAATGCTGAGTGTAAGAAAGCTAGTGAGTGCGAGACTAAAAGCATAGTGCTTCAATAGTGTCAATGAATCAAAATCTGACCACCTAGAATTGCTAAGTTGGATAAGAAATCTGTTCCTAAAGTCAGTTGGTCTATGTTATGTGTTTACAAAGCCTGATCCAGTCATGGCATGATCAGTCTCACAACAGAAATCGATCAGCAAGATGTCTGTTGCTGATAAGATTATTTCCTGAGCTACCCTATTTCGTACAGAAACGTAATTGTGGAAAAATATTTCTGTAATTCATTACGTATTCAAAAGTTATAGGTGGAAAACATTGGAAGGAATGTTGCCTAAGGTAGAATCCATGTGTCCTTCTGCCACTGTTTTGGTTAGACTGACTTGTATCTTTGAGATGTAGAAAATGCTGCTGAGGACCAGGAATAATTGCACTCTTGCATATTTTTTTTCAGCTGAATAATCAGCACACCTACCACTCTGTCTTATTCCAACAGAAAAGCGTGGTAGTTGATGGATCAGTTCTTCCCTAGTACCAGTCCACTCCCTACAAATCTACTTTAAGACAAAAGTACCTGCTGCTGGAAACGGTAGGGCAGTCCATGTGGAAAAACAGCTTTCACCTCCTCAAGAGGAATGCTATAGTGGCGACCCTCGTGGTGTTCTGTGTGGTTGGCCTGGGAAGGTAAAATGCAAACTGTAAGGCTCCAGATAGCCTGATACCTCTTTTCTGCACCCAGACGGCTTGGGAGGGAATGCTCAATCAAAACAAGTAGATGATTACAGAGAGTCAGAAGAACTTGAATATTAAAGCAAGGCAGAAATAGTATCAGAAAATTACTGGCAGATGCTTAGGAAGAGTCTAAAGTATATCCTACCAGGCAATAAGCAGATTGCTTCAACTTGTATATGAGCCATTGTGTTTCGTGGGCACCAGCAGCCCTGTGCTTTATGAATTTATGAAATCTGTTATTAGTCTGCTTCTACTTCTGACCACCGCAATACCTGAACAGTAATGTGATTGCCCTCAGAGTTGTCTGCTAGATTCAAGTGTACTTTAGGTCCGTAACTAGATAATTTCACTAAGTATCTGTTACTTGATTAAGGAGTGTGCATCTCCATTTGACACAGACTAGCAGCAGCTGTGTTTTTGCATGGCAGCGTTATCTATGGACTAGAACAGACGGGCAGTACTCCAGAGATCATTTTTATTCTCATTTTCATCACTGACCCGCTGCATAACTTTAGGCAAATTTGTTCACTCTTCAGCTCCTACACCTGCAAAGTGGGTCAGTATCTTTATCATCATGTTTAGTCACTTTGAGTTTTGCTAATGGAAAGGTATATAAATACTAAGTCTTATTAAAAATTTAGTTTTCGGCTGGCCTTCTTAATCCATTTTTAATGGGTCTTTACTGTGCACAAGTATGATTGCACTTAGAACTATCAGGTTTGCTGATGAAGCAAGCCAGCGGAGCTGATCCGCTGCAACACGCAATCTGCAATACAGCAAGTCTGAGGAATGCTGAGCTGATAAATTAGTAAGCAATGGTGGATGTCGCCAAACATCAGCACGTGAAGCCAGAATGCCAAAGCCAGTTGCCTGGCAACATAAATTGTAGGTACAGGACAGTGGAGACAATTCTTGCCATCTGGACTCTCCTGTGCGATCTATAGAGACACTCCGACCACATGAGCAAGATCATCTGCATGCTGCTGTTTCCATAGAGACCCCAGAGGAATCAGTATTGAAAGACTCCAATTACAGAGGCAGCAGAAAAGCATCTCAAAGGCTTATTCCATTCCTTTATCCCACTTCATTTTGTGCTCAAGATGAAGAGTGTAAGGCTGGAGAGCTATCCTGTGCTGAAGTCATCTGGGGTGTATTTTTTATCCCCCTCCACAGGCAATTGGGGGAGGTTAGTCAGGGAAGGATAACCTTGGAGTTGAAATTAATGGTGTCTGATGACAAGCTAAGCCACATCTGAGGCTCTGCAATATACAGTCTATTTCGTCTACGCAACTATAGAGAAGGAATCAATACTTCTTCCTAGGAGCTTTGAGACAGGACCAGCCCTGCCTTGTTTTAAACTGCACAGCCATTGCCTGTTTTCCTTTGGGCTGGGCATCATGGTCTAGATGCCTGTTACTAGGTCTCTGTGCTGCCTTCTCTGATGTTTACCAGAACCCAGTCCCAGCAAGCACTCCTGGCTCCGTCGCATCCACACACTGTTGGGATGTACACACCTGCTGTTTGACAATAACAATCCTGGCAGTTACTCACCGGGTCAGTCTCGTTGGTATAGAAAACTGCTCTTGGTCGTTCTGCTGGGATTTGGACATCCTGGCTGAGGACAGAACTTAAGCAATCTTTGGCTGCTGTATGGAGAGCATATCCATGGTCCAACTACGGAAAGAAAAACGCAATCAGACAACCAACTTCTCAGCAGTCGAAGACTGGTAGCAGTGAAAACCAGACAGGAATTTGTTTTGAGCACCCACTGCATGCACATTGTGATAGGCTCTAGGTACCACGCAACACAAAGCAAAAGTCTCTGCAATCAGAAGAGGAACTCACAATTAGAGTGTAAACTCATCATGAAAAGAAACACTTTAAAACCGTGTTTCATATTTAGATGCCTGCTTCTAAACTGTATCTGTTCACTTAGGTCATCTAAAGGGCCAAATCCTGCACCAAAATGAGTTATCCCCTTTGAGGTTGCTTAAGAGCACACGTACAGCCATTAGGGCCTTATTGCTGGGAAGTTCCCGTAATGTTTCTGCCTACACTGATGAACAGTAGCTACTACCTTGAAAATTCAAGCTGCCTGGTAATCCATAATCACCTCAATTATTGAGGGATTAGCACAGCGCTGCCCACTATTTGATATTTATAATTACATTCCCTGCACTGATTTTCCTAACTGTGTCCCTGCATACAGACTCTTTCATTATAATAGATATGGCTGAGAAACTGAAACAGCCAGCTAAGCTGATTAATTCTTTTCTCCATAGACAGGCTCCTGAAGCATGCCCATAAAGCCTAGCCAGAACAGGTAAGAAAGTGAGCAATGAAAGGACAAGCATTTTATTATGTTATAGTGCAAGAAAATATGAAAAAAATAGATTCATCAATGATTAAAAAATGCTTATATTCCAGCGGCTGAGACCAAAGCGACCAAAACTGAAATTACCCTCCATATTACTGACTGGAACAGTTGCAGGCCCCAAGTATAAACAGAGCAAGTATTTTCCTATTTTGTCTGTGTGCATAGATGAGAGGAGTCGTAAACTCAAGCTTAGAGACAGGAACAGCTGTTTCAGTTCCACGCAGCATGATGCAATTCTGCTGTCATCCAAGTTTTCCTCAGGGGGTCATCTGAGAGCCACAAGGGCTCAGAAGAAAGTGTGATGTTGGATTACCCCACATCCCCCATTAAATACACAATGGACTCTTCATTCAGCATTTCAGCACATTATTAAAAAAAAAATAGGGGGGGAAAGGAAGGAGTTAACAGTCTTGTACTCAATGCTGTGTACCTCTATAATGAACAGTGGCGGTGTAAATATGGAAGAACAATAAATATTGATTTTTATCATCACATTTTAATACCATCTTCTCTTGTTCCCACGGTGTTCTTTTCCTCCTTAAATTCAAATGATCAATTAGGATACCTTATTTGACTATTTTAAGTGACTTAATTTACAGCCTGGAGCAAGACACTAAGATGCTAATTTAATACATGAATAAGTACAACGTGCAACTATTGTCACCTATTCACCCAGAACATTTCACCCCTAGGTCATTCTTAGTCTAGAAGTTCAGGCTCTCTCATTTTCTTTGAGCATTTTATGCTCTCGCCTCCTCAAATCACAAGTGGATATCTCCGGGCCGTGTGTTCTGCTCATTTAAGAGAAAAGATAAGGTTACTGCACTCTGGGCATCTTCTACCTGCAGTACCACACAAAGCCTTGTCCCTCACCTGTGTTACACAGAATGAAAATTGAACTAGCATTAACTTCATGCTCTATGTTCAGTTTTTATATGCATCTAGATATAGCTCAAGAATTCAGTTGAACGATGCTTAATCCAACCAGTATTACCAAGAACACTTTTGAAAAATGCAACCTCACAAGATCAGAAGTTGGATTCTCTGTGGTACAAAAGCCCATTATTAGGAAGTCCTACGAAAGGAGTAGGAGGCAGCACGGTAAGACAGCACGCAAGCATGAGATGGACTTTGTAATGAAATCCAGTTCTCTGTTCTCACAGCCAGATATGCAGAATTTCTATTTTTTATCAGCAGAACAGACCCCATCTTTACATTGCAAAGTCCTGGAAAGATACTGTGTTAGAATATCACTGGTCTGCCCCTTAGCATGACATCTTCCTCATAATCACTACGTAGCCTTCCAGAGGTTTGGAACTTTTCCAATGTGGACTTGAGATCATGCTGGGCTGTAGAAGCAGCTTCTAAGTACATGCAGACATGAAATCCTTCCTAAGTCTTCGAAGTGCTACCAAACCAAGGTAAGGTCCTAGAGTAAAAGAATTCCACTCTACTAACAGTTACCCTGTATTTGAGAGATACAAATTTGCATTTTGTGAATTACTGTGTTTACAAAATTCATGCATAGAATCACAGAATTATCAAAGTCGGAAGAGACCTGCAAGATCACCGAGTCCATCCTTTGACCTAACACTAACAAGTCTGCCACTAAACTATATCACTAAGCTCTACATCTAAACATCTTTTAAAGACCTCCAGGGATGGTGACTCCACCACTTCCCTGGGCAGCCCGTTCCAATGCCTAACAACCCTTTCAGTAAAGAAGTTCTTCCTAACATCCAACCTAAAAGTCCCCTGGCACAACTTTAGCCCGTTCCCCCTCGTCCTGTCACCGGGCATGTGGGAGAATAGACCAACCCCCACCTCACTACAGCCTCCTTTAATGTACCTATAGAGAGCGATAAGGTCGCCCCTGAGCCTCCTCTTCTCCAGGCTGAACAACCCCAGCTCCCTCAGCTGCTCCTCATGAGACTTGATATCCAAACCCCTCACTAGCATCGTTGCCCTACAGTTCCCCGGGTCTACCCTCTGGCCCTTCTTGTAGATGGGCGTCACGTTTGCTAGCCGCCAGTCCACTGGGACCTCCCCCGATAGCCAGGACTGTTGATAAATGATGGAAAGCGGCTTGGCCAGCTCCTCTGCCAGTTCTCTCAGCATCCTCGGGTGGATCCCATCTGGCCCCATCAACTTGTGTACATCCAAGTGCCGTAGCAGGTCACCAACCATTTCCTCATGGATAGTGAGGGCCACATTCTGCCCCCCATCCCCTCCCACCAGCTCGGGGTACCGGGTATCCAGAGAACAACTGGATTTGCCACTAAAGACTGAGGCTGAGAAGGCATTAAGCGCCTCAGCCTTTTCCTCATCTTCTGTAACTAAGTTTCCCCTCGCATCCAGTAAAGGATGGAGATTCTCCTTAGTCCTCCATTTTGCGCTGATGTATTTGTAAAAACATTTTCTGTTGTCTTTAACGGCAGTAGCCAGATTGAGCTCCAGATGAGCTTTGGCCTTTCTAGTTTTGTCCCTGCACAGCCTCGCAACATCCTTATAGTCCTCCTGAGTGGCCCGCCCTCTTTTCCAAAGATTATAAACCCTCTTTTTTCTCCGAAGCTCAAGCCACAATTCTCTGTTCAGCCAGGCCGGTCTTCTTCCATGCCAGCTCGTCTTTGGGCACATGGGGACAGACCGCTCCTGTGCCATTAAGATTTCCTTCTTGAAGAGTGCCCAGCCTTCCTGGACTCCTCTGCCCTTCAGAACCGCCTCCCAAGGGACTCTGCCAACCAGTGTCCTGAACAGCTCAAAGTCAGCCCTCTGGAAGTCCAATACAGCGGTTTTACTGGTCCCCTTCCTGGCTTCACCAAGAACAGAGAACTCTACCATTTCACGGTCGCTCTGCCCAAGACAGCTTCCAACCACCACATCTCCCACCAGTCTCTCCAGAAACCTCCTAGACTGCTTCCTCTGAGCTGTATTGCATGTCCAGGATATGTCTGGGAAGTTGAAGTCCCCCACAAGGTCAAGAGCTGATGATTTTGCAACGTCTGCCAGCTGCCTGTAGAACTCCTCATCCGTCTCCTCATCCTGGTTTGGCAGTCTATAACAGACCCCCACCAGGATGCTTGCCTTGTTGGCCTTAGGCATAGGCACATCTGGATAAAACAAAGCTACAGAAGAGTACCTCTGAATGACCTAAAGTATCACTTTTAATGCATTATATATTCTGACTTTCTAGAGTAGCAAGCAAGATGTCACTCGGTCCCTTCTCCTGAACAGAAGACAGTGCTTAACACCGATCCCCTCACTTTACACAGAATGACACAGACACATGCATACACCTTTCTGGTTCGCTGTAGGTCTGCATAGTAAATCCTAGCGTGCATGCAAAGCTCTCACATTGTTGTGTCATCTTTTAACACAGCTTATCCCAACAACATAGAGTGGACTTTATAGTAAGTTTCCATCTGCGAAAGGATAGTAGTTTAACTCAGATCCCTGAAATGGCAGCAAACTATCACGTGGTACACGGAGATTAATCATAAAGTCATGTGCCATAAGGTGGAGCTGTTCCTACATGATGCTACATATAAGTCTCTAGAAGACTGCTGATTTCATACAGGCTGCCATGATAAACCCCACACTGTAACAGCCAGGATCTTGTCTCCAGAAGCAAGGATTTCAACAGTCTTCCTCTTCAACGGGTGCATAATCACTATGTACTAATGAAAAAAAAAAAACATTTCAAAGACAACAGAAAACTAAACAATTGAAATTCTTAGCTTTAGGAAGTCACTTCAGATATGCAACATTAATTCATTATGCTGCGTATAATATAAGGAAGCTTTACTAATAACATAGTGCTGCTGCAGTGTTGTGACAGAGCTAATATTCCTACACCCACCTGAAGCACTAAGCCATCTTTGGGAAGCTTATCTTCCCACCAGCAACACAGCCTTTGTGAAAAATTGGTTCTGCATCAAGAAAGGTCTTCTTCCTTTGTATTTTCCAGCAGTGCAGAGCAAGTAGGTACTCTGTTTTCTGGGATACGCTTGTATCAAAGATACAGACTCTTCAGCATTCTGGACATTTCAGGATGCTAGACTCAGTCATTTAACAAGCATCTCACTGGAGCCAACTGCCCAGACTCACTCACACACTTGCTGTCCCGCATGTTTACAGGAATGGAGAGAAATGTAGGTATGACACACTCAGTGGTCTCTCTCCGTAACGGGAGCTTGCACAATCAGTTTATAAGAGACATCACTTTTTATAGTTGTAGACTGCTGTTCTAGGTCACAGGACAGCTGAAGTCCTGGAAGCAGCACCATGCTGCCACAAGACTTACCTTCAGAGGATGGAAGACAAACCCCTTCAGACTCCTCAGCATTTTTCCTGCAGAGACAGAAGTGAATTTTCCATTGTTTTGATTAATGTATCTTAGCCTGGGGCAGAATCACTCCTGCCCACAGAGGTTAAAGTCCAAGCACACAAATAATTCACACAAGCTCTCAGAATGTTCTACAGCAATACAGCTGACTATTAGTCAGCATAACGTGCCTAACTGAAAAAATATTCTGTTAGTTATGTTGCCGTTTTGGAAAAGCATTTGGGGAGAAAAACAAGCAAGTTATTTGATAAGTAAAGATCTTTCATTTTTCTCATGAGGAAGACAGATCCTTTTCCTGGGGATGGGCATTTATTTCAACTGCAGCTGTTAGAAATGTAACAGCAAGGGCTACACAGCAAATATTTCGAAGAAACTGGAATAAGGCAGAGATTGAAAATGCTCCTATGCTTTCAGCTTCAGCATAACCACATATGAGTATCTACTGCTCAGACATCTTTGGTTACAACAAGAGGGAAAAAAAAAGCAACTGTGACGCAATGGAGGCACAAAAGTAAGTAAATCAGTTAAGTCAACTCCGTTTGCATTCAAGGTCTTCTCCATCCACTTTCTTAGAAGAGAATGACAATACCCAAACGAGATGCTGTAAGAGTTCTTGGTTGTGGTAAGACACACGGTACAGTCAGAGCAAGATAATTACTCCGTAATTCCTCAGGAGGAAGAGCTGTCTTTGTGGGACCCGTGGTTACCTGCAATGCTGATGCTACGCACATCCAAGCGGGTTGGACTGCACAGAACAATGTTTAAAGCTGTCAGCACATGGGATGAGAAAATACCCTCCCACCGAAGGACAGGAGTTTTGTCAGGACGCTTTGCGCTCTTTCACCTATGGCACAACGCATCTTTGGACAACAAGCTCCAGATTTTCTGCTTCGGGAACGCGGGAAGCCACCAGCCCACAGAGACTTCGGGTCACTTTACCTTGCTGCGCTTGCGGCGGGCAGGGGAGGAGAAATCCCGTCAGGGGAACGGCTCCCGGCTGTTTGCAGCCCCGGCTGTGCCAGTGACGAAGCGCAGGGTGAAGGCGCGCTGCCTCACACACACCTCGTAAAACCCAAGGGCCGCAAGGTGCGCTCGCTGCGGCTCCTTTGGGGCATCCGAGCCACCTGACAGAGCCCCGGAGCCACAGCGCGCGTTGTGAGGGCTCCTCTGGAGAGCTCGCCTCGCCCTCAGAGGGCAGCTTTGGGGAAAGAGGAGATGAAAACTGCCCCCCCCCGCACTCACCTCAGGCGCCAGGCTCCACCGCCGGACCAGGCCGCGGCCCACGCGCGCCCGCTACGGCTCCCCGCGAGGCCCAAACGCGGCGCGGGGCGGGCTCGGCCCGGCCCGGCCCCACCCCCCCCCCAAGCCGGGCGGGGAGCCGGGGGCGGGGCCTCCGCCGGGGTGTGGCCGTGGGGGCGGGGCCGGGCGCGGGGAGGGGCGGGGCCGGGCGCTCTCTCGCGGAGGAGCAGGAGCCGCCGCCATTTTGGTGTCGCTGCCTCGGCTCGGAGCAGGGCCGGAGCGGCGGCCGCTGGGTCCGGGTCCCGCCCTGGCCCCGTCCGCGCTGGGCGGCCGGGAGGATGCGGCGCGGAGGAGCCCGGCCTCGGCCTCGGCCGCGTTGTCGCTGACACGGTGAGGAGCGGGCGGCGAGCGGGGAGCGGGGAGCGGGACCGCCTCAGGCCCGGAGCCCGGGGGGAGGGGAGCCCGGCCGGGAGCCGCCGCGGGGCCGCCCCGCCGAGCACCGGCGCCCGGGCCGCGCCGCCCCGCCCCGCCGAGGCCCTGCCGGAGGGCTCGGGGCGGCCCCGGCGGCGCGGCCTGCCCGGGGGGGTTGGATCCCCGGCGGCCGGGCCCGCGGCCGGGCCGGGAGGCGGCGGGAGGGGAGGCTCCCCGGTGACAGCAGCGGGGCCCGCGGGGCGAACGGAGCCCCGGGGGGGGGGGGGGGGCCGGGGGAGGCCGCCCGCCGTGCCCCCGGTAGGGCCGGGCCGGGCGGGGGGCGCGGTGCCGCCTGACAGCTGGGCCCGGGGGGCGGCCGCCGGCTCGCGGGGAGCCTCCTCGGTCCCGGGCCCCGCTGGGCGCTCCGTGAGGCGGCTGTGGAGGAGCGGGCGGCTCGCGGGCTGCTGCGGGGGGGGCTGCGCTGCCTGCGGGCCTCCCCCCGCCCCGAGTCGTGGTGAGAAAATTTCACTTCCGTTGCGGTTTTAATCCCGTTCGGTTTCAGGGGCGGTAATCTGGGATTTGGTGGGTCCTCAGTTTGACGCGTTTGTCAGAGCAGAAGCCAGCGCGTGTTGCTGTCCTTTTCTTTGTATTAGATAATCCCCGCACTTTGTAGCTTCTGCTTTTCCCCCTTGGTTTTGTGGTTCCTTCACCCCGTTAATTACTTAGCAGAGAACCAGAAACAAGTTGGAATGTGGGTTCCGTGCGATGGCCTCAGGACACAGATTCGCGCTCTTGGCAGTTGTGTGTTATCAGGAGCAAGTCAGAGAAACCAGGCAGTGGGATCTTGCCCTGGCTTTCCAGTCTTGTCAGTAGAGTTTGGGGCTGCTGACCCTGCTCTGTGTGCGGTTAAATGAATTTTCTTTGACTTTACGGCCATACATTTACATGTACTTAGTTTTCATTCTCCAGAACAGCGTGCCCTTTTGCATCTTGTGTTATTTGTTTGGGTTGTCTTCCTTGTGCTACTGGAGATTGCACCTGCAAAAGCAATGCTTTCTGTGAATGTGGGAGCGTGTAAGATTTTGGGGGTTAATCCTGAAAGCTTTGTGTTTCATATGGACATCCATGAGGACCTGGAGACCATCCCTGGTGTTTCCGGCTCTGTGTGAATGGAGTTGTTCTAGCAGCTGGTTGAACATATGGGTAGAGATGGGCTCTAAAATCATCATCTGTTTGCCTACTTGAGTTCTTAAGAAGCATTCTTACTTGAAAATGAAAGCTTTGGTAGCTTTTGCTAAACTCTATAAAAAGTAAAGGCAGACTGGCAGGGAGGGCTCTCGTGCATCTTGCTTTCAAAACTAAAATTATCCCAACTTTTTGGACTCCAGTTACATTTGATTGCTACACGCAATCAACAGTCATCTGAAAAACAGTTAATGTTTAAGTGCTAATGAACAGCAAAACAATTTAAGTCATAGTTTACAAAAAGAAGAAACTTGTTTTAAGTTGTTTTCAGAAGTTTAAACTCTCCCTGAGGATACCAAGAGCAGTTTCAACACTTGGTGCAAGATACAGCCTTATTGATAGAAGCTATAACGCTGATGTCAGAGAAGAATGGAGATAGCATGTGCAATTAAATGGTGGTTATTCTGAAATAGGTGTTGTTGTCGTATGGATTGTTGACTTGTTAAATTACTGCGCTGCCAGTGGCAAGAAGTGGGCTTCTGCCATTGTGGACACATCTCTTCCACCCCAGTGAGATCCTGTGTTCATTTCACGGCTTAAAAAAAAAAAAATAAATCCAATACGCAGATCTACTGTGGCTGTTCTGTGAAAACAAAATCTTTATTTGTTCCTAATTTTCTGTATCACAGCCTTACCTGTTCGGCATCTTGGCTCACGTGGTTTGTGTGAGCGTCCTAGCACTGGCTTTTTGGCATAACCAAAGGCAGCATGTCTTGGGTTTAAGGCAAAATACTGGCTTACTACGTCCTTTACGTAATTTTTTACTATGTGGGTATAAATGACAAGTTGGAGTTCAGAAAAAGACATTGAAAGGCATTAGACCCAGGGATGTACCTGTTGGGAAGCTCCTGAATCACAAATTTAGGGGCTGGGAGAATACTGTAGGAGGATTATCACAGCATACGTTGTTCGTTTGGTTGGTTTTCATGCTTTTTCGAGGCAGTGTTGGCCAGTGTTGGGACAAACAGTACAAGGCGAAATGTGTGTAGTGTTCAGCAATTACAAATTAATTTGCATATCAGTAATAAAACAACAAAATTATCAGGCAGGTCAAAATTTAATTTTATGTTGCCAAACTCTTCGGTTAAGAAATCAGAAGAAATCCTGTATCTCCTTACAGAGCTGTTCTCCCACTAGAACATCCTTCTGAAGTGCCCTCATGTCTGCACTATTTCTCCCTACAAACTGCAGGTCCCGCCACCTTTGGCCATTCCAGCACGAGGTCCCGACTGTCTTTGCCACTGACACTTTTGCAGAATATTCATTCCTGACAGGACAGGGGTTCTGTTATTTTATGTCTGTCAAAACCACATCCAGCAGATTATAATTGTAAAATATTTGTCACTTCATATTAAAAACAAGCAAACAAAAAAGTAATTTTATTTTTGGCAAGTTTCTCCATTTCTGAACTTTTGTAAAATACTCACAGAAGTAATCCCAGGTCCTTGAAGTTCTGTTTCAGTGACCTCCAGTGATCTGTGTTGCTTCTTGGGGTACGTGATGTGGAGGAATATAGTTTTTTGTGGGTTTTATGACATTTTGCTCTCTTCTTGTGAAGGAACTTCTGAGTGTAGTGGCTTTTTTCAGTAGCAGAAAAGAGAATTCATGGAAGGCTTACGAGAAGGACTTGTGGGAGTCTATACAGCTATTAGAAATATTCTGGGATTTCAAATTTTTGATTCCGGCAGCTGAATTTTTTACATGTCCACTGGAACTGAGGCAATGGAAAGAGCCAAAAGAAAACGTTTTTCAAATATAAAATCACAATACATTTACATCAACATAAGAGTAACAGAAATGAAGATGGCAGAGGAAAAAAAAATCTCATTTATTATAACTTGGGGGGGGGGGAGCATATCTAGGAGCTGACGGTAGAAGTCAACTCTTGGCATTTTTTCTGGAAGAGCAGGGAGTCTGAAAAACTGAAATCCTAATGGCTAACAGGCATGAAGGGCTTTGGATGTGTCAACGTGGGAATAAGAATGAATAATAGGAATTAAAACTGTATATGAAATTAGAAAGGCCATTAATGCACACCGTTTAGTTGTAGGGACGCGTGTCAAAAGGGACGTTAAAGTGCCTCCTAATGAATCTTTTTTGGTGAGCAGCGATTTCAGGACTGATTTGAGATCTACAGAACCTACTGGGTGAGGGCCTGGAAGTTCATTTAGGGAGCTGGGTAGGCATTTAGGGAAGTTTGTTTAGGGAGATGGATAGGCTGAGTCTTGATTATTGTCTGGGCCATGGAGAGGTTTGATCCTGGAGAGTTCGTAAGCTAGCAAACCTGGCATTAGCCTCTGATCCTGTGGAAGGAAGTTGTTGGCAAATGCGGATTAGGTCTTGGAGTAGAGTGGGACGAGGCAGTTGGTTTCATCATGCTGAGGCTTTACATCAGAAACATGGGTATTGCTGTGGAGAGACCTGCAGAACATGAGCAGTGGGAAGGGAATTGTTGAGCCGAGCTCTCGGCCTGGTGCAGAATGCCGTGCTGCGTGGTGCTGCTGGTACTTCCTAGTCCTAGAAGTTAAGCAGCGTGGTTAAATGACAGCACGCAAGTTTAACAAATACTTGACTGTGGGCATGGGCAGTCAGGCTCCACTGCTTTAATTCCACGTGAATCTTCTTGGGCACACTGCATGGGATATGCTGCTCTTCTTGGAAAGCTCCTGGTAGTGCAGGATGTGCAGAGATGTCTTCCAGGGGTCGGCATCATCGAAGCAGGTACTTTGGAAGTCAATAGTCCGTTTTTCTGACCTGAAGAAGCCTTTAGCATAATAAAAGCCAGTCTTTGCACATAAATGGAACAAATGTGGAAAGGGAAGCCACAGATAAGTACGTTATATCACACTTTTGTCTCAAAAGTACTGATTTGTCAGAGTTTTTGGGGTAAATTCATTGCAAGCTTTTATAGCCGCCTCGGAACTGGCACAGAACAGCAGAGTGGTTGAGGTTGGAAGGGGCCTCCAGAGCCAGTCCTTGGTGAACCTCTGAGGTTCCTCTCTGCCTTGGCTCCAACTGTGGCTGTCGGGTACAAGTCAACCAGCCCAGACATGAAGAGTACTGCAGGAACTGTTGTTTCTTAGGAAAAGGGGAAAAAACAACAAAAAAAGAACATGTGCAGTGGTTATCAAACACTAGCCAAACAGAAAGCACTAAGGCAGGGGGACAACTCAAGACCCAAGGTCCAGCCGTGCACACCTTGAAGACAATGACAGGAAGCTTGTACTTGACGTAGGGAAGAAAAAACATTATTGGGATTCGACGAGATGAGATCTGCTCATCGTGGTTATGAAAATGATCAAATTGGCAGACACGTTTGCTATGAATTAGCGTAGGGTAATTGGAGAGTCTGAGAGAAGAAGATTACAGTGATCAAGGCAACACGATGATTAGGTCCGGGATTAGCATTTTTGTTGTCTGTTTAGAGAGGAATTAATGGATAAATAAAATGGCCTACCACATGTTTATGAGAGTCATCAATTTTGTGACTCTGTTTCTTGGGTAGTTGCTGATCTGGCATTGCCACGCTCGGAGGTTTTAGCCCCGCTCTCCCTTCAGCCTTTGATTGTGAACGTGGTCTCGCGGTTTGCAGCACTGGTGTCATCCTCCTTCTCCTCACAGCCTCGCTATTAAGTAAATACGGAGCCAAATGCAGCAGTGCTGTGTGGTGGTGTTTCGGTTTAATTTGGTTTCAGATTCTAAGCTAATTAATTAATGATAATTGTAAGAAAATGACTGAAGGTTTGTGGCTGTTGTGGACGATAGTTACCGGACTAGAGAAGGAAACGTTTGTGTGAACATCGACGTGAGACTTGCATTGGCTGGTGGATTCCCTCCTTTTCTTTAATATGAATAATAAAAATTTGTGTCCTGGCTTAGAATTACCGTACTGTTGGCCAGTTTTCCTTTGTTCATCAGCATGTAGGAGAAAATCCTCTTTCCCTTGATCTGAGGTAGCCTAATGGCCTGAATGTTGGGCCTTGGCCTGGGAGCTGTCCCCAGCTTGCTTCCTAGTGCTGCTCTGTTGATTTTTTATTTTTATTTCTGGTTGTAAAATGGGGATTTTATCTAATTACCTCTGGTGTTCTGAGCAACGATACCATTTTTGTTTTTTGGGGGAGGATGTCCTTAGTTGAAAAGTCATAACTGTAAAAAGAAATCCCTTTTAATAACACGGAAATAAGTCATTTTTCTCTGAGAGTGTAGCTGGTGAGGCCCAGCTTCGTGGCGATTTCCATTTTGTGTTCTGCCCCCTGTAATTCTGGTGTCTGACTTCCAGCCTATGCCCGCTGCAGCCACCATTGTCCTCCTCAGGACCACCTTTCACACCCCTTTTCCTGTCCCCTCTATACTTCAGTGCTCAGTGAGCCACCTCCCAGTGCCAGGAGGCCCGTGGGCCATATGTAGGGTGGCTCTGGACCCGTTGGTTTGCGTGCCGGTGGGCTGAGCCCCCAGGAGGCCGTGTGTCCGAGGGGTCTGCCGAGCTCGCTGCAACCGTTGAAACTCATTTTGGAGCTCATTGAAACCACGGCAATCTTCTCATGGCATTGTTACAGTTCAGCCTTAATCATGTAGAAAATAGGAACAGATCGTTCTGCTCGTTTCATCGTTTCCCTGCCCATGGCTGGGGGGTTAGAAGCAGATGATCTTGAAGGTCCCTTCTAACCCAAACCATCCCACGATTCGACAGTCGTGCTGGTTTACCTTAATCCTATAGAATATAAGAACAGAAGATCATGCTGCTTTAATTCCTGTAATGCTCTTTTCAGTACGTTGATGGTTTTTTCAGGCCTGCTCCTTATATATTTGCATCTTCAAAAACGATTAAGGTATTTAAAGGCGATCTTCTTGCAACGCCCCAAAGGTAAAGAAGGCCGCCTGCTGGCTTGGTTCACTTTCAGCTCCTGGAGTCTCCGAAGGGAGAGCCTTTCCCTGGGGGGGTTGGTCTGGGACACCGCGTGTTATATCCACGGGCTGGGCAAGCAGGTGGATGGCGTATTGCCAGAGCAGCAGCAAGACGACGACGCGCTCGCTCGGCATGCCGTGAGGCCGCATGCGTCCTTGTGCCATCGTCGCGTTGCACCAGGGGCTGCTCTCCTCCTGCCCTCATGCTCATCCAAGCCCGGGTGGCACTCGTGTCCCTTTTCTTACATCGCTCTCCAAATGTCAGGCCATGGTGCCACGCGTGCTTTTAGTTTGGCCCATGCACACAGACCTGCGATTTGTCCCAGCCGGTAGTCATCGGTGCGCCTCCTTTGTGCCCTCTGCAGATGCTTTCTACGATGCTTTTTGTTTTCGTGGATAAAAATGTGACGGGGTGCACGGATTTGGTTTGTTCTTTGGCAGTGGGGGAAATAGCAGCTTCTGGCTCTGTGGTGGTCTGTGTGCAAGCACAGGAGGTGGTGCTGGCACTCTGCTCGAGCAGTCTGCCAGCCAGGGACCAGGAAGCCTTGCAGTAGCAAGGTGATTAAAGTAAACTTGGCTTTTAGTTCTTAGAGAATTGGAGATGAAAAAGTTCCATCAGATGTGTTATTTGTCGTAATTTATCTTATGACAAACAGGTTTATTATACATACATAACAGTGTACGAATGATAGGTAGAAGGATGGACTTCCCTGTTTTGGTACACCTGGAAGCACAAATTCGTGTGACATAATTTTTTTCCTGTTTTCCCCTTTCCCCATCCTTCTCGGATTGTGAAAAATCCTTAACTAATACGCAGATGTTGCAGTGTCTTTGAGAATCAGCGTGTACTTGGGTTAAGCCTAACTTTCCTGGTGGCTCAGATGGTTAAACCCCCAGTGTTTCTTATTTTTGCATGCTTTATCATAGGTTTCATTGGCTGCATCTGCATCATTCCTTAGCTGCGACTAGTTCATTTCATTGGGGCAGGGTGACAATGCTAGAAGTAGCAGGGTACAGATTTAAAAAAAAAAAAAAAAAAGTTATTTCGTGATCAATATTAAAAGTCCTAAAGCCTTGATCATAATTAAAAATGCCTCGTGGGTGAATTGGAAAGTATATGATAATAGTCATCTATTTTTGTTTTTCAACTATAATTTAAAATTGGTTTTACAGATAAATTTTATTTTGTAGTAGGTTACAGGAAGGATTGGTGTTTTTGAAACTTTAGCTGTTTTTCTGGAACTTTCGGAAATCCAATTGCTTTCTAATCATTTTGAATACTTATTTCACTTCTGCTGTAAAATTGAAGTTTAATTCTGCCTTTATTTTCTTTTTGCAGAGTGAAAGATGCTGACTGCCAGTAGTAGAACAGATCTTCTGCGGAACATATTTCTGTAAATCTTCCCTAAAATTACCCGAAGGCATATATTCCGCCTGTGATGGACCCTCGGAATACTGCTATGTTAGGCTTGGGCTCTGATTCTGAAGGGTTTTCTGGGAAAAGCCCCTCTGTGGTAAACATTGGCACGCTGGTAGGAAAAGGAGAAGTAGAGCTAGAAAGCTGTACCAAGGAAGAAGAAGACGGTGAGAAGAAGAATCGAGAGGGGAGCAGTGCTGACAATGGGAAGAACGAGGGTCTAACTGATGCACAGCAACAGTTTTCAGTGAAAGAAACAAACTTTTCAGAGGGAAACTTGAAACTGAAGATTGGTCTTCAAGCAAAGAGAACGAAAAAGCCTCCTAAGAACCTTGAGAATTATGTGTGCCGGCCTGCTATAAAAACCAGCATCAAGCAACCAAGAAGGGCACCAAAGAGTGGGAAGATGACAGATGAGAAGAATGAGCATTGTCCTTCAAAACAAGTGAGTAGTGTTTTTATTTATCAAGTGTTTAGCAAGTTAGAGTAAATTTAAACTCTGTTTAAAAGTTTTTAGCAACTCTGCATGATCATGTTCTACTGACTGCTTTGGATGTGACCTCTGATAATGAAGTTAGAAATGGTTTGATTTAGTCCTGATTGAGAGATTTTGCTCTTTCACAGCTTTTCAAGTTTTTTTAAGTAGTAATGAAAAATGATGTTGACTTGAGGTGAACCTGAAAAGCAACAGTGTAATTTTAAGCCTCTTGTGTTGGAGTTTTTTATTTTTTCCTCTGTTTAAGTCAGACTGTGTATTTGCTGTATTTGTCTCTATAGTATTTGAATAGACTATTTGAAACTTCCAAATCTGAAGTGAGAGCCCTGCTTCGGGGATGTCTTGTTTTCATCATCATCATGACACAACAAGTAACAGCAGCTATAAGAGAAAGGGGGAGCAGGAGAAATGACAAGAACTACAAATGTAGTTGCATAGATGCTAAATAAAAAGGTTCCCTAAACCAAAGATCGTTTCATTGCTCCAGCCTGCATCCTGTTCGTCACGCTGCCTGTGTGAATTCTGTCCTGGCACATCTTGTAAGGCACAGCCTACCCAAAGAAGGAAAATTCCTTTATTTTGTACTGAGATGATGTCTCTCTGACATACCCAAGCTTTTTTCTTTTGCCTGTCATGCCCATAGTTAAGTTTTCCTTCAGGAAGAGCATCTTCAAGGACAAATAATAATCGATGCTCTTACAGTCCAAGTGTGCTGTATGTTACAGGTGATGACTCAAATGACTTTTTCCAGGTTCTACTGTACAACTTCCTTTCCTTTCCTACATTACCAACAGAAAGGATTTTTTAGCCAGCCTACATGATACGGGAAATTGTCCAGCAGAAGCGGTACACTATGTAATGTAATACTTTGGCTATGACAGTCTGGAATACCCGGTCACTGATCTCTCTTTACATCCGAATCGAGGTACTTCTTGTACTTAGAACTCTCTTTTTAGTAAAGCCCTAAACCGCTAAGGATGGAAACTTCTCCACTCCATTAATTGATCATGCCCTGGGATTTTTTTTACCAGAGAGAATAGTTAATGTTGGAACTCAGATGGTGACAACATGGATTCTTCTTCCTTGACATCTTTGTATACTGGATTTTTCTCAAAAAGATCCATCATATTTCAAATGGAAATTAGAAATTTGGCGGGTAAAATCAATTACGTGGAGTTCCTGGTCCTTTTCAGATGGATGTCACAGTAGATGATCAATGGTCCTTTCTGCCCTTTTATAAATTTCAAAACTATATTTCATGCTTTCAGTAGTACCCTTTTTTATACGATTTTATGTTATCAGTATGTTGTATCATAGATCTGGTGTCAATTTTTCATTCCAGCAGTTCTAAGTGGAGTTACTCCTGCTACTTGTCTGGTTAATAACCTAAGTGTGTAGCATAGAGAAATGCAGGTCTGTCTCTATGATTCAAATGCTCCATGCTTAAAATAGTTCCAAATCCCTGACTAATGATAATTCACTTCAGATACCCTACTCTCCCTGTAGAATCGTACCAAAGTGTTTTATTAATTCTTTAACTCCGTGTGTCCCCTGATAGAAACGATGGTTTACAGCATCCTACTCATTTCTAGCAAGTGATGAAAATTGTCTTTCTAGAAACAAATGGCAGACGTGGTTTAAAACTATTGCATGTTTTGAATATGATACCCAAGGGATTTCTTTTATCTTACTGCAGTGAAATAAAGCAAGCTTCAGCACTGAAAATTACGCTTTGGAAAATTAAATTGATCCCTTAATCTTTCCTTTCTGTGGAGAGGATGTAGGGGGAAGCAATTACGTGGCCAGCTCAGGGCAAGGTGTGACGAGCTGTTGAGCTGTGAAGCCAGGCTGTCCGTACTTACAGGAGGAATTCAGAACTTGAATGACAATTTAGCACTTGCAGCGTACTCAGTTAACCACTAAGACACAAGCAGTGCTACTCCTTGCCTGGGAATATCAGTGTAAAACATCAAAGTAGTAGGAAAATACTTTGCGCTTCCGTCTCTTTACCTTTACGCTTCTTTCTCAAGCTTGCTGCTGAAAGGACTCCTACATCTTGAGCAGCATCTTCAGCTGCTAACAGAGGGTTTCCCTCACTTGCAAAGAGTGGGTTAGCTAGAAGTGGGTAAGCTTGTTTAGTTTGTCTTCCAGAAGTGTGTAAAGACAGAGCTAACAGCCTGCTGAAAAGAACTGGGCAGAAAAGAAATGGCAAAGATTCCTAGGTGCTAAGAGGAACGGGGTTAGAAGTTACTGTCATAGTGAAGCAGTGCTGAATTTGGCTTTTCGCACCAAGTATAAAACTTGGACCTCTTTGATTCAAAAAAAAAAAAAAAAAAAAAAAAGTCCTGTGACCAACAGGCGTTGCTGTATGGCTAGTGCACTTCTCCTAAGCCTGAAAATGGGAGCCCCAGACATAAATACAATCTTCCACTGGTTTTAACACGAGAGGTGTCTGAACAGCTCACCTGCGGATACGGGTTGGGTACAGACAGCAGCACAGCCAGGTTGCATTACTGAAGTTTTTGAAAAGAGGAAGGCAAGAAGTGATAGTAACAGCTGAAATCCTAAAATACTCATGGTAAAGGAGTGGAGCAAGATGCAACATGCCCTTTTGCTCCATCTTCTTACTCCTTTGTAAAACTGCTGAGTGCAGCGTTCTGTAGTGCCAATTTTTTTGCTGTTGGTGGCTATGATGATTCTGCAGTGATTGATTATAACCTGTTAGTTAACAATGCAAGTCTAGTAACTGTATGTCCACATAGGATACTTAAAACTTTAAATGCAGATCAGTGCAAAATTAACAGTAAGAGCAATTTTATGAAAAATTATGCATTTTATAGTTGTTTGGGGTCAGTCTTTTGTTGAATAGAGTTTTAATCCAGGCAGTCATAGGTAAAGATTGCACAGGAATAAATGTTTTAGGTTTTAAAGCACAGAATGAGTTTTATCATGATGTAATCTAGAGCTTCTTAGTAGCTTGGTGCCTCACTGAAACCTCCTATCTGAAAGGCAGAGTAATGCAGAGCAGCTCCAGGACCTTGGCGCAGGTTAACCCAGGAGGCAGCTCAGCAACAGCTGCTGGTGGGGAGACAATCAGAAAGGTGAAAGTGCACAACCTCGTGGGTTGAGTGAGGTGAAAGCAGTTCACCAGGTAAAGCAAAAGCCATGTGCCCATGGAAAGCAAACCAGGGGATTCATTTGCTGCTTCCCATCGGCAGGCAGGTGTCTGGCCATTTCCAGGAAAGCAGGGCCCAGCACAGGTTCTTGGGAAGGCAAACACCATGGCTCCGAACGTCCCTTCTTCCTGCTTTTCCCAGCTTGTGCTGTGCAGCATGCCACGTGGCACGGGTATCCCGTTGGCCAGCTGGGCACCCTCCCATATCTCTGCGCCCCCCCAGTAGAGAAGTCCTTGCTCTGTAAGCGCTGTCCAGCAGTACCAAAACCATTGGTATGTTGTCAATGCTGTTTTCATCATAAATACAAAACGTAGCACCATACCAGCCATTAGGAAGATGTGGTGGTTTAATCCGGTGAGTTGAGATAAAGACAGTTTATTAAGACAGGAAAATAATAACAATAATGATGATAATAGTACTACTAATAATAATATATACAAAACAAGTGATGTACAATGCAATTGCCCACCACCCGCTGACCGATGCCCAGCCTAACCCCAAGCAGTCCGGCTGGCCCACCACATCTAGCCCCCCCCTGTATATTGTTTAGCATGACCCCAGATGGCATGGAATACCCCTTTGGGCAGTTTGGGTCAGCTGTCCTGGGTCTGTCCCCTCCCAGCTCTTGCTGCACCCCCAGCCTGCCCGCTGGCAGGACAGAGTGAGAAGCTGAGACATCCTTGGCTTGGTGTAAGCACTGCTCTGCAACGATTAAAACATCAGCATGTTATCAGCACTCTTCTCATCCTAATCCAAAACATAGCACTCTACCAGCTACTAGGAAGAAAATCAACTCCATCCTAACTGAAACCAGGACAGAAGAAAATTAACTCTACCCCAGCCGAAAGCAGTACAGATTTTTAATTGGAAATGCATGTAATCCAAGAATTGTACTGGACTTTCATATGGCCCGGGCTCTGCGTATTGCAGCGTAGAGCTATCAGAGCAGAAGCTTGGCGTGTGTTCTTGTTTGCAGGAATGTTAGGTGAGTTACAGGGATGAAACTCCTAGGAGACGTGAGATATTTCTTTTTTTTTTTTTTTTTCTGAGTGATTTGTTAGTAGTGATCACCAAACTCCATTAAAATTTAACTTTAAAATTTTTCCAATGTAAAACTGTACTCGATCATTTCAGAAGGTGAGATAGGGCTCTTTATTCTGCGGAACCACCAGAAGAGAAAAGTGAAATGCTGTATGAGCTGCACGAAAGGCAAGCTTCCCACACCAGAGACAAAACGAAGGCATGAGACTCGCTGCGCATTTGTGGAGCTGCATGTGAACATGGCCAAGCAAACCATTGAAGCTTTGAAGTGCTGTCCTCATCAAAAGCACTCTGTAATATGTTGTGGACTTCAGATTACTCCTTTCCATGCAGTGCTGCGATTGTTTGCATAATAGAAGTCATTTCATGAAGGACTGGCACCTTTTTGTCACTCATGTGTTAGGATACCAGGGCTGTGCCCTGCCCCCCAGCTCTATGTTTTGTGAGTACAAGGGTGGGTGAACTGGGGGGGAAGTTTCTGAAATGTGACGCTCCTGTGTAATTTACATAAGATTGCAGCTGCCACAGAAAAGCTGGGCTATGTGCCAAACTATTCTCTGGAGACCACAATCTTTTTGCACCACAGCTAAAAACCAGGAGCCAGTACGACTGGTGGGTTTTGTTCTGGTGCTGCAGCAGGTTTGGAGGCATCCGACCTCTACCAGTGCTCGTCAGCACCCTCCCCCAAAAGGAGCACTTCGATCAGTTACATATTGCTCCGGGGATATCTCGTTTATTTTCTGGAAACACACTTAGGCTGATAGGGCAGTGGTGGTAACAGCCAGTGGAATTTAGCTTCTGGTCCATCACGGATTTTAGTGGGAGCCTAGTAAAGATCTAGGCCCTGATCAAGGCTTGACTCAGATAGATGGGGTGACCTGTTTTGTCTAGTTTTTAAATAACTTCCTTAAAAATACTTACAATTGGTATTTATAAGCACTTAGGCTATGGCTGGTGCTGGTAGAGTTGTACTGATGCTGGCTTAAACTGAGACTTGCTTGATTTCCTCAGTACGGGAGCAGCGTATTCAGATGTTTTTCTGCCATTGTTACTTTCTGAACAAAAAAAATCCTCATTATTCCTGAAGTTCATGTCTGTGCACTGCTTAATTTTAATTTTTATCATCCTTTTACAGCAGTTACTCTTTCTTTATGATACTCCTTAGTGATAGCGATGCCTCCCCTTCACTTTAACAGAAACTTTTAATAATACAGAATTGCAAGAAAGAGCTCTGAATCTGTGCTTTTTTGTGTTTTGTTTGACCACCCTTGGAAAGTGGTCCAGGGCAGTGGGAGTCCCAATCCGTGGATGGATTTCAGAGCAGTGGGGACATGGGACTAAGGGTCACAGTTCAGTGATGGGACTCAGCAGGCCAGGTTGATGGCTGGACCTGATGATCTTGAAGGTCTTTTCCACCCTGATCAGAAAGACTGCTTTAATCCTGCTCAGTTAAGATCTGCAGTGCTCTGCCTGCACCTGCGGTATGTCTGAGAGCCTTGGCTGCAGTAGTTGGATTCCAGGTTTGGAACCACTCTGTGGATCGTGCTGACTCAGTAGCTTCCAAGTAAGTGCCAGGCGGAAAGAGGCATACTTCTGGCTCTGGCTCTGCAGAAAAGCAGTAACTCAGTACGAGGAGTGCCTGTTTATGCACTGCAGAGGCTCTGACAGCTCAGGCAACACACGTTACCCAAGCTACATCTTCCCATCTCTAGAAAATAATGTGAGGCTGAAAGCAGCTTGCAATCCTCTGTTAAAATCATGCTGGTGTTAGCTTGCTAAGCAAATACTTCATTCATTTCACCAAAGTTTGCTATTTATCAAATAATTTCAGAGGAATCCAGGCTATATCTTTCTTCAGCATAATTAGATATTTGCCAACCATAGTTACAATTCTCTAAAATGTAGTTAATCTAGTGCTGACTGTAATTAAGTACAGTAAATATTTTACAATTGTCTTATTTTTATTGAAGAGGGATGGATAGGTATGGCATTGATGTCTTCTGCTTTACATTTAATCTTTGAGATAGTAGATCCTATAAAGTTTTCAAATAGTGTGTGCGTGTAATTATCTTGTAAGGGATGGCGGTCTTCCATTTTTAGGTCCAGGTTGGAGAGGCTGTATCCCATACATTACAAAGATGTGCTGGGAGCTATATGTAAAAAGAATGTCCTTCAAAAACAACAATTAAAATATATTATTGACAGGTTCCTAATAGGATTTGTTGAGGTAATGAATATTGCACTTTTTTTTTTACGGAGTAAGTTTCAAATTTGATTACTTTGCAAGCTTCGTTTACTTCACATTCTTCACCCTCTCCCTCACCCCATACAAACAAAATAATAGTTTGAATTACTTTAGTACAATTAGCAGTCTTTTCTGGGGAGAACTTGGTACTACATTGATTGAGAGTATCATGAGACAAGATTGAGATGTTTTAATATCAGTAGGGTTTGGTAGGTTGTTTGTGGGTTGTTTGTGTGGTTTTTTTTTGGGGGGGTGGAATTCTTATAACTAGGGAACAGATTAAATGGTTTATATTAAGAACTGGTGGTGAGTTTGTTTTTCCTTAACATTAGAAAAGCCGTAACGTGTCCACTGAAATGCAATTGCTTTAAAACTCATAGATTCAGGTTATATAGTTACCTTACCAAAAGCAAGTGTTAATAAGCTCCGCAAGACACTGTGTTACTCAGAGTCTTTGTGCTCTATTCCTAAAGAATTTCTCTTTCTATTGACTTTTAGGACCCTTCAAAGTCGTACAAGAAAGCTGGAGATGTCGCAACAGTTGAATTACATGTGGAAGAAGGTATACAAGTAGAAACAAATCCTTTATCTAAGAAAGTTACCCCATTGCACTCTGAAATGACAGATTATATAAAGTCATCTCCTCCAACTCTTATCAGTAGCCATAATTCTGACTTAAAGGATAGAACACAAATTAATGGAGCAACAACTGTAACAGAGAAATTGGCTCAGCTTATTGCAACTTGTCCTCCTTCGAAGTCTTCCAAAACAAAGCAGAAGAAGCCCGGAAGTGGAACTGCATCTGGTTTGGTTAAAGACTCTGGGAAGAAGCTACCAGGAACCATAACTGCTAGTGGGATAGTAAACAAAGATTTGATAAAGAAATTGCCAGGATCTGGCATTGCTGTTGGATTGGTTAGCAAGGACTCAGGGAAGAAGCCATTAGGGATTGGTAGCGCAGCCATATTGGTTAACAAAGACTCTGGGAAGAAGCCACAAGGGATTGGCCCCTTAATTGGATTGGTCAACAAGGACTCTGGAAAGAGGCCGGCAGGGATCAGCACTCCAACTGGGTTAGTTAACAAGGACTCTGGGAAGAAACAGCCAGTGACCAGCTCTGCAATTGGATTAATCAACAAAGATGTTGGGAGGAAGTTTCCAGGTATCAGCACTCCAAGTGGATTGACTAATAAGGAGTCTGTAAAGAAGGCAGTAGGGATTAGCACCCCAGCTGGATTGATTAACAAGGATGCTGGGAAGAAGCTGCTGGGAATAAATAGTCCTACAGGATTGCTTAGCAAGGATTCTGGGAGAAAGATGCCAGGGAATGGCAGTACGACAGTTCTCACTAGCAAAGACTCTGGAAGAAAGACACCAGGGATTGGAAGCCCAGTGGGACCAGTTAACAAGGACTCTGGGAGGAAGATGTCAGGAATTAGCAGTCCGGTGGGATTGGTTAACAAGGACTCTGGAAAGAAGCCAACAGGAATCAGCACTCCAGTGGGTTTGGTTAACAAGGACTCTGGAACTCTGAAAGCAGACACTCTTACGCCTGCCTCAGAGCCCTTTAAGCTTCCTTGTAATTCAAACCTCGGTAGCCTCGAAAGCCATGATTCTGCAGATCTACTGAAAGAAAATACTACCAGCAAAACATTTGAGAAGCATATTATGAGGCAAAGTAAAGAAAGTATCTTGGAAAAATTTTCAATTCAGAAAGAAATTGCTGATGTGGGCAAGGAGATGTTTAATGAAGGAATCTGTGTTCCACAGGACAGTTACTCAACTAGTGAAAAAGGGATTTATGAAGCATCTAAGCATGAAAAACAGCCTCCAGTATATTGCACTTCACCAGACTTCCGGACAGGAGGTGCTTCAGATGTATCCACAGCAAAGTCCCCGTTTAGTGCAGTAGGAGAGGGAAATCTCCCATCACCTTCACCCACGGTGTCTGTTACAACCTTAAACAGGAACCTCTCTACAACATCTTCCCAGTTAGCATCTAACACGTTGCATTTAAGTTCCACAGCTGATCTCTTAGAAGGCATTTCAGATCAGATGGGCAAAACTCAGTTTTCGCCTGACAGTACGCTTCTGAACATAAACAGAACATTGAACCATACTCTGAGCACCGATTTTAAAGGTGCTGATAAAGATCTAAATGATTCGAAAGCTTCTTATGTAGAAACTTCAAGAACTAGTCCCTCTATAGGAAAAAAGCCGATTTTGGCAGCTGAAACAAGCATTCATGCTACTGTCACCCCTTCAGTAGTTAGTTTTACAAGCTTGTTTAGTAGCAAGCAGTTCCTAAAGATTGGTGCAATAGCTGCATCAGATAAATCCTGCCAAGGAGCAAAAAATCTGAGCGCTAGTCAGCAATCAAAACCTTTGAAGAAGAGAAAAGGAAGGAAACCACGATGGACTAAAGTGGTGTCAAGAAACACGTGTCGACCTCCAAAGGGTCTGGAACTAGAAAGGTCAGAGCTTTTTAAAAACATTTCATACAGTGCACTATCAAACAGTAACTTGGAACAGGCCAAGTTCTTGAAAAACATAGGATCATCTACTTTCGTGGAGCACGAATTTGTCAAACATCAGTTGCCAAAACTGAATGAGGCTAATGGGCAGTCTCTTGCACTGTTAACTGAGACTGACAAGCAGACTCAAAAGTTCTACAGCACTCACAAACAACCCTCAAGTTTGTGTATGTCGGATGATTTCTTACCTGACATGTATAAACCCAAAAGAGGAAGACCCAAATCAAAGGAGATGCCAGAGCTGGAAGGTCCCCCCAAAAGAACTCTAAAGATCCCAGCATCAAAAGTCTTTTCAGTGCAGTCAAAGGAAGAGCAAGAACCTCCCATTTTGCAGCCTGAAGTAGAAATTCCTTCCCTAAAACAGAGTTTATCAGGACAAGCTTTTCCTAAAAAGAGAGGGAGACCTAAAAGACAGATCAGGTCATCGATTAAAATGAAGCCGCCTATTCTTTCTGTGGCGCCTTTTGTTGGATCAGAGAGTTCAAACAAGATAGAGTCTGAAAGTGATCAACATCGAAGTGGGGATTTTTTTGAGAGAAAGGACCAGCTCCGAGGGCCAGAAGAAGTCCAAAAACCTAATATTTGTAGCATGACTGATTTGGAAGTAGACTCAGACAGAAAAGTTGCCAAGAGAAACAATGGACAGTTAATGAAAACAATTATTCGAAAAATAAATAAAATGAAAACTTTGAAGCGAAAGAAACTTTTGAATCAGATTCTCTCTAGTACAGTGGAACCAAATAACAAAGGGAAAGTGCAATCTAAACTCCACAATACGGTGTCAACTCTTGCTGCCACTTTTGGTTCAAAATTAGGCCAGCAAATAAATGTCAGCAAGAAAGGAACAATTTATATAGGAAAAAGGAGAGGAAGGAAACCTAAAGCTGTCCTGAATGGTATTTTAACTAGCAATTCTGCCGGCTTGACAGTTCTTGAGAAGTCTGCCCAGCAAACTCCTGGGACATCATTTGGACAAGTTCTTCCCCACTTGCTGCCTTCAGCAGCCAGTAGTTCTGAGATTCTTCCATCTCCCGTTTGTTCTCAGTCTTCTGCCGTGAGTGGGGGACAGAGCCCCGTCAGCAGCGACGCCGGATTCATTGAGCCCAGCTCTGTGCCGTATTTACATATCCACTCCAGACAAGGAAGTGTTGTTCAGACACTTGCGATGAAGAAAGCTGCTAAGGGAAGGAGGAGATTATCTCCACCTACACTGTTGCCAAACTCTCCTTCTCACTTGAGTGAGCTGACATCCCTGAAAGAAGCTACTCCTTCCCCAGTGAGTGAGTCTCACAGCGACGAGACGATACCCAGTGACAGCGGGATAGGAACAGATAATAACAGTACTTCGGATCGAGCGGAGAAGTTTTGTGGGCAAAAAAAGAAAAGGCATTCATTTGATCATGTTTCCCTTATTACACCTGAAACTTCCACGGTTTTAAGCAATCTCAAAGAGAAGCATAAACACAAATGCAAGCGCCGAAGTCACGATTACCTTAGCTACGACAAAATGAAGAGGCAGAAGCGAAAAAGGAAAAAGAAGTATCCTCAACTCCGAGGCAGGCAGGACCCAGATTTTCTAGCTGAATTAGAAGAATTAATAAGTCGGTTAAGTGAAATTAGAATAACCCACAGAAGTCACCATTTTATACCGCGAGACTTACTGCCTACCATTTTTAGGATAAATTTCAATAGTTTCTATACTCACCCTACTTTTCCTTTAGATCCGTTGCACTACATTAGAAAACCTGACTTAAAGAAAAAGAGAGGCAGGCCTCCAAAAATGCGGGAGGCTATGGCAGAAATGCCTTTTATGCATAGTCTCAGCTTTCCTCTCTCCAGTACCGGGTTCTATCCCTCTTACGGCATGCCTTATTCTCCATCTCCCCTTGCAGCTGCTCCCATAGGGTTAGGTTATTATGGAAGGTACCCTCCAACCCTTTATCCTCCTCCACCTTCCCCATCTTTCACTACCCCACTGCCACCACCTTCCTACATGCATACAGGCCATTTGCTTCTCAATCCCACCAAATATCACAAGAAGAAGCATAAACTTTTACGCCAGGAGGCTTTCCTCACAACGAGTAGGACGCCGCTCTTGTCAATGAGCACCTACCCCAGCGTGCCACCTGAAATGGCTTATGGCTGGATGCTTGAACATAAGCATAGACATCGCCACAAACACAGAGAACATCGTACTTCTGAACAGCCACAGGTTTCCATGGACACTATAACAGCTAACAGCTCTTCAAGAACTGTTCTGGAGTCCTTGAAGCGCTACAGATTTGGGAAGGAGGCTGTTGGTGAGAGGTACAAACACAAGGAGAAACACAGGTGTCATATGTCTTGTCCACACCTGTCACCTTCAAAGGGTTTGCTAAGCAGAGATGAACAATGGGTCAGGAGAGAGCCTTCGGAGACTAATTCGTTAGCACTGGGATTGCAGACACCGTTACAGATAGACTGCTCGGAAAATTCCCCAGGTCTGTCCCTGGGGGGATTTACTCCCAGCTCGGAGCCAGCCAGCAATGATGAGCACACAAATCTTTTCACAAGTGCAATAGGCAGCTGCAGAGTCACGAACTCTACCAGCACCAATGGACGTAAAAAATTAACTGACAGCCCTGGACTCTTCAGTGCACAAGACACCTCGCTAAATCGACCCCTTAGAAAGGAACCATTGCCTTCTATTGAAAAGGCACTGCAGCCTCTGTCAGGTAAGGGAGCTCTAATTGTATCATTTCATACGAGCCTTGCTGTTTTATGTTCTAGCGAATGTGCACTAGTAAAGGCACGCAAGTATAGCTTTGGCTTTGTGGCAATTTTTCTGCGTTGAATTTCGGTATTACTAGCGCTTTTGTTCTTGAGAATTTCTACTATTACAGTTCTGCATATCTTTTGGTACAGACTTCTGGGACTGTGTAAGTACCTCCTCCCACCAGATCTGTCTTGCTTTGTTATAGCAGTATATAAAGTTTTGCTAAGGATGCATTCTCATGAAAAGTTTTTTGTTTGTTTGTTTGTTTTTTTCCCTTACAATTTTAACTATCTAAATTTTCTCAAGGTTGCTGATACTGTAAAAGTCTTTTTTCTGCTTATTTTGAAGTTTGGTTGATTGGTTTTAGACTAGTTATTAGTACTACTATTGCAAAGGACTACTTTATTAAACAAAACATTTCATATTTCTTTTATGACTCCATTTTAGGTATTTTGATAATTTTTACTGCAGTGTAGCTTTGAATCCCTGACTTGAGGCCTCTAGCAGTACCTTACAACAGTTGCTGAATGATTCTGGGAATGCCAAAGACCAAACTTTGTAGTGAGTGCTTTATTAATAGCTGGGAAACTCATCTTACGTAGCCTCAAACAAAAGTGGAATGGAACTAGCTGAGGCTGTGTATACAGAAAACTGCAATGACAGTATCAGAAGATTGCTGTTCAAGGGAAGGGCCTGGTCTCTGAAGCTATGAACTTCGTAATTTACACGACAGTAAGAACAGAATATGTAATATGAAGTTTGGGACTGGAACAAAGTATATTACACCTCAGTTTCCCTACTGGCTTCATGTTGTCACTTCATGCTGTACTTCATTATTACAGATGTTGGTGGGAGTAATTTCCACATTTTACCCACTTCTGTCTTAATTGCCACGGAGGTTTTAGTGAGAGCACATAACAAAGATAATATGCAGAAGACAAAAGTGTGGCTTGTGCTTTTATTTGCTTGCTTCTGTTGCATAAAAGAAGCCTGATGTTTCCTCCTCCCTTGCTCTAATCCTTGTCTACACTCTCCATGGTAAATTTAAATCATTTACCTAAAACCACTTGTGACTAATACTTCACAGACCAAGAGCTAAGGAAACAGCTAACTGTCAATAAGGAATACTAACTCTGCACATTCCTTACTTTCATCTTCCTCCTTTTCTTGTAACGCCCCCATTCTGATGCCTCCTGCCACCTCCATGCTCTCACTACAGTGCCTTGCATGGATGGAGGTTTTATTTTGCCTTTGACTTTGGCTTTTTTGGTTGTTTGGTTTACTTCATTATTTTAAGGGCAGTTGGAAGTGGCTGGATTGTTTTACAAGTTGTCCATTCACCCAAGAAGCATAACTTTTGATGATATATTTAAATAGTGTGTATCTAAACAGTTAGTTTTTGGGTGTTTTTTTTGTTTGTTTTTGAAAACATGCATTTGTTTTATGGTCCAGTATGAGGAAAGTAAAGTACATTGCATAAAATGTAGTTAGAAAAACATAAATTTTAGGTTTTTCATATCTCTGCTTTATTATTAAAATTACTTGTGAGGAGAGTGTCAGGAGAAAGTGGTAAAGCTGTAAGATTGCTTCTCCTGCTGCAGTGGAAAGACAAATTCAAAGTGCTAGGTCACTGAAGGGTTAAATTTGTCTCTGAGGATTGAAGAATTAGTTGTGGTAGCTTGTGCAGTTCAGGGAATTTCCTGAGGAATTCCATTACAGTGAATGATCTGACTTGGGTTTTTATGAGGAACAGCCTAATTAAAGGAAAAAGCAGAGATGCTTTAAGCTGAAACCTGCTAGTGAAGGCTCTGAATCACTCTCCCTTTTGGAGTGTTTAATTGGTTCATCAGATGCAATGTATCACTTCCAGTGCGTGTATTTCCTGCAATTGCAACCAGCTGTTTTATTGTGAGACCAGCCTTCAGCTCAGCATTCATCTCATTCACAAGGAGCTCCCAGTGCCCCGCATCACGTATGTGCAGTACATCAGAGGACTTAAGACTGCATCTAGAAAAAAGCTGCATGTTAAGGGCCTCTATTTTTGTTTAGATCGATGTCAAGTAGTAGAGTTGTTTGGTTTTTTATCTCTGCTGCTGACTTGTGATTCTGAAGCTATTACCGTGAAAGACTTAGATATTTTTGTGTACTTCGTAAAATAGCATAGATAGAGAAAAAGAATGAGGTACTGCAAAGATTTTTTTTTTATTTATTAAACCAGATGCAGTTAAGGTGCATGGTGGGGGGAACACTGAATCAGAGCTGTTAAAAAGAGAAGTCCAAGACCAGCATTGGGCAGTGCTTCCTAAAATTGTCCTGTATGATCCGTAAGGGACATTCAGGATAGTTTATTTCAGAAATACCCACCTGAAAAATACCCTTCCTTTCCATAGATTTTTTGAACCGACAGATGCTGTGATTTCAGCTGATGCTAGCTGGTCTCTGGTTGCTTGTCTCAGAGTTGTAATCCAAATGCGGATGTTTTGGGGAAGGGATGCTAGCGAGTGTTGGTATCTCACAGGAGATGGAGTGTAGAGATGTTTACATGCTGGAGATGTGTTGTTTAAAACAGGCAGCTCACACTCCGACACCAAGGCCCCTAGGCTGTAACTTTTTGTCTTTAAATGGTGAAATAGGCGGTAGCTCTGTTGTTGCCGCCTGTGGCAGCGTCCTCGCCTGCTGCCTTGGCTCTGGAGAGAGCAGCTGGGAGCGCGTCCCAAAAAGGGTATGGAAGCACAGCGGGTGACGGGCTTGGTCTCGTGTCCACGAGGCAAAACTGCTTTGCGTTGTACATGAGCAGTGTAACAGCGCCTGCTCCGATCAGGGGTCCTGCAAAAAAAAAAAGCAGGGATTTATTCTTAAACCGTGAGGCGAGGATGTAGAGAAGCGAGTATTGCGGGCTCCTTCGTTGTGTCGTGTTCCCTTCCTGGCATGCTTTTGTTAGCCGGCTGCCAAAGTCGAACCAGAGTCGCCACGGGAGAGCCCGGGCTGGGCGCTGTGCGGAGGAGCAGGGCAGTGGTGGGCACCTTGCCCCTTTCAGCCGGGGCTCGCAGCGGTGTGGAAGCGCGGGCGGCTCCACGCCTCGAGTGGTTCGGGACGAGCCTGTGGCAGAGCGGCCGCGGTGGGCTCACAATTCCTGGAAGGAAAAGGAGAACCAAAACAAGGCGGCCCGCGGGGAGCCGCTCAAACGCGAGGGCGGGCCTGGGGCCCGCAGGCCGAGGGAAGCCCGCGTTTCCAGGCGAGGCCTCTCGGCGTTTCAGCCACCGCCGGGCCGCTGCCGGTACCGGGTTTCCACCCGAGCACCGGGGCCGAGGCGCAGCTCGGGGCCGGGCCGCGGGCAGCGGCGCCCCCTGCCGCGGCTGGGCTGGGCCGGGCCGGGCCGCCTCGGGCCTGCAGGGAGAGGCCTCAGGGAACGAGAGCGAGTGGCCCCCGGGGCCCTCTCGCTTTTCTTCTGCCCTAGGACAGCCATATAACCTCCTCCTGCTTAGAGCATGTAGTCTTCTCCTTCCTTTTTTTTTTTCTCCCTCTTTTTCTGATCTTTTTTTTTCTCTCTGCTTCCTGCTTCACCTCTTTTCCCTCTCTGCTTTGCCTCTTTCCTCTCTTTTCTCCTTAACCCCCCTTGTTTTCCTGAGGTCCCAGGACATCTGTTTTAATCTGTGCAGCATGAAATCAATGTCTCTTACAGTTCTTTACTAGAAAAATTGATTCTGGAATAAGGAAACAATCGTTCTTTCTAAGATTAAGCAACTGCATGTAGTCTCCCTGTAGAGTCCCAGTACACCTTCCTTTCTGCCTGCATGTTGTAGAAACAGACTGTTCAGAAGCCACCTCAGGAGCCCCTCAGCACCATCTCTACATCAAGATGCCATACAGGAAAACCTGAAAATCTTCACAGGAAGATTTCTGGTTTGCAGCTCAGGACAATGTCCAGCAGCCTTACAGTCATACCCTTGCTGAGAAGAATTCCTGAGAAATTAAATCTGATTCTTCTGCCTTGTCAAGAATTTAGAATAATTGGAACAGTGGTATTGTTTACTTCCTGTCTCAATGGAACATTTCTTAGTTGTTACACCACGAGCTAATAATACCCATCATAAAAGTTCTGGACTCCTCAGTACCACAAATACATGGACATACTGCAGTGAGCCCAGTGAAAAGCCAAAGGCGGCTGAGGGATTGGAAATTCCGTCATAGCGAGGCTGAGAGAGCTGGGATTGTTCAGCCTGTAGCAGAAAATACTCAAGGGAGATCCTATCTATGCTGCCCGTACCTGATGGCAGGGGTTAAAGAAAATGGAGCCAAACTCAGTGCTGCCTAGTGAGAGGACAAGGGGCAGTGGGTGCAAACTCAAGTACAGGAAATGCTGTTCATACAGAAGAAAAAAATGTGCCATTATATGGGTGATTGAACCTCTGTCTCAGGTTGCCTAGGAAGGTTGTGGAGTCTCCATCCCTGGACATGTTGGTTGTTTTTTCCTTTTTTTTTTTTTTTTTTTTTTTTTGCTTTTTACATAAAAGCCAATACTCAGATACCAAGCGATTCTTCCATATGGCTTATTTATTGTCCTTTCTATGCCTTGGTTCTGTAAGAAATTCTGCTGTAATGGTTCAGTCCCATCCTTCTGTAGGTACATGCATCATAGCAAGCATTCTTAAAGCTAAAAAACAGTAATATTAGTTCGAATATTTAACATCTACAGTGGGTTTTATTATCACTGCCAGACTGAAGTGAGGTGTTTTTTTTTTTTGTGCTTTTGTCTTCCCTGATCTGCTTTTCAGGCACTCTGCCAACACAGGACAAACCTTCCCAGAGGCAGTCAGAGAGCACAAATTGCAGCCCTTCCAGAAAGAGATCAACATCTGAGAGCACATCTTCTACAGGCAAGTAATATTTGCTGATCTTGTTTTGGGGACCAGAGCAATACTAAGATCTATACTGCTATAGGCAGCTAAGACAACATTGTTATAATTTTACAGCAGCAGTATTTTCATGGAGATGCTGAGTTTTTCTGCTTAGAGTTTAGGATACAAGTGCTTCAGGTTGGACTGTAGCTGGTATATATGGACTGAGCTGGTATATATGGAAGCAGCAGCATAGCTATGGAGTTTAGTTCCTCACCGTGTTAAATTAGTCTTCATGAAGCTTGAGTCTTTAATTACTAGTAAGACCTGTGACACTACAGTTAATCAATGAATTAGATGAATAAATTCCTCTGTAGGGAAGAGCTTGGCTTCTGGGCTGCTCCAAAGGTAGATAACTGGTAGATAACTATTAGGATCAAGAGGGGGTATGCTGATGTGTTGTCTTTGTCATATGTGAGAATCTTGCTAAGATGATGGAGGATGACAGGTAGCTCGTCCATCCTGGTCAACCCCAATTGTATAGTTGTGAATGAACCTAGGCAGGTCAAAAATCACAACAGGAGAGAGTCTGAAGTACTGAAAGGGCTGGAAACTCCTCATCAGTTCTGTCAAACAAGAACTTCTGCACAAATGTATTGTGAAGTTGAGCAAATGTATGCTGGCGAGATGTCAATGGAGTTGGCTTTGTCAGCCATGGGGTGACATGCTACACAGGTTGCTGCTTGAAGTCCAAATTCGTTCACTTGACAAAGAAGGGAAAGCCTATATTTGTGTACCAATTTGCTAATTTTGGGAAGTACAGCTTAAAAATAAGCTCAGAAAAGACAGGTAATAAAAACATATAGATAATATAAACACTGAGAAGCTCAGCAGAGGCTTAAAATTTGAAGGGAGATAAAGATAGCATATCATAGAAAGAGGGATGAGTCAGAAATCTAATAAACAAACCAATATACTAATGCAAAAAAGGTTGGAAAATAAATAGGATTAGATAGAAATGTTTGAAGGCTAGTTAAAAGATTGAGTAACCGGCACAGTGAACACTTAGTGGGGTAGTTCACTACAAAGGTATTCACACTGAGTAATGTAACCTTTGTGGAAAGGCTAGGCAAGGAAGAAAGCAAAGGGCTTTTCACCTCCTTATATCCCAAATGGAAGGGAGGTTTTAGAGCCACAGAAGATAACTTGAGTGATACTTAGTGGTAGGAAAGCTTGTGGGCACTATCATCATAATCTACCACAGCCCATTGGGCCAAGAAGATGAAGCACGAAAGGCATATTTGGCACAATCTGCAGCATCTTTCAAAGAGCCTTTAGCAGCAGTAAGAAACCAGTGTGACGTTCATGGGGAAGGGAATCCAGCAAGATAAAAACTTACGAGCAAAGCATGGAGGATAGTTTTTTTCAACCATAAAACAGGAAAAGCAATAGGAAGAGAGACTCCTCTAGATTTGATTGTGATCATTAGGGGGGAACAGACTGAAAATGTCAATGTGAAATACAATATGAATGAAAGATGCACGAAAAAAATATCCTTAGGAAGCAGTTGGATAGTAAACAGTAAACTAAAAACAGTGGATTTCATGAAGGAAGGTATCAGTGAGTTCAGGTCTTGTAGGTATGATTTCTTAGAAGGCAAATTTAATGGAAAAGAGTGCTAAAGGTAGGCTCACACCACTAAGAAGTGTCATTCGGGACATGAACTGGAGATGATGGATGAGAAGAAGCATGTGACAAGACTAGCTTGGCAGAATCATGACCATTTAGTCATCCCAAACACAAGCAAAAAAGCATGTAGAAAGTTAAAAGTTCCTGGTTTGAAATGTAGGACAGTTTACTAAAGCTAATTATAAAAGAACAGCACAAACGTGTGAGGACAAAAATCAGAAAAAACAAGAACTAAAATGAGATAAAAGTAACAAGGGACATAAAGGTGGAAGAATCCATCCTGTGAGTACATGTTAACTAGAAGAAATGCAGGGAACAGCATTGTTCTTGATGTTTAGCAAAAGGGGGAAGGCTTTTCTCAAGTGATGCTAAGAATCACAGTGTGTCTGAAGTACATGTAATATGGTGTATTTTTTGCTTCAGTTCTCATTAGAAAGGGCATTAAGATCTAGGCATCAAGTTCCATTCTAGTTTGGTTTCTTGTTATTCTTATGGTAGATAAACAGCTACTTAAGCTGGCACCTTTTAAGATGAAGAATGCATTTCTATGTTAGCTGCTGTTGTATAACATCACACCTTTCTCTTGCTCGTGCACCATACTGCACTTAAAATTGCAAATTGACAGTTAATATTGTGGAAGAGCAATACTTGTCCTCTCCTTGATTTTCAGTCTAATCGTGTCTTTGACGTGCAGTCAGCTTTTTACTGTAACTGTCTGTTGCTGCTTTCTATTCACAGTTAACTTTCTTTTAAAGAAAAGGTCTTACGTTTCAGTGGGCTGGGTGACAGACAAACGTGCACATTTGTGTGAGTGGAAAAGCTGTGGGTCATTGCACGTAGTGTATCTAGTGTATGTGTACAGATTATCCAGCAATAGTTTTGGAGCACTATTTCATCTAGTCCTTAAATGATAGATTGGTGAGCTGCAGAAAAAGTAAATTGTATCAACGTATAAATTACTTCAGTAATATCACAGTAATTTGCTGGATTAATAGGACAGCCGCTAAGTCAGAGTGTGCCCAGTTATCTGTTAACAGCATGAAGTGACTTGTAGTGTACTCAGCAGTCATTCTGCAAGGCACTTACGAGATTTGAGCCTTTTTTTGTAGGGAGGCAAGACTCGTGCAGTCACACTGGGAGTGAGTATGTAGATGTTGCTCTGTTGGACTTTCACAGCTACAAAACTGTTGAATCCCTTGACCAAATTGTCAGAGGGAAGGAGATCTGAAAATGTTCTTTTCCTGTGTATTCCCGGGAAGCTGTCAGCCATGTAGTAAAAAGAGACCCTGTTTGCAGTACCACTGCCACTGAGGAAAATACAATGTAAGCTTACCTGCTTGTGGGACACAAAAAATCCTTAACTCTGACCGATTTTATATGGAATCCCAGTTGCAGAAAAAGCTGCTGTTAGAATTCAGACATTCTTAGACAGTGAAGTTGATTGCAAATTCGTAGGAAACATCCTTAGGATATGTACTTACAGAACTACTTATTACAATTTCCATATGTAAAGAATGTGGCAAAACTGCTATTTCCTCCTCCCTTTAAACAAACATTGTCACAGATGCTTTCTTCAGCATATGCTAAAGAAAATATTCTACAGTGAAGAAGTGTTCTCTTTCTCTGTCTTGTTACATTTGTTTTACTCACTCAATTAAAAGGAGCAACAGCAAACTGTAAGGCTGTGTATAGGCAGTTGTTAAAAGTTCAGGCATTTCTTGTGCAGGAGAGCACAGGAATAAAACTGAGTCACAGGTTTTTCAGCTTCAAAGACACTGATGTGATGCTGGTAAAGACCAGGCTTTGTTACCTTTCTATGCAGATTTGGCTGCATGTGGGATGTCAGTGCATTTGTCAGAGAGCTGCTTTGCAGCCAAGCAAGTGTGCATGACCAGTGCTTCCAGCTGTTTTGGGGTTTGTGGTTCAGTTGTCTGATCCTTTTGGATCAGTTTCCAAACAGAACCACTAGTTCAAGGACAGCCACTAGACTTGGTGTCCAAATGCATTGTGTCATGCCGTTTGGTTATCATGGGCGGCGCAGCTGCTTATGGAGCTCACAGTGCTAAACAGATGGTGTTTCTGCAAGAAACTTTCAGCTCCCTCCCAATGTGTATTTAAAGACCATAAGAAAGCAGGGTAATTTGTCTTTATTATTTCATCTAAAATTGAAAGCTGAAAGTGTAAATCCTTCCCTTGCTTTCAGAATTATTCAGGCTGCTAGGTTTTTCATGTGGTTGGTAGTGCTTACAGCAGTGCCTTGCAAGCATGTTGCATCTTTTTTGAATCCTGCAGAAAGAAGGATTGTTCATAGGAGGATTTTTAGAAGTTGACCTGCTGATTCTTCTTCCTTTAAATCATTTCAACTCTGGGAACAGTGTTTTCATTTGCACTTGCAAATTTGTTACTTGGGAAAATTGATGAGGAACACATTTCCCCAAAGTAACAGACTTGGACTAGAAAATACTTATTGTAAATTGTGTTGCATCTTTGACAGCTAATGCTTAATGTCTCTATTGCCAAAAGATACAAACCCTTTTACAGAAATATTTTGTCGTCTTCCCTTTAGCAGTTACATTAGCGCATGCTTTTCAGTCTCCAGCTTAAGTTCCAGTACATTTCTATTTGTTTGTGTTTCAGTGATTGGAGTACCTACGCGGGGGACAAGGCTGGCAACTGCTGTTGATGATTCAGTGGACAGCTTACTGCAGCGCATGGCACAACATGAAGGCCAGGCTACTTTGGACAAAACCATAGAAGCAGTCATTGCAAATGTATCTGTTCCACCATCAGCTAGTCCTGCTCGAAACCACAACAGGGAGAGGAGCCTAGGAAAACAGGACAGCCTCGTAGCTCCAGCAATTCCAAGCAGCTCCTGCAGTGATAGTATCTCACTTCTGTCAGACAGATTACCAAACAGCTATTCCCCACATCATCTGAAGAGAAGTGTGGTTGAAGCCATGCAGCGACAAGCTAGGAAAATGTGCAATTATAACAAGATCTTGGCAACAAAAAAAAATCTTGACCACGTCAATAAAATTCTGAAAGCCAAAAAGCTGCAAAGGCAGTCACGGACAGGGAATAATTTTGTGAAACGCAGGCCAGGTAGGCCCCGGAAATACCCAATGCAGGCTGTCGTCTCAATGCAAGCTTTCCAGGCAGCTCGACTGGTCAGTCAGGAGTTAGACAAAAGGGAAGAAAGCAGCAGTCCTTTACACCTTGGACCTGATACCATCACAGATGTAATTGAAGCTGTAGTGCAAAGTGTGAACTTGAATACAGATCACCGAAAAGGCTGGAAGAGAAAGAGGTGGCTTGCAGAGGAACAGGCCAGGAAACGACAAAAGTCTCTACCAGAAGAAGAACAGGAGAGCACAAAGAGGTAATTCTCCGTTAACCTCCGTTATATGTTGGCACTTACAACATTTCAGACCATCAGAGAATCCTACTCATACCAACTCTGCTCATTGCATTTGGTTTCACAAAGAAGTTTGTCGGTTTTAAGAAAGCTTAAGGGTCTTTCTAAGCTACCAAACATCACACCCTAAAATGTAATGGAATTGCAGGTAATCTAAAGCTTGTTTTTGTGCTCGTGTCTCAAGTGAAACATGTTTTCTGATTATCTCAATGAAAAATACATTTAATCTGCTGGTAACAAGTTTACTAATGAGGCACTTCAGCAAAGATCATCATGTGCTGAATAACAAACTATGGGTGCTACATGCTCCATGGGAACCTTAAGTGTGTGACTTCTATGCATGATAAGCAAATATTTGCAAGTGACACAATGTCAGGTGAGATCAACTGATACACAGCAAATAAAGAGTAAAACCAAAGCTGCAAATAGGAGTTACAATATGCACCTGTCTTAGGAGTGCAATCGCTGGTAAAGGAACACGCCAGAAGTCTCTGATTCAGTCTTCACATGCTTGTCCCCAAAGTCATCGGCATAAACAGATCAAGCTCTTTCAGAAGTCTTCCTTCCTGTGTTTTCAGAATAATTCTGGAAAATAATCATCCACTTGTGTTTCAGAAATTAATACTAAGATATAGACATTTAGAATTGCACAATTTTGCTGGAACTGTGTGTTCAAAGGATATATTGTATGGCTCTCCTGAAAGCTAAGAAAAGGTTTACCACGTACTATTTTTAGAGTACAAAAGCAGATAGTGTAAGTCACCTTCTAAATTACTGCACTAAGGCTCCAACCGGTAAATATTAGGAGTAATAACATTACTCTAAAAAGATTCTCCACTTTTTATGATTAACTACCACTTGATCATGATCATTGAGTTACATATTTAAATAGCTGAGGCACCTAGTAATTCAGAAACCTGGGCTTTTTATTTTGCTGCTGACCATGAAAAGGAATAATGACGTGGTAAGATAATGTTTATGGTAAGAAATACTGTAAGATAATCTTTACTTTTCCTTCCAGTTTTTCTGAGACAGCAGCTGAACCACCCAGTCCACATGATGCCCTTGGGAAACCACAGGAACCTGAAAACACTGAACAGCCTTTGCCTTCTCTTGCCCAGCGTGAGAAAAAAGCCCCTCGGCCCCCAAAGAAGAAGTACCAGAAGGCAGGGCTCTACTCTGATGTGTACAAAACAACAGAGTAAGTAATACCGGGGGAAAGTTGCTGTCTGATATTCCAGTGGAAACTGTCTTCTTTCAGCTAGAGCCATAAAGAGCTGCTACTAATAAGTAGCTGAAATAAAACCATCAACTTAATTCAAGCCTGTGAAAAATAACACACATGATAATTATCAGAATCTGACCCAGTGAAGATTTAAAATATAGCCCCAGTCAGAAAGCAGCCTCCAGCAGTCTGAAAGTGTTTCTGAGTATCGACCTTGAAGAAGGTAAGACAGCTGCTTTCTACAATCAAATGATCACAGTAGTAAAATTGCTGGCAGAGCTTGCGGTGTTCAGGAACCGAGTACCACGTCTACATAAAAGGGGCCATTACTTTTCTATTTTTATTGACTGAATGATGTTGAGTGGTCATCTTTGGTATGAAAGAATTTCAGGAACGCAGCCTGTTCATTTCACAGCTAAGTGAAGTTCATCTCCTTCGCTTTGTATGAGCTCTTTAGTGTAAAAATTGAGCGCTTCAGTGGTGTACGCTAGAAGGTGGGCATCTCCCGTTTCTGATAACCAGCTCGCTTCTGCTTCTCTTTGTAGTTACGTAAGATTTCTGCAGCCATTTGGACAATTGTGCTGAAAGTTAAGAATTTGCACTTCTCTTAAATATGATCTGTCAAATTAAAAAGAGGGAAGTTGTTCACCTTCTGACTCATCCTACTTTGTAGACCACTTAAGGTTACACAGACTGCTGGGAGGCTGCTAGCATAGTTTTATCTGCTGTTCTGGTCACTTTCCTTTGCATTGTAGAATGAGGGCATGAGTAAGGGATCAAGACTCTAAGGAAGAACAAAGATCAAGGTCTGATCAAAGTGCATCTGTTTCTAATAGTTAGAAAGCATGCTCTTTTGCAGCTCTGCTAAAATTTATAGTATTTGGATGTTCTGTCACAGGTATACACAGTCATGCAACACTCCAGTATTGCTTCTTAAAAACGAGGTGTGTGTGTTGCGTTAGGATGGGACCTGAGAATCTTTTACAATAAAACATCAGTGACATTGTCAGTCTTAGTCAGCCCCCAGAGAGAACCCTTACTTCATAGCCAGTAAGCAGATGTCATTTGAAAAACTGCATGAATACGAGAAACAAAAGTTGATGTTTGTGAGTGATGATGGAATCAAGGTCACTGCCATGGAGAAGGCCAGCACAAAGCTGACCTCTGCTTGCAATCCTCCCTCTCCCATCACATCTCATGTTGCATTTCCATGGAGGCTTGAAGAGTTCTGATTTGGTCTTCACATTGGTTCTTGCTCCACATAGCGAGTCCTTCCCTTGCACTGGTAATGATGTTTGTGATGAGCTGCTTGAGACTACTGAGGAAACTTTTCCCTATCAAGTAAGTAAATGCAGCCTACACAATCTGAGCTACCTTTCTTGATAGTATTTTGAACACTAATACTGAAACAAGGTATGGAGATGCATAATTGGGCAAGGACAGAACTGTGGCCATCTTGTTTTAGGTGTCCTGTCTTACACCAAGGTGCTGTGCAAAAGGCTGATCCCAGCATTTCATTTGTCCTGGCACTGGCTCTCTCCTTACTTTTACTGAGTTGATTCAGCAAACTAAATTGGCAATGTAGTAGACACTTTTTTATAATTAATTTTCTGTTAATTAAACTTGCTGTTCCAGTTCTTTTGCACTGTCAGATGTGTGCCAGTGCAAGAGGACATCAGAAGTTCATTTTATTATTCTAATAATTTGTATAACTTGCAGCTGTGTGAGTATGAAAATATGATCTTAGTTGAAAACAAAAATGCAGCTCTGTAATTGTACGGCACCCTCTAGTGATGATACAGTTAAGTGTCATCATTGTTTCAAAAACAGCTTCTGCATTCTCTAGTTGATATTGTACAAAGAGAAACAGAGACAAATGATAAGTGCAATTGCAGACATGTCACTCTAAAGGCCATTTTCTTACCCTACTGCATCTTTCTCAAATTATTCTAAGTGTCCTTAGAACAGATAAAGTAGTGGAAGTTTTACTGACGTTTATTGTCGGCTTCTCTCTAGATCAGTTACATCCAACTGCTAAAACAACAGCACAGAAAATATTTGTCATTTCATTGCTAGTTTAGTCTGCTGTTATAAGAGAGAGCTGTACATTAGTTTCTCTGCTGCCACTTGAGTTGTACAATTTGCCTAACCAGAATTTCACTCCAGCTGACCTTGATGTAGAAATTTTATTAAAACACAGTGAAGAAAGCTCAAACTTTGTAATTCCTTGCAAATGAGCTAAGAACAAAAGGAGTGATGTCTGAAGTTAGCCTCAGTTCTACCTCGATTCCCAAAAGTAGTTTTGTAGACAGCATTAGCTGTTACGTCCACATGAATTTTCCAGAATCCTCAACTCCCACTGGAAGAATCACACTGATCTTTTGCTGAAGAGAAGTTCAGTGTGTGGTTGCACAAGACTGCAGGTTTGAGAACAAAAGAAGATTGTGTACTGGAGTCACTATCTGTTTACCCAGTAGTAGCTTTCCTAGAGGAGTACAAAGTCTACTTCACCAAAGAAATTAAATAATTAAAAGTAAATTAGTATTTAACAAAAATATGGTTCTCATTAGGGAAATATCTGGCAAAGTTTTTCATATTGTCTGTGATTTTTATCAGCAATAAGAAATTCTGAGTTCTTGTTCCAGGAGTGTTGTCTGCACAATTGTGCTGTGATCAGTACTGAATTGCATCTCGCCTGGCGTACACATCACTGCAGTTTAGCACGGGCTTGAATGTGAGGTTTCCACCCATTTGCTCCTATCAGTGCCTTCCTTTTGCTGATGTTTGCAGAGCTGCAGGGTGAATCACAGTAGCTAATTGAATGCTTTAGAAGCAAAGCTGTAGAAAAAGCCTACAGAGACCGAGAGTCTGTGTTGCCAGAGCCATCTGTGGTGAGGAGGCAGACCAAGGTGGAGCAGGGGAGTTGATGTGCAGGTCAGGATCAGGCCCAGTGACAATGACCAGCGTCAGATGCAGTCCAGGGATGGCCAGAGAGGTGCAGGCTACAGCCGCGGAGGCAGCACAGGGCCCAGCCCACATCCTCAGCCCTCATGGCTGGGCTGGAGGTGGGTGACATGCAGCACAGGCCTGGCAGGGACCAAGTGCCCAGGGCTTGAACATAACCAAATCTCCTGGGGCCGTGGGTGCAGGACCTGGGGGAAGCCCCTTGCGAGGCTGCTCAGGGTCACAAAGGGCTGGTGGTAGCACTCGGCCACCCCCTGGGAGCTTCTGCGAGGCTGTTGGCGTGCCTTAGCAAAGGGGAATGGAGGGCTCTGTCCACCAAACAGAACCTGAATTGCCATCCCAGAAACCCCAGCCCAAAAGAAGAGCTTATTTTCTTCCTAGTGGGGCTGCATGGGCCTGCTAATATGGACCTTTTCTCAACGTTGTGGAGAGGCCCCTTTTAATCCAAGTGGCTTTTTTTTTTTGGCGTGGCATTTATGTTTATAAAGCTCTCTGTCTATCCTTGATTACTTTAGCATAGTCTCCTTTTTTATTGAATACTTATTTCATTTTAACTTCTGCGATTTCAGAAGGAAGGGGTGAGAAGTATTGGTGACGTTGGTTCAGCTTATTGATTTGTCATGACAATTCTGAAATGCCTCTAACAATACTTCATCACTGTGTTTGGGAGAAAAATAAAATAGGTGCTTTCCCATTGTTCTTTGTGACAATGCCTAAAGAGCTTTGTGTTACACTTTGTGTTTTTAACTAGATGCTTTCTCTGCTTCCTTCTCCTACTAGTTTCCTCCTTACAGTTCAGTTGCCACTGAGTAGGTGGGTGTTAAAGGGTGCGTGTTTGGCTGGAATTAAGTTGTACCTTCCTATGGAATGGTTTTCCGTTTTTCATTTTTTTGCCTTTAATTTAAGGATTTGCTTGCCTCTTGAGAATGGAGGTTCACACTTTGCCTTTTCAAAATGCTTTTCCTTTTCCTCTCGATAAGAACTTGCCTTCCAGGTCTTGTAAGTAGTTACTGCAGAGTAACTTTCTTTGCAAGTCTTAGTGATTCAGTGCAGCACAACTTGATGGAAGACCTTACTCCTAAACAAATAAAACAAATGCCTGCCATTAGTAAACAGAGGGTCATAATTAATATTAAAAACAGTAACCTTTATTATTTGAGAGAATGCTGCTGCTTTTTGATTAGGATAGCTCGACAAAGTATACTTCAGTTTGCAATTGCTGTATTTATGTAAAGAGCAAGCAGTAGCTTTGTGCTGGTGATACATTCTGGACCATGAAGCACCGGACTGGAAATAGGTGATCTGTGTTTTAACCTTCCTTCTGTCCTACACTGTGACCTGGAGCAGGCTAACCTCTCCTTCTGGTGGTGGAATACCTATGTGCCTTAAAAAATGAAGATAATAGTTTTCAGATGTGTTGTGCTCAGATAGTCCCATTTCATTTTAATAATAGACTGTAGTGAGCTGCCAAAACAGTCTTTCAGAGAAGACTGCAAGTTGTCTTTCATTCCAGATCTTTGAATCAAGGTGCAGTGGCTTTATGGAATGCATCCTCTGAATACAAAATGTAGGGATTGTTTGGCTAGAGAGAGAAACTCGACTGAGTTCAAGCGTATGACGTTATATCAGAAGTCAAATTAATTTACTGTAAAAATATCTTTTGATCTTAAAATCCATCTCATTACCGTGTGTATGTATCTGCCTGTATATGTGCATTAGGTTAAACGCAAGGGTATTGTAGTAACTAGAGCCCTAACACATAATGCTATTAAAAGCACGGTACTTTAATGAAGAGTACATGCAGCATCTAATTCAGAGCCCTCATTTCAGCAGTATGCCTTAATTTCTCTTTCACTATCTAAAATTTAGTTAACTTTATATATTTTGAGAATAAATATTAGCAATCCAGAAGGGATTACAGGAGTGTGCAGACCACATTCAGTTGTATGTCCAGTTATTAAACATGAATCGCTTAAAAAGCTTAGTAAACTTTAATAGGCTTTAATAACATTTTTATCTTTGGTATATTTAACATTTAGATGTCTCTTCTGAATGTTGCAGAGCTACGGTACTAAGTATAACCACATCAGTTTTTTCTTTCCATGCTTTCTTTGTCAGTAGCCAAAAGGAGGTGTTTAGAAAAGACAGGGTACTGAGCTAGGTGGTTTGACATCTGCATGATCCATACAACCATTCTTACTTCATGTTCCTGTTTTTTTTCCTTCTGTATAGGGGCTATCTTGTTGCTTTTTTAGCTCTGGTTTCTGTTCTTTTCCTGCTTTTAATGATAAATAGCCTACTAAAGGAATAGAACCTGAACATTTCTTCTCAGCAAAGTAGGAAAGCAGGCACTATATATGTATAACATGTCAAATACCTAAGCAAACAACATTGGATATGAATTAAGATTGTTTTATTCTTGTGATCTTAGTTATTACTTATCTGTTCCGTACTACAAATTTAAAGTTGATGGTGTCCCATCAGGTGTTGCCTACTTAGAAATTACGGGGGAAAAATCAAATCACCAGTTTTGAAGCAAATATTTGCCAAGCAACCTGGAAGTTAATTTTTTTGGCCATTCCTATTATTATTCTCTTGCTCGATGTTCTAGATATTCATGCCTTAATAAAACAGAAAATACGTTTTTTTTAACAAATGTCAGAAATGTGCCTCATTCTGATTTTTTGTTGTTGTTGCTTTCATCTGTCGTCCACAGTCCGAAGAGCCGCCTCATACAATTAAAGAAAGAAAAGCTGGAGTACACTCCTGGAGAGCATGAGCATGGACTGTTTCCAGCCCCTATTCATGTTGGTGGGTAATTCACATGTTTTAATTGTTGGGAAACAAATATCACTCTTAGGTGACATTGAAGTACTCTGCTTCATAGTCTTTCTGTTTCTCTCCCTTTTCTTCTTTTTTATTTTATGGCATTGTCAGGTTACTCATATCTTTCAGCATATGAACTTTGTCAGAAGTCGTACTCATCCTTCTGTGTTTTTCAGTGCACAAGTTTGACTCGAGGCTTCCTTGTTGCTGTTTGACCTTTGCTCTCATTTTTTTATTTATCATAAGAAAATATCAGTCTAGTTTTAAGCACGCTTTAACTGCCATAATGTTTTAGCTTAAATGCAGTACAATAGCCACCTTTTCAAACTAATACCACAGTAGAATAGCCAGAGATTATGATTACTGTTTCTTAAATCTCAAATGCTAAGCAAACGATACATTCCCCCATAGGATAAATATGAGAAGTAGAACATAAATGAGGCCTGGGTCTTGTCTCTGCCCTCTGCATAAGGAAATTATGACCTGTGGGTAGCATGAGGACTTAGAACTTGTCGTGTCCCATGATGGCGTTGCCAAGTCCAGTCCATTTGACTGAACTGCCTGGGGTTGATGGTTGTGAACTCTCAGACTGAAGTTTTTGCAGTTCATGCTGTTTCCCAGTACAAAACAAAATTGATTTATTATTTTTAAGGTAACTTTTTCCTCCCCTAAAATGCTGCGATTTTTCACTTCACGCACTGTCATGCAAAGTGATTTGAGAAATTTTACATTGTTCAGAGGGAGTATTTATCCCATCAGATACAAATGTTTAATTGGTTTGTCATCTTAAACTGAACCTTTTTGCTCCATTCACAACTTTCCCAGAGAGGCAATACCAGCTGAAGAGTTTGAAAGATCTGTTTGAATCAGTGAGCATAAACATTTAAGAATCAGTTTTCAGAACTGAAGGTGTTAATTCAAATTGACAAGAACATGACCTTTCTCAATTCATTTTTGAATTAGGTCATATAACTCTGCTGCACGACTGAACCATCTGTTGGGATGCTCAGGTTCAGTTTGCAGTGCAATGATCCTGTTCTCTTCCTAGGGCCATGACCTCAAGTTTGTTTGTACTAGCAGACACAAACAAGCTACTGCAATAAAGATAAGGCTGTTTTAATTGCTCTGTATTGGGTAGCTGGAGAGTAGTTCTAACTGCAGAGCAGAGTTACAAGGTTTAGGACTGTGCCAGATAACTGTACTAGTGCCTACTTGATGAGGGCTGGAAGGACATTCCACATACTGCAGGCACGGTGCCAGGGCACTTGAAAGAGCCTTTTGTTTCGCCTGGTGAGGTCATAGAAGTGAAAGCAAATTCCCGGCAGATTTAGCTCTTTCCTGGAACCTGCTATGGATGAATAAAGCATTGAAAATAAAAAGTAATTTAGGAGTACATTGTAAGGAAAACAGCACAATTTTAATTTCCACTTGTGAGGGTATGCATGTGAATTTACACAAAATCGCAGACTATTGCTGGAGGAACATAAAGGCATTTATTACCATTTAGAAAACCTGGGAAAATCCAACATGAGACTGACACCTCATCTTTAGTCACTCTTCTCACTACAATTTTGTGACAATTTTCCAACAACATGCCAAGAGTACTTCTTAGCTAGAAGTAGCCTAGCACTTGTGTCAAGCCTCAGGTCTTAATATTAACAAAGCATTTATTGAGTCAGTTTCCTTCCTTTAGGAAAAGATTGGTGTGATAGTAAGTTTTGGAATAAAGACAAAATCTACAGTGAAAGCAGTGTTTCCTGTCTAAAAAGTTTCAAATATTGCTGAAAATACAGATCATCTTGAAGTCATTCTGAAACAATTAGGAATGTCTTTGTCAAGTCTGAATTAGTTTGGTAAAGGTTGTAGGAAAAGGTTTGGAAACTTCTCAAAATTCAAAATCTGTTTTCTAAGTACGCTACTGTGATTCACCACCTTGTATGAATCACATATGCAGAGTTTTTGTATATGTGTTTGATCTCTGTGATAAATCATTTTAGTATGTACACAGTTGAGGAGAAAGCGTCTCCTTTGTTTGGGATTGCTGCAAGGAGTTAGCAGTGTCTCAGTATGACACAGAGGCATCTTCAGTTTTGTCAATTATTTGCTGTTCTGTAACTCGCATTCAGTTAACCCCTCCTGGACAAACACCTGCAAGGTTCCTGGCAGGACTCTTCAGATTTTAACTGTAACTGTTAAAGTTTAATGACACCCTTAAAGTTCAGTCATCAAAGCAGAATGCAGCTCTAACTCAGCAAGCGCATCTCATTTCTGAGACAGAAGCTTGCTTGGTGTCTATACAGCTTTAAACCTCAGTGCAAAACCAGAGCAGAATGCAAAGGCTAGCAAGATGGAATGCTCTTTCCTGTGCTTGTCACTAATAAATAAAATGTTCTCGGAAGATTCTGCTATTCTGCCTTTTTGACTTTCAGACATGGAGAGGCCCTATCAGAATTCTGGCAGTGTGCCTAGGAGCAGTCCTTTTGCCCCTTGGGGATATGTGAATATGAGTGTGTACAACTTATAAACCTTTTTGTTTCAGGGAAGTATCTCAGACAAAAGAGAATTGACTTCCAGCTGCCTTACGACATCCTCTGGCAGTGGAAACACAATCAGGTACAAGATAAAAAGTTACTCGTTGCCAAGATTATGATTGGAAGTCTTGGAAAAAAAAACAGCAGAATTCTTGCATGAAAGCTATGTTTATATATTCTATGTATTAATGAATATTCTTATTGCTGCCACTGGGTGAGGAAAAAAGGATTTGCATATGTATTAAATGTGAATAGTTTCCATTATTCTATCTCTTACAAAATAGCAATCCTATAGGTTTCTGCCAAAAAAGTCATTAATTTTGCTGCAGACTTTTATTTTGGTAGTGTGCCTGCTTTCTGCAATGATCTTGTTTTAGACACGCCTCAGGAGAATTCAGATGTACTGCCAACAGCACAGAGAAATTTCAGGCCTTATTTTTCTTGGATCGCTCCCAGCAGAGTGGAATTTATTTTTCACTTGCAAGCTGAAATTTTCGTACTGAGGAAAGAAGAGAAAGTGTTTAACAGTCGCATTCTTTTTAAAGAGCTTTAAATATGTGCAAACCTAAAAATAGGATTTTTTTTTTTTCCCTGAGAAGTTTCCACCAAGTGATTTAACACAGGATTTAATGCTGGAAGGTAAATCTGTCCCCAGCTGTGCAGCAGGAAAGTGCTCTGAGACATGTAACTTAAGGATGTGAATGAGCAATACAAATTCCCAGGTGGTTGTGGCTCCAGCTACCTTTTGAAATACCACCAAAATGTAATCTTAAAGTAATGATAGCTGTTGACATTTCAGCTGAGGACAGTTTCTTGACATGTACTGAAGATTGCCTACATCTGCCTGACTTAGCTGTTCAATATTGCATAAATAATGGATACGTATGATCTATTTCCTTGACATTTTCCATAGCTATCTAGAATATTGAAAACCATTACAGAATAGTCTTGTTTGTACAACATTTGTATAGTTTGTACAATGCCTGTCTGCTGTGTATGTTACTGATGGAAGGCCATTAGTGCAATACATAGGTTATATATGTAATAATTTGAAATTATTCCTTAAAGCTTGTCTGAAAGAATTTCCCTTTTCCCTCCAGTCATCTGCATCTGCAGAGGACACTTTTCTAATTAGAAGATGAATCTTCATTTCTCGTGGTTGTTACCTGTAGTCACAGTTTTGATTACCACCTTAATTTTACTTTTTCACTTTTTTTTTAAATATTGGCATGTGATAATTCCACCAAAGACACTTTCTCCAAAGTAGTTTTAAATAATTATTCTTCTTTTAAATATTGGGGGGAAAAAAAAAAAAAAAAAAAAGCATTGCTCAGAATAATCCCCAAATAGTTGGTCCTCATGATAACATCTTGTTCTGTTCAGATGTTATGGAGGGAAAAAAGCAGTATGTTAGAAAAACTTCTTAGCTACTTCATTAAGCATAACTTATACTTGATTGGAAACTTCTGTGACCTCTTTCTAAATGTAATCTGGGCCTAAAGAAGAGAAAGCAGATATATTTCATAGAATCAAATTATGTAGTAATGATTACAAAACCTTTACATATTAACAGGACAAAATTTCCCTGATTCTTTGGAATAACCGATGCAGTTATGCAATGTATTAAAATTTTCTTTCTCTTTCTTTTAGCTGTATAAAAAGCCAGATGTCCCACTTTATAAAAAAATCCGTTCTAGTAAGTAAAATCTTATTGTTACTAAAATGTATAATGAATTTTCATAACACTCCTCCTTTCTTTTGTGCTCTTTATCCTAACAAGACACTTCCAACTTCTTTTTTTGCTTTATGTAATTGGAATGAAAAATTTCTAGATAGTTACATTTTTCACCTGGCAAGAATTTCCCTCCTCTCCTTTTCTTTTCCCCTCCCCTCTATAGATGTCTATGTGGATGTCAAACCTCTTTCTGGCTATGAGGCCACTACCTGCAATTGTAAGAAACCAGATGATGACAACGGAAAGGGCTGCGTGGAAGACTGTCTTAACAGGTTAGAAACAGGTTGACTGACTATAATAAGAGAATTTCAACATACGTATTATTTCACATAAACTAATAATATTTTAAGAAAAGAGTTGTGCTGAATGCAAACCTGTTAAAAAAAAAAAAAAAGTTTTGTTAAAGAGCAAACATTGTAACTTTCTGCTGAAGGTATTCCTCTACCTTTTCTTCAGAGGAATGTCCCAATAAAAGCTACATTTTGCTCTTTGAATATCAGTGAGAGCCAACGTATGAACTGTTGTGTGAATTATCTTGTATGAAAACAAGAACCATTTTAATTATTAAAAAACTTTTACTTAACAGAAGAAGGTTTTTTGCTTGTGTGATAGTGTAAAGCATATTCTATTTGTCTTCCTTCAACTTCTTTGTTCTTTATTTTAGGATGATCTTTGCGGAGTGTTCACCAAACACCTGCCCTTGTGGTGAACAGTGTTGTAACCAGCGGATACAGAGGCACGAATGGGTGCAGTGCCTGGAAAGGTTCCGGGCTGAGGAGAAAGGATGGGGTATTCGTACCAAAGAACCCCTGAAAGCAGGACAGTTTATCATTGAATATCTGGGAGAAGTTGTTAGTGAGCAAGAATTCAGGTAGAAATACTTATTTGCTATTTTAGCATGTAAGGCTCAGTAAATGACTTTAGCATCCATTATAATTGTTGGGAAATCCTTAGACAGAAATGAATGGGAAATAAAGGAAAGAAAAAAGAATCCTCTTCTGGTCACTGCCACCAGAAGGAAGGCTTAGAATTCAGCTTTCTTGATCAACCAGCTTTTTCTCAGTCAAATAGAGGAGTGATTAATGTATGGAATGCGACATCGGCTCTGTAAATGCCAAATGCCACAAGTGAATGTGAATTTGATATGATTATGAGAACTGTGCAGAATTTGAATTGTGAAAAATAGAATTGAGGGGGCAGAATGGGGCAGAAAAAGAAATGAGCTTTCGCAGATAGGTATGAAGACAAAAGAACAAGTGGGAGCACTAATACCTAATGAAAGAAATAAATTATAAGTCTTGTTAACTACATAACATCAGAGGATAATTTAGTTTGGCGAGACCTATGTGCTTCTCTTAGAGCTCCATCAGAAGGCAAATCTGATCTCCTCATACAGAGGTAACTGTTGACACAACTGACTCTCTTGTCACTGTTGCTCTCTTGCTAAAAAGAAGCAGCTGTAATCCATGGATGTAACTGCAAAAACTGTGTCCAACCCCAGATAATGAAAGGGAGGAGCTGAATGTTGTACACATGCATACATATACACATCGAAGAATGTATACTTGCATTTTCTCTTCCATACACAGGTTATCAACATGAAATGTATACAAATAATCTGCAGAACCCAAAAGGGAGCATTCCAGAAGAGCAAATTTCTAAATTCTAATCCAAGCTCTGTCAGTGGCCTTGACTTATAAAAATAGGTATTATAATGGTTTTCCTCCGTCTCTAGGTGTACAATTCTATAAAGTATAAAAATTACAATTGTTTTTCTTCAAAACCCTCTCTCAGAATTCTTGAATGTGCTATTACTATGTTACTCCCTGTATGCTTTGCAGCAAGAAGGAGAATCACAAGTAACTTTCCTGTGTTGCTTCATAGGAACCGGATGATTGAACAGTACCATAATCACAGTGATCATTACTGCCTGAATTTAGACAGTGGAATGGTGATAGATAGTTATCGTATGGGCAATGAGGCTCGTTTTATCAACCACAGCTGTAATCCTAACTGTGAGATGCAGAAATGGTAAGAAAAATATATTCTGTTTACTGGGAGACTGGTATGGCAGTGGCTAAAATATAGATAACCAGATCATCTAAGAGAATCTGATCTAAAAATAGGGGAATCGAGCTGAACAGTGTAAAAAATATTTACTATCATGCTCGCATTGCAGAAGAGAAATATTGTTTCCAAGTGGACGTTTTGGTGACAGGATCTAAGTTTTCTGGCAAGGCAAATCCAATATTTTTGTTTGTCGTGCTGTTAACCTGCTACAAATTTTGAAGACTAGGTAATGCCATAAAATAATTGCTGTGTATATTCTTTCCTTATGGTGTTGTGGGTTAATCCCGGTAGGCAGCTAAGCACCACACAGCTGCTCACTTTCTCTTCGCACCCCTGGTGTGAAGGACAGGGGAAGAGTAAAAGCAAGAAACCTTGTGGGTAGATATAAAATTGTTTAATAACTAAACTGGGAGAAGACAGAGAGAAAGAAAACAAGACAAAGCAAGTGATGTAAAGGTAATCACTCACCACTTCCCATGGGCAGGCTGATGCCCAGCCTGTTTGCTAGCCTAACCTTCTGAACACCCTTCACTCCCTTTTTATTGCTGAGCATGACATTATATGGTGTGAAATATCTTTGGTTATTTCAGGTGATCTTCCTGGTTGAGTCCCCTCCTAGCCTCTTCTGAAACACACACATATGCACATGCACACACACACCATCTATTCACTGTAGTGTCAGAGTGAGAAACAGATAAGGTCTTGGCATTATGCAAACGCTGTTCAGCAACAGCTAAAGCATTGGTGTGTTATCAGCATTATTTTGGCACCAGATCTACAGCATGGCACCTTACAGGGTGCTGCAAAGAAGCTAAGTCCGTCCCAGCCAGACGTCTGCAATTCAAATATGTTTTTAAAGCATATGAACAGGGGAATGGTCTGATTTCAGCATACCCTGTGTCATACCAGTACTATGTTAGCAGAATAAATTGAGTGCCAGGCTAGTAGAAAGGGCTTCTGAGAAATTCATAGTGAAAAAGCAAATGGTTGTAATAGGTATCAGCTATAGTGGTAGTACAGCATGGAAGCTTGTGATTCTCGGGTAATTCTAGTAGTTTTAAGCAATAGTAATTAAATTTAAAATATTAGAATCCAACAGAAAGAATCAGAGAGACAGTAAATTTTGGTGCATTTTGTGAACTGAGGTGAAACATTCAGTGTAAGCTCTTGATTTATGGCGAGGGTTGATAAGTGGGTCAGTCATATTAGCTAATACAGTTTGTAGCTTCTCTATTTGTAGCACAACTTCCTGCTCTTTGTAAACATAGCATTGATTTTTGGTGGCTTTCAAAGTTTGTTGTAAGAGACAGAAAAAAGAACAGGTCAAATGAAGAACAAGAGTACTCCTGAGCATGGCAGAAGTATTGTTTCCTGTCTCCAACACTTCCACTATGTGGACAAAGACAATTTTCATTTTAATTATTTGGAATATTTCATTATATTTTCCCTGCAGGTCTGTTAATGGTGTTTACCGGATTGGATTGTATGCACTTAAAGACATGCCTGCTGGTACTGAATTGACTTATGACTACAATTTTCACTCATTTAATGTTGAAAAACAGGTAAGGATCACAATGCAAGACCTTGAAAAAAATCACTAAAGACAAACAGTTCAGTAGAGTTGAAGCAAAACCCATTGTGTTGTATTTAATAGAACGGATTTTATTGCTGAGTGATAATCCAAGTGTTTTGGATTTTATTTAAAGTAACTTTTCTTTTTTCCAAAGCAACTCTGCAAGTGTGGTTTTGACAAATGCAGAGGAATAATTGGAGGTAAAAGTCAACGAATGAATGGACTTGCAAGCAAAAGCAACCAGCCTGTGAGCACTCACAGAAGGACTGGACGGTCAAAAGAGAAAAGGAAGTCAAAGCACAAGCTAAAAAAGAGAGTAAGTAGTAAAGACATCTTCTTTCATGGATAAAAGTTAGTAAGAAATCAGTTTATGACACCATACTAAAAAAAGTGTAGAATCACACAATATCCCGAGTTGGACCCATGAGGATCATCAAGTCCAACTCCTGGCACCGCACAGGTCCACCCAAAAGTTTAGACCATGTGACTAAGTGCACAGTTCAATCTCTTCTTAAATTCAGACAGGCTTGGTGAAGTGACTGCTTCACTGGGGAGCCTGTTCCAGTGTGCAGCCACCTTCTCGGTGAAGAACCTCTTCTGATATCCAGCCTAAATTTCCCCTGCCTCAGCTTAACACCATTCCCACGGGTCCTATCACTGGTGTTTATGGTGAATAGGTCAGCTGCCTCTCCACTCCCCATCGTGAGGAAGTTGTAGACTGTGATGAGTAGTATTTTAAACATAAAAGAAATGCTACGGTTTCTGTCTCAGAAGCTATTGGTTCGCTAGGTTCTTGGCACAGTTTTTCCTGTCTATCAGAATGATCTGTTTTCCAGAGGGGCCACATGCCAGAGGAACCCAGTGAAAGCGTGAACACACCAACAAGGCTGACACCACAGCTTCAGATGAAGCCCATGTCTAACAGAGAAAGGTAGGGAATGATTTCAGTGGTGGTGGTGGTGGTGTTCTTTACCTCACAAATTGAGGGGCAGTGCAAATGTTGAACTGATATTTTCTAAGAGGTAGGGCATCGTTGAACTGTCTGAGTAAGAAGTTCTTGGTTCTTCTTTAACGAGTTAGGGTGGTATTTCTCATCACTGACGTGAGAAGCTTACGTCTGAATATCTCTTTTTTGCTGTGTTAAGGTATTAATTATAGAGAAGCTGATTTCTGAATGCTGTTTTTTTTTAATTTATATAGAAATTTTGTGTTAAAACACCATGTATTTTTGGTACGAAACTGGGAAAAGATTCGACAAAAACAAGAGGAAGTGAAGCATGTCAGTGATAATATCCATACTGCGTCGTTATACAACCGCTGGAATGGAATCTGTCGGGATGATGGCAACATTAAATCTGGTAAGGCCAGCACAGGTTCCTCATGTTGCTACTCTTTTCCTTTGAGATCCTATGTGATATGTCCAAGAAGAACTTAACTTTGCTTTACATACAGAACTTAGCCTTCCTACAGGATCAGTGTATCTATTGTAATGCACACAGGGAATGCCCTACAGATAAAAAATATATATCTGTGCAGTTGTGTATGTATGCTCTTGTATTTACATAGCAGGGTAAGACAGACTTTTTTATATTTTCTATGTATTTCTGCATTAGGGGATTCTGCAATTTCCTCTGAAATAATTAATGCTTTTTTCTTACGAATTATGCCTTTAGAGAAGAAAGCATTTTGGCATTCAATTTTGGGAATGGGACAAAACATAGGTATTGGAATTAATGTATTAATACTGTTTCAAAATAGCACTTTGTTCATAGGACCATAATCTTCACTGCTGTGCAGGATTTGGTCCCCACTGTAAGGTACACAATAAGGTGGGAAATTAGTAATTTGAGTAAATTTAGTGACGTGCTATGTTTGCTCCAGCAACATAAAATACTTTGGTAACCATCTTAACAATTTGGATGACCTATAAGCAGTGAGAGCCTACGTGTGAAAATAATCTTTTACTGTTATAGTAGCTTTAAAAAAAGTTAATTTTAATAATTGGTGATGGACTTGCTGGATCAGAAAAGACAATGTAATTTGATCTTCAAGTAAATTTTTGTTTTGGCATAATTCTTTTTTGCCCTCTTTCAGACGTCTTCATGACCCAATTTTCAGCCCTTCAGACCGCCCGCTCTGTGAGAACACGGCGCTTGGCTGCAGCTGAAGAGAATATTGAAGTGGCTCGTGCTGCCCGCCTAGCACAAATCTTCAAGGAAATATGTGATAGCATTATATCCTACAAAGGTGAAGGTGATGTGACACTCCTGAAAAATCTCCACAGAGATGTTTTTCAGCCTCTGGAACAATGAACTCTTGAATACGAAATAATAGAAAAAAATAGTTTATGTCAGGACTTTAAATAACTTCTTGTGTTGTTTTTTTTTTCTCCTTTCTCCTGCTACCAATGTTATCCTCAACCCCTTCCTCTGACATCAGAATCTGAAGGTGTTGCTATGCTTTTAAACTGATTTTTCAGTAGTTTAGCAAAATGGTACAATTTACTGAACTGCAAGGAAACTGTCCTCCATTTTGATATATCCAGAGTACAGCAACCAGCTTCTTGAAACAAACTCCATTTCAGTTCCCCGATACCAGAAGAGCCTTTCTTTTAAACATAGATAGAATATAGTTAGTTTTAGTTACTTCTTTTTTAAAGTTTTATTCAAGTAAGTGATGCTAAACTGTGTGTTCCCGTTACAGATTCCTCCAGGCAGGCTCTTGCAGCTCCTCTCCTCAACCTACCCCCAAAGAAAAAGTAAGTATATGCTTCTCAGAGCAACCCATGGTTTTCTATAAGGGATTTGCATACATTTGAAATGCTGGTGAAATTGACATTCTGCATACGTTCCCATTTTAGAAATGCAGACTATTATGAAAAGATCTCTGACCCGTTGGACCTTGCCACCATTGAGAAACAGATCTTGACTGGCTATTATAAAACTGTGGAGGCTTTTGATGGAGACATGCTGAAGGTCTTCCGGAATGCAGAGGTGAGGCTCCCTCTGGCCTTAAGGGTGTTGTGTAGAATCTGGGAATATATCCTAGCTTAATGCTCTTGCTGACTTAGAGTAATTAAAGAAAAAATATTTTAGAGAAGGGGAACTTCTGATAATCCTTTTCTGATGAACAGACATTGATTATTAATGTACTTCAGCTTATTCTTAGTGCTTTTGTTTGCCTTAGGTCAGACAAATAGAAAGTAAAGAACATGCACCAATAGCTAGCCTAATGAAATTTCAGTACTTTGGGGGAGAAGTAAATTGTCCTTTAGTGTCATACATTAAGATACATGGACCTGCGGTTCAAAGTAAAGGAAGTAGGTGTACAGTCATGTTACCACATGGGTGGATGCACCTTTTCAAGAGTGTGCACAAACAAGAGAAATGCGCAAAAACATGGAACCTGCAGGGGGAAACCAAACACATACAAAGGTTTTTTGTTTCTTTGTTTTGTTTTTGTTCAGAAATACTATGGCAGAAAGTCTCCAACTGGGCGTGATGTATGCCGGCTACGGAAAGCATATTATAATGCTCGTCATGAGGCATCTGCCCAAATTGATGAAATAGTGGGAGAAACAGCAAGTGAAGCTGACAGCAGTGAGACATCTGTCTGCGAAAAAGAAAATGGTCATGAGAAGGACGAGGATGTGATCCGTTGCATTTGTGGCCTTTACAAAGATGAAGGACTCATGATCCAGTGTGAAAAGTGCATGGTGAGGCAGGGGAACACAAAATGGAGCTCTTTCTCTATTCACTATAACCAGTGGAACTTCTACCAGCAGCCTCTGCATCACTAATAATAGCCTAAATTACCTCTTCAGAACTTCGTTTCCTCTCCAGAAGAATTGAGAGATTTTGTTTTCAAAGAGGAAATGCAATTTGCATTTCTGTATAGAGTAGCTAGCACTTCCTGAAACTGCCAGAAACTCCTGTCTTTGGCTGTGCAGAATTTCAACAATTACGGGCTTTTACATAAAGAGTTGCATGGAGATCTTACCTGTCTTCTTAAGAAGTATGAAATAGTTCAGAGAAAGTCTTGAATTTCCTTTGTGAAGCTTATTTTAATGCTTTCCTTAATACTTTCTCAAAAAGTATGATTTATAAATAAAATATATCACAAGAATTTCTAATTGGGATGCATCTATTTTTCTAGGTCTGGCAGCATTGCGACTGTATGGGTGTGAATTCTGACGTTGAACACTACTTGTGTGAGCAGTGTGAACCTCGATCTGTGAACAGAGTAAAAAATACTTCTTCATTACTACAGTTACAAATTGAAGCAGTGCTTTCATTTATATTTAGTGATGTTGGCAAGGCCATTGTGTGATTCTTACTTTATAATGTAGTTTTCTTGGATTACATTTAGTCATGTTAAGTGTCAGTTCTTCTGTAGCAGTGTCTGCATATTTCAAAAAGGATGTCAAACCCGTATCAGTTCTGATTATGGTGGCCATCTTAACATTTCCTTTCTTTTTCTTTTTTCCTCCAGGAGGTTCCCATGATTCCTCGTCCCCATTATGCCCAGCCTGGCTGCGTTTACTACATATGCTTGTTACGGGATGACCTATTGCTGCGCCAAGGTATGTGCTTACTCTGGTGCCTACTATGATTTCCATCAGATAATAGTACACAGATTTCTGGCATCGCCTTGTTTCAAGTGTTTTTATCTTTTTAGAAGTAGAAAGCTGTGCCCTGTGCTAGCATGGGGGTGACACATAGTAAGGAACCTGAGTTCTCACAGACTGGTTGACAAAGAAATGTTAATTACCTTTAACACAGATAGGTTTCTGCTTCTGGCCAAAGAAGAAAGATGTAGAGTCAGCATCCAGTAGTTAACATTTAGAAGTAAAGGCAAAGAAGTTCACTAATTATTTTTTTTTTAACCTCATTCTACCGATACATTCAAGGTTAGAAAGAATCTTATATTATTCTTAAGATAAATGCTCTTGAATGAATGAAACCAGTTGGCATGTTTGCTGGGGAGAAATAGGAATCTTCAGGAAAGTGGAGAATTAAAAAACAAAAACAAGGAACAGTGCATTCGTTATCCTCTGCAGCTTTCTAGAATTTACATTCCCTTATTCTTTCTCAACATTGCTCTGCATTCTCTGTCTTGTCTCTAGCTCAGCCATTTGGTGTTCCCATCTCATGTTTTTTTGCTGGGTTGCCAGCTGGAGAATAGCTGTCTTTCTAGGGTTGCATCAGTATTTCTATAATCTGTTTAATTTAGTTATGTTTTAGCTGTTTTTGTGTCAACTTTCAGTCATTTATAGTGTTAAGGTCGTTTTTGTCATGACAAAACCACATATCTCTAATTCTATACGGCTTGATTGGTGATTAATTAGAAAAATGTTAGCTTACATGGCTAAACCCTGTGTATCATTAGCAGAGGAAAAAGAAGACTGAACTGCCACCAACAGTTAGTCCCCAACAGTGACTGTGCAGTTACAGGGGATAGATTGAGCAAGGCTATGCCCAGAAGATGCTAAGAAGTAATACACATTACAGTAGAAAAAGGGAAAAAAACATGGATTCTTTGCTGAGTTCTCCACCAAAGGTTCTGAAGCATGTTTGTGTATAGTAATTGCTGCGATTCAGTTGCAGAGTTGAAACAGTCTTTTTCTGTCTCTGGTTTCCATAAGGTCATGCAATTTGCAGCTACAAGGCAAAAGAGATCGTAGTGACCATCAGGCCTGCAGTTGCAGTATGCATAGACTATGACATTTTTCCTGCATGTTGTGTGTTAGGAAGAGGCTGATCTTGTGATAAGACTGAAAAGGTTTATGACAGGATAGCATTTCTTTATGTCAGTCTGCCTTCACTGCCAGGGAGTTGCCTGAACAACTGAATTAGTCTATCTCCTAGTTCCAAGCTTGGGAACTCCTCATGTTTTCAATGAACAAGGCTGAAAAGCTTTCAACTGCCTGATGTGTGAGTGCACATTTCACTGTGATTGAATCCCTATAAATAAGTGAGGGCTCTTCAGTTAGAGGACCTCTTAAAGTCTTACTCTTTAAACATTGCAGCTATCACTAATTTGTCCATACTATCCTTATAAAAACTTATTTTGTTACATGTCCTGCCATAATTTATCTGGATTTGTTACATGTTACTATTTTCAGTGTGGGCATGCAGTTCAAGTTATGTTTAGTTCTTTGCTAGTGAAGTTTTTTCTGAAAACGATGAGGGTCACCTTTCCTTCTTTTACTGGCTCTGGATTGGTTTTGCATCACTCTGCAATTCAATGTTAGGTAGCTCTGTCATGTTAGTTTTAATGAAACCATTTACTCCTCTATTTTTGGTGTGCTGGACTGATGAGAAGTTACAGGTGTGCATTTTGTGCCTATTGCCAGGTGATTGTGTTTACCTGATGAGAGACAGCCGTAGAACTCCAGATGGACACCCTGTCCGGCAGTCATATCGGCTGCTGTCCCACATCAACAGGGAGAAACTCGATATTTTCCGCATTGAAAAACTCTGGAAAAATGAGAAGTATGTTCAAGGCATCTTTTGAATTTGAGACATTCCATATACCTACCTGTCAAAACACAGTAATTTTGTGGAAGTCTTGTTATAGCTTAAAAATGCGGGACTGAATATGGTTAAGTTACAAAGACTTGATGATTTCCCACTTGTCTCTGCATGTACTCCAGAACTGTGAAGTAAAAACATATAAAGCTGGAGGTGTAAGCAAGGGATAAGAGATACAAGTTGATATATTTCCTTCACTGTTGGAATAGGCTGAGAATACACACTGACAGCTGAATTGGCTCAGCTAATGATCACTGACTTGCTAAGCCAGTGTAACATGATTAAATGCTTATGCCCCTTTGATAGCAGCATGGTAAGTGTGCTGTGTTCATAAAAATCACAATAGGAATATTTCCACTTGCTGAAGGGGATAAAGTTGAAAGTGTTATATTCATGTAAGTTTGCCTTTCATCACAGCCATTGCAAAGTACAAGGTAGATAGTTCAAAATTAAATGGAGGGCGTTATGTAAAGTTGTATCACAGGTTTATAGAAATAGTCTTTTTTTCTTCTGTTTGTTCTCTTCTCTTACCTACACATCTTCGAGCAGAGAGGAGCGGTTTGCATTTGGTCATCATTATTTCCGTCCACATGAAACACATCATTCCCCTTCTCGAAAGTTTTATCACAATGAGCTGTTCCGGGTGCCATTGTATGAAATTATCCCCTTAGAGGCTGTTGTGGGAACGTGCTGTGTTCTTGACCTATACACCTACTGCAAAGGTAAGGAAACTTAATAGGATGAGAAATTAAATTTGGGAAGTATGCTAAAATAGTTAGTGCTGCAAAAAGGCAGTAGCCAATGTTTACAGGATATCAGAGCTGAGGAGGCGCTATTGCCTTAGCACTGAACAGTGGTTTCTCTGCACAAGGGGCAGTACTGAGGAGATAGCAGCAGGGTTGTATTGCAGTGCATAAGGAAAAGAAAGTGATGGTGGTAAAAATAGTTTTGGAATTATTTGGTTGGAATCTAAAGGTTTTTCTCTTACGTTTAAACTAGGAATGTGTCCAGCATTTGTTCCCCTTGATTCAGAATCGTAATAATACCTGCCATCCCACTTAACACCCTAAAGCCCATACTTCTGACACTGTGTATGGCTTTGTACTGGTATCCTGTCTGTCTTCTCTTGAATCTGATTAATAATTTTTTCATATGTACTTCATTTTGAAACTGCAGGGAGGCCAAAAGGTGTGAAGGAGCAGGATGTATATATTTGTGATTACCGCCTTGATAAATCTGCTCACCTCTTCTACAAGATCCACCGGAATCGTTATCCTGTCTGCACCAAGCCCTATGCCTTTGACCACTTCCCCAAGAAACTCACACCCAAGAGAGACTTCTCAGTAAGTGTTTCTTCTCATAGCTTCCTTATTTTTTTTACCAGAAGGCTGGACATATTTTTCGGAAGCTCCTGTCTCTCTGTTTATGAATGAAGGATTGTAAACCTGAGGAAAATGACACGTAAGCATACACAGACTGGATGAATAGTTGTCTAGAAAAAAAAACTTTGAAATAAAAATTGACTGTAGGCACAGAATATGCAATTGAAAGGCAAACAGGTGTTGAGGCAAACAAATAGTGATGTGGAAGTTTGGAGATGTTGGTTTCTGACAGAATTCTAGATGGTAATTTCATGTGAGTCATTCCTGAACAGAGGAAATCTTAAAATTCACTTTTGGGCAGCAATTCTGCAGCTCTAAAATGATTTTGTCTGTTTCAGAGAATCACACGGCATATAGTCCAGTGCGAGTTTGTTAGCCAGCCTGTGTCAGGCTTTCTTTTCTTTGATATAATTGCTCGATATTTTAATAAACTTTGCCTATAAAATGGTTTTCAGCAGTACCTTTAAATTCCAAATACAAAAAAGCAGAATTTTCTTATTTCCATTTCTCTGCTTTATCAAATGACATACCACTTGCTTGCTTACGTAATAATCACTGAAAATGGATGTCTTATCAAAAAACAGCAGCCAAATAGGTAGGTGGCCTGATCATGAAGTACACCTTACCTTACCATGCTGCATCTGATTGTCCATTCATTTCAATCTTATTTTCCTGTATTCTATGGGAGTAGCAATTCTTCATTGTGTACATCCTCCTACACAACACTACTTCGTCTCTTGAGTTTTGAGATATCAGATCTGGCAAATTTTCTGCAAGAAAGCACTTTTCTTTGGGAGCAGAGAGGTTCTTATAGTGAATTTAGAGTAGTCTCCTAACTTGTGCTGTGCAAAAAGTGATTTTTTCATAATGGTCTATGGCTTAAAATTTATTTAGAAGATAAAAAGAATCAGCAAGTCTGGCTCTAATTTGTCCCTATTACATGAGGTTTTTATCCCTTCTCCTTTGGATTTGTCTTATGTGTGAGATACACCAGCCATGCACTGGCATATGCAGAGTGCCAGATAGGCAAGTCCTATATTGGAACTTCAATAATATTAGACCAGCACTTCCTTCCACTGTGAAGTTTATTCAGTATTAACCATAATCTTTATTGTTGTTATAGCCTCATTATGTACCAGACAACTACAAGAGAAATGGAGGCCGGTAAGTCTTACCTACCAGATTGTTGGCTGAGAAGAGATGGGATGATCCTGTTTGCTTGTCAAGTGTCCAGTGTTCTTCCTACCCATTTTCCTGGGTGCTGTGGAAATAATAAACTTAAATTCTTTAAAGCAGTTCTCTGAACTTCCAGAGAAGGAAAAGGGAATGAGGGGAAAGAGAGGGAATATAGAACCAGCCTTGGTGTTCCTTAATAATATGTTTACTAGTCAGGAAAGTACAGAAGCCATTTTGAAAGTTAGCAGAAGCAGCTGAATGTGGAAGAGAGCATAGCCCCCAGCACAGGAGGGAGATCAGTCACTGAATAGGCTGACCATGTACTCCTTGTAATAACAGCCCAGGCTAGTGCATTCTCTCAGTTCTCTTAAAGACTTTACAAATACTTACCAGGAGCCATGGTAATTGAAGAAAAAACATCAGTATGTGTTGTGCTCAACTATTTTGGCAAATGAAAATATTTATAAATTGAAATTAAAAATGAATTATTTTTTTTAAAGACTGCATTTGACCTTATGCAAATGAGGTTATAGGCCTATATCCCCCCATAGATCTGGTAGGTGTGAATGCATGTATTAATAAGTAAAATGACTGAGATTCTAGACAGTCTCCTACCTACTGAGGAGTCCTTGACTCTCTAGTAATTCACCTTTCAGGTAAGTGTCTGAAAAAATTTGGTATTTAAACTCTTCTTTTCCTGTCAGATCATCTTGGAAAACAGATCGCTCTAAACCACAGATCAAAGACTTAAACCAAGAAGAGGATTCTCTTCCACTTATTGAGGATGTATTAGGAAACCAAGAGCAAACTTCAAGTGAGGTGCCTAGCATAGAGGAGCCAGAAAAAGAGGCAGTCTCTAGTGAGACCTGTGAAACTGATAAAAAGGTGGAAGAAGGCAATTCTGACACAAGGCAGCTGTGCACTCCAGAGGAAAGGCGGCATATTCAGAGAGAGAGACTTAATCAAATCCTGCTAACCCTCTTAGAGAAAATCCCAGGGAAAAACGGTGAGATTTTATGCTGTGGTTACACAAGAGCATTTCTTCTATAGTTTGATTTTGTTTTGTTTTTTCTTTAGCTCACTGCAGACTGTGTTGATAAAATTAACACTTCTGTCTGAATATTTTACTAGTGGACATTATTAATAATTAGCTTTATTTGCAGTAATGTTTTCTTTTGCAGCAGTAGCAGTTTTATGAATTCATATGAAATTTCTTTCTACTGACACTGTTTTGTATAGTATTTTTAGTAACCACAAAGACTGTCTGAGGACATTCCCCCATTAATCTTTGCTTACAACTGAGAAACACAACAGACATGCAAAGAAAAAAGAAAGAATTCAGGAAGTAATTTTTGACTTTTAGTGATAGTTCTTACTGTTGGGTTCTGGGTAACTTCTAAACTGTAGAATGATGGTGCAGTGGTTGCCCTGGTTAAGTAGTTCCCTGTTTTTAATTGCAATATCATTAGCTGCTGTGACAGTGGACATCCAGCAACCTGAATGTTGCTACAGGTCATCCTTTTTAACAGGCCAGTGATATTCGGAGTTCGTGCTTTGGTTGCTGGCATATGCTTCCCACATGCTGGTTTGTGTATACATAATCATACTGTAACATGCTTCTCAGGGTGATCTAGAGATAGCTTAGATAACTATTAGAATTAAAACCTAGGATGAACTGTGTTCAGACGAGTAATTCACTTTTTTCTTTCATGTTCTGGGAACTAACACAAAATAATAATGCATAGCCTCAGAGAGTAATTTGGGTTGAGGTCTAATCATCCTCCCCTCTAAGCATGGCAAACTTCAAACAATTTGGGTTGCTCAGCACCTTGTTCAGTGGAGTTTTGAATATCACTATGGATGGAATCATCCTTTAAAAACTGTGAGTAAGGAAATAGTAAAGCTGTACCTGGTGTCACCATCTTTACAAATAGCCTGTGGTCTGTTGCAGCTATTGATGTCACTTACTTGCTGGAGGAAGGATCAGGAAGAAAACTGAGGAGGCGCACTCTCACCATCCCAGAGAGCAGCTTCAGAAAGTGATGCCACAAGAGGAAGCTGTGGTCTGGAGTCTGCTACAAGGTCTGCTGAGGACTGAGGGCAGGAGCCCAACTTCTTGTGCACCAGCCAAGGAAAAGAGGGCAGCAGAAAACTGACAAATATACAAACAGTTAGCACTTAGATGTCTGGGTTGGCAGGTTGTCCTGCCCTGCTCTGCAGTGCTCTTATGGTGTGTGTGTTATTGGGCGTGCCTTGTATTGATGTTAGGTACTGAGAAAAACCTCGTGGTTATTGTCCAGGATGGTCAAATTTAATTTATTTTTGCTTGATATTCCCACTCAGCGGAAAAAAAAAAAAAAAAAGATGGGGAGGTAAGAAGGATGAGGACAGACTTACTCTGATGAGAATATTCCCCACGTTCACCAATTAACCTGTGATTGTACAAGATACTGTTGGCACCACCATCACCCATGCCAGTGAATGAAATCCAGATGGGAGGGTGAAGGCCCAGTGGCTTAAAATTAAAGGCTGCCCTAAAGTTGTGGCCTCTGATTTGCACAAGTTCCAAGAAGAGAGAAACGTACCTGAATGTGCAAAATGTTCACCGTGGAACGGCCAGTGCACACATGTACCTTTGATCTGTGACAAGGAGCAATTTCCAAAGTCACGCTGGAGTAAAGCAAGAGTTGGTTGGTTGAGGCACTTGTACTGCATTGTAGAGGGGGGAGGGGGCGGGGTGTGATTTTTTTCACTTTTTTTCTGCAGAGAAATTTTATAAAGCAAGTCAAATCCTGACAACACCATTGCTGTTGGTTTTTTTGATAAGCTGTGGTTCTTGTGTGTCTAGTGTGTTGTGCAAATTAAAACCTGTTAAAAAGAAAAAGGAAAAAAAAAAAAAAAAGGAAACCTTCACTACATGAACCGTCAAGCAGTATTCAGAGCGAGTATTTGTTGTGAACTGTAGAATATATCAACTGCTAACACTATTCTTGTGTTCTGGTTGTACAGCTTAAAATGTCCGTCTCTTAAATTAAGAGACAGTGTATCTCGCACCACCCTCTCTCTCTGCCCTGACAAAGATGATTATTCCCAAAAGTAAGAGCCAAGGCACTGAATCTCACTGCACGAAATTTCGATTTACATGGTGTACCACAAGCTAGTGCTGTAGCAGGACCCCTCGCGTTATACCGATAACCTTCCCTGGCGTGAGGAGCCACAAAGCTGTCACCTGCCTCTGGGTCCAGCCCAGGTTTTGGCAAAGGGAGGGGGTGATAGGCATACACTGACCCTTTAAGATGGCTTTGCTTTTTTGTCTTTCAGACGTACATATGCATATACAGTCCTGTTTTAGATGTTCTTATAAGAAAACCAGTTTTTAATGTGCCAAGTTGTATATATCTGCTGCGTGGATGTAAAGCAATACAGTAGTTACATGTTCCTTTTTAATGGACCAAGCTTGTCCTAATGTACATTCTTGTTATTATTATAATTATTTTACTCTTAGTGGAACATGACTCATTCCATTAACTTTTATGTGTTGATTTAAAAAGAAAAAAAAAAAAAAAGAAAGGAAAAAACCCTTTGAGAAAAAATATTTTATTAAAAAAAAAAAGAAATAAGAAAATAGTTTGGAATATTTTCTTACTGTAGAGAAGCACTGTACAGTACCAGGAACCCTGAGTATAAAATACTCGTGCGTGTAGTAGGAATATCGCATGTCCAAAATCTTGAGTTGTCTCATTTAGTTTAAAACAGAAATCATTGTCTCAAATGGTGTTAAACACTAAAAAGTTTTTAAAAAATAAAGTGCGTACAGAAGCGAGACACTAGCTCTGTCATTTTATCTTTCTTTTGTTGAAAGACTAAACAAAATGTTTTTTAGACAATCAAATGTTAGGTAAGTGCAAAGAATTGTTTTTCTTACTGGTGTAGAAATTAATGACTTTTTTTATTTTTCGGTTATTTTATAATAATGAGAAGACCAGTGTGTCACCAGGATCGCTGTTTTAAGACCAGGAAGCACTACATTATTGCAAATAGATATGAACTCTTAGTCTGCATGGGTGTAGGCTGTGTGATTGCTGAAAATAAATGCTGCTAATATATTTCCTTTTTACAAAGCATATCTAAATAGATCATTGTTTTGATGTTAATCTTTGTAAATTATGTATTACCAATTTTAACATTGGATGTAATTGCATAAAAAGCCTGCATCTCAATCCTGAGAGAGTCTAGTATTAAATGGAAAATCTTTTCCTATCGATGACTTGTGGGGTGTTTTTTGACATGTCTTTGATTTTTTTTTTCTATTGCCTCTTTGCCTCGGCCCCTCCTGTCATGTCCTGCCTCTCTTTCAGCCTCATTTATGTGAGCTGTTGCCCCGTTTCTTTCAGATACCCAGTTTCCTGATTGCTGATGGCATTTTGCGAGGTTGTAGCTTGATGCTGATGGTTCTGTTCAGCCCTTGGCAGGAAGGATGGTGGCAGCGTGTTTGCAGAGACAGGAGCATCAGCACAGACATGCAGTTTGGTAGTCAGAGGATGTGTAACCGTGTACAATGGCAGGTTAGTATGTGAATAATCTATGAATTTAGTGCCTATTCCCAGAATATAGACCCCTGGTACCCAGAGGCAGTGCCCCCCATGTCTGTACAGACAGCAGAGTCAATTCCGTCAGCTCCAAGGTTTGTTAATGCATCTCAGTTGCCACTAGCATCAGATCTGAGTCACATCAGACTTTACAGTGCAAATACAGATTTGCACTGTAAGCAATATCCCCCCTGCCATTACCGAAAAGTCAAGTAAGCTAGAAAGACAGAGGTAATTAATTTTGAGTTATTGGGAGCCATCAATGTGATCATGAGGAACACAAAGAATGCAGCAACGGGGAGAGGCAGAAATTGAGAACATTGCATCCTGCACGCTGTCCTTTCTGAGGCGTCTTCAACCTTGCACTTCCTCCAATAGCCTCTACCAAGGTTGGCACTAATGAGATAGATGATCCTCACAAATCTTCATTTAGGGTTTAAATTTCCTCTGGTTCAAACATAATTTCTGGGAATAAATTTAGCAACTATCTGCATTAGTTACTCAGGAATGAAATAGTATACCGATGAGCCCTTTCAATGTAACTTGATATTTTTTTCCATTTCCTAGCCTGACTCTCTGTGGTGTCATTAAAACACCATGCGTGACCTGTATACTTCACAATGTCTTTTTCTTTCAACCAAAGACACCATGCCAAGGATTGTAGTGCTTCAAAAATAATAGTAATTGACAAAGTACCCAGATTAACATCCTGCTGGCTTGACCCCATTTCAAAATCCAGAGGCAGTTGTGGAATTCAATCAAACCTACTTAAGGCAATCCAAATAACATTCCAATTAAGCTGTAACATCCCTTTTCTGAGAATAAAACTTAGAGAGAGAGAAATGAAAATGAGAACAGAATTAACAAAAAAAATCCACTTTATCCTCAAAGCAGGACACAGCCTATTTTCTGAAATAGTCTCATGTGCCACTGAAACTGCAGCCGTGGACTCTCCTGTGCTTCACTTTGTGCTATTGCCTGCTGTCCTGGCATCACTAGGCACCTCACAGGAGCCTGCTCCTGTTCTCTACGCACCTCCCTCTAAATGCCAGCCTGTTCCCAGCACGGCGGGACCCTGGATGGGCAGGGAGCAGCGAGCTGGGCACCAGCCCCTGTCCCTGCATGTGTGGCTTTCCCCTGCAGGAAAATGAAGGGAATGTAGGGAGGGGCAACGCAGCCACTCCCAGCCCCACAGCTGCAATGATCCAGTCACAGCCGAGGACACGTAAGTCACAACCTTTATTTCCAGCTCTTTCCCCAGAACACGCTTCTTCCCATGGTTACAACTATTTACAGTGTTGGAACAGCACACTGCTGGCTGGGGCTGGCTGGGCTGCATGCCCCAGCCATGGGGCAAAGCAAGGCAGTGGTGGACGTGGCAGTGACAGGACATGACAGCACACAGACAGCATACAGGACTGTGAGTAATGCACGGGGACTGGGGCTTTCCCTCCCTTCACACAGGCACGGGCAGCAGCTGAGACGACATCAGCGAGAGCAGGTCCCACGGAGGGGGCCTGCAGTGAATTGGCAGCAATTCCGTGGCAACATGTGCAGCAATGGCTCGCGGGACGCAGCCCTGGCAGAAGGTAGCATCGTGCTAGCAAGCAGCAGCGGCTGGCACCAGAACAAGGGCCCCCTGCAGACCTGCCAGCCCTGACGGTGGTGAAGATGTGGCAGGGAGACCGTCCTTCCCGGAGGCGGCACCTGCTTCTGCAAACTCAGCTGCTTCCTCAGGGCTCCTCCTCTTCCTCACAAGATCAGGGATGTGTAGCCCACAGGAACAAGGCCAGTGCTGTTTCCATGGCAGCAGCGGATCCAGTCTTCATCCACAGTGGAGAGCAGCTGCAGGATGTCTCCTTTCTGGAAGCTCAGGTGCCCAGCGGCAGCACCTGTGTGGTCACACAGCGCGCGAACTTCCCTACACAACAAATGCCATCAGGGGTTCGCCTCCCCAGAAACCCCACAGATGGCTAAGAAAGGCTCGCATCAGACTGGGAGAGGCTTTGATGCTCATCTGTGGCGCCAGTGACCACCAGTAGTTGATCAACAATCCCCATCACAAAAGCATCCTGCCAAGCAGACCCTTGGAACAGCATCAGAATGGGAGCAGCATTTGCAGTGAGGAGGAGGAAAGCTCTAGGTCAGTGCTGAGGAGCAGGGAGATGGCCAAATGCAGCGTGGGAGGGCCAGGCGCCCTTCTGTGCTCGCTTGGACAGGCTGTGGGAGCACACAAGTACCACCACAGCTGGGTGGGGACCTGCCACATACTTGCTCCAAACAGGGTACTATGAACCCAGAAAGCACCCAAAAAAAAATGCTCAAAACTCCCCCACCAAAATGTCTGGGAAAAGCAACTGGTCACATGTAGGTGGGTACACATGGCCACCTGCAGCTCAGCAGAAGAGGAGGGCAATCCCCAGGGTGGGTGGTCAAGGTGCAAGTTAGCAACAGTGAGAGGTAAAATAAGAAAAGGGTATAGGATCTCTAAGCCATGCCTGGCAGCAACTGCTGCTTCTCCCCCCAAAAAGTCCACCACCAGCTTTCCAACCCCAACCATCACAGCAAGTGCCCTGCATCACCTGTGGGTCTGGGGCACATTGGATGTGTTCCTCTCTGGCTGCTCTTGGGCATGGATCTTCTCGGTCGCCAGCCCCTTCACCACCACGGCAAGGACGTGTGCGCTGGGGGACAGCCAGCTGGAGGGTCTCCTGCCACAAAGGAGAGGGAAAACGCCATGAGCTAACAGCAAGCTGCTGGGGCTGGGACCGTGTCTGGGTGGGATGAGGCTTTGCGCCATGACCAGGACACCAAGAGAAACGTTGCGCCACCTGAAACCTCGAGCTGTGTGTGCCAGGCACTCCTGCAGCACCAGGTGCCAGTCACCAGCAGTTCTGCTCAGCAGACCAGTTCTGGTGCTCCGGGAGCTGATTGAGCCATGGCAATACCACTACGGCCTGACCACGAGCTCCTGCTGTAAAGGACTGCCAGCATTCCATGGCAGCAGCACCTGGGACATGCACTAATCCCATGACATGGCAGAGCAGCCCAGGAACACAACCTGGATTATGGGCTCTACAAAGAAAAATAAATCAGGTATCCGTGCTGCCAGGTGAGACAACCCCTTCCTGAGCACACGCTGCTTCCCCACCCCTGCCTTCCCAAGCTGGGCCTTACCTGGACCTAGCTGAGACAGTGTTGGGACCGCATGGGGAACTCCGGGCAGAGGGGCTGGTGGCTCCGAAGAGCCGGCCCAGCCAGGTGCCCTTGTTGGGGCGAGGAGCGCTGCTGGCCGTGGGGCTGGAAGGGGCTGCCCGGTTCCTATCCGCACGAGGCTCTGCAGCAGCAGCCAGGGGTTTCTCTCCAGCAGTGGGAACAGCAGGATCAGTGGGTGTGCCTGCTCCAGAGGGCAGGACGAGGTCTTCAGGGGAAGAGGTCCCAGAGGTATCAGCACTGCTGCTGGGGTTCGGACTGGAGAGTTCAGGGATAGCTTTGGTCTGAAGGAACTGCAGCTCCGTGCCTCGAGGCTCGCTTGCAGGTGTTTGGGGTCGCGTCACCTGGCCAGGGCTGGAATCCTCCGCAGCCGTCTGCAGCTTCGTCCACCAGACAAAGGGGAACTTTTCCTTGCTAGGAGCAGCATAAATCCTGGAGGCCTGGCTCAGCTGGGCCCACCAGCCACCAGGGCCAGCCACTGCATCCCAAGGGCCTGCCTCGGGCCTGCCGGTCTCTGGGGAGCTGTCAGTTCCCAAGAAAGCACGACTGAGCTGATCGCCCCACCGCAGCACATGCTGGAAGGTCTGCTGCAGGGCAGCCCCCACCTGGGGGCTGGGGACCAGGCTGCACACAGCTGCTTGGGACTGGGACCTTGGGGTTTCCTCCACACCAGCTGCCCTCCCCAGAGCATCAGGGGGCATCTCATCTTCCAGGCTGGCCCCTGCAGTGCTGCTTTGGCCTTCCAGAGGAGGCTGCACAATCCCTTGAGCCTGAGCAGCGTGATGGGGAGGAGCTGGAGGTGACTCCAGATGACGGGACAAAGGTCTTGCGTCCACGGAGAGGTGATGGTGTTCAAAGAGCAGGTCAAGGTGGAATGTCAGCACCGAGAGGGGCTGGATGAGCAGCAGCAGTTCATCAGCAAGGTGGGGAAGAGGGCCTTGGCTCAGGGCAAAGAAGGCCGTAGGAAAATACAGCACGGATATAACACCTACAAGATATGAGCAACGCTGGAGAGCTGGCAAATGCTCCCTACCCCTTACCCACAGATTCCCCCCAGGGCCTGCTGGTCCATCCTAGCAGGTCTGACGAAGAGCTTTCTGCTGAGGGTTGTGCTGAAGATGTTCCAAATTGCCTCCCTGACTGCCTTCACCCAGTGGGATGGCCACGGAAAGCAATGCCCCATTCACTGTGGGAATCCTGACCAAGCGTTTTGTGAGGAAAGGGTGTGGGAATTCCTACGCTGGCTTTCTGGCTTTGCACAAGTAGAAGAGGACTAGTTGGGGGGTGGGGACACACTTCTGGGCACTGTGTCCTACCTGGGCTATTCTGCAGGTGAGAGATCCACTGCTCCAGCTGCTTAGTACTAAGCAAAGTAAAGGAAACCAGAGTTAGAGCCCTCAGAACTCTGTTCCAGCCAGCCATCACAGCAAGGACAGCCTGGGTCAACAAGGACCAATACTCACTTCAAAAGGCCAAGGATAAAGGCATGAAACTTCTGCCTGGTGCTGTTGAGAGGGGCCAGTCCAGCCACATGCCAGCAGAGGTTTTGCAAAGAGCGGGTATTGGGCCCTGCGGAACACACAATATGCAGAAAATCACTGTGGACACAAGTCCAACCCAGTCAGATCCCAGGCTGGAAAAGGACCCCAGGCACCTTGAGGTGCTGGGCCTAATGTCTCCAGGAGCACACTCCCCACACCTACCTGTCTTCACGGAGGCTTCCACCAAGCTCCAGGGGGAATTCCTCCTCTGGCCTGTGATAACATCCTTCTGGAATGGCTTCAGCCCATCCTCCACCAAGCCATAGAGCGCAGGGCAGAGCGTGTGCAGCAGCAGGTAACCCACATCTGGGCTGAGCCAGCTGTCTCCCAGCTGCGTCTGAAGCAGGGAGGCATCAGCATTTAGGCACAAGGAGAGGGGAGGGGAAAGGGAGCACCTCACCCTGAGCCTGCAGGGGCAGATGGTGGGATTCTTCACTCCCAGCTGGTTCTGCCTGACTGTGCCACCTCTAGAGGTGGGCAATCAGGATCTGACATGCACCAGGGAGCACGGCTGAGCTCCCCAAACCCCTCCTGCCAAAGCCCGTGTGGCCTTTCCTTCCTTCCGACCACCCCAGCCCCACCAGAGCCTCAGCCCAGGCCCTCACCTTCTGCACCAGGTTCCGCGCGGTGCTGAAGTGGGCGATAATCTTATCCACGGCGGTGCTGACAGCAATCAACAGGGCTGCCGGACAACGGAAAGGAAGGAGTCAACACGGCAACAAACACCACGGCCGCAGCAGCATCTGCTCCGTCCCTCTGCAGCACCATGGGGCTGACCAGCCCCGGCTGTGGCAAGCAGCAGCTCAGCACCCCAAGGCCTGGAGGAGCCGGAGAGGGGCCAGCTGGCGGGACCGGGGGCTCCAGGAGCCACTGCAGGGCAGGGGGCTGCCAAGGGGCTGCCGCGGGGACCCTCAGCTCCTCGGGGCTGCAAAGAGCAGCGGCTTCCGAGGAAAGAGCCCGGGGGGGGTGCGAGCCCTGCCCCTGTGCCCGAGGCTGCCCAAGAAAGCCGGGGGCTGAGCCCCGCCGCCCCCCTCCCCGCCCCCGGGGCCCCGTTACCTTTCTTCTGCTCCGCCAGGGCCCCGCGGCTTCTCCCCGAGCTCCCCCCGCAGGGCTGCGCCGCGCCCGTGGCTCCCGCGGCGGGCGGCGAGGGCCTGGCTGGAGAGAGGGGAGGCCGCGGTGAGGCTCGGGGCACAGCCGGCTCCAGGCCCCGGCCCCGGGCCCCGGCCCCGGCCCCAGCCCCGGTCCGCCCCCAGCCCCGGTCCGCCCCCCCCGGTCCCACTCACCGCGCCGGGGGCCGGGGCCGGGCCCAGCCGGGCCGCGGTCGCTCATGGAGCCGGAGGCCGCGGCCAGGCGAAGGGCGGCGGTGGAGCGGGGCGGGCCGGGCCCCGCTGCCCTTGGGGCCCGCCCAGGGCCTTACCCCGCGGGCTCGGGCGGGGCGAGAAACGAAGGGGAACGGGAGAAGGGCGGCGGGGCGAGGGAAGGGCCGAGGCCGGGGGAGACGCAGGGGGAGCGGCCCGGGTGGGGCTCCCGGCCCCCCGCAGCAGTGACGGGGGGAACCCGGGATTGCGAGGAGCCGCTGGAGCCCCCCCGGCCCCTCTGCGGCCGGGGCTGCCGGGCCTGCAGGCCGTGGATCCCGCAGCTCCTCCCAGCCCCGCGCACCGGTCCTCAAAAGGGCGATGCTATGGACCCAGTCCCCTTACCCAGCACCTGAAAGAGGGGGTGCCCTGCAGCAAGGGTGGTGGCCTCTGGTGACCCAAACTTACCCTCCTTGCAGGTCTCATCTCCTCGCTCAACCTTCCCTGGCACCCAGGGGTCCCCGCCAGGCCTCCCAAGCCTCCAAACCAGCACGTCTCCATTGCAGCCAGAGCCTGGCCCCTTCTCTTCTGGCATGCAGATCTGCGGCAGCAGCTTGCCTTCCTCAGCATCCCCCAGCTGCCCCTCTGCGATGGGCTGCAGTCCCGGGCGAGATCTCCTCCTCTTTGTCTGGTGGCTTTCTGTAGACGCCAGCAATTGTCTGCCCGATGGCACGGGTGGCATCCAGCTCGAGCCACAACTGCCTGCAGACATTTCGAGGGGTGCAGACGGGTGCTGAGATGCCACCAGCTCCACCCGCTCACTGTCTGCCTGGCCCCTGGGCTTGTTGGAGGCACTGCGGTATCGGAGCTCCTTGAAAGTGGTCACCTCTCTCTGCCTCGAACCAGGAGGCCTCGCCCGCCACTCCTGCTGAAGCTGCAGCTGGGGCAGCTCCTGGCCTGCAGTGCTGGAGAGGAGCTCGCTGGGGGGTGGCAGCTCGGTGTCTGGTGAGAAAATAATCAGCCAGTCACTTCGGTCACCCCTGGCCTGGGCAAGCGTGGTCCCAGTGGTGTTTCTCTTCCTCTTCTGGGCAAGCTCGTGGAAGGAGGTGATGTTCTTCTTGCCTCCATCTCTGCCAAGGTCACCCAAGGCGGGCTCTGGCTCAGCTGGCCTCGCGGGCAGGACCGGCTGCTCTGCTCTGTGCCCATTGAGAATCTGCAGCTGTCTCCGGGGACGGGGAGGTACGGGAGGGGGGATGCTCTTAACCCAGGTCCGTGGCTCAGGAGCACTGCTCAGACTGTGATCCTGCTGGCCTAGCACAGCCAATGCTGGAGGTGTGGCGGCTGGGTCAGGAAAGGGGTTGCAGTTAGGGTCTAGGTCAACGCAGGTGCTTGTGGTCTCTTGTGCCACTGTGCTGACAGAGGGATCGTCGTACTGGGAGTTGAGCGAGCTGCTGCTGCAGAGGCTGTCTGGGCTCTCTCCAGCCGGGATGTCTGCTTCCTGGAGCACTGCTGGGTTGAGGTTGCCATCTTTTCCATCCCATGTCCTGCCCTGGTCAGCCAGCAGCAGGTCATCCCCCACATCTTCTGTGGGAACGACATCGGGCTGATTTTCAGGGGATTGGGACCCTTCTCCTGAGAACCCCCTGCAGTACACAGACACCGGGGAGTCATCCAAGCTGAAATCCGAGCAACTACTGACAGAGGAGGAGGTGGAAGCCAGATTGCAAGGGGAAGCCACCTCCTCCTCAGCATGCAGGCAGGAGAAATCTTCTTGAGCTGCCTGGTTCTGGAGAGCCAGCGTCACAGGCAGCTCAGTGTGAGACTCGCAGCACTGGCATTTCAAAGAGGGATTGTTGGAATTGGCATCCACTTGCTCACAGTTCTCCTGACAGCCGCTGCAGCATTTCTGCTCCCCCTGACTCATGGAGTCAGAGGTCTCTTGGAGCTCCGGGTGCCGGGAGAGATGCAGCCCCAGTGAGATGTGCTGCAGGTGGATATGATTGAGGTTGCACAGCAGGCCTTTCTTCGGAGCCAGCATGATGCTGTCTTACTGGTAGCTCTGGGGCTCCTCAGAGAGCCCCACAGCTCTTCTGCTCACACCATCCAGCTCCCTGCAAACATCCAGCGTCTACTCATGCAGCGGCGGCGAAAGCAGTGGCGCAAACCCGGAGAACAACAAACTGGGAAAGAGAACAAAGATGCTGACCTTGTGGAAGTCGCCGGGCAGGGCAGGCTGCAGGGACCAGCCCGAGGGCTCACGGGGACAGAAACGCATCCAGCAACGGGGGGGGGCTCCCCCACAGCTCCCCCGGGCTCAGGCCTTGTGTCTGGGCAGGGGTCTGCAGCCGCTCGCGGCTCCCCAGGGCAGGGCTCGAGCGCAGGCTGAGGAAGCGTGGGCAGGTCCAGGCGCCCGCAGTAGCAGGGCTGGATTCCCTCTGCCAGCTCTCGGCAGCCAGGGAGCGTCTCAGAGATGCTGTCAAGGAGAAAACGCCCTTGAAACGTCAGGCAGCGAAGCTCCTGGCCTCCGGCCAAAGGAACACGGCCCCGGCAGCGCTCCGAGGGCAGCGCATCAATGGCCAAAGAAGCCCAAAACGCGCTGGGGGTGGGGGGGTCGCTCGGCCCCGGCCTGGCCTCAGGAGGGGGCTGCAGCCCGGACACCCCTGCGGCTGCTGCCGAGCCCGGAGCCCCCCAGGCGCTGCCGAGCTCCATCCCCGTGCGTTTTGCCCCAGCCGACGGCCCCTCACCGCGGGCGGCCCCGGCTCGCCCCGCACGGCCCCGGGCTCGCCGCGGAGCCCCGCAACCGGAGGGTGCCGGGGGGGAGTCCCGAGAGCCCGACCCAGAGCTCGGAGCCTCCCCCAGCCCCTCCGCCGACCCCCGGCCCCGCTCCCCCCCGCTCACCCCTCGTCGCTGCGGCGGCTCCGGGCTCTGACTGCGGCGGCGGCTGCGGGGAGGAGCCGCGGCCCCGGCCCCGCCCCGGTGAGCGCAGCCCCGGGAGGGGGGAGCCCGGCCTGCCCCCAGCGCCAAGGAACACAAGAGGCAGCAGAACGGCAATAAATTACGTTTATTGGAGCAGGCCTGGCGGCCCGAGCACCAGGAGGGGAGCTGCTACGAGCCCCGCCGACCCCAGCCTGAAGGCAGCAGGGCGGTGGCACCACCGCGCACCCAACACCGGGGCTGCCAGCCCACCTCTGGCAGCAGAGCCCGAACAGTTCACCAACAGGCCTGCCAGCACACCCTCATTTCTGTCGTTTGTAAATCTTCTGAGCTAGGCCAAGGAAAATCTCCTTTGGGAGCCGGTTGGCGTGCTTTTTGATCAGTTCCTGCAGGCGCTGATAGCTCTTCTCCTCGTACTCCTGGAAAGCAGCCTTCATGCCTAGAGTCTCGTAGAGTTCCTTCACCTTAGCCACCTTCTCTGGCTCCTTACGGCCGTAGTTCTCCTGAGAAGGCACCAGAATGAGTAAGTTTGGGGTTTAGCTTATGGCTATGACAATAGTTGCTCTTTCAAAACGTGGCAAGAGTCACCTCTTCTGCTCCCTTGTGTCTTACAGTGCTCAGAACAACTGAGCCTCCTCCCACCCCGGTACCATCACTGCTGCCATGCATAGCACAGCTTTCCAGGTACACCTTACAGCTCGACACCTCCTCTACACTGTGCCCTTAGGCAGGGAGTCTGCGTTACCTCTCCCACCATGTCAGAGCGGTTCTGTAAGCCTGCGGGCATTACCTCCAGGATCTGCCTCTGATCTGGTGTGACCCGACGCAGGCACTCCACCACCAGCCAGCTGCACTTATTGTCCTGGATATCGGTGCCAACCTTCCCTGTTAGTGCTGGGTCACCAAAGCAGTCCAGGTAATCATCCTGTACAAAGACAGAAACATGAGTACCACAACCACGTCTTACAAGTCCTGTGGGGACTGGGAGGCACCTTGTACCTGGATCTGAAAGAATTCACCCATCTCCAGCAAGATTGCTTTGGCATTGTCGTGTTCCTCCTTACTGTCAATACCAGTCTAAAAGAGAGAAGAAAAAAAAAAAAAAGCCTTCCAGTATTTGTTTTTTACACCTTCATCTCCCAGACCACCTGCTTTCTTAGACAGCCTTATGCTGTTTAGGCACCACCTTTCTCCCCTTAACACCTTTCAACAGAACTCACCATGTACATGGCAGCAGCCACTGGCAGGTAGAAGGAGTAAAATGCGGTCTTGTACTTAACGATTGCCTTATACCTGTGGGAGAGGAACCACATTTAGTGAGAAATCCCAGGCCTTCCCTTCCCATTGGTGCCCAGCAAATCAAAGACAGCAGGAGAAGTGCAGCATCACCCTCTAAACCACCTCCAAGTTCTGACAGCAGACAAAGATTTGGTCTGGACTTTGGTCTGACAGATGACAGCAGAATTTTAGCAAGCTGGTTTTGTGCTTCACAGTCCAGAAGGGACACCAGCAGAGCCACACAGCCAGCATTGGGCTGGCATCTGTCCCCTCCAATTTCTTCACCTTTGCTCACTGAAGCGATTCAAATCCACCTGGGTGACAGGAGCAGTGATGAGGTCCAGCATCTGCCCCAGCTCAGTTTGGTAGGCAGTCTGAAGAGGAAACATTTAAGGATTTATTCACATGGTCCTCAGGAAAGTCTCAACAGTACAGTAAAAACCCCCAAGTTCAGCCCCATTTTAGCTCCTTGCCAAGGCTGAAGAAGGGTGCATTTTTGGTGGGATGCCCAAGGACTTACAGAGCAGACTAAGATCCACGCACCATCAAACAGGACTGGGATTAGTCCCGAGATGGGTCCATGGAAGGAGACGTGGGGGCAGCCTCACCTGCAGAAAGAGCTCCAGCAAGTGCAGGTAGTACGGGCGCTCCCCACAGTACTTCTTCAGCATCCTGTAGACAGATGACTCGAGGAGGAAGGCATCATTGATCGCATCCAACCCAATTCCCTCCTGCACCAGGAGGACAAGAAGAGGCTGGGTTGCAGCACACCCAACATCACGGCACCCCCACAGCCCCCCAGCAGGCAGCGACGTCCCAGCTCCACGGCCACTCTCACCTTCTTGTACCAGCAAAGCTGCCCCCGGCGCGTCAGGGACTGGTCCATGATGTCGTCGGCCACCAGGAAAAAGGCCTGGAACTGCAAAAGGCTGGGTTAGGGGGCAGCTGCGGGACGGGGGCCCTCAGAGGCGGGGGGCACGGTGCGGACCCGTGCCCGGCTCTCACCAGCTCGATGCACCAGCCGACGGCCAGGGCGCAGCGGAGGCTCTCGGGGTCCTGCTGCTGGGGGCCCGCCAGCTCCCGGAAGGCTGCGAGCACCGTCAGCCCCCGGTTGTACTTCCCGCCCGGCGCGTTGTACTCCAGCACCTGTGGGGAGAGGTGAGTGGGCAACCCCCGGCCTCCCCAACACTGGAACCCCCCCGGGACCTCACCAGGACCCCCCCGGGACCCCCCTGGGACCTAACCGGGACCTCCCCCCGGGCACCCGAACCGGAACCTCACCGGGACCCATGCCGGCCTCACTGGAACCCCCCGGGACCCCCACCAGGACCTCCCCAGGACCCAACCGGGACCCCCCCCCGGGACCCCCTCCGGGCCCCCCGCCCGGGCCTTACCGGGAGCCCCCCGGGACCTCACCGGGCCCCCCCCCCCGAGCCCCCCCCGTCCTCACCTCCTTCAGCCGGGCCACGGCGTCGCCCACCTCGGGGTGCCCCAGCCCGTCCCCGGTGAGGTCCCGGACCACCTGGGGGAAGAAGCCCACGAACTCCTCCCGCTCGCCGCCCGCCGCCCGCCGCGCGCCGTCCCCGCTCATCGCGCCCTGCCCGCACCGGACCCCTCGGCCCCGCTCCTCCACGCTCGCCCCCGCGACCTCCGGGGACGGCTCCGCCCCGGCGCCGGGCGCGGGGTTTGCCGGGGCGCGTAGTCCGGAGCCAGGGGGAGCGCCGCGAGCCGCGCGGCGGGCGGACTACAACTCCCGGCGTGCCCCGCGAGGAGGGGGAGGAGCCAGCGGGCGGCCGCACCTGGCGCCTGCATTCATTGGCCCGCTCCATCGCATGAAGATGGAACCAAGGAGGCTCGGCCAATAGAAGAGCGGGAGGGGCGGCACCGAGACGCCTGATTGGTGAAGGGGGGGAATGGAGCGAGGGCGCGGCGGCAGCGCGGGGGCGGGGTCGGGACTGGGGACCGGGGACCGGGATGGGGACCGGGACCGTCCCGCGTTGCGCCCCCGGCCCTGCCCGGCCGCCGTCGGCACAGCCTGGCCCCTTCGGGGGGCTGGGGCCGGGGCAACCGGCGGCTTCCACGCGCCCCCGCTCCGCCTCGCCCCGGTGTCACCGGGAATAACGGGGCGAGGGAGGAGCCGCCGATGGGCCCGGGGCTCCTCGGGTGTCACCGAGCCTCAGCCGCGCTGTCCCGGGGTTGTCCCGGTGCTGGGCGCAGCGCGGGGGGTGCCCGTGGTGCCCGTGCCCATGGTGCCTGTGCCCGGTGCCCGGTGCCCGGTGCCGTGCTGGCGGTGCCGGCGCAGGGTCAGAGCCACCGGGCACAGGCCCGAGCCGAGCCCCGTGCAGGGTGTGCCGGCACCGTGGGACGGGCACTGAGCACCGCAAGCCCCCCGGCCCGCCCCGTGCTGTGTGACCTTCGTTTAATCTGTTTAATGCCCGCAGTCTGCTCCGCAATCAGCCTCCCCCCCCCCGGGTTAATAAACGGAAGGGAAATGGAAGGGGAAAATCAGCAAAGATTAAACGTTAATCCCCCGGGGCCCAAATGCCGGTGGGGTGAGGGGAAGGGGGGGATCTGCGGCTGTGCTGCTCCTCCTGTGCTGCCCGAGGTTGTGGGGCTGGGAGGAGGCACCCCAAGATGCTCCTCGGGGTTCCCCATCTGCTCCTGGCTGTCGGGGGAAGGCAATTAAATCCTGCTGTTAACGAGGACCGGGGCTGCCCCTCTGCGGCACCCCACCGCTGCCCCATCCCGTCCTCGTGGGCAAGGCACCGCGGCCGGCGCGGGCTGCACTGAAGGAGGCTCCCTCAGACCAGCTCAGAATCTCTCTTTATTATTTAAACCCATTATGTACAACGACCAAAAAATAAATAATAATAAATAAATTAAAAAAAAAAAAAACGCTTTTAAATTCTCTGCAATATGAAAACTACAAGCTCTGTACATCGACTGCCGTGAGTGCAAGAGTGAAGGAGCATGGTCTTTGGTGACGAGACTCGCGCCCACTCACGCCACAGAGACGCGCACGTGGCCGGCACCCCCGGCCCTAAACCCCCAGCCGCCCCCCTCCTGCCTCCCCTCGGGGATGGGACACCGGGGTCCTGACCGCCGGGGACAGGAGCTGCCGCAGCTCGCAGCAGGCGCTGGTCGCCACGGTGGAGCCGGCCGCAGCGGTGACCGGAGCGCGGGGTGGCTCCGGCTCCTGGCACGGGTCTGCGGCCGTGGGGAGGGGTGACCGGCAGCACGGCTGGCAGAAATGGTGCCGCACTCAGTGCCACCCAGCCTGGCCCACGCTCTCTGTGAGGAACACCTATGATGACCACTAAGACATCTACATCACGGGGTGTAAACACGGCCTGGGGGATGTCTGACTGCGCGGCCCGGCCGCAGACCCCTTCCCGAGGGGCTGCCGGGGAGACACCGACCATGGGGATGGAGTGGGACGCGGGAGCTGGGTGGGGAAGGGGAGTTCAAGTCCATGAAAAAAAAGGCAGTGCTGGACATCCCCTCCGACGGACACGCTAATGGATTCCCACTGGGCTGCTGCGCCCTGAGGGCTCGGCTCCTGGAGCAGCCAAGTGGTTCAAACTGGTCCCAATATCCCAAAACATGAGGGGGGAGAACTGAAGGACTCACTTCAGGAAGTACTGCGTGAAACAAAACCCTCGCCCGCTGCGCCAGGCGGCTGGGGCCGGGTGTGCCAGGGCCGCCGGGTCCCATGGGCCCCGCTCAGCGGCAGCCAAGCCCCAGAGCGCGACTACAAGCCATGGGTCCTGACTCTAGTAGTGGAAAGCAGCTCGCGCAGCGCAGCGGGGTCAGGAGGGAACACTACTCTAACCAGGACTGGTAACGCGGTTGAGCCCAAAGCAACACTGTAAGCAGAGCTCAGCTGCTCGGCAGAGCCACAACTCGAACACACACGGATGACTACTGGCTCTGGAGGGGCAGTTGGGGTTGGCTGCGGAGCCCCCAAGCCCCTGCCCTTCTGTGTGGGAAGGGCAAGGGGAGGCAGCCCCGCAGCCCCACATGCCACCCAGGCGCTGCCCGGGGTTGGTGTCTCCTCAAGCCCGCCTTCTGCTCGCTGCAGCGCTGGTGATCAGCCTCTCCAGGCGGTCCATAAAGGGGACCGCAGCACGGGGCAGGAGGGGACCGAAGCCCGGACCACGCATCCCCCCTGGAGCTGCAGGCAGCCGGATTGCCCCCGTGCTGCTTCCACACGGGAGCATGGCCAAGGGCCTGGGCTCGGTGCCCAGGCATGGGGCAGAGCCCCGCCAGGCACATCCCAGCCCCAGTGAGCTGCCAGCGGAGCTTTGGCAGGGCCAAGCACTCCGCAAAGGCCTTGCAGCACCTCAGAGGTGAGGCAAAGCCAGGCAGAGGCATCCCGGGGGATGCTGTGGAGGCAGAGCTGTCTGCCCCTGCCTTTGGCACTTGGCACGCCAGGGCTGGCCTGGCTGGCACAGGGCTCCAGCAGCACCAGGGCCCAACACCGAGCCCTGAGCGTGGCTGCTGGCACCTCGGGGAGAGGGGACCTGGCCCCCGCCTGGCCCCAGGTACCTGCGCTCTGCCTGCCCAGTGAGACCCCACAGTGGGCTCCAGCCCCCTCTGCCCTCAGCACCAGTGGGGTGCTGGCTCTCTCCCCTCTCCCAAAAAGCCAAAGTGCTGGGCAGATCTCTGTGGGGATGGTGTGGGGATGCTGCGGGTACTGTTGTGGGAGGACGAGCCCAGCAGAGCCTGCCAGCATCACCCTGGCCCCGAGGAGAGGCTGCAGGGAGCGAGGGCAGAGCAGAGAGGGGCCCAGCCCCGAAGGAGTAGCTGTGGGGAGCTGGGCTCCCCTGGGAGGCCTGGATTTGGGGCGAGGGCTCCAACTTTGCCTGCTGCCTCCAGAAGGAGGGTAGGTGGCAGGATAGAAACGGTGATGGAGCGGGTGGGGAGAGCAATGGCACGGTCCTTGGGAGAGCCCCCTCCTCATCCTGCCAGGCCAGCTCCTGGGGCTGCTCCAAGCCCACCCCTGCTGCGTCCCCCGCACCCAGCATGTCCGGTGCGTGTCCCCGTGCCCTGCCTCTCACCTCGCCTCCCCTCGGACAGAGCCAGGCCTCCACAAGGTGCTCTGCCTCTCCTGCTGCCTCCGCTCTCCTCCCGCGGGTGCCACCTCGGTGCCTGTCTCTCTCTTACCCGTGCACGGGTGCCGCTGGGGGCTCACATGTTGGATGGGAGCTTGGGCTTCCCCGTTTCCACCTCAGGGCTGAAGGCCACGGAGCCCTTGCGGGAGGGAGCTGCCGCCTGCCTGGGTGCAGAGACTGGGGACTGCGGGGTGGACGCTCCTGCCACGGAGCGGCTCGCTTGAGCCAGCGATCCTGAAGGCATCTGCTGCGGGTGTGCTGGCTGACCTGTGATCCCCGGACATGGCTTGGCGAGGAGTCCGGCTACCGAGGGAGAGGATCTGCGGGCCAGGTTCCCCACGGATTTCCTCCCCTGCTGCAGGGAGCTCCCGTCTGCTTGCTGAGCAACCTTGTTGGGCAAGGAGGGCTGGGAAGCCGAGAGGAGACGGACATCCTGGGTGAGCCGCCCCACGGGCAGGCCCTGGATGCTCCTGTGCTTCACCAGCTGCTGCGGCTGCATCAGAAGCGAGATGTGGGAGCCGGTGGCCCGGGACAGGCTGTAGTGGAGCGTTCTCCCCGCCGGCAGCGCCTGCTCCGAGCTGGGGGACGGAGCCCCCGCCGCCTGCTGCAGCAGAGAAGTGGAAACCGAGGTGCCCCGGGACTTGGAGAGCTGGGGCTGGGATCCTGCCGGGGGCTGCTTGGCCGCTGGCGGCAGCTCTCCCTTCTGCGCCGCACGCGGCAAGGGCTGCCCCCCGTGGCTTGGTCGCTGGCCCCCGCTTTCCAGGGGTGCCTGGGACTGGACCATCGGGGAGGAAGGCGAACCGGCGGCCGGTGTCTGCAGGTGGGACTGCGCCCCCGATGGGGAGCTGACCGAGGAGGGCCGGGAGCCCCCCAGGCTGGGCTGGGACCTGCGCACCTGCTTCGTCAGCAGGGTGGCCTCAGGTGACAGCGGGCTGGAGATGGAGGAGGGCGGCAGGAAGATGTGGGCCTGCAGGCTGTGTTGGTGAGTCAAGGCAATGGCCACGTTGGTGGTGGCAGCGGCTGTCTGCAGGGGCGCGTGCACCAGCGGCTCCCAGATCACCGGCTTGCCACTCAGCTCCCGGCCCATCGTCATCTGCTGCAGCTCCTGGATGTTGTGGGCCACATCCTGGTCATGCTTCACGATCTGCTGGATCATCTCATTGTTCATGGGCCCTGAGCTGTGCTCAGCTCGCTTGCGGAGCAAGATGGAGTTCTTCTTCCCTGGGTGAAAGGTAGTGGTGTCACCCTCCCTAGGAGCTCTCAGGGACACCGTGCAGGGCAGGGGTGATGGTGGGGAAGGGACGATAAAACCTCACTGCTTTACCAAATGGAAGCAAGGCTTTGGGGAGGGTCCTGGCTTCAGCACAGAGGGAGAAGTAGGGGCAAAACAGAGCCCAAAGGATGATTCCAAAGGCTCCGGGCTGGGGGCTGGAGTCTGTGGTCCCACTTGTACTCAGCAGGCAAGGGGGGACGAGGACGAGCAACTGGCCAATGCCAGACAGGGCAAATATGTGTAGGGAGGGTGACAGCCCCACCCTGGGAAGCTCATCAGCATTGCCCAGATCCTGTCTGGGAGGAAAGAGGGGCCCTGGTGGCAGGCTGCATCCCTCTGCTCCCCCTCCTCATCGCTGGGGACCCGTGAGGCTGGAGTGCTGGGACCCTGGGAGCAGACACAGAGGTGGCTGTGTGGGGCACAGGGGCTGCTCCTCACCTATGCGATCCAGACGGTCCATGGCCACCGTCTCAAAGGCCCTGCGCATCATGGGGTACTCCTCCAGCACCTCATTGAAATTATCCACCGACAGGGAGTAGAGGCGGCAGTAAGTGTCAGCTCGCACGCTGGCCGTCCGCCTGCCCCGTGTCAGCAGGCAGATTTCTGCAGGGAGAGAGATTGAGGTGGCGGAGTGATGCAGCCATCTGTCCCCTCCCCAGAGACCTCCCCAGAGCAGGGACAGGGCTGCCTAGCGCTCCCACAGGAACAGCACGGCTCAGGAGAAGGAGCAAAGCCAGGAGTCTGGACAGCCACAGCCGTGCCCTGGGCCACACACAACCTGTTCCTCCCTCCCCGGGCCATGGAGACATCCTTGGATGCAGCTCCTGCAGTCACCCGACCCAGTTCTCTTCCAGAACTGTGCTTGTAGCCCAGAAACTTGGCCCAGGTGCTCTGCTCTGAACACCTCTGCTCTATGGCCAGAGGCTGGCTGGGCGGATGCCCTCTCTGGCCAAGACAGCCAGAATTCAGGGCTCTCTGACTGCTGGTTCCCCTGATCACCCTGTGGGACAAGACACCCTGCAAGAACCGGGGAGGTGGACTTCTGAGCCCCAGAAACCCGAGGGAGGTGGATGCCCAGCCTTTGGCGTTGGTGCTGAGGGGATGGACAGAGGGTGCAAGCATCACATATCCCCCAGCAGCTCTCATGTCCCTCTGCTCTCCAAGTCCCTCAGCACAGCCTCACCCCCAAAGTAGGAGCCATCAGACAGCTTTGTCTCCTTGTTGCCCTTGGTGAGGATGCTGACCACCCCGTGCTGGATGAAGTACATCTTTTTGCCCACAGTGCCCTCGCGGATGATGAAGTCTCCAGGCTGGAAGACCTCGAAGCGCAGCTTGGTTAGCATGGCTGTCACGAAGTTGGGGTCCGCGTTGGCAAACAGGGGCATGTTGGCCACCAGGTTGCGGCAGTTGAAGTTGATGATCTCCTGTGGGGTGAGGAGCAGGTCAGCGCTGACCCCGGTGAGCACTGCCCTCCTTCCCCCACACCACCAGCACTGGGGTGCCTGCCCATACCTCCTTGAGTGGCTCGCTGAGCTCCCCCAGGATGTTCTCCTCATCAAACATCTTGCCCTGGTAGCGGTGCTCGTAATACTCGTGGATGCGCTGGCGCGTGTCCCCAGGCAGCTTGTGAAATGACATGTACTGCTCCACTTGCTTGTACTGCGGGGACAGGAGAGAGCCACGCTGGGCTGCGCTGAAATGAGCTGCGCCGTGCCAGGGCTGGCAGCACCGCCGGCTCACACCTTCCCTCTCCTTGGCGGTGAGGAGCAGCCACTGCCAGAGCTGGGACCCCCGTGCGCTCAGGGCAGAGAGGGTCCCACGGCAGAGGCCGGGATGCGGGCCTCACTATGCCAGGGTGAACCCCGGCAGGATGACTGGGGTGTCCCTATCCAAACAGGGAGCCTGCCCCCCTGACACCCCCACCTCCTGAGCAGGCAGCAAGGGCAGAGAGCAGGGCAGGAGGCTGCCGGGCAGGGAGCCTGCACCGAGCAGGTTTTGGAGCTCGACCCACTTGTGCCGGCATGACTTCCCCCAGGATCCAGGCACTCTCTCCAGCACCCTGCTGACCTTCTCCTGGTACTGGCGCCGGGATGAGTCCAGCGACTGGATGAGGGCAGTGGCGTGGCCGATGAACATGGCGTAGCAGGTGGCTCCCACGATCATGCTCAGCATCGTGAGCCAGACGTCGGTCATACCCTCGGGCGCCTGCTGGCCATAGCCAATGCACAGCATGTGGCTCATGGCCTTGAACAGGGCGTGCGAGTACTGCTTCCCCCAGGAGTCGTTCTGCAGAAGAGGGAACAGCAGTGCTGGGGGGCTCTGTTGGAAGGAGCCACTGGGCAGAACAGTCCAGTTCCCCCTCCCCGCAGCCAGCAAAAAGGTATTTGATGTGTCCACAACCGAAGGGCAGAGCTCTGCCTGGGGAAGAGGATCAGGGACTGGGACTGCCTCTGGGGGAGCAGACAGGAGCCCTGGTGCCCTGTTCCCTCCTGGCAGGGCACAAGGGATTCCCCTGGCCGGTCCAACTCCAGCAGCAGCCAAGGTGGGCTGAGACAGGAAGAGGATGCAGAGATTCCCCCCACACCATCTCACTGCTGCTCCGCAGCACACGGATCCACCGGGCAGCTCTGGGGGCTGAGTGTGCCCAGGCGTTTGAGCGGTCGAGATGTGCAAGCACCTCCTCTCCTCCCCCTGGTGGATGCAGCACCAGTATCGCCCCTGCCCGGGGCACTCACCACCATGTGGTTGATGGAGACCCAGCAGTCCTCCGGGAAGTCTTGCAACATTGGCACCAGGAACTGGAGGCACCCATCCCAGTGACACAGCAGCAGCATCATGCCGATGAGGTTGAAGATCCTCACCACAGCACTCGCCAGGTCGTAAGTCATATGGAAGATCTGGGGAAGAGGCAGGAGCGCAGCTACAGAGAAACTGTCTCTTTCCCCATTATGGTCGCTTCAACTCCCTCCTCCAGCCAGCCGGACCCCACAGCCAGAGATCCCTGACCTGCCCCGAGACCCTGCCCCGGGCCTGGGACCTCCGAGGGACCCTCACCTCCTCCCACTGGTGGATGTAGCGGATGAGGCGTGAGAGGCGCAGCAGGCGCAGCAGGCTGAGGATCTTGGTGAAGCGGACGATGCGTAGGGCCCGCGCTGTCTTGTAGACGTCCGAATCCACCTGGGTCTCGAGGTCAACGATGAGGAAGATGTAGTCAACCGGGATGGAGGAGATGAAGTCAACCAGGAACCAGCTCTTCAGGTACTTCATTTTGATGGTGTGAGGGTCGAGGATGATCTCTGTGTTGTCCTCCACCACGATGCCTGTCCGGAAGTTCAGGACCAGGTCAGCCAGGAAGAAGGTGTCTGAAAGCACGTTGAAAACGATCCAGGGCGGGGTGTTCTCGTCCTTAAAGAAGGTGATGCCCACAGGCAGGATGATCAAATTCCCCACCATCAGGAGCAGCATGATGAGATCCCAGTAGAACCTGCAGGAAGGCAGCAGGCAGGGAGCAGGAGGAGAGGTGGGACAGAAGGTTAGAAAAGAAACCCAGGACCAAAGCTGGAGTCCAACATGTCACAAAGAGGAGAGCGCAGGGAGGACACGGGCTTTGCTCCCCAGAGCTCCCCATCGTCCGCCAGCTCCCAACCACGGCCCAGGCTGGCTTAGAAGGATTTGGGATAAGCCTTGCTGCTTACACAAACCCAGTGCTGAGCTCCCAGGGCATCCGAGGGACTCGGGGCCAGGGAGGCACTTGGGATGGTAGCGTGGGGCAGCCGGGCAGGAGCGAACAAAGGCCAGACAAGTGCCATCCCCATGGAGAAGGTGGAACGAACGTGTCTGACCCCAAAAGGGTGCTTGTGAGTGGTGGGCAGGAGCTACACGGTCCTAGGCCTGCAGGAGCACCTCATCTGCCTCCTTTCTCTGAGAGGACAAGCTCAGAGGCTTCAGAAGTAAATCCACGAGGTCCCCAGCATCGGCTGGTTAGAGTTTGATGGTGCCCTGAAATTCAGCATCCCCAGCCACGCGTAAAGGCTGTTTGCCTTCTTCATGCAAACACATGCAATGCTCGGGGGGCTTCCCAGCTCCACGCCCGAAGTTTTTATGGGGTCTGGAAAAGAAAGCCCAGCTCCCGCTTTTGGGTGCCCTGCTCAGTCCCAGCTGAGGCTGGTGCTCTCTGCCCCCGGGGGTGAGGACACCTCGCCCGTGTTAACGCTGCCTCAGCCACGGCCAGGGCTTGCTTGTGTGGGTGAGGAGGCACCGGCCAGGTAGAACGGAGCTGACCTGGCTGCACAAACACCTCCCGCACCCCAACTCTGTGCCCTGAATGGGAAAACAGCCTGCCCCCCGCCAGCTGCCGGGCGCACTCGATTCAGATTTAGGCTTAAGCTCTTTAGGGCAGGCCCCGTCCTTCACTCCGTGTCACGGCGAGCACACAGGGCCCTGATCTCCGTGGCCTTTGAGGATCCCCGTAATGTGATAAACACCAGCGTAATCCAGCCGGCTCGCTGCATGTCACCTTCACAACGGGCTGAAGCTCCTGCAGAGCTCGGGCTCGCAAACCTGGGGGGCGGCTTTCCTCCCAAAAGGTCCACGAGGGCTTTGCGCCCCTCGGGGTCACTCTGGGGAGGCGCGGGGCGGTCTGCGGGGGGCACCGCAGGCCCTGGAGGCTGCGGAGCTGCCCACAGGTGCCGGGGACCTGCACCAGGTGCCAGCCCCCCTCTGGAGCTCCTCACCCGGCTGGGGACGTCGGCCGTGTCACGGCTCGCCGTGGGAGATGACTGCCTCGCAGCTTCATCCCCCGTAGAGAAAGCCCACCCTATATGACTCAACATCCCCGTGACACCCAGTTCCTCCCACATCAGCCGGCCCTGCGCTCTTCCCGGCGATCCCGGTGTCACGGTGAGGCAGGCCCGGCGCCTCGCAGCGCCCTGCCCTCTCCTCCTCCGGCAGCTCGGGGCTGCGGGGCCGGTGCTCGGGCAGGCTCCGCGGGCACCGTGTGGGGTCTGCGCGAGTCCTGCACACGTTTGGCAATTCAAAGCGGTGTCAAGGGAGGAAAGCTTTGCGTGGGGGCAGAACCAGGCGGCCCCTTCCTCCTCCTCCTTGGCGTGCCCGGAGCTGGGGGCTGCCGGGGAGCTCCTTGCCCGGCGGGGAGCCCCAGGGGGCCGGGGGGATACCGGAGACCGGGAGGGGGCTGAACCGGAGGAAACTTGGCTGAGTTATCGCGGGGCTGGCTTCGGACGTGCCCAGGGTGGGGAAGGGGCCGGGGGGCTCGCGGTGCGGGCGGCGGGGTCGGAGCCTCGCCAGCCCCGGTTGCTCGGGGCCGCCTCCGCTGTCCCCCGGAGGGGCCGGGGGAGCACCGCCGGTGCCCCTCACTTGTTGCCCCGCCGGGCGCTGCCGGTGCGGCGGGGCCGGGAGGGAGCCGCGCTCAGCACCAGGGACAGCGGCGGAGGGGCCGGGCACCGAGCACCGGGCACCGACCACCGGGTACCGGGCACCGAGGCCGGGCCCGTCCGGGGGGAGCGGGGCCCGGGTCCCACCTGAAGTCGCTGTAGGGGTGGATGATCCAGGCGCCGGCCGACTTCACCCGCTGCCGCTCGATCTCCACGGCCCGGTGGCTGCCGAACATGCGCAGCGAGAACTTGTTCACGGCGGGCTGCAGCATGGCCCCGAGCTGCCGCTGCACGAACGTGCCCGCCGCCGCCGCCGCCGCCTCGCCCTCCGCCACGATCTGCTCCGCCGCCGCCGGCGAGGCCGGGGCCGCGCCCGCCGCCCCCCGAGCGGCCGCCCCCGCCGCCGCTTCCCCGTCCGGCACCGGCGGCTTCTCCCGGGGCTCGGGGCTCCGGCCCGGCGCCGCGTCCATGCCGCCGCCGCCGCCGCCGCCGCGCCTCACGTTTCCTTCAAACGCCCTTGCCCGGGCGCCCTGCCCGCCGCCCCGCCGCACATGCCCGGCCCCGGGCGGCCGCTCGCTCGCCGCCCCCGGCCGCTCGCTCACCGGCGCCCGCGGCCCCGGCGGCGCCCGCCTGTTGCGCACGCCCTGGCGCGGGCACCGCGGCCGGGCCCCGCCGCCAGCGGGGAGGCGCCGGCGGCAGCGGAGCAGCGCCGAGCACCGAGGCCCGGGCGGCGGCACGGGAGCGGCGGCGGCGGCAGCGGCGGCGGCGCGGGACCCCGCGGCGGGCGGGGCGGGGCGGGGCGGGCGGGGCTCAGGGGCGTGGTCTAGCTCGACGCCCCGCCCCCCGCCCCGCCTCCGTCCCCCCTCCCTCCCGGCCCCGCCCCGCCCCCGGTCCCCCGGCCCCGCCCCGCCGCCTTTGCGCGCGGGCCCGTGCGCGCGCCGCGCCTCGTGACGCAAGCGCGTACGCGTGTGCGTCGTGCGTGCGCGCGGCCTGGCTGAGACCCGGATCGGCGGCGCGGCGCGGCGGGGCGCGGCGGAGGAGGCGGCGGCGGCGAGGACGAGCGGCGGAGGAGCCCGAGAGGAGCCGGAGCGGGGCCCGGGATCCCCGGGGGCCCACGGCCGCCATCACGGACTTCCTGTGGGACAAGCGCACCGGGCTGGCTGCGAGGACGGTGCGGCTCGGGGCGGGGCGGGCGGGGTTAGGCCGCGGCGGCCGCTTCCGTGCTCGGCGGCGGCGGCGCCCCGGGGCCGCGCTGGGCAGGGCCGGGCCGGGCCGGGCAGGGCCTCCCGGAGGCTCCTCGCCAAGGTCGGGGCCGCGCTCCCGAGGCCCGAGCGCTTCCGGGGGGGCGCTCGCGGGGCGGGCCCAGAGCGCCCGAGGAGGCCGCGGCCAGGCCCGGGGGCACCGGGCGGGGGGTTCGAGCTCTCCCCATCCCCTCTCCCCTCCCCCCCCCCGGCGCGGTCCGTCCCGGTGCCCCGGCCTCGGGCCTCGCTCTGCGGACGGGTCCCGGCGCTTCCTCTTTCGGCGCCGCGTCCGGTGCGGGCCCCGCCCGGCGGCCGAGCTCGCTGCTGGCGGCCCGGCCCCACCGCCGATGATCCCCAAACCGGTTCCAGCGCAGCGAAACGCCCCGGTGCGGCCTCCGCCTGCGTGCAAGGAGGGCTACCCGGCCGCTGGAGGGCTGCCAGCGTCGCCTCCCAGCGCTGCCTTTAATTAAGGGCTGGGAGCGTCTCCCTTGCGCGGCGCTCACAGGGGGTGTGACGGGCTCGGCGCTCGCCTTGGCCCCAGCGCCGGGTGTCGGTGAGCCACCGCCGGGGAGGGACCGCCAGGGGCTCTGCGGAGCCCGGCCTGGCTGCCGAGGGTGAGATTTGTCGGCGTGCGATGAGTACGTGCCTGTAGCTCGCCACGGCTGTGGGAGTAGCTTTGCCTTCTGGTAGCCCTGCCCCTAACGTCAGCAGAGTTTTGCGGGCAGAAAGTCAGCCAGGTAGGCGAGCGTGCGTTCTGAGGGGGGAGGAAAGATCCGCCAGGAGGTGTGTGGGCAGAAATCCAGCCTCTTACCTGTGGAGACAGGGCAGATCTAGCAGCTCAATGCTTGAGAACCAAAATACGCATTGGGAAAGTCTGATATTTTTGGAGCGAGGTCTGGGGGTAGGAGCACGACCCTAAGAACTTGCACTTCAGAGGTGGAACTGGGTGTATGGTCTTACTGAGGCGTTTTCTTCTTCATTTTTGACTCTAACGTCCCACCTACAGGGCAGAGTTGTGAGTATTCCTTGCCTCTGAGGTAAGGCCTACGAGGCTGCCTTAACACATCTGTGCGTGCAGACGGTGTTCCTGTTCCTTGGATCCTGTAGGGGCCTCTGTGCTTGGAGTGAGAGCTGTAGGTGGTGCTGGCTCAGCAGCAGGACAGAGGCATTTCTTCAGCAGTTGCCCACTTAGGTGTCTGCAGTGCTGGTGCAAGGATTTGGGCCTGGCATCAGTAATAAGCTGAGCTTTGTTTTATTTTCAGTTCTTCTTGGTGGAGAGTTTATGCTTCCTGGGGAGGGCATAGGGTCAGGGAGAGAAAGTAGGAGCATTGAAAGCACAAATGCTGCTCCTGGAGCTGTGGCCAGTAAAGACCATGGATAAGAAGTGAAGGGGGAATCGTAACCTGGAGAACAAAACCACAGCAGGCATGGCCCATGGGGGTGGCTGCATCTTCACTCTTATGAGGTTCCGGGGTTCCTCAGAGGTTTGTCCCCTCCCTCTCAAATCCCCCATGCGTACTTAGACATGCTGATTGCCTCCCCCTGTTTGTCCTAACGGTTCTTTGGCTACTGACTGTACGTGCTGGTTTCTCTCCCTTGCCATCGCCTCATAGTCACGGCCTTGTGTTGTTCCTGCAGATGCCTCACTCTAGAAGGTACCGCTCGTCGGAGCGCAGCAGCCGGGGCAGCTACCATGAGCGTTACAGAAGTCGCAAGCACAAGCGACGGCGGACGCGGTCACGGTCGAGCAGCAGCGAGCGTGACCGTCGGCACCGTCGGGAGGACAGCTACCACGTTCGGTCCAGGAGGTGAGTCAGCCCCGCGGAGCTGCTCGGATTTTGGCTGATTCGTCTTGCTATCGCTTTGCCAGAGCCACCGTGCGCCTCACCTGTCCCCAGCTGACCCGAGGTGTTTCGGCCCGTCCTGTACTTAGCAGGCTTGCATGCTCTGAGCTGTCACTTCCTGAACAGTGTTTGTAATCCTATCCCCATGGGTTGCTTCCCCCCCAGCTACGACGACCACTCAGCGGACAGGAGGGCCTACGACCGGCGTTACTGTGATAGCTACCGGCGGAACGATTACAGCCGTGAGCGAGGAGAAGCCTACTATGAACCCGAGTACCGTCATTCCTACGAGTACCGGCGCTCCCGGGACCGCGAGGGCAGCTACCGGAGCTGCAAAAGCAGCCGGCGTAAGCACAGGCGGAGGCGGCGCCGCAGCCGGTCCTTTAGTCGCTCCTCATCGGTGAGTATCCTGCTGTGCTGGGCCTCCCCTGTAACCTTTCTCTCACAGGTGGCAAGCTGGGTAAGTAGAAAACTCACTTTCTAACACTCTCTCGGACTCAGCTTGAGAAATGCCTAGAAAGCCTTTGATGCAGGCAGCGGTTCCTGTCCACCGTCCTGGTGCGCCTCAGCAGTGGCTGCCCTGTGCCAGCTGGGCACAGGCAGCTCAGACCCTGCCTTAGCGTTGCCCGCTCAGAGGTGGAAGGCCAGGCGTGCCCCGCAGGGCTGGCATGTCCCCCTGGGGTGGTGCTGTGCTCCACAGCTCCTTTATCCCTACAGAGCGCTGCTTTGGTGTGGTGATGCTCATTAAAGAGCTGTCTAGGAACCCCAGCTGAGCGGTCTTTGTGTGAGGTTTGTACAGGAAGCATTCAGCTGCTCCTGATCCCAGAGAGCTCGGTCTGTCTGCGACAGGTCCCCGTGGCCCCTGCTGATCCCTGATCCGGGCCTGTGTTCTGTGGCAGGAAGCCCCGTCTCTGTGAGCTGGGTCCTGTGTCAGAGCAGGATCCTTTGGGTGGGCGCAGCTGACTTGGGTTGTCACGCCAGGGGCTTTGGCAGGTGAACGTAGCTTGTGGCCTGGTCAGTCCGGGTGGAGGCAGTAACCATCCCAGGCTCTTCCCAGCAGTGTCCCCGGCTTTCTCTTCTTGTCTGTTCTGCTGTTCACCTTCCACTTCTGTTAGACCCCAGACATGTTCTCTGCTCTGTGTGTGGAGCTCTCAGTGTTGTCTGGTCTGTTCTGACTGTGTGTCCAGGGACGGGGTTATGGGCTGGATTCAGGTCCCGAGTCTGCTGTCTGGTTGCTCCCAGGTGTGGGGATGCTTAGCGGAACCAAAGGCAGGAGTTTTCTCTTCTCTGACATAAAATCTCTCATCTGCCTCATCCCAGGCTGTCCCTATTCCCTGTTGGGCCTCTGCTTCTCTCCTGGAAGTTGGTCTTTCCAGGATCAGCTTCTTTGGGGGAGGGTCTAGAAAGAAGTGTCACATCTGCCCCCAGGCAGTTACTTGTAAATTCTCTCTGGTTTTGGATGGATCGTTGTACCAAGAGTTGCTTCTGAAATCTCTGAATTCATCTTAATCTGAGTGTTGGGGCTGGGGGAAGCCACCGTGGGAGGTTGTTGGAAGGGGATGGGCAGTGTCTGTGGGGCAGTCTGGCCCTTTGCTTGTGCAGGACTTCCCGGCACCTGCCTCCTGCTGCCTTTCCTCAGTGGCTGATGCGGGGCTGAAGCAAGCCTCTCCCTGCGGTCACTGAGTGCCCGGCTGCAGTCGTGCTTTGGCGTGCTCTCTTGGCACTGATCCGGGACCCATAGGCCAGTGCCGTTCCTCTCCAAGCCCCCACAGGAGCAAGAGCAGCTGGCTCCTTCCACTGCCCCTCTGCTAGCCCTCGTTCTGCCCGTCTCTGCTCTCACACTGGTTCGGGTGGGGCTGTTTGTAGGTTCTTTTTTCTTTTTTTTTTTTTTTTTTTTTTTTTTTTTGCTACAACGAAAAGCAAACTGTTTTTTTCTTTTCTGAGCTAGTGTGTTGTATCTTGACATGTTCCCTTGCAATATCCCTATCGTTATATATTCCTCTGTGCCGTATGAATTGGCTGGGAATCTCCTCCTGCAACCCCTCCTCAAACAACCATGTGAATTTCCAAACCAACCAATGCGTGACGCTGGCTGCTGCGCTGGTTTGAAAATCTGATTGGTGAATGATGAATTCCCTGTCTGCCTGGGCCAGCAGCGGAGTCGACAGAGCAGCAGAAGGGCCAAGAGTGTGGAGGACGACGACGAGGGGCATCTGATCTATCGCGTCGGCGACTGGCTACAAGAAAGATGTACAGCCAAATCGTAACATAATTTAGCTCTCTAGTTAAGCTCCCATCGCAGTCGCAGATCTGTCTTATCTTTCTGTTTCATTTTATTTTCATTGTTTATTAAAGAGAAACCCTCTCCTTTTCCTTCCCCTTTTGTTAAAACTACGTTTATATTTTGTATTGTTACTGAAGTGCCAGGGAACTAGGGCAGTTGCCTTGTGCAGCCGGTGTCAGCCTTCCGCTGCTCCGGTCTCTCAAGCTGTGTGCAGGTTAGGTGTTGCAATGCATTCTCCTCTGCCTTGTGTATGCGCTGCATCCAGGTCGTGCTCACTCTCTCATGGGCTTTTCTCTTCTTCTCTCCCTCCCAGATGAGATTATTAGCACCTTAGGGGAAGGCACGTTCGGCAGAGTGGTGCAGTGCATGGATCACCGGAGGTACGCCCACTCCTGGGGCGGGGAGGGGTGTGGCGATGAGGAAAAAAGGCAGCGCAGCTGGTGAAATAGTCTCGTGCTTCAAGCAGGAGCCTGGGGTGGAAATGGGTCCCTCGATTTCTAGTATTCCTCTGCTGGTGTGGGTGCTCATCCCGTTGGGTCATCCATGTGTTGGAGAGGGACTGGGGGGAGTCTCTGGGCTGTTCATAGCGAGGGAGAGGATGTATAAATCTTCCCATGAAGAGAGTAGTTCAGAAAGCCCATTTTTTGCAGGGCACAGTCTCTGACACAACTCCAGAATGACCTTGAGTTTTCTTCCTGTTTCTCCCCAGGGGTGGTGCACGTGTTGCTCTCAAAATCATTAAAAACGTGGAGAAATACAAAGAGGCTGCCCGACTAGAAATAAATGTGCTGGAGAAAATCAACGAGAAGGATCCCGAGAACAAGAAGTGAGTGCACTCAGCTGGTGACAAAATGGAAGGGAAAGCATCGTCCTAGCGCAGTTGTAGGGATGGGATGGGAGAGGTGTTTGGTGTGTGACTGAATTCATCTGTAGCTAGTTTTTGGTGGCGCGTTGCCTTGGTACGGGATACAGACCGAGCAAGGAAAGGGTGAGCCTGGTGCAGGGACAGCCCGTCTGAGTGGCGTGTGCAGATCTGTCCCGAATCTGACTCTTTCTCTTCAGCCTGTGTGTCAGGATGTTTGACTGGTTTGACTACCACGGCCACATGTGCATCTCCTTCGAACTGCTGGGCCTCAGCACTTTTGATTTCCTGAAGGACAACAACTATCTGCCTTACCCTATCCACCAAGTGCGGCATATGGCCTACCAGGTGTGCCAGGCTGTGAAATGTAAGTGTTCACTGTTCTTTTCTCTGCTGGTCCATGACTGACCTGGAGAGCTGTGTGGCTCCCAACTTCAGTGCCAGTTCTGCAGCTGGTGGCCCGATGCAATGAGTTTTTGCCACAGTGCTGCTGTGCCAGTCCTGAGACTGAGCCTTCCTGCCCCTCTGTGGTGAATGTGTGCCTGGGGTGAATCCTTTTTCTTTGCCTGGTTATAATGTTTCTGATGCCTGTGGGCTGGCAGCTGCCCAGAGCACTTCAGCGTCCACCTTCCTGTGTATGTTCTGGTGATCGATGCGATCAATCTTTGTGCTTCTGTCGAAGCACCTTGGCCTAGACTGGCCTGTCTGTTCACACCCAACTTCAAACATGGGCTAAAACTGTGCCAGCAGCAACCCAAGTTAATGCTGTTTGCTCATCAGGTGGATGCAGCATCGTTTTGCTTCTGTTTCTTGACTCTGGTTCTGTTTGCTTCCTCAGTTCTGCATGACAATAAACTCACTCACACTGACCTCAAACCCGAGAACATCCTCTTTGTGAACTCTGACTACGAACTCACCTATAACCTGGAAAAGGTAACGCAACAGCTTTGCTCTAGAAGTGTCCTTTTGGGTTCTTGGTGTCCCTGACCTTAGCACGGGGAGGAGTTGGACTATAGGAGATAGTGTTGGCTGGCTGCGTTCACGCGTTTGTTCAGGACAAATCTGGGTGAACTGCCTGTATACAAGTAAGCTATGGAGACCACAGACTCCAGCTGAGTGAGAGGTTTTTTTGGGAGGTGCTGTGCTGTGCATCGGAGGGTATGCACCAGCACTAATAGACCCTGCAAAGCATTCCCTTCCCCTGGGCCCCTGTGGCAAAGCCTTGGTTGTGTAAGGTCCTTGTGTGTTGGTCCTTGTTTGGAAGCTGCTGAGTAACTGCTGTCTTTCTCTCTCACAAAGAAGCGAGATGAGCGGAGTGTGAAAAGCACGGCCATCAGAGTGGTGGACTTTGGCAGTGCCACTTTTGATCACGAGCATCACAGCACAATTGTCTCCACCAGGCACTACCGGGCCCCGGAGGTCATACTGGGTAGGTTCTCCCTGGCTTTCTGCAGCAGCAGGCTTTTGTCTCGAGGGCACGGGGAGCTGCCTGCTGGATTAATTCAGAGAGGGCTGGGGGCAACAACTTGAAACCGGTGGTTTTGGCATTGCTATCAGCTGGGCAGCGTATTGCCACTAATGTAGCAGGAGAAGGCCAGAATGGGAATTGTTTTTCCAGTTACTTGTTGGTTTTTGAAAGGGTAAGGGAGAGGGACTTGGAATCCTGGGCCATAACTGTATTTTCTTTTAAATGCGTTGTTTTTTAGAGCTTGGCTGGAGCCAGCCCTGTGATGTTTGGAGCATCGGCTGCATCATCTTTGAATATTATGTGGGTTTCACCCTGTTTCAGGTGAGAACCGTTTGCTCTGTGGCTTCCTCACAACTGGTGAAAGAGGATGCTGGCTGTTGCCCAGCACAGCCAGGAGCCTCTGGGGCTGATGGAGTTCCCTCCATCACTGCAGGCCTGTGGAGATGACCGAGGCGTTGGCCAACAAGGGGTTCTGAACTGGGAATCACCCGGGTCTGGAGGCAGAAAGACTAATCTGTTCCATGCCTCCCCTTTATGCTTGTCTCCCTCAGACACATGACAACCGGGAGCACCTGGCCATGATGGAGAGGATCTTGGGGCCAATTCCTTCTCGGATGATCCGGAAGACCAGGTGAGAAAGGCCAGCTGGGCACTGCAGGCTTCCTGGCTCTTCCCCGCTTTATGTAGAGCGGTTCTCTTCAAGGGATCAAACTTTGCAGCTGCCTGCTGAGTCAGTCCATGCTGCTGCAGTGTCCTGAGTGATGTGTGCGCCCCTGGCAGAGTAGTGTCAGGGCTGGCGCGTTGCTTCTGCTGCAAGGTGTTTGGTGCTTGGGTGTAACCTGTTCCCACCTCTTACTCTGACAGGAAGCAAAAGTATTTCTACCATGGCCGCCTGGACTGGGATGAGAACACCTCTGCTGGCCGTTATGTTAGGGAAAACTGCAAGCCACTGCGGGTAAGGCGGGGTGGGCAGGAGCGCCTGGTTGCTTTATCCTTTTCTCATTGCAGAGTCTTACAGTGCCAGCCCCAGTTCTGAAGATTCTTCCCGTGGGCAAGGTTGGGCCACTGAAAGGGTCAGACCAGTATCTTCCTGAAGGAGCCTTGGCTGTCCCAGACATAAACTAGGAGGACTGCAGCAGCCTGAGCTTAACCTCAAGTGGATGAGGAGGAGGGCGAGGAGACTTCAGGAAGTGTCTGGGAAAGATGGGGAAGGGGGAAAACCCTTGACAGTTCTGTGCTTGTTAAAGTGGCCTAGAGTTCAGGCTTAGGATGAATGCAGGTCTGAACAGACCAGTCCTCCCCCACCTTAGCTGTTCAGGCCAGGTAGCGTTCTGTGACCAGCACGGGGTGCAGTGTCCTGCGCCCTGACCTCTCCCGTCTCTCTCCACAGCGGTACCTGACTTCTGAGGCCGAGGACCATCACCGCCTTTTTGACCTCATTGAGAGCATGCTGGAGTACGAGCCGTCCAAGCGCATCAGCCTGGCTGAAGCCCTCAAGCACCCGTTCTTCGACATGCTGGAGATGGAGCCAAGCACAAAAATGTGGGACTCTAGCAGAGACATCAGCCGGTGACGCCACAGGTGCCAGCCTGCCCTCAGATTCTAGCCCCCGTGGAGGCCTGTGTGATTTCTATTCAGACATTTGGTGCTTTTTTTATACATAAACTCCCTGGACATGTTTGTAAAGCTGTTAATATGTGAGATACTGTAAATAGCCCATATTCTCTATCAGCCTCTGAGCACCACAACCTCCTGCTGTTGCTGCTGCCGCTATCGTGAGGCGAGGGGCTTGTATGTCCATATTGTAAATACCTCTGTTCATGTGTTGCTTTGTCTCCTGTTCTCTCCTGCCCGCCTCAGTGTAAATACTCCAGGACTCGCAGCTCTGTAGCTTATCTGTTTCCTTGTAAGTTATGAAACTGGTGGGATTGCATGGGAATTATTTTTTGGATCAATGTCATAGCCCATCCCCACACCAGAGTTTTATAAGAATTTTGTACAGTCTTTGTGAGAAATAAATATGAAGTGAATAAACCTTCCGGCCTGTGTTTGGACCAGCAGCAGCCTGTCTCGAGGCTGTTCTGCTGGTGGTTTTTACTCCTGAGAGGTGGTGACTGTGCTGCACCCTGCAGAGGGAAGGAAGATGCATCCTCGTGTTGCAGGAAGAAAGCTGCTTCAGTCTGGTAAACCCCTGGGTAACAAAGCCAGTTTTATTCACCCACCTGCCCAGTTCTTCCCAAGCTTGGATGATGGCCTTGTTGTCTGAGCTGCTCTGAGCTGCTGCAGCTGGCCTGAAATAGTTCCAGGACAGGCAGATTCTGGCATGGTGGGTGGCAAAACATGGGTCCTGTGTTGTGCCCTGAGACTGGTATTCAAAGGTGGGAAGATTTAGTATATGAAACAAGTCTTTCTACTAGCAAAAGGATAACAGGGACTAGTTAGATATGTGTGGTAAAGCCAGGCTCAAAAGGTCTGAAGGGAGCAGCCTAAGTGCTGCTTTACTAGAGAAACCCCCTTACTCCATGGGCAGGTGATCGAGGGCTGTACAGATGCCTACAGGGGGTGGCCCAGCAGTGTGTGCTGTAGCCCAGCACAGGGAAATGGGTCTGCCTGTGCCTCTTTGTGAGGCTGGGCCCTTGACTTGGGCTTTTCCATGGGATTTGCTGGGGGAAGTCATAGACCTGATGGGACCTCTGTCTTGCTGCTTTGCCCACGCGTGTCTGGAAGAGTCTTGTGTCAGGAACAGCAGATGTGGTCTGTTCTACACAAGTGTGTCCCTTTGTTGTTGTGCCATCAGTCTGTGGCAGACTCTGTCCATGTCATCATGCAAAGAGATAAAGGAAAACACCAGCTTCACCTGGAGTTAGTTGGGGGTGTCACAAAAGGAATGACTCTGGCTCATCTCCACGCACTTGTGGTCTTAAAGAGCTTGTGCTGGAAGCTTTTACCTGGTTCCTGCAGCACTGCCCGGTCAGACAGCAGACAGCCATGCAGCTCAGGTGGTGTGTGCCAGGGAATGAGAGTGGGGGGAAGACCTGGTCCTGCTGCATCTGTAGCCAGCCCCTGGGTGAGCCTGCATTGGAATTAAATTGAGCAAATAATATCTGCAGTCTGTCAGACTTCAGAAAACACAGCACCGTGGTGTCCAAAATCTGAATCCGCAGCTTTTAACTTCCCAGCCAAGAGCACCACGGTGAGGTGGCAGCTGTCCGGGCTGAGGGGGGAGCTCACAGCTTTGTGCATAACTTTAAATCTCCTCTATTCAGAAGGAGGGGAGATTTTTAGACAAGAGGTGTAGTTGCTGCTGAGTACTGAAGTCTGGGATGGGAACTAGAGGCAGGTGGGGTTTTATCTCATGCTGGGGAATTCCTTTTTGGGAGGGGGCTGTCGGCACGCTGCCTGTAGCTGCTGGAATCGGCAATCCCCATAAATAACCCATCCGGGAGGCACCACTTTAATTACCCCAGCCGCTTGTCGTGCCACCAATTCCTCCCTGACCGTTTCACGTCCACGAAACCCGCCGTGCATCGCTGGGGGGCAGTGAAGCAGCCGCCTTGCTGCACCCGGGGCTAACGCTCGCCTGGCCCCGGGGCTGCAACGGCGAGATTTGGGCAAATCTTTGGCTTTGGGGCTGAGACCTTTTGGGTACCCGCAGGGGAGAGCGCCTTTTTGCTGGGCCTGGCTGAACGGGGCCCAGGGCGGGTGGGGCCAGGCCCGGTGGGGCCGGGTGAGGCCTGGTAGGCCCCGGGGAGGCCGGGCCCCATCCCGGCGTTGCCATGGGGACGGCGTTGCCATGGAGACGCGCTCCCAGCAGCCCCTGCGCTGCGGACGGGGTAGAGCGGCCGAAAAAGGGGGGGGGGAGAGAAAAGGGCTCGGCGCCACGTGACCCCAGGGCCACGTGGCCGCGTCACGTGCTCGCTTCCGCCCCGCCCCGCGCAGGCGCAGAGCCCCCTGCGGCGAGGCCCGTCCGGTGCCGTCGCGGGGCGGTCCCGGTGCTGCCGGTGCCGGTCCCGGAGCGGCCATGGCGCAGCGCGGCGGCCCCGCGGTGCTCCCGGACAACCCCTTCCAGGTGCGGGGCGGCCCCGTCCCGCCCCCGGGCCTCGCTTCGGGCCCCGGTACCGGCCCCGCTCCCGGTGCCAGCCCCTGCCGCGTCTCTTGCAGGACCCCGCCGTGGTGCAGCACCGGCCCGGCCCCGAGAGCGCGGCGCTGGACGCCTACAACCCCTTCGAGAACGGCGCGGTGAGCCGGGGGTGGGCCCGGGCCCCGCGGTGCCCCGGGGCCGCCTCCCGGTGGCCCTGCCCGGGGCTCGGCGCGTCGCGGCCGGGCTCTACCGGCGGCTCAGCGCCTCCTTCTCGGTCCCGCAGCCGCCACCGCCGCCGTACCATGCCCCGGCCGGGGCCCCGCCCGCCGTAGGCGTGCCGCCGCCGCAGGGAACCGCGCAGCCCCCGAGGAGACCGAGCCCCACGGAGCCCCGGAACTACGGCTCCTACGGGACGCAGGTACCGGGGCTGGGCGGGGGCAGCCCGGGTGGGCCGGGGGAGGAGCGGGCAGCTGAGGGCCGCGTGTCCTCCGCAGGCCTCGGCGGCAGCCGCCACGGCCGAGCTGCTGAAGCGGCAGGAGGAGCTGAACCGCAAGGCGGAGGAGCTGGACCGGCGGGAGCGGGAGCTGCAGAACGCCGCCCTCGGCAGTGGTGCCAGTGAGTGCCCAGAGCCCCTCGGGCCCCTTCTGCACGGTGCTGCGCTTCTCTGCCTCTCACCTCCTTTTGCTCTGCAGCGAGACTGAACAACTGGCCCCCGCTGCCGTCCTTCTGCCCCGTGAAGCCTTGCTTCTACCAGGACATCCCCGTGGAGATCCCCGCTGACTTCCAGAAGACAGTTTCGACCATGTATTACCTCTGGATGGGTGAGTCCCCGCGTGGAACGTGAGGTCTGGGGAGCAGGTAGAGGATCGAGCCTCCTGCACGTGAGGGAATGCTGCTGATCTGGAGAAGTTGCGATTGCAACTCGGTGCCTAGGCCCAGGGGGGTGATTTCTTGGCATGGGAAGTGGGGAGCCTTGCTTGGGGCGCCTGACCGATGTCCTCTCCCTCAGCCAGCACCATTGCTCTCTTCCTGAACTTCTTGTCCTCGCTCGCCTGGTTCTGCGTGGATCCCTCGTCAGGTTCTGGGTTCGGCCTCTCCATTCTCTGGGCTCTTCTCTACACGCCCTGCTCCTTCGTCTGCTGGTATAGGCCCATGTACAAAGCCTTCAGGTGTGTATCTGCTGGAGCTCACGGGCCAGCAAAGCAGTGGGGTGGGACATCTGCCAGGCTGGTGCTTGTAACGGAGGAAACCAGGCTCTGTGCTAGAACAGGACTGCGCACTGAGGGTGTCCCAGCGCCGTACCTGTGTTTCCTACGGGTCTCAGGGATGTGATCCTGGGCTGAACCCCTCTGTGAGAAACACGTTTTGCTCTGGATGGGGCAAAAGAGGTCACAGGAGTGTTTTCCCGTGGCTGTTGTTGGACATCCCTGTACTGCCTTGTGCCTCTTCTTCTTACTTCCCCCCTCTCCCCGTTACAAGTCCCTTAACCACTGGTTAAGGGAGGTGGCTGCACATCTGGTGCCTGCCTGTTCTCCTTGCTTTTGAGAAAGGTTTGAGAATCGCTTTCTCTGGCCTAACCTCGTCTGTTTCTTTCTCCCAGGAGTGACAGTTCGTTCAACTTCTTTGTCTTCTTCTTCGTCTTCTTTGCCCAGAACGTGATGTACGTGCTGCAGGCCATCGGCATACCCAACTGGGGCTTCAGGTACGTGCTGCGCTCACCCCGGAGCAGGGGGAGGCAGGTGGGGCAGAGGGAACCCGTGGACAGCCGCTGCTTGTTTTACAGTGGCTGGATATTGAGTCTGATAGCGCTGAGGAAGAACACGGCTGTGGCTGTGATGATGATCCTGGTGTCCTTGTTCTTCACAGCGGTGGCTGTGTTGGGCATCATTATGCTGAAAAAGGTGAGTGAGGAGTGAACGCTGGGGCAAAACATCGGGATGCGTGGGTTTGGGCTGGCGTGGAGCACAGCTCTGTGCACTTGGTGTTGGAATGGGGCTGGGGCAGTGACTCCTGAGCCTGCTGCTCTCTTCCAGATTCACTCTCTGTACCGCCGGACGGGTGCCAGCTTCCAGAAGGCGCAGGAGGAGTTTGCCGCAGGGGTCTTTTCCAACCAGGCAGTGCGCACAGCGGCGGCCAACGCTGCTGCGGGTGCGGCCACCAACGCCTTCCGGGCACCCTAGCGGGATGGGGGCCCTGGCTTGTCCCTCACACGTGGGCTGTTTGGTAAAGAAGAGGAAATCCAAGTTGCACTTTCATTGGATCCCCGTGTGTCTGCATCAGCTGTCAGAGGCTGCCTCATCCCAGCTTGGAAGTGCTGGTGCCTGAATCGTTTGCTGCTCTAACCCCTTTCCTCGTGGATGGAGGCTGGTCTGGTTCGTGCTGGTCCCCTTCCCTCCCTCAGCGGACTGGGGGAAGGAGCTGGGGGGGAGGTGCAGTGGCCCAGTCATTGTCCTTCCTTCCAGCACCAGTTGCTGGGGGGCAGGAGTCCCCTCCGGGTGTGTGACAGGGACTGAAATGGCTGCTGCCCTTCCTCTCTATTGGCCAGGATCTCCCCTTTCCCCACCTGGTGATGCCACTTGTGTGCTCCAGGGCACAGAGGGTTCCCACCTGTGTCCAGTCCCAGGGTGTGTGTGGGCTGGCTCAGCCCTGGAGGCTTTTGCCTGCCTCTTCTTGGAAGCAGGACCTCATTCCCTGCCCAGAAATCATTCCTGTCTTCCCCAGGGGAGTGCTCATGTGGGATTGGGCTGGCTCTGTCCCCAGGGTGCTGAGCTGGGAGGCAGACTCCATCCCGTTCCCTTCCTTTGTCCTTCATGGTGCTGGGCTGAGCCTACTCCAAGCACGGGGCTGTGAGGAGAGCACTGCTTTGCAGGCAGCGGTGGCGCATCAGCTTCTGATGGCGGCTCTTTGCCTTTAGCCTGCGTGCAGTTCCTCTCTGGGACTGGTGCTTGGTGGACCCTAAATCCAGGCTGGGTGCTGAGGAGGGCTCCTCATACCTCTCCAGCTTGAGCTCCCTCTGCCCCTCCTTGTTCCCAGCCCTCGGGGATGTGAACAGCTTTTCCTTTCTTCATCTCTGCCCGCTGTGGGGACGGTGCCCCCCTCCCTCTCCCTAGCACTCCCCAGTCAGCTGTGTCCTTTCTTTGTGTGGCTTCACCCTCCTCCCTCCTGGGGGGCTGAGCCCGTCCCTGCGTGCAGCACTGCCCACACTGTGCCCTGTGTCCCCTTGCCCCTGTTGGCCCCAGCCCCATCCACCAGTGCCCCCAAGAGGACCAGGGGACTGGGGACCACGAGTTCTGCTTTCATCCACCAGTGGATGCGGCTGGTTCCCCTCCTGCTGCTCCTGGGGTGGTGGGACGGGGTCGTGCCTTCCCCTGGGGGCCGGCTCCCTGCTGCTGGGGGAGGGCTCCGCTCTGCGCCCCCCACGGCTGGGACCCGGCGGCCGCCGCCGCTTCCCCTCCTGCTGCCCCGGGGCCGCGCTGCTCCCCTTCCGGCCTGTCCCGTGCTGCTGTGCCGAACGCCACGCCGCCTTCAGGTTTAATTTAAGAAATAAACCGACTCCGACTCCTCCTCGCCTCCGCTGCGTCGCCACGGGGAAAGGGGGTGGGAAACGGGGCCGGCCGGGACGCACCGGAGCCTCCCGGACTACAGCTCCCGGCGTGCCGCGCAGGGGCGGGCCGGGGGGGGGCCGCCGCATCCCGGGCTCCCGGCGGGGCTGCGGGCGGCGGCGGGAGCGAGCCCGGATCCGCCCGGCTCCGCCTGGGGCGCGCCCGCTCCGCCGCCTCCCCCCCGACCCCGCTCCGCGCCCCGCCGCCCTCCGGGAAGCGGCCCCCGGAGGCCGCGGCGGGGGCGATGCTCGGGCGCGCTCCCCGCGGCATCCCGCCGGCCGGGCGGTCCCTCCGCCCGCAGCCGGGGCTGGGGGGCCCGGGACGGCGCGGCCGCCGGTAACGGCAGCGGAGGAAGCGGGGCTATTTTTTTTGGGGAGGGCCCCGGACCGGGCCGGTTTCGCGCGGGGCTCCGTGCGCCCGGACCCTGCGCCCGCTGCCTCCGGAGGATGCTCGGGGGCTCGGGGGGGGAGCGCAACCACGAGCTCGCCCCTGCCTTCTGCCGCTGCCTCGGGGACCCCCTGCACGGCCCGGGGGCCGCGCTCCCGGCACCGTCTCTTGGTCTTTGCGGAGCAGCCCCAGCGCCTGGTGGCCTGAACCCAGGGCTCGAGGGACGGCGAGAGGGGAGAAGCCCCAGGCCCGCGGCTCCAGGCGGGCTCGCTGGCCGGAGCCAGGGCAGCAGTGGGATGCGCAGGGACCGCTGAGGCTGGTTGTCCTCCCGGGACATCCCGAGGACCTCCTGGGAGCCCCAGGTCCTGCGTGGCCGTGGGCGCTGCCCCGAGCACCCAGCGCGGGGAAGAACCACCCTCGGCATCCTCCGGGAGACAAAAGGTGGAGCCCGGCCTGTTCGTGGCGAGTGCCCGCTCCTGCTTCCCCTGGGCCGCTCGTCCCCGTCCTGGTGTGGTCCCACCGGCGGCCCCGGGGCTCCAGGGGGCTCTGGGGCCGGTGGCTCCCGCTCACTGCCCGGGGCCGCCATGCCCTCCCCCAGCGACTCCAGCCACTCGCTGACCGGCCGTACGTCTCGCAGCCTCACCCACCTCCGCGTCCAGAGGACCTGGCTGCAGATCCTGCTGGTGCTGGGCTTCATCCAGGTCATCCTGGGCGTCCTCATCGTCACCTTCAGCCTGGTGGCAGCCACCATCACACCCTCCGCCAAGATCCGTCACTCCTGCCCCTCCTGGGCCGGCTTCTCGGTGAGTGCGGGGCAGGGGCTCGCATGCTGAGGGGCCTGGTGTGGGTCTGCTGCTCTGGGTCCCCGCTGCTCCCAAGGCGCCGTGCTGAATTGGCTGCCGGTCCCCGTGGGGAGTGTGGCCCTGCTGTTCCTCCACCTTGTGTCGGGGGGCTGCTGCAAGGCACCGCGGGAGAATCCCGGGGGTTCCCCTGGGGTGACTGTCAGGGATGGGGACCCCAGAGCCGTGTCTTGGTGGTGGGGGGCATGTATCGAGGTGATGTGTTCACTGGCCTGTCCCGAAGGGGCAGGGGAAGGGTGTGTGGGGTGCGGCAGTGGCAGCGTGGAGGGGTACAGGGCAGCCTGGCCTTGCTCCCAAGCTGTGCCACGGGACACTCTGCCTGCCATGGACACTGGGTGAGGGCAGGACCCCAGTGTGACCCTGCGGCACCGGGCCGGGCCTGGCCTTGCTGCCCGGCACAGAGCTGCCTGCAGTCCCCGGGCTCTCTGCTGCCCTGAATCAGCAATTTCTCCAGGCTTGCAGCACAGGAGCAGTCCGTATGGCCCTGCTGCTCCCGGGCCAGCTCTGGGCCAGCAAGGCTTGGGGGGCTCTTCCCAGGAAGGGGGGGGCTGCTCTGGGCCACGCTGCCCAGCAGGGACCCCTCCCCATCCTCACTGCTGGGCGTGTGTCTGCAGCTGGCGCTGTCCGGGCTCATCGGCATCGTCTCCTGGAAGCGGCCCTTCACCCTGGTGGTAGGTGTCGTGGGGACCCTCCCCTCTGCAGATGTCTTTGGGCAGGCTGGAGGGGGCCGCGTGTGCCCCCCGCCACCACCCTCACACTCGTGGCCGTGCCCACGTTTCGGCTCCCTGCCCTGCCAGCCCTGCCCAGCTCTCAGCCCCTCTCCTCCCCGCTGCAGATCACCTTCTTCACGCTGCTGTCAGTGCTGGGCGTCATGCTGAGCCTGGCCGGGTCCATCCTGTCCTGCCAGAACGCGCAGCTGGTGAAGTCCCTGGAGGCCTGCGAGAGGGTGAGGCTGGACAAGGCGGAGAGGCCGTGGCACAGCGAATCGTCCCTAGCTGCAGGGCTCCGAGGACGTGGGGAGCTGGTGGCTGGGCTCTCTGGTGGCTCTTGGGAGAGAGCACGGGGTCTGGAGGTCCCTCATGGCGTTCCTCGTCCCCAGGAGAAGGACTCGTGCATCTGCTGCCAGACCTACCTGGAGCATGCGCCTGCTTCCTGCAGCCAGCAGAGCGAGATGCTGACCATGTTCCCCAACCCTGACTGCCGGAGCATCCGCGTGGCACTCAAGGTGGGTGAGGGCTCCTTGGAGAGCGCCCCTCCAGGCTCTGTGGGTGCCCATAGCTCGTCCTGCTCCTCCCCAGGATCTCCTCTTCAGTGTTTGTGGCTTGACCGTCTTCTCCACCATCATCTGCACGCTCTCTGCTGTCGTGTGCTGCATCCAGATCTTCTCCCTGGATATTGTCCACGTGGTGAGGCCTGGCCCTGACCCGCAAGGACATGGGACTGGGCAGCATCCCCAGGCTGGCTGGGCCACCAGGGGGCCGGGGCAGGACCTGGCTGAGGGGCCCTGTGGGGACCAAGAGGAGCAGGACGTGTACTCCTGCCGGATCTCTGGACAGGGAGTGTCTGCCCCTTACGCCAGCTCTTCCTTGTTCCCTCTCCCTGCAGCTGGTCCCCCAGCGCTCCAACTCTGTGACGCTGGAATGCACGTCACCCCCCGACACCTTTCTGCAGAGCATGCTGGACTTCGAGGAGTTCGTGCCTCCGGTGCCACCCCCCCCATACTACCCACCCGAGTACACGTGCAGCTCCGAGACCGACGCGCAGAGGTACCCAGCAGGGAGCAAGGACGCTGTAGTCGGGCCTGCGCGCTTCAGTGCAGCAGCAGGGGGGGCGTTTGTCACCAAACAGAGCTTGTCCCACCTGAGGTGGCTTTTCTGCTCTTGCCTCTTCAGCATCACCTACAATGGCTCCATGGACAGCCCTGTGCCTCTCTACCCGACCGACTTTCCCCCCTCCTATGAGACCGTGATGGGGCTGCGCGGGGACAGCCAGGTGGGAGCCGCAGGGCCGTGGGCAGAGCGTGGCTCCGCTCCTGCCCTGCCCGTGCCCTGACGGCGCTGCCCTGCAGGCCACGCTGTTCGACTCACAGCTGACTGATGGCTCGCACGCCTGCACCTGCGACCGCGTCCCCTCCATCGTGCTCAGCGGGGAAGGTGAGCGTGGCCTTGTCTGCGCACCCCCGCTGCGGGGCAGGGGGGAGCGGGCCAGGCCCAGCGCTGCAGGACCTGCCCTCTGCAGCAAGCTCGATGCTGACGCCCGCTCTTCTCCTTGCAGTGTCCATGGACAGCGGGTCCCTGATCATGTCCGAGATCGTGGACATCCCCGGGGACAGCAGCCCCTCGGAGGACTCGTGCCTGCTGGAGCTCCAGGGCTCCATGCGCTCCGTGGACTACGTCCTCTTCCGCTCCATCCAGCGCAGCCGTGCTGACTACTGCCTGAGCGTGGACTGCGTGCAGTGCAGCCACCACGCGCGCAGCCCCACGCTGGGCTTGCAGGGGCCCTTCGAGGAGACGCCGCAGCCCCGGGCACGTGGCGAGCGCTCCTACTCCTGCTCCACGGCAGAGCCCGGCCACAACGGCATCTTGGTGGGGGGAGCCGTGACCCACAGCTGCAACCGCCTGGAGGGGCTGGCCCGCTGCATCGGGCCCTGCTTCCCCGAGGTGCGGCTCAAGGACAAGAGCTCACTACAGGGGCAGAGGGGCAGCCGCTCCGCAGGACCCGGCAGCGGGCGCCTCTTCCACCCGCGGCGCAACAGCGAGACCTCCTGCCCCTCATCTCCAGCCCCAGGGCTGAGCCAGCGGCCCCTCGTGAGATCGCACAGCGACCCCGGTGTCCTGATGGTTGGTGACACCGGTAGGTGGGAACGGCTGCTGAGACGGGGACGTGTGTGCAGCGGTTTCTGACTGGTGCAGCTGGGATGCTCCGTGGGCTTTGCTGCATTTCTTTGAGGCCGGGCAGGGTTAAAGCTGGGCTGGGGTTGGTGGCTGCTCCAGGGGAAGGGGGAGAGGCAGGCACATGGACTGCTTGGCCGGGAGGATGGGGATGCTGGTGTTGGGCCTGGTGGGGGTGCCGGCTGGTACTGTGGGGCTGCACGGCAGCACAGGACAATGCCAAACTTTGAATGTGTTCTTTGTGCTTCCAGCAGATTTCAGGGAAGTACTTTATACCAAAGCACTGGAGGATAACGTGTCCAATTCCTCTGCAGATACAGGTCAGGGCACAGTCCTCTGCGGGCACTGGGAAACAGTGGGGAGGGTTAGGGGGAGGGTTTCGGCAGTCCCTTGAGGGGTTAGCATCACCCTTTTTGGCGATGGGATGCTGGAGATCTGCATGTGCTTCTGTGCCCACTGGTAGGCAACAGGATATGAGAGGGTCCCCAGAGCTGTGGGGACAAGGGACAGTGGGGACGGGGACTGCAGGGACAGGGCCACATTGCCTGGCACCTCATAGCTCCGTCTCTGCAGGGCTGTGCTCGGAGGCCTGCCTGCTCCACCGTTCGCACTGTGACTCGCCCCCACTGCTCCGCGCTGGCTCCGTGGGGAAGAACAAGCTGCCGGTGTCCAAGAAGGTGACGCAGCAGCTGTCGAAGACAACAACCCGCTCCCTGGGGGACCTGAAGGTCTGCCGGGGCACCCGCGGGTTGGTGGCCAGGTTCCTGCAGAGACCCAAGCGCAACCCCGCAGCTGCAGTGGAGGTGCCTGGGCACAGCCCCCAGGGGCACAAGCAGGTAGGCTCTGACAACCGGGGCGTCCCTGCCCACCCTTCCCCAGTTCCCCTTCCTCAGGGAGCCCCACACATGCCCTCTCCCACCCACCAGCACCTTGGCACTGGCCTCCCTGGGGTCCTGGGTCCTCTGTCCCCCTGCGGCTGGGTGCTGCCTGTCCTGAGCCAGGATGTGTCCCTTCCCCTTGGCCCTGGCCAGCTGTAGCCGTGAGTGTGAAAGCCCCATGTGTTGCAATGGCTTTGGCTTTGCTCCTGAGTCACTGCAGCCTCGAGGAAGCCACTGTGAAATCCCAGCCTCGATTTCCCAGCTGGGGAGCGTAATGATCCTTTTCCTGCTTTCTGGGATTAGCCGTCCCTTGCGGGACTCTGGAGGCCTTGCGCAGCCCAGGGAGCCGCGATGGGAACAAGTCTGTCCTTAATGACAGCGTGTGCGTGTCATGCACGCCTCTGCCATCCCCTGCCACTCCTGCCATCCTGCCCAGCACATCCGCCTGCCTCCAGCCTCCTTGCTGGAGCACACAGGCTTCCCCCAAAGCACAGGCATCCCCTCCTGCTGCGGGAGTCGTCCCTTAGGGTGGGCAAGCAGTGCCACAGCCTGTCTCCATGGGGTTGCAGGTCCCCTGGAGCGCCTGGCCGGGAGCGGAGCAGCGCCAGGAAGGCATCCACCTGCGGAGCTGCGGGGACCTGAGCTCCACCTCGTCCCTGCGCCGGCTCCTGTCCGCCCGCCGGCTGGAGCGTGGCCGCCCGCGGAGCCTCAGCGGGACCTGCAAGGAGAGCGTCCTCTGAGGGCAGCGCTGGCCCCGTGGCACGGCCTCGGCCTCCGCAGAGACCCTGGAGCTGGGGGGTGCCGGGAGGGCCCCGCTCCTGGACGCTGCTCCCCACCTGTGGGGCCGGGCCCCGGTGTCGCTGTCCTGGGGCTTCCTCATTGCCCCTTCCCGGGGTCGGGGGCGAGGGGCTGGTCCCCTGGGGTGGCCGCTGTGGGGCCAAGCGGGCTGTGCCCCCGTCCCCTGCCCCGACCCCGTGCCTGTGCCCGCAGTGCCCGTGCCTTGTCCCCACTGCTGTCCCTGGTCCCCTGCGCTGGCCGTGCCCCAGCCCCGTCCCGGTAGCGCCCTGGCCCCATACCGGCAGTGCCCTGGCCCCGTCCCGGTAGCGCCCTGGCCCTGCACCCACGTCCCAGCCCCGCCGGTTGTGCCTGGCTCCCCCTGCCCCGTCCCGCACCGGCCGTGCCTGCGTGTCCCCGCGCCCCCCGCCCCCCGGTACCGCCCCGGGGGTCCCTGCACAGATTTAGGGGTGTCGGTGTGGGGGGGGTGGGGGCCCGTCCCGTTGCCACCGGGCTGCGGCGCTTGCAGCTGCTCCGCCACTCGCTAGAGAACCAAATAAAGGTGTTCGCCTGCCCGACGGGGCCGGGGGGCCTGGATGGGCGCCTGGGGGCTCCGTGGGGACCGTGGGGACCGTGGGGACCGGGGAGGGGGGGGGCGGACCCGGTGCCGGTGTGTCAGCTGACACTGGCGGTCACGTGAGCGGCGGGGCGGGGCGGCGCCCGGTGGCGGCTCCGTTCGGTGCCGGGAGCGCGGGGACGGGGCTGGTGCCCGGGGACGGGAGCCGGGGGCCGGGAGCCGGGGTCCGGGCCGGCGGTGGGTGAGCGCCCGGCAGCCTCCTCCCGGGACCCGCCGGTGGGGGGGGGGGGGGCGCGGCTCCCCTCGGGCGTCCCGGAACGGGAACGGGAACGGGAACGGGAACCGGGCTACGGGCCCGACGGGGGCAGCGGGGAGAGGAGCGGGGCAGGGGGCTCGGGGCTGCCGGGGGAGGGGGCTCAGGGGAGGGGAACGGGGGGAAATCCTTCACCGGGGGGGCGGCGGGGAACGGCGCAGGCTGCCCGGAGAGATGGGGGGACCCAGACCTGGGGGGGGGGGCCGGGGCCAGGCTGGAGGGGACCGGGGGCAGGAGGGGGCTGGGGGCTGGAGGGGGGTCGGGGGCATGAATGGGGCTGGGGGGGGCTGGGGGCAGCCTGGGCTGGTGCCCATGGTGGTGCCCGTGGTGGGGGTGGGAACGAGGTGGGCTCTGAGCTCCCCGCCACCCCGATGCGCGGTGCCGTGATTCCGTGACCCCGGTTGAGCAAGGCGCTGCCGTGCCAGGCACGCGTGCGGGATGGGCCTTGGCCTGTCCCCATCACGCCCTGTCCCCATCCTGCTCCTGGAAGAAGAGCCGAGGCGTGGGAGGGACGGGAAGCTCGGGTCCCCTTAAAGGCGAGGCTGGCACCGGCGCTGCGGAGGCGGCCTGGCAGCGAGCGCGGACGCGGTGCCAGCACAGCTGCGAACGGCTCTTCTGGGGCTGCTCGAGGCTTTCCTAACGGCGTGCCCCCCGACTCACAGGGTCTGCTCCCCCGGGTCTGCCCGAGCCAAGGGGACGTGGCGGTGCCATGTGGGCCCAGTGTGCCGGGGTCCTGGGCTGGCTGCTGCTGCTCCAGGCGGTGCCCAGGGCTGCAGGTGAGTGCAGGGACGGGGTGGGGTGGCAGGGGCTATATGGACTCTATATGGATGCTGTATGGGGGGCTCTGGGGTGCGGGTAGGGTGAGGAGTGTGGGGCTGGAGGGTTTCAGGGAGCACCCCATGGCACGGGGAGAGCTCTCGAAGGGCCACAGCCCCTTAGGGAGCGTCCCCCTCCAGCATCTGCCCGTGCCCGCAGGTGCCCGGCCCTGCAGCCCCAAGTACTTTGGCCGTGACTCCATGGTGTGCGTGTGCAATGCCACGTACTGCGACACGCTGGACCCCGTGGTGCTGCCGTCCCCAGGCACCTACGTCAAGTACGAGAGCAGCAAGGCCGGCAAGCGGCTGGAGCGCAGCGAGGGGAGCTTCCAACGCAGCCTCCGTGCCCCAGGTACCTGCTGTGGCTGATGGAAATGGGCCTAGCCCTTCCCTCAACCCTCTGTCACGCTGCGTTTCTTCCCCTGCAGATCTCGTCCTGACTGTGGACACGACGCAGCGATACCAGAAGATAAAGGGATTTGGTGGCTCTGTCACTGACTCGGCTGCCATAAACATCCTTTCCCTGCCCGAGAAAGCCCAGGACCACCTGCTGCGCTCCTATTTCTCTGAGGAAGGTGAGGAGTCGTGGGGAAGGCAGGAGGGCTGGTGATGGGGACCCTTTGGAGCTGCTGCCTGGGAGCTGGTGGGGCTTGGAGCCCTCCTGTCACGCTGCCTATCCCAACCCCTCTGTGCCTGGCAGGGCTTGAGTACAACCTCGTCCGCATCCCAATGGCCAGCTGCGACTTCTCCCTGCACGCCTACACCTACGATGATGTCCCCTATGACTACGAGCTCACCCACTTCAGCCTGCGGGATGAGGACACGAAGCTGAAGGTGAGCAGCGGGCGGGAGCAAGGGGATCATGCAGGAAGGGGCACAGGGGCTTATAGCTGAGCCGCTCTCTCTGCCCCGTGCTGCAGATCCCCATCCTGCACCGAGCCTCGGCCATGGCCAAACGGCCGCTGTCCCTGTATGCGAGCCCCTGGACCTCTCCAGCCTGGATGAAGACCAGCGAGTCCTTCATCGGGAAGGGCACGCTGAAGGGGCAGGCGGGGGACAAGTACCACAAGACCTGGGCCAACTACTTCGTGCGGTACAGAGGCGCAGACGGGGGGAGACGCCAAGGGGATCCTCGGCGGCAGAGCTGGGGAGATCCCTGGATCACACCTCTTCCCTTGCGCTCAGCTTTCTGGATGAATACGCCAAACACAACCTGACCTTCTGGGCGGTGACGGCCGAGAACGAGCCCTCGGCCGGGCTGATCAACAACTACCCCTTCCAGTGCCTGGGCTTCACGGCCGAGCAGCAGCGGGACTTCATCGCGCGGGACCTGGGCCCCGCGCTGGCCAACAGCTCCCACCGCGACATCCAGCTCATCATCCTGGATGACAACCGCCTCCACCTCCCGCACTGGGCCAAAGTGGTGAGCGCAGCGAAGGACAGGGGGTCCTGAGCCCCTTCCTGCTGGGACGTGCGTCCCTACGGAGGGCTCAGCTGCTCCGTCCTGCGGCACCGGGGTGCGGGTGCTGGTGTGCTGCCCCCCAGCACCTGGCGCTGGCCGACTCTTGTCCCTTACAGGTGCTGGAGGACGAACAGGCAGCTCGCTATGTCCACGGCATCGGCATCCACTGGTACCTGGACTTCATCGGTCCCATACAGGACACCGTGGTGCCCACTCACGAGCTCTTCCCGGATTACTTCATCCTGGCCACGGAGGCGTGCATCGGGGCCCACTTCTGGGAGCGGGATGTTATCCTGGGCTGCTGGGAGCGGGGGAACCAGTACAGCCACAGCATCCTGACGGTGAGAGCCTGCCCTGCCCCGCATGGTGGGTCCTGAGGAGTGGTGCTGGTACCCCCCACCTCTTCCCTCATCGCCCTGCTGCTTGGGCAGACATCTGTGCTGTCTCCTGTTGCAGAACCTGAACCACTTTGTGGCCGGCTGGACCGACTGGAACCTGGCGCTGGACCTGGAGGGGGGTCCTAACTGGGTCAAGAACTACGTGGACAGCCCCATCATCGTGGACAGCAGCGAAGGCGTCTTCTACAAGCAGCCCATGTTCTACCACATGGGGCACTTCAGGTGGGTCAGGGCTCCCCAGCTGCCTGGCCTCCAGCTCTGTGGTCACAGCAGCGGCTTGGTGGGAGCAGAGCCGTGCAGGACGTCTTGAGAGAGCTCCGCTGGGGTCTGACCTCATTCCTGGGCTTGCTTCTTGGCCTTACTTGTGCAGTAAGTTCATCCCAGAGGGCTCCCAGCGTGTGGGGCTCGTCGCCTCCAAAGAGTCCAAGAAGACCGACCTGGAGTACTCGGCCTTCGTGCGCCCCGACGGTGCCGTGGTGGTGGTGGTCCTCAACAGGTGAGTGATGCAGCCCGGCCTGCAAGCACGGGTCCCCATCCGGCCAGGCTGTTACGTGCGCACCCATCCTGCTGGGCCTCATGCACTGCTGGTGCTCAGGACCTGCTGCAGGATCCTCCTGACCCTGCTGCCCCTCCTCACCCTCCAGGTCCCTGCAAAATGTGACCTTCGGGCTGGCCGACACGGTCGGCCTCATCGAGGCCGTGGCTCCGGCCAGCTCCATCCAGACCTACCTGTGGCGGCGGCAGTGACGAGGCTGAGATGCCCGTGGCTGGCCAGGGGCTGGACTGAGGCAGTGGGGGTGCGGCCCCACGCTGCCCGCGTGCTCCGTCCAGGGAGATGTGGCCGAGGCGGCGTGGTGCTGTGCCCCGTGGTGGAGCCGAGCGCTTGGGTGAGATGGGACCCAGAGCGCCGTGCACGGGCCGGGGGCACTGGCACCCCCAGGGCGGGGATCCTACAGGCTGTGAGCGCTGGTGCTGCTGCTCCAACATTAAATGCTGATGCTGGCTCCATGTCTGTGGCTGGAAGAGAAACCTCTGGGTCCCTGCCCGGGTCCCTGCCCTGCTCCCTGGGTGCAGTGGTTGGGTGCAGCCCTGGGAGGGGATCCAGGTACCGGGGGATCCTTGGCAGGGGGATGAGCAAGCCTGGATGCTTCCCAGCTGCCTTGCTGTGGGCAGATTTAGGATATGGCTCCAGGTTTACCCTGCACATGCATGCTCCTGGAGCAGGAGGAGGCTTCAGCTTTCCACCCTGCAGGGTGGGAGCCCCCTGCACATGTTGCCTGGCCTCATTCTTGTGGAGCTGGGGCTTGCTCCCTGTCATCTCTGCTCTGCACTTGGGCTCCCCAGCCCTGCAGGGCTGCAGGTTCCCCGGCCACGTCTTAGCCCAGGCTGCAGGGAGCTCCCCAGCACCGGGGCTGGAGGCAGAACCAGCTCCAGGAGTGCTGCAGTGTGGGGGGTTTGGGACACGAGTCTGCTCTGGATGGGGTCACGGGTCTGCAAGCTTCGTGGGGCTCTGCAGGGAGGTGGATCCCTGGATGCTGCTGGAGCACAGGCGGCTTTCATCCTCATGAGCCACTTGAGGTTTTGAATCACCCGGGTGAGCTTCAGCCCACAGACCTCAGGGAAGGAGCCGAGATGGCACCCGCCAGGCAGCAGCAGCCCTGCGATGGGGCACGCTGTCCCCAGTGGGACTCAGCATCGTCCGGAGCTGCGGGGCCAGGCAGGGTGAGTAAGCAGGCATGGGACCAGGAGTGGGTGCAGAGCGCCGGCACACCCAGGAAGGAGGGAGGCAGCGATGAGGGTGTGCGGGGGATTAGGGCAGGGGAGGTCACAATTGCAGGCAGGGCTGGGAAGGGAGGCTGGGGCTGGGTCAGGGCAGGCAAGACGCAGCTTCCCGGTGCTGTCAGGGCTGACAGAAGTGAAGGGACTTCCCTTTAAGCCCCCCATCCAGTGTCTGGGGTGGCACAGCTGCCATTTGGGGAGTGGGGTGGCTGCTGGACCCCACTGCTGCCCAGAGGCCCTTTGTGTTTGTCCACAAGAGGGAAATATTTCTCCAGGATTGCGGCGGCTCCCAGCCTGCTCCAGGCATCCCCACAGCCCAGCACCAGGCTCCAGCAAGCAGCTGCTGCTCTCCCACCCGCTTCTTTTTTCGCAGGTCCCTCACTTACACGCTTTTGGAGGTTTTCCCAGCCTCAGTAATAAAAGCCAGTGTCCAGATGCTTCACCTCCTCCAGGCACATCCCCTTGTCCTGCTCCTCTTCTCGGCCCCAAAGGATCAAACAAGTCTGGGTTAAACGAGGAGGGGAAAATCCCATCACTGCACTCTGGGCTTGGCTCGTTAACCCATGTACAAAGCACTGACCCATTTGGGGCACACACAGACCCCAAATCCCACATGGGCAGCTCAGCCCTAGCTCTGTGTTTGCACGGGTTCCCGTCCCCACAGGACGGCGCTGGACTGGCTGAGGGACAAACTCCTCGTGCCCCAGGCTCCTTCACCCGAGAAGGAGTGAGAAATCCCGTGTGCTGGGGACGTCAGCAAGAAACGGCTTGGCTGAGGATTCAACGGGGTTGCCCAGTGGCTCCTGTGCCACCAGCTCAGCGCCGAGGCGTTGCCCTTCCCCTGGGTCTCACTTTTCCTGCTGAGCAAGAAGCTCTTATCAGCCCTTGTTGATAGGGACGAGCTCCTGTCTGTCCCGGCAGCCTCCGCGGTGTTTTTGTTTGGGGACGCTTTGGGGCTGCCAGGCTCTGCTGGGGCTGTGGTGAGAGCCCAGCCTGGCCACGGGGCCACGGCTGTGCCAGACCCCAAAACAGGGAGGAAAAGAATGGGGCAAGCACGGGGCATCCCAGGTCAGGGGCAGCAGGCCAGCAGCCTCAGGATGCATCTGATCAATTAATTCCTCCCCAAAACTGGGGCTAATTAGCCTGGGTGTAGCACCTGGCTGATGAGTTAGTCACAGCTGGAGGTGGGAGTCGTGTGGGGCAGAGGGGACGGGCCAGCAGCTTCCTTCTGGGGCTGCCTGTTCGCTCCCTAGGTTTTATCCGGGGGCTGCCTGGCCCCAGCCACCCTCTTCCTGCAGTGGGTGGCCCTGGGGTTTGGCCCCAGGCACACAGGGGGGGGCTGTGGTGTGCACCGCACTGCAGCGGGACAGTGCTGGAGGGCAGGGGAAGACGGATCGGGTTGCCCTACAGCTGTATCTGATATGGCTGAAAAGGAGAAAATTAGTCATAAATTGCTGCTCCACCCTGGAGAGGGAGAGCTAACGGCGCAGAGGGTGGCTGAGCAGTTTAACCCTCACCAAGTGCTGGTGGAGAAGCAGCTGGGAGCCTTGGGCTCTGCTGCCAGCCCCAGCTTTCGGGCAGGGGGCGAGCTGTTCCCCGCTGCTCCGGGCTGCTGAGGGTGCCCGTACAGAAACGGGTGCGTGTGCATGTCCCGCACGCTGTGCCCAGGAGCAGGCGGTACCCGTGTGCCAATTTCAGCCCTGGCAATTTTGACGGTGAAGCTTTGCTCGAGGAGCAGCCCCGTGGCCAGGAGTGTTCCGGAGTTGGCCCCGCGGGCATGGAAGAGCTGAGCTCTGCGCCTTGGCAGCGCGGCTGTCGGGGTGGAGGTGCCGCTGGCACCGCAGTGGGTTCCCCTCCACGGGTCTGGCTCCTCGGTGCTACCTTGTTGGTGCAGAAACAGAGGAACGACAGCGCTTGGCAGCCTGCTGCTGCCCTCCTCCAGCAGTTCTGGGGTGGGGGGTGAGCGATGCAAAAAGGCTCAGGCACGGCAGGAGCCCCAGCTCCCACACGGTGCCTGGTGGATCCTTGCCCTTTGCCATCCTTGCCGGGGCATCCAGGACCCTCCTCAGCCCGGCGTGTGGCTGTGGCACCTCTTAGGGAAATGAGGTGAGGGGCAGGGGTAAATTGCCCAGCGTGCTGTTGGAAATCATTAGCAGGGCAGCCCAAAATGTCCCCGAGTGCGTTTGTGGGCTCTGCTGTGGTTTTGGGGATTCATCCAGAGCCCGTCTGATGAAAGAAAGAAATTAGTTTCTTCTTCAGAGCATTGCAACAACTTCTCAGAGCTGCACCACGCTGTGTCTCCCCATACTGGCAGGGCTGGTGGCACAGCTGGATCCATCAGCACAATGTCTCTGGCGCTGCCTCTCCTGGGGGTGAAGCAGTTGGAGGCAAACAGGACCTGATTTCCTTCAGCACCGGCCCCACCAGCCTGTGGCAAGACATATACCTGATGGTCCGGGTCCGAGACCAGAGGAAGAGCAAGGAGGAGCTGTGGGGGTGGGAGAGGAGGGTGTGCTGCAAGGGAGGGTCTCGACTCGGCTCCCCTTAAAGGCAAGGTGGGGAGCTCGGAGCTGCCTTGGGAGGAGGAGGAGGTCTGCTGCAGCGCGGGGCCGGAGGCAGCAAGGCACAGCAAGCGGCACAGAGGCAGGTGGGCTCTGGGTTCCCCGGGGGCAGGATGGAGCCACCTCCCCTGCCCCAAATGAGGGTCTTGGCAGGAGGGCAAGGGTCTTGGCTGGCAAGGCAGCAGTTCCAGCAGCTGAAGGCGAAGCAGCCGACCCAGCCCTGCTCCCCAGTGCAGCCCTGTCCATCCCCTCCTGCACCAGCTCAGGGTTTCCTAACAGCATGCCCCCCAAATGCAGAGTCTGCTCCCCCAGGTCTGCCTGAACCAAGGGGACGTGGCAGTGCCATGTGGGCCCAGTATGCCGGGGTCCTGGGCTGGCTGCTGCTGCTCCAGGCGGTGCCCAGGGCTGCAGGTGAGTGCAGAGACGGGGTGGGGTGGGGTGAGCAGGGTGGGGAGCGTGGGGCTGGAGGGATTTAGGGAGCACCCCAAGGCACAGGGAGAGCTCTCGAAGGGCCACAGCCCCTTAGGGAGCGTCCCCCTCCAGCATCTGCCCGTGCCCGCAGGCGCCCAGCCCTGCAGCCCCAAGTATTTTGGCCGTGACTCCATGGTGTGCGTGTGCAATGCCACGTACTGCGACACGCTGGACCCCGTGGTGCTGCCAGCCCCGGGCACCTACGTCAAGTACGAGAGCAGCAAGGCCGGCAAGCGGCTGGAGCGCAGCGAGGGGAGCTTCCAGCGCAGCCTCCGTGCCCCAGGTACCTGCTGTGTGCAGGCAGCGGGTGCTCCTGCAGGTCTCCCGTGAGCTGAGCCAGGCTGGGTTTTCCCTCGCAGGGCTGCTGCTGACGCTCAACATCTCTGCGCTGTACCAGCACGTGAAGGGCTTCGGTGGGTCTCTCTCGGATGCTGCTGCCCTCAACATCCTGGGGCTGTCGCAGCCGGCCCAGGACAACCTGCTGCAGTCCTACTTCTCCGAGAATGGTGAGCAGCGAGGGTGTCAGCAGTGTGGGGCAGCTCGCTGGGTTCCTGCTGGGAGCTGTGGTGTCCCAGCTGCAGGGACGTGCATCGCCTGAGCTGCTGTTGCGGTGCTGCTCGGTGCCTTTCCTTCTCCGCAGGGATCGAGTACAACCTCGTCCGGGTCCCCATGGCCTGCAGCGACTTCTCTGTGCGCCCCTACAGCTACGACGATGTCCCCTATGACTATGAGCTGAAGCACTTCAAGCTGGCAGAGGAGGACGTGAAGATGAAGGTAGGAGACTGAGCCCGCCGCCAGTGCCTGGGTCCCTCTCTTTCTATCGGCTCCTCTGTAGGAGCTCCTGCATGGGGACCCTGGTGCCCGGGCACTGCCATCCCGGTGTGGGGTGTGTGGGGACAGCCCGCAGGAGCTGGCACCTCCTCTGGGGTGCGTCCCGGCGTGCCCGCCCGGTGCTGGCAAGGAGCAGAGCCAGGGCTCTGTGCCATGGGTGGTGCTCTCTGGCTGCCGTTCCTCGCAAGGGCCCTTCAGTGCTCCCCTTCCTCCTGTTGGGGTTTTGAAGAGCTGCAGCTGGAGCTGAGCCTCTCTCTGCCCCGTGCTGCAGATCCCCATCCTGCACCGAGCCTTGGCCATGGCCAAACGGCCGCTGTCCCTGTATGCGAGCCCCTGGACCTCCCCGGCCTGGATGAAGAGCAATGAGGATGTTCGCGGGAAGGGCACGCTGAAGGGGCAGGCGGGGGACAAGTACCACAAGACCTGGGCCAACTACTTCATCAAGTACCATTCCTTGGGGCTGGGATGCCCTGGGGCTGGGGCAAACGGGGGAGCGTGTTGGGGGCAGGGGACACTTGCGGTGAGGCCAGCATCCCTCCACTCTCCCCTCTCCCAGGTTCCTGGATGAATACGCCAAGCACAACCTGACCTTCTGGGCGGTGACGGCGCAGAACGAGCCCCTCGCGGCGCTCTTAGCGCACCCCCAGTTCCCGACCATCGCCTTCACCGCCGTGCAGCAGCGGGACTTTGTGGCCCAGGACCTGGGCCCTGCGCTGGCCCAGAGCTCGCACAGCACCCGGCTCATCATCATGGACGACCAGCGCATCCACCTCCCCGCCTGGGCCAAAGCGGTGAGGCGCGGAGCTTCCCCTCCAGCTGTCTGCTCTGCTTCACGCCTAACCATTGAATGTTAACCTAAAATTAAGCCTGCAGCCGCTCCCAGTCCTAGACAGACGGGAAGGCAAATCAGGCGTGCTGCAGAGGGAGCAGAAGCTGGGTAATTGGTAGCAGCCACCCCTGCGCTCTTGTCTGAGGCAGGGACAGGAGGAGGCTTCTTCATCCCACGTTCCTGCAGCAGGGCAGCCACAGGCGCTGCCTGCACACCAGCTGCTTCTCCGGGCAGTTTCAGCTTCTTTGTTTTACTCCTTGCCCTCCTTCCTTTGCACTACTGAAGAGGCGTCATGGGAATTCCTCTAGACTAGGAACAAGGAAAGGAAAATTTGCTCCTGTCTCTGCCTTGAGCAAGGACGGAGCTGCAGGGGGAAGGCAAAGCGTGAGCGTGTTCCTCCCTTCCTTCAGAGCAGCAGGCCCTGGGGGCGAGTGGTGCCTGACCATCCTGCTGAGGATGAGGAAGGAGGGGTGGGAGGTGTCCCTCCATGTGCCCAACAGGGTGCTGGAGCCACCTCAGGGTGCTTCTTGCCGGTTAGGGTGCAGGTGAAGGAGTCCCTGGTGCTTGCGAGAGGGGAGGCTGGTAGTCTTGGCGGGCCACAATGGGGTCCATGTGCCAAGCCCCGTGGGGACGGGGGCGTCCCCTGAGGCATCTCCTTTGTCCCGCCAGGTCCTGGGCGATGCCACCGCTGCCCACTACGTTGCTGGTGTCGGCGTTCACTGGTACCTGGACAGCATTGTCCCAGCCAGCTGCAGCCTGGAGGCCACCCACAAGCTCTTCCCCAACCATTTCCTCCTCTACACTGAGGCCTGCAGCGGTTTCCTCACCTATCGGTTCTCTGTGTCGCTGGGCTGCTGGGAGCGAGGGGACCGCTACAGCCACAGCATCCTGACGGTACGGCCTCTCCCAGCGTGGCTGCGAGCCCAGCATGGCCGCCCTGAGCCCCTTTCCTTGCTGCCCAGGTCCTGAACCACTTCGTGGCCGGCTGGACCGACTGGAACCTGGCGCTGGACCTTCAGGGGGGCCCCAACTGGGTCGAGAACTACGTGGACAGCCCCGTCATCGTGGACAGCAGCAAGGACGTCTTCTACAAGCAGCCCATGTTCTACCACATGGGGCACTTCAGGTGGGTCGGGGCTGGCTCCAGTGGTCCTCGGAGCTGTGCCCCATGCCTGGGATGAGGCTGCCTGCCCCCCACGGTCACTGGGATCGGGACGGGGTTGCTGGCATCCCCTGGAGCCCCCATTCCCTTCCTGCAGCAAGTTCATCCCCGAGGGTTCACGGCGCGTGGGGCTGCACAGCAGCCGCCGGTGCCTCTTCTGCCAGCTGGAGCACGTGGCACTGCTGCGCCCTGATGGCACCATCGTCCTGGTGGTCCTCAATAGGTCAGTGGGGGCTGGGGAGGGGGGCTCACGGTGCCAACCTTCTCAGCCCCTCTCGCCTTTCTCCTAAGGTCTGCCTGGGATGTGTCCTTTGGGATCTCGGACCCCGCTGTCGGTTTCATCAAGGCCGTGGCTCCAGCCAGCTCCATCCAGACCTACCTGTGGCGGCGGCAGTGACAGGGCTGTCCCCAGGGCTGGGGGTTGGTGCTGGGGGCTGCGGGTGGCAGCTCTCCCCTCTCCATTTCCAGCATTCTCCAGTGGTGGTGGCACCCCAGGGACGTGGGGTGGCCCAGGGGTCCTCCCACCCCTGTGCCAGGGGTGCCACGGTCCCATTGCATCCCCCTCCCGGTGCAGCAGCGTCCCCCGGGACACCATGCCCTGCACCAGGCCACGCTTCCACACGTGGCTCCCTCCAAACCTTCGCGTGTGTCTCGCACGCCAAGTAAAGCCTTGACGTGCTCCCTCCGGTATGCACCGTTCCCCGTCATTGTTTCCCCTACGTGCTCGGAAATTGTTCCGTTTTCCTCCCTTTTCTTCCACGACGTGGGTGAGGCGCAGAGTGCCGAGGGGGTCCTAGGGCAGCCTCCGTCCCCGCGTCCTCTGTGTGGCTGCCTCGTTTGTAACTGCAGCCAGAGGCTGTGCCGTGGGCCAGCTTTTGATTCGTTTCATATGTGCCGTTGGTTTTCCTAGCTTGCTTGCTTTTTTTTTTTTTTTTTTTAAATGAAAATGTCATGCTGCATCGGGGGGATGCTGCACAAAAGGCCGAGTATGCTAGAGCCATGTCCCCATCGACCAAACCCCGCAGCCGCGGCAGCCAGATTAATTTGATACCATCTCTTCCATAAATTCACACCGCCTGCCATCTCCAGTAATCCTCTGCTAATGGAGCCTCATGACAGACTCCCCTCTATTCTGGCTCTGTCTGAAATCAAGCTGACAGGCTACAATTACCTGACCATCCTGTTTACTCTTTTTAAATACCAGTTACAGTTTTTGCTTGCTCCAGTCTTTGGGAAGGTTACCAGTATCTTTGAAGTCCAGGAATTAGAAAGCCAGAGAGCTCCTTAGCAAATTCCACTTGTGTGTAAGCTGCGGAGTTGCTGATGTTGGAGGAAAAAGAAAAAAAAAAAAAAAAGAGGTTTAACAGCTGTCTTGTTGGAGTTCGACAAGAAGACAGCACCTGGCTGGTTCTCAGCCCTTTTCATAGGGCATTTCTGCCCGTCCCGCTCTTCTGTCGATGCTTCTGGGTAGCGCTGACCCAAACCGCAGCTGGAATTCCTTCCCTTCCTAATTTAAATTAAAGCTCTGCCATGCAGAGGAGGCACACATGGGCATGTCTGGAGCCCCACAGCTGCTGTTTGCCGTGCCTGAAGCACACGCGTGCGCTGCAGCACTTCAGCACAGCCCCTGCAGCCAGCCTCGGTGCTCCCTTGCCAGCTGCAAGCACGGCTGCCGCAGGCTGGTGCCTTGCCTTCCTCCCCGTGTGCCGATGGAGGAGGCGAGGGCTGTGCCGTCCCAGGCACTGTGCCATGGCTGCGAGGGGCGCAGGCTGCGGGATTTGCCCTGGGGACCTTGCAGTGGGGAGCCTGGGGGGGAGCGGGGCTGGCACAGGGCAAGTGCTGCCCCCATCCTGTTTCTCTTGATGGGCAGGTGCTGGCAATTAGGAAGGATCCTAAATTAGAAGGTGCGCTGTCTGGGCTTGTTCCGCAGCCCGCGATGCGGTCGATGCAGCGCTGCAGCCTGCTCCACCCAGCGCTGCTGCGGGCAGGGGCTGGCGTCGGGGGATGCGACCCCATGGCAGGGGCGAGTGGGGGAGCACGGGGCAGAGCCTGGGGCCCCCGGCAGCACCCGCAAGGAGGGGCGGTGAGGGGTGGTGTGATGGCTCCTGCTGCTTTCGGATGGTCCCAGGGGTGCCCTGCAGCCCTGGCCACACGGCTGCCACATGGGGAAAGCCGGCTGGTGGACCCATGAGTGGGACGTGGGTCTCGGCCACAGCACTTGCTAGAGACAGTTCCTGCCTGCGTCTGTGGCACAGAAGACACGGAGAGAACCACGTCAGGGCCGAGGGAAGGTGTCTGCGTGGGGAGATGTGGCCAGAATGACCAAGGCATAAAGGGGAGCTGCTGCAGAGAGGTGCAGGTGGGCAGTCCTGTCCCCCTCCCTGGCTGCCCTGCAGATGCTGGGACAGGTTTCGGGAGAACTTTGCAAATGCTGCAGGGAAGTGTTGAAAGCTCTCATTGGTGCGGTGTTGCAAAACCCTCCTCGGGCTCCTCTTCAAACGCACCCAAATCCCATGGGCCGTCCTCTCTCCTGGGACTCACCTTTCCTGCTCAGCCAGAAGCTGTTGCCTCCTACCCGGCTGCAGCCCAGAGAGCAGGTCCTGCTGCCTTGCCGCCCTGCTCCCGAGCAGAGACACGGCAAGAGAAGGATTTCTGGGAGCAGGTGAGTAGCCTGGATCTGGAATGGCTTTTTTTCAGACAGCGGGGATGGGGTTGGCCAAGGACCTGGGACCAGGCTGAGGCTGTGAGCACCGTGTCGGCCGGTCGCTGCCGGCAGATGATGGGTGCACGAGAACCCTCCTGGCCCCGGTCCCTATCCCGCAGGGTCTCTTGGTGGCACTGTCCCAAACCTTGCTTCCCCCTGTCCTGGTGGCAGCAGCACAGGGAGGCACAGGGGTGGCTGATCCTGTGTTTCCTTTGGGATGCTCCTTGCCCAGCAGAGCAGGGTGGACAAGACAGAGTGGGAGCAGCTGCTGAGGGCAGGGAAACGTGGGACCTCCCCGTGCTGTGGGCTCCATCCCCAAACCTCTCTGGCTGGCCAAGCCCTGGCTGCCACACTTTGGGGTGCAAGCACAGAGCTGTTTGCTCCTGACCGTGGCTCAGGAGGCACCAGGGACACATCCAGAGCCAGTCCCGTGGGGCCTCAGCATGTGCTAGCCCCCAGTCCTGCTGGGGCACAGCACAGCTGAGGGTCACACAACGTGGGGAGGAGGCAGGCATGCACTGTGAGAGGGGAGGGAGGAAGGCGAGGACGGGAGTGATCCGACACACCGGGTGCTGCCAGCGTGGGCGGCTGGCAGTGCCAGAATGCCGGGCAGAGGGCAGCACATGCTGGGGGCTGCACCTTTGGCTGGGGTGCGCATGCTCTGGGCCGCAGTGTGGCTGGAGACACCCATGGGTGACAGCCCTGTGGGAGCAGCACGCTGCCAGTGAGGCAAGAGGGAGGGCGAGTGCCGGGCCAGGGTGCTGGTGGGTCCTGGGGCTCCCAGACCCTGTTGTCTCAGATGAGGAGCTGTCACTGCCTGGGGTTTCTGCCCCCGTGTGGGGCTGGGATGGGGCAGAGGAGCCGCTCGCTGACATCCACCGCCCTGCTCCCAGCCCCAGAGCTTGCTGATCGCATCTGTCCGAGTCCCACGGCAGCGGAGGCGCCATGTGGCCTGGGTGTGCCAGCGTCCTGGGCTGGCTCCTGCTGCTGCAATCAGCACCACACGTGGCAGGTGAGTAGCCAGGCTGTGTCCCCAAGGGGGGTGCAGGGCAGAAGGGGTGAGCTGGGGGCCGGAGCAGCTCCTTCCTGGCAGGGGAAGGTCTGTGGCAGACCTCTGCCAGCCCCTCTCCTCCCACTGCAGGCGGCCGGCCCTGCAACGCCAAGGACTTCGGGCACGGCTCGCTGGTGTGTGCCTGCAGCGCCGCGTACTGCGACACGCTGGACCCCGTGGTCCTGCCGGCCCCGGGCACCTACGTCAAGTATGAGAGCAGCAAGGCCGGCAAGCGGCTGGAGCGCAGCGAGGGGAGCTTCCAGAGCAATGCAGAGACCCCAGGTACCTGCCCCGGCTGCGGACGCAGTGCCGCATCCCCAGGAATGGAGTCCCCATCCCCACACTGTAGCCGTGATGCTGCTCATCCCCGCAGATTTCCACCTCACTCTGGACACGGCGCAGCGCTACCAGAAGGTGAAGGGCTTTGGAGGCTCCGTCACGGACTCAGCTGCCATAAACATCCAGTCCCTGTCCAAGGAGGCTCAGAGCCATCTGCTCCGCTCCTATTTCTCTGAGGAAGGTGAGCACGGGGCAGGGCAAGAGCACTGGGTGCCTGGCCTTGGTTTTGGAGAGCAGCTGAGGGACTGGGGAGTTGCACCCCCCCCAAATGCCTCCCAGGGACCCCCATCACCCCCCGCTCCTTTCCCAGGCATTGAGTACAACCTCGTGCGCGTCCCCATGGCCAGCACCGATTTCTCTGTGCGTCTCTACACCTATGCTGACGCGGAGGGTGACTTTGAGCTGAAGCACTTCAACCTGACGGAGGAGGATACGCGGATGAAGGTGAGTCCCGTGGATGGGGGGCAGCCATGGGATGGGCAAGCCTGAAGTGCTGGGGCTTGGTCTGGGGTGGGACGGGTGGCCTGAGGAAGGTGGCTTCCCAGGGCAGGGGGAAGGAGAGGGCTCACCCTGCCACTTGTGGTGCTGGAGCTGGCACGGACCCAGGAGAACTCGCTGCCATCTCTGTGTTGTCCCCAGATCCCAATCCTCCAGGCAGCCCAGGCGGTAGCCAAGCGTCCCCTGTCACTGTACGCCAGCCCCTGGACGTCCCCGGTCTGGATGAAGACGAACGGTGCCATGACGGGGAGGGGGACACTAAAGGGAAACCCAGGCGACAAGTACCACAAGGCCTGGGCCAAATACTTCATCCGGTGAGCAGCCGAGGGACCCCAAAGGGCACTGGGGGCTGCACCCCAGAGCCAGGCTGGCGCTGCTGTGATGAGGCCGCTCACCTTGCTGCTCCTGTGCCCAGGTTCCTGGATGAATACGCCAAGCACAACCTGACCTTCTGGGCTGTGACAGCAGGGAACGAGCCCACGGCCGGCGAGATCGTCTTCTACCCCTTCCAGTGCTTGGGCTTCTCCCCAGAACACCAGCGGGATTTCATTGCACAGGACCTGGGCCCTGCGCTGGCCAACAGCTCCCACCGCAACGTCCAGCTCATCATCCTGGATGACCAGCGTGTGATGCTGCCCTACTGGGCTCAAGTGGTGAGGCCCCACGGTGGCTCTGCCCTGCCCCACAGCAGCTCTGCCCTGCCCCACAGCGGCTCTCAGGGCCTTGCTTTTTTCTCCTCCCAGGTTCTCAAAGACCCTGTGGCCGCCAGCTACATCAGCGGCATCGGCATCCACTGGTACCTGGACTTCCTGGCGCCCATCGACCTCACCCTCTCCATCACCCACCACCTCTTCCCCAATTACTTCCTCCTCTCTACGGAGGCCTCCACTGGCTCCTACTTCTGGGAGCCCCGGGTGGTGCTTGGTGGCTGGGACCGCGGGAGCAAGTACAGCCACAGCATCCTCACGGTAGGGCTGGGTGGGCCCACGGGACACACTGCTCCCCTCGGCTGCGTGCGGCTCAGCACCGCGACCACTCCCGCAGGACCTCAACAACTACGTTACGGGCTGGACCGACTGGAACCTGGCGCTGGACCTTCAGGGGGGCCCCAACTGGAGCAAGAACTACGTGGACAGCCCCGTCATCGTGGACAGCAGCAAGGACGTCTTCTACAAGCAGCCCATGTTCTACCACATGGGGCACTTCAGGTGGGTTGGGGCTGGGGGCGGCCAACAAGGGGACCCAACAGCACTCCTGGGTGCTGCGTCCAGCCCCTGCTTGTCCCTGCAGCAAGTTCATCCCTGAGGGCTCGCAGCGCGTGGGGCTGGCTGTCTCCAAGAAGTGCCGCAGGTGTGAACTGGAGCACACGGCTTTCCTGCGCCCCGACGGCGCCGTGGTCCTGGTGGTCCTGAACCGGTGAGTGGCTTGGCCCTGCGCCCTGACCCCACAGCCCAGCCACCTCCTCTAACCTGCTTCCCTCCTCGCATCCCCCCCAGGTCCCCCATGGATGTCTCCTTTGGGATCTCAGACCCCAGGGTTGGCTTCATTGAGGCCACAGCTCCCAGCGACTCCATCCAGACGTTCCTGTGGAAGCAGCCGGCCTAGCATGGCTGCGGGGGTCCCGGGGCCAGCAGTGCTGCTGGGGGGCTGCTTCACCCCCCTGGGGGCTCGGGGACAGTCCCCTGTGGCCCTGCACCACCCCAGGGGATCTGACCGATCCACAGGCCACAACGCCTGCTGTTTTCTAGATGTTTTCATAAAATAAAGAGGTTTTCTACAATCTCGCCTGCGCGTCCTCTGCCCTCCCTTGCCGCCTCCTCACGGTGCTGGAGCTGGGTGAGGAGGCAGGTATGGAAGCGGCCGTACCCACAGGCCCCCCAGACCCCCACTGCTCCCCCTCAAGCTGTGACCTTGGTGGGAGGCAGCCCCACCAAGGCTGTGCCCGAGGGGACTTGGGGACATCGCTCCCCTCCCCTGCCCACGTGCAGCGTCCTGGTGGCAGAGCTGCAGCCTGAAGCCGGCAGGGGCCTGGGGACGGTGGCAGCTGGGCTCGGCCGCTGGGATTCAGCGCGGGGCCTGACGTCAGCAGCCCCAGTTTCTCCTGCTGGCAGGAGCAGGAGGCTGCTCGCTGCGGTTTGTGCTGCTGGAGCAGCCATAAACCCCTCTGCTAATGGGAAACTGGAGCGTCGGGCGCATACTTCCCGAGTGACGTTATGGGGGGAGCGGGGCCGGGGGGAGCTGCGTTGAGTCATTCCCCTCCCGGCAGGGCCCCTCGAACCGGAGGCTCCACGGCCGCCACGCGGGTGAGGGAAACCATTCACACCCTGGCTCCTCTCCTGGCCCCGGTGCAAACCTGGGGGCCCCCGGCCTGCAAACCCATGCCTGGTGCAGGACCTTTGCACCAGGACCCCGTGTGCCGTGGGGCTGTGTTCCCAGGGTGCAGAACCCATCCCCGTCCCCCCACCACCCCAGGGGGCACCCGGAGCCAGGGTGGCAGCCCCAGCACGCAGCCGAACAAGCGAGGGCTGTGTGCCGCCTGGCAGCGGGTGCACGCGTGCGCGAGCCTGGCCAGACACCGCTTTTCCATTTACACCCTCGTAAACTGACGGCAGCTGGGGGAAACCGCAGCATCGCTGACGGCCCCGCTTGCCCCCAGGGCCGGGTGCTGAGCCCTGAGGCTGGGCAGCCCCTGTCGAGAGCGGCAGCTCCGCTCGGTGCTGGGACAGAAGCCCCCTCCCCATCCCAGCCCTGGGTCTTGCAGGGCTTGCGGAGCGACGTTCGCCGCACTACGTGCTTTTTGGCAGTGCCAGCTGCAAGGAACTCCCCATTCCTGGCAGGCGTGGAGGAATGCAAACAGAGCTGTCATCCTTGGAGGAATTCCTGCTGCAGCCACAGGCCTGGTGGCTGCTCGCCGCCCCACGCGCGCCGCTGCGGTGAGCCGGGCTGGTGGGCGGCCCTCCAGCAGCGAGGGAAGAGCTCGTGCCCTGCCGGGCCGGGGACACGTCCTGCTGACAGCCTGGGCTCCTGCGCTGCTGCTTTCTGCTGCACTGCCCAGGAGGCAGCTGGCCGGGGGCTGTCCCCAGGCACACTGTGGCACAGCAGGAGGGGGGCACCAGTGCCATGGGGCTCTGCACAGCCACGGGGCAGGGGAGCTGCGAGGACAAGAGGCAGAGGGCTCAGCCCCATGACTGCTGGGGGAGGGAGATGCTCCCAGCACCGCCACAGATGCAAACTAAGGTGCTGAGCAGATACAGGACCTTGAAGACCCACAGTTTTCCCTCTTTGCCATGTTCCCCAGTGCTGTAGATCCCGCAGCCCTCCTGGGGGTAAGGGAAGGATTTGGGGGGGGCGCAGACAGGATTGGAGCACTGGTGGAGCAGCACATTAGTGCCCCCAGCCTGGGCACCTGGGAGAAGGGGAAAGGGAAAGGCGGCCGGCCCTGCAACCATGAGAGGCCACAGGGAGGATGGGAGAGCGCGGGTGGAGAGAGTGAGGTTTATTGGTGCGGCGGGCGAGGGCTGTAATTTCTGCTGGGACGCAGAGCGGCACACCTGCAGGGAGCAACGCTGCGAGGCCACCAGCATAAAAACAGTCAGTTCGAGTGGCCGGACGAGTACATAATCACAGCTCTGAACACGGCCGCTCTTCCTCACTCCTCCTCCTCCTCCTCTTCCTCCTCCAGGGCGATGGGCTGGCGGCCAGCCGGCCCCACGGCACCGCGCTGGATGGAGACGATGCCGCTCAGGAAGGCGTAGCCCAGCATGGCCGCCAGCCCCACCAGCACCGACAGCAGCTGGTTGCGCCGCTTGTGGGGGTCCTCCTCTGTGTCGCCACCCTCGGCACCCCCAACCCGCGGGGCGCTGGTGGGGAGGTCACCTGGGGGGAACAGAGCACAGCAGGGCACCAGTGTTGGGTTTAGTGGTGTTTTTTTTTTTTGAGGGGGGCACCCCAAAGGTGCAGCGTGAGGCTGGGGGTGCATCTCACCTCCGTCCCAGGGGAAGTAGAGGCTGAGGATGGAGGTGCAGTAGTTGCACAGGTTCTGCAGGGACTTCAGGTGCTGCTGCAGTTTCCCATTGGGCAGCTTCGCTTTCAGGAGCGGCGCCAGGCGGCTGAAGACAAAGGCGTCGAGGGAAGCGGGCCTGGGGAACAGAGATCCGCCACTGGGTCATGGGCCCTCCATCCCCCGTCCCCACCCGAAGCCACCAAGATGCGGCCACCCCCAGCCTTCTGTGCCACCCCGCCGTGCTCCTGGGGACAGCAAGTAGCTCCTCCTTGCCGGGAGGGCTCCCTGCTCCCAGTCCCAGCAGTGGGGACAGGGCAGGGGCATGGGATGCAGGACAGTCCTGTCTCTGAGCAGCCTTGCTGGCTCCAACAAGTGCTCAGAAGCTGGGGAAAAGCGATGCTGAGGCTGGTGGCAAATCCCACAAGCTCTTGCATCGTTCCTGCCCGTGTCGCTCCATCCCCTCCAGCCTGTCCAGCTCCCCAAAGCAACATTTGTGGGCTACGGCTTCCCCGTGAGCCACGGGGGCTTGGTCCTGCCTGCGTGCAGGGGGCTTGCAGTCCCCGCAGTATGTTCCCCCTGTAGCCACGTACGAGTCTCCGAAGAAAAACTTCTGGGAGCCAAGGCGCTGGGACAGGAGTGTCAGGCATTCCCGAGCATCCCGGTACAGCTAGAGAATGAAGACAGAGCCAGGGCTGCAGAGTGTCGCGGTGTCACAGCGATGGGGGGGGGGTGCTCAGGCTGGGAACTCCAGATCCCAGGCTGAGATTTCAGCCTTGCGTGATCCCTCCGGGCAATCCCTGAGGAGCTGCAGTGTTTGGAGCTGGGCACCTCCTTCCCACACATCCCCTCACCTCCTTCTCCAGCTTCTCCTCATCCTCCATGTAGCCGTCTCCCCACATGAGCTGCAGCCGCTCCACGTGCTGCTTGTGCATGCAGTTGGGCAGGAAGAAGTTCAGCGGGAAGGGGATGGTCTCGGCGTACCACTTCCGCGTGTGCTCCACGTAGTTCTTCGCATCCACCCAGAACGTGTGGATCTGCAGCAGAGGACAACCCGTGCCGATGCCCCGGGGAGTGCCAGAGCCGGCACAGCCGATGGCAGTGGCACAAGGACAGCCCGTGCCCAGCGCACGCAGGCACCTCTGAGATGTTCCCCACGGCCACGCTGAGACTCACCAGCACTGGCAGCAGCTTCTCTTCTAGCAGGGACACGAAAGCCAGCGTGTCTGCTCCTTGCGTGGCTGAGAGGTCGAAGTCAGCGTTGTATTTCTGGGGAGGAAAGGAAACGGGGCTGAGCTGGCAGGGAAGCAGCCATCCTGCAACCTCGGGGGACCGTGACAAAGCGAGTGCCTGCGTGCAGAGGGACCGGGCAGCAGGGCCAGCCCTGCTCTGTACCCACCCCTGCTCTCGCTCCTCTGTGAGCTGGGAGGTTGGGAGGTTATCGGGATGGACACCCGGCCAACCCCAGGAGCGGAGCGGGCAGGATCTGGTGCTGTGCCCCCTCTGAGCTCTACCCACCCGTGTCCAGACCCAGCGGTAGGAGAGTTAAGGTTTGTCTTGACTTCCAGGCCCAAAGGGAAGAGCTGGGAGCGGGCAGCTCAGGGTGTCCCACGGACCCTGCAGGTCTGCTCCCTGCTCACAGCCACGCTGGAGCACAGACCACAGAGGGGACAGCGCCCACCTTGCTCGAGATGCACGAGGCTCGAGATGGGGTCGTGCTTGCCCCCAGAACAAACACCACCACGGGGACAGCCAGGCTGGGTCCACAGGGCAAAGCTCGCACCGGTTCGCACCACGCTGCCTCCAGAGCAGGGAGCTGTGCCCTGGCCCCATCCCCGGGGATGCCCTCGCTGCTGCTGCTCCAGCTCCAGCTCCCTCCATCCCAGTGAGCGCTCTGGCCCCCTGCAGCACCCAGGGGGTGCCCGTCGCCGTCCCCTACCTGCTTCCTGAGGTGAGTTATGATTTGCTGCGTTTTGGAGATGGTGCCCTCATCCCGCGTCTTCAGCGCAGGCAGGCGCCCTGAGGGCAGGGAGAGAGGTGGCTGCAGGGCGTCCCCCTGCAACCGGTGATGAGGGGCTGGGGGGGTCCGTGGGGGGTGCAGGGCCCCCACACTGGGGTGAGGGCACACAGGGCAGAGCGAGGGGCGTGCAGGATGGGGGGGAGGGCACACGCACAGGGGTAGGGGGCTCGGACGATGCGAGGGGGGCAGATAAGGGGATGAAAGCTGCGTGATGGGACAGGAGGAGCACGCTGGGGAGGGGGCAAGTAATGGGGCAAGGGGAGGCGCAGTGGGGCAGGGGGCGTGAACTGGGGTACAGTGCTGTGATGGGGGGCATGCAACTGGACGGGGGACGCAATGGGGTGGGGGGCGCAGTGGGGTGGGGGTGCAGCGGAGCAGGGCTGTGCGATGGGTCAATGGGGGTGCAGTGGGCCAGGGGGTGCGGCGGGGCTTGGTGCCCCGGTGCGGGCCCTTACCGGAGGGGCTCCTCCAGGGGCTGCTGACCCGGTGCACCTTCAGCGGCGCTCCCGTGAACCGCGCGTACGTCTGCAAGAGAGGAGAGGGGACGGGACGGGAGGGGGGGGCCCGGCCGGGAGGCGCACACCGGCCCCGCCGCCGGCCCCGCCGCCGCTCACCAGCACGGCCAGGCAGTCGGGATCCACCGAGGGCAGCCCCCAGCCCCCTGCCCAGCAGAACAGCTCCATGGGCGCCGCCATCTTCCCGCCCGACCCGGAACCACACGGCGGGGCGGCTCCGCCCGCCGCCACCTCGGGGCGGGCCCGGCGGCACCGGCGGCGGCGGCGGCTCCGCTACCGGCGGCGGCTCCCGCGGCCGCGCCGTCGGGGCAGCTCCCGCAGCGCCCGGGATCCCCTCCGCGGCCGGGGGATGCGCGGAGCCCGGTACCGAGCAGCACGGAGCGAGGCCCCCCCCCCCCGACACACAGCGGTCTGTTACCGGCCGCTCCAGCGCGTTGCTATGGGAAAAATAAATAAATAAATTAATTAAATAAAAATAATAAAATAAATAAATAAATAAATAGAATAAATATAATAAATAAAATACATAAAATAAAATAAAATAAAATCAATAAAACCCCGGGGGGGGGGAGCGGGCACACACCGGACAGGACAGGGAAAAGGGGAGGCAGCCGTGTGGCCCCGGCCGCCCTGGCGTGCACCGGAGCGGCTGATGTGGGGGGAGCGGGGCTGGGGCGGCCCCCGGGGCTCGGCTCGGCCCGGCCCGTTGTTATGGAGGCGGGGGAAACAGCCGTAAACACGGCCGGGGAGCCGCGCTGCTCCTCCGCCTTGGCCGGCGCTCAGCGGGAGCTGCCGGGCCAGCTGCCGGGGCCGCTCCGCCGCCGGGCCCGCCCCGGCCTCCCGGCTGCGCGGCTCCGCTCCCCGCGGCCTCCAGCTGCAGCCTGGCCGAGTGCCCCGGGCTCTGCCCGAGCCCTCCGGGAGGCTGAGGCCTGAGGGCGCAGGCGGCCCCCGGGGCTGAGCAGCGCCGGTCCCGGGGCTTGGACGCACCCCGAGCTCCGCGCCCCGCTGCCGTCGGGATCGGCCGTCGAGGCTCCTGCGGCGTCCCCAGGGCTCCCGCTCCCAGCCCAGGGCAGAGGTGAAGGAGCTTCTCGGATGAGCTCATTATTTTGCTCCGGAGGCTTGGGCCGGTTCCTGAGGCTGATTTATGCCGCTGAGCCGGCTCCAGGTGGCCTGGCTCCGCTCGCTCCTCTCCGGCCAGGGGAGCGGGGCCGGCCCCGGAGGCTCCGCTGCCCGGGGGGCGCCGCCTGGCCCCGGGGGCTGGGACCCCACCGCGAGGCACCCTTGGCCAAGCGGCTCCTCCTCGGCCACCCCCCGTCCCCCGCGCTGTCCCCGCGGCTCCCGGTGCCCGTCTCTCCCGGGCCGGACGCTCCGGCGCTGCCGGGGCCGCTCCGGCTCCCAGCGAGGCGGCCCCAGACTGCCTGACCTCCCGGTGAACCGGCGCCTGCCACACTCAATTTCTGTGAGCGGGAGCCGTGCAGGGGCGGGCAGCGCCGAGGTGCCCGGGGGTCTCCCGCAGCTCCGGGCCCTGCCGCCGGCCGGTCCCGGTGCACCGCGCCCCGCCCCGCCCCGCCCCGCTGCTCTCCGCTTGGCGGGGCTGCGGCCGGCCCGCCGCGGCGGAGCGCCCGCCGGGGTCCCCGGGATGCGCGTCCGTGATTGACGGCTCTTTGTTTCCTCCTCGCCGCCAGCGCCGGCCCCTCCCCGCTCGCGCCACTCCGCCCCGCCGCGCTCCGCTCCGCACCGGCGGCACCGGCGGCATGGGGGCACCGGCGGCCGCGGGGGGCCCGGCGCTCGGCGCGCTCCTGGCGCTGCTCCTGCTGGGCGCCGCCGGAGCGGCTCGCCAGGGGCTGCAAGGTAAGGCGGCTCCCGGTGCCGCTCCGTCCCGCCGGGCAGCGGCAGGCGCGGGGACGGCCGGACAGCCCCGACGGGGCGACGCGGACGGGGCGCCCCCGCCGTTCCCGGCCCGCTGCGAGCCGGGGAAGCGGCGGTTCCTTGCCCCGCTGCCCTGAGCGGGGGGCTGCTGGCCCCCGCCGGCCGGCCCGGGGCCGCTGACAGCGGCTGTGCTCTCCCTGGGAGGTCTGGCAGCCGGGCTGCGGGCAGCTGCGGCGAGCCGGCGCTCCGGGCTGGGGACAGAGGGACATTCATCCCCGGAGCTCGGGACGGCCGCCAGCACCCCCGAGGGTCGCCGCTGCCCGCAGTCCCGGGGCCAGCTGCGGGCAGGGCCGCCGCCAGCCGCGCCTGGACGCCGGTCCCCGTACCCGGCTCTGTGCAGCGGTGCCCGCGGCGGGAGGGCTCCGGTTCGAGGGGCGGTGGGGCCAGAGGGGAGGCTGCCGGGGTCGGGCTGCGCGGCCGCCGCTCGCCCCAGGGTCACGGCTCCTCCCGGGCTGCGCGGTGCGGCGGCACGGAGCGAGCGGGCTGCCGTGCCCCGGCGGGACCGGGCTCTCCGTGCTCCCCCGGAGCGCCCCGGGCCTGTGCTGAGGGCCGGCCCGTTCCTCGTCGGGGCTCCGGTTCCCGCAGCGCCTCGGCGGGGCGGCCGCGGTGGCTGCTCAGCGCCGGTTCCCGGGGCCCGGCGCCGGTGGGGCTCCGCGCTTCCCCCTCCCGGAGCCTCCCCGGGAGCCGCGTCCCCGCTCCGCTCCGTTCCCCGCGGCCGCCGGGCCGGGGGCTCCGCCAGCCTTCCCCGCCCGGCAGCTGGGATGCTCGGGGCGGTGCGGCCGCCTCCGCAGGGAAACCCCGGAGCGAGGGGGGAGCGGGGAAGGCCCCGAGCCGGGGGCCCCGCCCGTTTCCCGGGCTCTGGGCCGCCGGTGGCGGGGACTCCGCGGATCCTTCTCGGAGGGGCGGCCGCTCCCGCTCCCGGTCCTGGAGCGCCACCGCGCGGGGTCGGGGCTGGGCGGAGCCGGCGGGACCGTGCGGAGCCTCCCCGGGAGTCCTCGGGGCTTCCCCGGGCCCGGCGGGGCCGGTTTGCAGCGGGTCGGGCCGGCGGCGGTGCCCCGAACCGGGCATCACCCCTGCTCCCGAGCGGCCGGGCAGGATGCGACCCCCGTCCTTGGCTCCCCGCAGTCATCGACCTGCTCCTGGTGAGCGAGGCCCGGCAGATGGCCAGCATCACGCACAAGATCCGGATGGAGCTCCTGACGGTGAACGACGTTTTCCTCCTCTCCACCTTCCGCCTGCCCCCCAAGCAGGGGGGGACCCTCTTCGGCCTCTACTCCAAAAAGGACAACACGAGGTGGCTGGAGGTGTCCGTGGTGGGGAAGATCAACAAGGGTAGGTGCCTGCTGCATGGGGACGTGGGGGGCACACGCTGGGGATGTGGGAAGAGAAACAGGGACCGAGCTCGGCAGGGACTGCTCAGGTCTGCTGCAACTGGTCCCAAGGGGCCGGGGAGGAGAGCTCACGGCCCCTTCCCACCCCTCCGCAGTGCTGGTGCGCTACCTGCGGGAGGACAACAAGCTGCACTCGGTCAACCTGCAGCACGCGCACGTGGCGGACGGGCAGAGCCACACAGTGATCGTGCGCCTGAGCGGGCTGCGTGGGGACATGCTGAGCGTGGAGCTCTACGTGGACTGCAAGCAAGTGGACTCCAGCGTGGGGCTGCCCGAGCTGTCCGAGATCCCCCTGGCAGAGGTGGAGTCGATCGAGGTGCGCACAGGACAGAAGGCCTACCAGAGGATGCAGGTGAGTGCCGGGACCCCCGCGTGGGGCCGAATGTCCTTCGTACCCCTCGGACAGGCAGAGCCTCCCGTGGCTGACTGCATCTCCTCTGCTACGTCAGGGGTTTGTGGAGTCCATGAAGCTGATTCTGGGAGGCTCCATGAGCCGAGTTGGGGCGCTGAGCGAGTGTCCGTTCCAGGGAGATGAATCCATTCACAGCGCAGGTAACGGCACGTCCGTGTTCTGCTCCGAGCACGGGGGGCTGGCCATGGTTCCCCCATGCATGCTACGTGTCGTACGGCACCTTGGGTGGGCAGCACAAAGAGCACAGGCTAATGCATACGGGGCACAGCACCGCATCGTGCAGGGGGAGCTTCTGCCTCTGCCCCATGCCAGACAGCCCTATGCACACGGGAGCTCCTGTGAATGTGGTGGCCAGGAACAACCATGCAAGGGAAGGTGAGGGTTGCAATCTGGAAGGCCATGGAGCCTCAAGAGCCTGCCCAGCAGTTTGTTGTGCGGGGATGGCAGGTGGCATCGCAGTCCTCCACAGGGGGAACTTGTTCCTTGGTGGCTCCTCTGTCCCTCGAGCACACCCTGGCAGGGGGCGTGCTGGGTCTCCAGGCCGTGTGCTGGCCAAAGCAGTGTTCAACAAGATCTTGTCTTCCTCCCTGCAGTGACAAGTGCATTGGCCTCCATCCTGGGTAAGTCCCTGCTCCGCTTCCCCTTTTTCCAGCTGTGGGGATGGTGATGGTGGTTGGGGCTCCATGGAGGTGTAAAACCCTTTGGAGCCTGTCCCAGAGTCCCTAGCACCTGCTGGGCACCCTGGAATGGGGCAGATCAGAGGGGCATGGGATGTGTTATACAGAAAGGGTCCTGTGAGGTCTTAGGACCCCAGTGGGGATGAACTAGCATGTGGCTGGGCAGGTCCTTGCTGCTGGCACCTGTCCTTGCAGTGCAAGGACCAGGAGCTGGGTGGCTTTGCATCTGATGAGGGAGGAGAAGGAAGGGTCAGGGGTTGCCTTGTGCCCCCTGGTGCGGTGTGGGATGGGCAAGGCAGCCCTTAGCCCCTGGCCCCAGGAGGCTGCCTCTGTCCTGGGGCTGGGGCTGACCTTGTCCTCCCTGCTTGTGGCAGGCGAGCAGACCAAGGCGCTGGTCACGCAGCTGACCCTCTTCAACCGCATCCTGACAGACCTGCGAGAAGACATTAGAGACCAGGTGAGGTGGGGCAGTGGTACTGGCACTGCCCAGGCTGGGCTTGGCCAAGGGCAGGGTGCTGGGCACCGTGAGGGCAGCATGGAGCTTGAAGATACGTGGCAGAGCTTGGATGCGGGTTCTGCACCCCAGGGGTGTGATGTTCCCCAAGTCACCCCCGTCCCTAACGCCCTGTGCTCTGCTGCTTCACAGGTGAAGGAGATGTCCCTGATCCGCAACACCATCATGGAGTGCCAGGTCTGCGGTGAGTGTTGTCGTGGCTCGGCTTCCAACCCAGGGAGTGTGCACTTGTCCTGGCTCACCACCCTGCCCGGCCCTCATCTCCACAGGCTTCCACGAGCACCGCTCTCGCTGCAACCCCAACCCCTGCTTCAGCGGCGTGGACTGCATGGAGACGTATGAGTACCCCGGGTACCGCTGCGGGCCCTGCCCGCCGGGCCTGGAGGGCAACGGCACACACTGCGCCGACATCGATGAGGTGAGCGGGCCTCGTGCCTGTCAGCGGGGGGGAGTCTGAGCCCCAGAGCTGGCAGGCAGCACGGGCAGGTGTCACACACGAGATGCTTCCCGTCTCCGTATGTGTCCCTAAGCCACCCGGTGGGGACAGACCCACCGGGGTACTCTCACTGGTGCCGTACCCGTAGCAAAGCTTTTCTCTCTCTCCGTGCCCACAGTGCGCTCATGCCAACCCCTGCTTCCCTGGCTCGAAGTGCATCAACACTGCACCGGGCTTCCGCTGTGAGCCCTGTCCCCGTGGCTATCGGGGCAACACCGTCTCTGGCGTGGGGGCTGACTACGCAAAGGCCAGCAAGCAGGTGAGTGCGGTGCTGTGGGATTTGGCCATGGGTGCTCCGGTTTGTTGGGCTGCCGGGACGGGCAGGGGATGCTGAGCCTGCCAGACCCTGCTCTGAAGGAGAGCAGTGCCAAAGGCAGGCTGTGGGCATGGGGTGGGTCTCCTGCAGGAGCTGTGGGGGCAGAAGGTCGATGGTTTCTCCCATCCTGCTCTCAGGTTTGCACAGATATTGATGAATGCAACGATGGGAACAACGGCGGCTGCGACCCCAACTCCATCTGCACCAACACGCTGGTGAGCGGAGCTGCCCTGGTCTCCCGCCTGACGTCAGGGGCCTCTTCACTCTCCTGACCCTGCCCCGTGCCCCGTTTCTCCCAGGGCTCCTACAAATGTGGCCCCTGCAAGTCAGGGTTTGTGGGGAATCAGACGTCTGGCTGCATCCCGCAGCGGTCCTGTAGCACTCCCACCTCCAACCCTTGCGACATCAACGGCTTCTGCGTGTTCGAGAGGAACGGTGAAATTTCCTGTGCGGTGAGCGGGAAGGCCAGGACGGGCTGACCGACAAGCAGAGGGTGCTGGAGGAATTGGCAGGAGCAGCGGTTGCTTCTGCCAGGACTCTTCCCTGTTTCCCAGCCCCTGATTCCTCCTTTCTTCAGTGCAACGTGGGCTGGGCTGGCAACGGCAACGTGTGCGGGCAAGACACCGACCTCGACGGCTACCCCGATGAGCCCCTGCCCTGCATCGACAACAACAAGCACTGCAAGCAGGTGGGCCTCCCCGTGGCGAGGGGCGCGAGGGGCTTGGGAGCCCACTAGCCTGTAGTGGGGCTGGGCTCCGGAGCTGTCCTCCTCCTTGTCTTTACTGGTGTCTGTGCTTCCAGGACAACTGCCGCCTGACGCCGAATTCAGGGCAGGAGGACGCCGACAACGATGGCATCGGGGACCAGTGTGACGATGACGCCGATGGTGATGGCATCAAGAATGTGGAGGTGTTTGTGCTACGCGGGCAGGACATGCCTGTGGCTCCAGGGCTCGTGCTGGGCAAGGGGCAGAGCTTCTTGCTTTGGCTTGATTCTGGTGCCCCCAGGATGCTGCTCCTGGGGGGCAGCAGGCCGGGGTTTGTGGCTCTGGGACGGTCTCAGCGGGCACGCTGGAGATGTCCCCCTGCCCTGACCTATGCCAGAGCGTGGCTCTGCTCTGCCAGCCACCACAATGGAGGCATCTCTGTCCTTCCCTTCCCTCCAGGACAACTGCCGGCTCTTCCCCAACAAAGACCAGCAGAATTCGGACACTGACTCCTTTGGGGATGCCTGTGACAACTGCCCCAACGTACCCAATAATGACCAGCGGGACACGGACAGCAATGGCGAGGGGGACGCTTGTGACAATGACATCGATGGGGACGGTGAGTGGCTCATGAGGCTGCACTGCATGTGGCCGGGGGCTCCTTGCGGATTTAGGACTGTCACAGCCACGCTGGGGTGCTGAGGGCACCCACACGCCTCTGTCCTTGCAGGAATTCCCAACATGCTGGATAACTGCCCCAAGGTGCCCAACCCGCTGCAGACAGACCGGGACGAGGACAGCGTTGGGGATGCCTGTGACAGTTGCCCTGAAATGAGCAACCCAACTCAGGTATGGCCTGGGGCAGCCAGCACAGGGGTGTCCTGGGGTCTGCAGGACCCCGCCCCCCGACTGGCGGGGTTTGGGGTCCTGTCACCCCAGCGTGCCCGCTGAACTAGGGCTTTGGTCTCTTCCAGACAGATATGGACAGTGACCTGGTAGGGGACATCTGTGACACCAACGAGGACAGGTGAGGGTCCTTGAGATCAGGGGTCTTTGGGGTGGGTGAAGGTGCTGGAGCTCAGTGCCAGGTTGCCGGGTTTGTGGTGCTGCCCTGACTGCGTTCCTCCTGCCAGTGATGGGGACGGGCACCAGGACACCAAGGACAACTGCGCCGAGATCCCCAACAGCTCCCAGCTGGACTCAGACAACGACGGGCTGGGGGACGACTGCGACAATGATGATGATAACGACGGCATCCCTGACTACACAGCACCCGGCCCCGATAACTGCCGCCTGATCCCCAACCCCAACCAGAAGGATTCGGATGGTGAGCGCTGGGCGGGCAGGGGGAGGCAGAGCCCTCTGGAGGGTCCCGTCCATCCGTGACCCCTGCGTGTGTGCCCAGGGAACGGCGTGGGCGACGCGTGCGAGGAGGACTTCGACAACGACACGGTGATCGACCAGCTGGACGTGTGCCCGGAGAGCGCCGAGGTGACGCTGACCGACTTCCGCGCCTACCAGACCGTCATCCTGGACCCCGAGGGGGACGCGCAGATTGATCCCAACTGGGTGGTCCTCAACCAGGTGTGGGTGCTGCCCCCCATGTTTCTGCTGGGGTGGGAGCGGAGAGGGGCTGGGAGGTCCCCGGGGATGCCCCTAACCCAGGTCTCATCCACAGGGCATGGAGATTGTGCAGACCATGAACAGCGACCCGGGCTTGGCTGTTGGTAAGAGGTGCAGACCCCACGGGACAGCCCCTTTATCCTTGTCCCCTGCTCACTGGGGGTCGAGGGCCACTTCTGTGCCCCGTGGAGAGGGTTAAAAACTGCCCTGGATGGAGGCAGTGCGTGGGGTCCCGTCCCCATGCTGGGGAGGGGGCTCCTTCCTCCGTTTGCCCACCCGCAGGCTACACGGCTTTCAACGGGGTGGACTTTGAGGGCACCTTCCACGTCAACACCGTCACCGACGATGACTACGCCGGCTTCATCTTCAGCTACCAGGACAGCGCCAGCTTCTACGTGGTGATGTGGAAGCAGACGGAGCAGACGTACTGGCAGGCCACCCCCTTCCGCGCCGTGGCCGAGCCGGGGCTGCAGCTCAAGGTGGGTGCCGCCACCCTCCTGTGTCCCCCCCACCCCGGAGCGGGTCAGGCCCTGCCGGCGGGGTCCCCCTGATGCCCCACGCCCCCCCAGGCGGTGAAGTCCTCCACGGGCCCCGGGGAGCACCTGCGCAACGCACTGTGGCACACGGGCCACACGCCCGAGCACGTCCGCCTGCTGTGGAAGGACCCCCGCAACGTGGGCTGGAGGGACAAGACCTCGTACCGCTGGCAGCTGGTGCACAGGCCCCAGGTGGGCTACATCAGGTGAGTGGGGGGCACTGGGGGGGGCGTACTGGGGCTGGCAGCACCGCGGGGGGGGGGAAGGCAGGAGCCCGGCCAGGCTCAGCGCGGAGTTTGCGGGTCCCTGGGGAGGGGGTGACAGCATGGGGAGGGGTCCTGGGCTGGTGGGACCGACCTGAGTGGGGGGGTGACAGCATGGGGAGGGGGTCCTGCCCCCGTGGGACTGACACGGTGGTGGGGATGGCGTCCCTCGGGAGGGGGGTCCTGCCCCCTCTGGACTGACCCGGAGGGGATGCCATCCCGTGGGAGGGGGTCCTGCCCCGGTGGGACCGACGGGGCGGGGGGGGGGGCGGCATCCCCTGGGAGAGGGAATGGGACCCGTGGGGCAGATTCCGTCCGCTGGGGGTGGCTCCGACCCCGTTGCGCCCCCCCTTCCCCGTTGCTTTTCCCCTTTAAGGAGCCCGTCGGGGCGGCCGCCGGGGGGGGGCGGGGGGGGGGGGGCGCTCCGGGGGCCGGGCCCGTCCGCCCCGTCCGGGCCCCCGCGGCCATTGTCCCGTCGCCATGGCGACCCCGCCGGCCGCCGGGGCCTTTCACATGCAAAGCGCCCGACAAAGGCAGCGGGGCCGGGCCGGGGGCGGCGCGGGGGCCCCGGCCTCCATCCCTGCGGGGTTGGTGTTTTGTTGTGTTTTGTTTTTTTTTTTGGGGGGGGGCTCACAGAAACCCCCCGGTGGTGCGCCTCCAGCCCCGACGGGGGCCCCGTCGCGGTGCCTCGGTGTCTCCCCCCAACTCCCCCCATGTTGGGGATCCCCGGTTCTGGCTGACCCCCCCCATTTGTTGCCCCCCCCTCCAGGGTCCGGCTGTACGAAGGCCCGCAGCTGGTGGCGGACTCGGGGGTGATCATCGACACCACCATGCGCGGGGGGCGGCTGGGGGTCTTCTGCTTCTCCCAGGAGAACATCATCTGGTCCAACCTGCAGTACCGCTGCAACGGTGAGCACGGGGCTCCCCCCGGGCACCGGGACCCCCCCCGGGCACCGGGACACCCCCGGGCACCGGGACACCCCCGAGCACCGGGGCGGGGAGCGAGCAGCCTCTCCCCTATTGCCCCGTGGCAGACGGAGGGGGGGGAGCGGGAAGCCCCCCCCCGGGGGAATCCCACCCCCGGGGGAGTCCCCCCGGGCTCCCCCCGCGTGGGCCAGGGCCTGTCCCGGTGCCCGGGGGGGGTTTGTCCCGCTCCCTGGGGCAGCTCGGGGGGGGGGGTCCGGCTGTCCCGGCAGGGGGCTCGATCCCCCCGCCGAGCCCCCCCCGGCTCCTCACGCCCCCCCCTCCCCGCTGTCGCCCCGCAGACTCGATCCCCGCAGACTTCGAGCCCTTCCGCCGGTTCCTGCTGGAGGGCCGCGAGTGAGCCGCCCCCGCCCGGCCCGGGGCCCCCCCCCTCCGCCTGCGGCACCCGGGCTCGGTCCGGGCTCCGCCGCCCCCCGCCGCCCCCTCCCCACCCTTGGCCCCGCGGACTTTGCAGTGCCGGGAGCGGCGGGGCGGCTCCGGTGGGCGGCGGGGCCGCGTCCCCCCCCCGGCCCTGCCTCTCCCGCCGCCGGGCCATAAAGTTTCCACCGGATTTTCGCCTGCGCGCCCCGTTCCTAGGGGGCGGCCCCGGCCCCCTCCCGCCCCCATTTCCCCCCCCCCCCATCCCTCTCTCCCGCCCCGTGCTCCCGGTTCCTTCCCTCGCCGTCCTCCCGGTGGGGTCGTCGGGGAGGGGGCGGGGGGGGGGCAGCCCGGTGCTACCCGGTCCTACCGGCGGAACCCGGGACGGCGGGAGGCCGGGACGAGTGCAATATTGGTAGGCGAGGGCACAACACTGCACCGCATCCCGGCCCTGCCGCCGCCCCGGAGGGACCGGAGCGGAGCCGCCGCCGCCGCCGCCGCCGCGCGGGGCCGCTCCGTGGGAACTGCGCCGTGAGCGCCGAGCCCCGGCGGCAGTGCCCGGTCGCCATGGCGACGGCTGGCCCGGCAACGCGGCGGAATGTGCCCCCCCCCCCCCCCCCCCGCCTCCCCCGAGCCCGCCCCGCCCCGCCCCGGAGCGCGCGCGGGGCCCGCACCGGCACCGGCCCCGCCGCGGCGGAGGTGGTGGGCCCCGCTCTTCAAAGGGCAACGCGGCCGGTACCGGGCAGCCGCCGCCCCGGTGGTACCGGAGCCTGGAGGGGATGGGGCGGTGCTTGCTGCCGGCACGGTGCTGCCGGTACCGGGCGGAGCGGAGGGGCTGCGGGCACGGCACGGGACGGGACGGGACGGGACGGGACGGGACGGGACGGGGGCAGGCACCGCTCGGTACCGAGCGCCTCCCGTCCCGTCCCGTCCCGTCCCGTCTGCTCCCAGCCCTCCGCCCGGCGCCGTGCCCGTATCCCCGGGCAGCCCTCGGCACCGGGCCCGAGGGAGCGGGCTGCGGCGGGGCACGGAGGCGCGGGGGGCTCCGCTGCCGGCCCCGGTCCCGGTCGTGGTGCCGGTGCCGGTCCCGTTCCGCTCCACCGGGGCTCGGTGCTGGCGCTGCGCGGGGCCGCGCCCGCCAGGAGGCGCCGCAGCTCCAGCGCCGCCGGGCGGGGCGGCGGGGGCGCGCGTGGGGCGGGGGCGCGCGTGGGGTTCGTGCCCCGCGTCCACGCGTGGAGGTGGGGGGGGGGAGCCCGGCCCCGCGGCTCCCGAGCCCGGTGCTGGGGGGCGCTGGGGGCGCAGCTCCGGGTGCCCGGCCCCTTCCTCCCCCCCCCTCTGTGTTTTTCTGCTAAGAGGAGTTTTGCAGCCCATAAAAAAGCCAAAAACAAAGCCAAACCACGACAACCACAAACCTGTGCCCGTGTGCTGAGTTGGGGGGGGGTCGGGGGTGGGGCACGGCTCGCAGCCTGGGACCCCCATCCCCGGTGCTGGGCACAGAGGTGAGGGGCTGGGTGAGGAAGGCGCAGCCCCATCGTGGGCACTGGGTGCAGCTGGGTCCCGCACGCACTGGGCTGGTGCCTGGGCAGCCTCTCCTTTGTGCTGCTGCTCCTGCAGCCGGGGGTGCCCCCTCTCCTGCCCTCCCCCTTGCCCCAATACCCCCAGACCACCCCCACCTCCCCAGTGCACAGCAGTACCCCCTGCATGGGGCTGGGGGGGGGAGTTTGGGGCTGGGACCCCGAGCCCTCCACAGGAACTGGGGCTCTCCCCCCTGGGCAGGGGTAGGGGGGCAGAAAGGACCCCACAGACGTGGGGGGAGCACATGGCACCGGGGGGAGGATGGGGGCTCTGTGCCTGGCCTGGGTGGCACCTGGTGCCTCTGGGGTGGGGCTCAGGCATCCGGCTTGGCACCAGGCATTGGGGGGCCACGTCCCCCCCACGGGGTTTGCTCCTGGTGTCCCCCGGGGCGAGCAGAAAAGTCTTCTCCAGCAGCAGAAGGGGGCTTGTGCCCCCCGGGATCCTTGTGCCCAGCCCAGGGACCAGGTGGGGACATTTGGCGGTGGGGAGGGACTGGGGTTTAGTGGGGCCCTGGGCCTCACCTGCGTAAGCAGTTTGGGGTGGGGGGGTGCCAGAGTTTATTTGAGTGTAGGGCGAGGCAGTGGCCGAGCCGATAATGATTAACCCCAGGCTGAATGAGAGGATGAGGCCCCCCATCTACAGGGGGGCTGCGGGGCTCCAGCCCCCGCCCCATGCTCCCCACCAGCTCCCAGGAGCCATGACACAGCTGGGACCCCCCTGCACGGGGACCCCAAAAGCAATGCCCCTGCCCTAGGCCACGTCCCACGGGATGCTGTGGCAGTGTCCCCTCCCCGGTCCCCAAACTGGGAGAACGCAGAGCCACGAGGGGACCCCAGCACAGAAGGCACGGAGCTGCAGGGGGACCCCAGCACAGGACGGAGGGTGCCCCAGGGGTCCCAGTGGTGGGATGGCACCCTCATGCCCTGCGTCAAGCAGGGTGGAGGGGCCCCCCCTTCACCACGTGCAGGTCGGGGCCGGTGGCGGGGTGGGGCCTCCCCACCTGCTCCAGGTGCTCTATAAAGCTGCAGCCGCCGCCGAGCCACCAGTCCCCGACCGCTCAACGCTGCTGCCTAACGGGAGGAGCAGCTGCTGCTGAGCCCCCCCCCCCAGGCACTGGGCCCCCCCCGGACGAGCCCCATGGAGGTCACCGCGCTTCTGCCGCTGCTGCTCGTGGTGCTGGGTGCAGGTGAGGTGCGGGGGCTGGCAGCACCGGGGGCTGGTGGCACCTCAAGCTGGTGGGAACTGGGCTGGGACCTGGGTGTGCGGGGTGGTAACGGGGTGGGGAGGCGAGGGGGGGGGTCTCCCAGTTGGTTTTGTGAGCAGGGACCTGGTGGCACCCCGTGACCCTCAGCACCCAGCAGCGGGTGCATCACCACCTGGTGCGCTCTGTCCCCGGGGTGCAGTGCCCTAGGGCTGATTGTCCCCCCCCAAAAAAAAAAAAAAAAAACAACAGGAGCTGGGGACCTTGCTCAGCCCTTGGTGGTGTCCACGTCCCTTTTAGCGCCGAGCAAAGGGATCGGCCGGGGCTGAGCACGGGGCGGACGGGCTGTGCTGGGGCTGGATGGAGCAGGCTGCGCCTGGGGCTCGCAGGCTGGTATGCGGGCGTGTGCCTCAGCAAGATGTCCGGACCCCGGGCGCTCCTCCAGGGCTCCTGCGGCACCTGCTGGGAAAGCGCCCACGAGGAGCTGCCTGCGCTGGCCCTGAGCCAGGCGATGCACGTCCCGGGGAGCAGGGGTGTGAGCGCCGTGGGGCTTTCTGCCTTCCTAGCCCAGCCGTTTGCATTCATCACAAAGGTTTTAGTGGCACGGCGTGGCAGTGGGTCCTGAGCAGGGCACGGCTCTGCAGGGCTGGGCACGGGGCAGCCGCCCAGGCACCCCTTGCTCATGCCACGTGTGCCCTGCATGAGTCTCACCGGGGATGTTCCTGAAGTTCTTGCTGGCCTTGCAGGCATTGCTCTCATGGAGGTTGTGGGACTTCTCTGCACCTTTTTGTCCTGAGAAGGGCCTTGTGAAGGAGCCTCGTTGTGTAGAATTTCTTCCCAAATTGATGCTGTAGCCCCAGTTCCTGACCCCCTTTGTCCTTTAGGTACGCACGCCTTGAACACCACCACCACCACCGAGACCACCACCACCGAGACAACCACCACAGAGACCACCACCACCGAGACCACCACTGTGGAGACGACCACCACTGAGACAACGGTGATGACGCCCACCCTGAACAACGCCACCTCCCAGAACACCAGCGGCAACGGGTCCCACGGCTCTGTCCCCTCCCATGTGACAGCGTTTCCAACAGGCAACAGCTCTGCTGGCAATGACACAACTGACAGCACCGTGGTGTCCGTCTCCATTATCCCTCTGTTCCCCCACAACAACATGAGCACAAATGACAGCAATGGGGTCCCCCCCTCCAAAGCCAGCACCGCAACCGATGGCAGCTCTGTGATTCCCACGTCCAACACCAACGCCACCGTGAACAGCAGCGCCGAGGTTGTCCCCACAAAGACAGCCTCTGTCACCTCTCAGGGCAGCACAGCGCACAGCAAGACCCCCATGGCCATGGTTGGGAGCAGCGGGGGTCCCAACCCCAGCAAAGCCGCAGCTCTGCCTCCCACCGTGGTCCAGCTGCTCCTCCGCGTCCCGCTGTCCTTCCGCATTCTGAACAGAAACTTCAACCAGAGCCTGCTCGATCCCATGTCGAAGGAATACAGGAGCCTGAGCCGTGCTGTCTTGACCATGGTGAGTGCCAGCCCTGCTCACTGGCTGCCCTCAGCAAGCAAAGACCTCGTGGTCTGTGCCAGGAAGGAGCCACCTTAGGTAGGGGCTCCCTGTAAATGCACCCTGGGCTCTGTGAGCTCCTCCTGCAGCCCCGTCCCACTGGGCAGAGAGGTGGGGGCAGCAGGAGATGGGGCCATGCTGGGGTGAAGGGGAGGATGCTGGGGTTGGGAGGCAGTGGGGTGAGAGCCGGGGATGTGGTCGTGACCCCCCCCAATGTTTTTTTTTTTCCAGTTTGAAAGTGTCTATGGCTGCACGAGCTGCATGGGCAGGCAGACCTACAAGGGGTGCAGTGAGCTCCGATTCAGGTACCGTGGGTGGGGGGCTCGGGCTGGGAAGCCCAGCACAGTGCAGAGCCCCTGGCAGGGGGATGGCCGGGGGGGCAGCGGGAGGTGGCGGTCCCGGCTCCAACACCTCCTCTCTCAAGCAGCCAAGGGTCGGTGGCCGTGCAATCCACCCTTGTGTTTGGGCACAGCGAAGACTCCATCACGAGTGACTCTGCCGAGAAGAAGCTGAGAAGCCAGCTGGACTCGAACGGGTACATCATGGACCTGCAGCTGGCCGACATCCAAAGTGAGCAGGGGGCTCGGGACCTTGGGGGTGCTTTGAGCAGGGGGAGCCCGGCACGGCCGCTTCGGGTGGCTTCTGCACCCATCCTGGGTTTATCCCCGGTGGGACAAGTGGGATGAGTGTCTGTGTCAGTGTGCTGGGCTGGGCCCGAGGGGAGAAGGGCTCTTTCCCTTCTGGCCCCTTCCCGGGGGTCTGGCAGGGCTGTGCCCGGAGGTACGGACACGGCTCTGCCGCTCTTCAGGCGGCGTGGAAGTGACGGCCCCGGTGGAGCAGCCTCAGGTTCCGGACTGGGCCATCGCTCTGCTGGTCCTGGTCTGCGTCCTGCTGCTGCTGAGCATCCTCATCTGTGCTCTCCTGGTGAGTCCCCATCCTCATCCTCACCGGCTTTCTGCTGTTGAGCCCCTGTCCCCATCCCCGCTGCCTTTGGGTCCCTGACCCCGTCCCACTCACGGAGCCCCCCTGCCCCCCCAGACCACCTGCTCTTGCCGTCGGAAGAGCCGAGGGAAGCTGGACCTGTTCAGCACGAAGGACTCCTACCACCCCATGGCCGAGTACCCCCCGTACCAGAGCCACGGGCGCTACGTGTCCCCCAACACCAAGCACAACCCCTACAGCCAGGTGAGAGCCGAGCGCCCGCGGTGTCCTGGCAGCGGGGTGGTGCCGGGGCCGCCGCTTTTCGGTGCGGCCGCGTCCCTCGCCCCTGCCCTTGACGGAGCCGGCAGGACAAAACCAGCCGGTGGGGACGGGCACTTGGTGGCCCTGGTCCCTGGGAGCCTGCCCCGGGCTGCGGCTGGCAGGGAGGTGAGCCTTTCACCTTTCACGCCTGGATGGAGCCGTGGCGCTGGCAGCCCCGGCTGGAGCCAGGAAGCTGCCGGCGACCTTGGGTGGTGGCTCCCCCCCTGCCCACCCTCACCGGTGCGCGGGGGCTCGGCGGGACCGCTGCCTCCCCGCACCCCATCCTCAGGCTCAGCCAGATCCTGGCACCCTGGAGCCGGGGCACGAGGGGGCAAAGGGGAGGGTGAGGGGGTCCAGATCTGGCACCAGCAGCGTCGGGCGCCGCGTGCACACGTGTGGGGCTGCGGCTGGCCCCAGCAATGTGGGTTTTGGGGCTGGCCCCGGCCCCGCTGTTTGCTGTGCCCGGTGCTGCGGGGCGGGGGCCGTATCCAGCTGTTCCGCGCTGTGCAAGCAGCTCTCGCTGTTCAAATACCAGGGGCCTGGGTAAATATTTACCTTCGCTCTTGCTGGGCAGGCTTAGCCAGCGGGAGGAGAGAAAAGCGGCCCAGGCTGCTCTGGCTGCGCTGATCCTCCACTGGCTCCCGTGGCCGGGGGGCTGGGGGTGTCCACGTGGGTATTTTTGGTTAAAACCGGGCTGTTCGTGGTGCCCGTGGTGCACTGGCTGCTGCAGGGCTGACCCCCATGGATCTGCTCGCCAGGGGGTCTCCCACCGCCCCCAGGCCTCGTGGGGACTTTGGGGGGGCTCAGCCCCCGGCCCTTCCCAGCCCGGCTCTGTCGTGACCCCCCCTTGTTTCCCCTCTCCCAGGTGGCGGGCACCATTGCGGGGGGCGGCACCTTCACCTACACCAACCCGTCTGCCTCCTCCGACAACCTCTGAGGGATGCGAGGGGACGGGACGGCCGCGACCCCCCCGCTCCTGGGGCGGCAGCACCGGCCCTGGGCACGTCCCCCGGCGCTGCTCAGCCCCTCGCCACGGGCAGCGGGAGCCGGATGGTTCTGGAGCAGCCGGATTCGTGCGCATGACAGAACTGGAAGAACAAAGATTTGGGCACGAGTGCCCCCCCCCATCCCCCTTTTTCCTCCCTCATGGCCCCACTCCAAGCCCCCAGGCCTGGCTGTGCACCCCCTGCTCCGTGCTGCAGGCAGGGGGCTGGGCTCGCATCCTGCCTGCGCTCGCCCCCGGGGGTCTAATTGTTCTTTTTGTGGTGTTGTTTTATATAATATATATATATATTTAGGGGATGGCGGTGCCAGGCTCTGCGGCTGGGCTCCGTGGGGCTGCGGGGTGCGTGGCGGTGGTGTATTTATCGCATTTCACAATAAAAGGATGGGCGCAGTCGGGCTTGGTTCCCCGCACAGCCAAGGGGGGGACTGTGGCAGTTCTGGGCACGGCGTCCTGTGTGGGGACATCCCCAGCACCCGTGGGGTGGCTCTCATGGGGGGGGGTCTTTGCTGATGCCTTCAGGAGCAGCGGCGGGTGGAGATTCCCCGGCACCGCCATCACCTCGAGTGACGCTCAGCTCGGCGCCTGCTCTCGTTTCTCTTTCCAGGCACTCTCAGGTTTCTGGCTTATGAGGTCATTTCTGTCACTTTTCCTACAGTCACCTGCATGTGGGTGGTGTCCGTCCCCCCCCCGGGGTGTGACACAGGCTCCTTCCAGGCCCTGTTACACCCCCCCTGCCTGGCCAGCACTGTTCTCCTGGGGTTTGTTTTGTGCAAACACGGGGCTCGGGCAGAGCAACTTGTCACCCTGCACGAGCTGTGCGTGAAGGTGATGATGGTCAAGCCATAAAGCCGTGGGGAGAGAGCTGCAGAAGACCGATCGTGTGCATCACTGTCACAGCTGCCTGCGGGCTGCAGTCGTGTCTGAGCCAGGCTGCTCCCAAAATCATCCCCTGCCTGAGCCAGGGCTGCGTCTGGGCTCAGGAGCCTGGGAAGCTGTGGTTGAAGCCATCCCGGCACAGCCAGAGCCCCAAAACTGCTTCTGGGGCCATGGAAAGAGGAGCTGGGCTGCAGGGCGTGCGGAGGGGTGAGGGTGGGCAGCGGGAAGCCCCGGGGCTGGGGACGCATCCTGCCCCGCTGTGGGGACACGCGCTGAGCTGCTTGGCTTGGGCTGGGCCGGGGCGCCTGCTCTGGGGACTGGGAGAATTTTGGCAACTACCGAAGAGCCAGAAAAACAAGGAAACACAACTTATATAAAGAAAGCATTTGTCAGATGGGGCACGGGGCCAGCAGCTTCAACAGGAACCAGCCGTGGGACCGGGACCAGCTGTGACCCGATGGCACGTGGCTCGCAGGCCCCTTGGCCACAGCACATGGGCCCCGGGCGGGGGGACATCACCGGGGTGCCTGGGGACCCCAATGGGTGCCGGGGGGTGCCAGGGGGTGAGGGTGAGGGGCTGGGGGCTCCGGGGCACGGCTGGGCTGGCTGTGAGGGTGGGTGACGCAAGCCCTGAGGCTGGAGATGGGGCCGAGGGGTGTGGATTAGGCTGGGGGGGGGGGGGGCATGCTTTATATTTTCCATTGTGCCTCACTGACAGAGCTGCCAACAGCAACCGAAACCAGCAGCTGGGCGGCACGGGGCCGAGGGGCTGCGGTGGGAGAGGGCAGCAGGGGCAGGGCAGCGCCGGGGGGGTTCACGTGCACGGCCACAGCACCATGGCCCAGGTGGGGGGGGCTGTGCCGGATCCTGCCTCATTTGCTGGGAGGAAGGAACGAAGCTAAAAATAGCCCCAGAGGGGGGGCTGCGGCGTGGGGCCATGGCCACCCTCCCCACCCCACAGCCAGCCTTGGGGATGGGGCAGCAGAGCGGGGCGTGCTGCTGGGGCAGAGCCCCAGGGGTGCACCAGCCCTGTGCACGTGCCTCTTCCACTCACCCCCTTCCCTTCACCCCCCTTCCCTTCACCCCCCCCCCTTCCCAGCCCTGGGCAGGGCCTGGAGGAATCGAAACAGAGATTTGGGCTGGGCCCTACAATGAAACTCCTGTTTGCAGGGTTCCCATTCCGGCCCCGCTCCTTGCCTGGCCCCACCTGTGCCGCCTCTCCCGGCAGCAGGAGCTGGCCCCGAGCAGGGGACCCAGCCCCACAGGCAGCTCCCCCCCTGCCCTCGTGGTCCCAGGGGGGTTCCTGCCCCTGCTGCTCACCCCCAGAGGATGCCGGAGAGCCCAGGAGGTTGTGCCAGCGCTCCCAGGACCCCGCTGCTTCCCTCTCATCATACCCCATTAACACTAAACCCGCTACCAGGATTTGTCCCTTATGGGGCCAGCAGGAGCCAGGTGGGACGGGAGCGAGACCCCAGGGAGGCTGAGCAGCAGCGGCCACGTGGCCGGGCACAACCCGAGCGGGTGCCGGACACGTCAGCGCTGCCCCGGCCGTCCCTGGGCAGGATTGGCCTCTGCTGGCCACAGCCCGAAGGACAGCTCTGCCCCACGGCCTCCACCCCACAGGGTCCTGCCCCACGGGGAGCAGGCAGCGGGGCACGGGTGGGTGCTGCTGCCCTGCCCTCCGCCCCCCAGGGGGCTGCGGCTGCCCTAGGGGGGCTCTGGAGAAGTCTGGCATTGCAGTTTATTGTAGGAAACCATGAAAAGACAGCAATTGTAACAGAACCCATGAGAAACTACAGCAGCTCGCATGGCTCCCAGCGTGGGACCGCAGCCCCGAGGCCCCTGCAGTGGGGGGCAGCCCCCCCATGGCTCCTGGCCACGTCGGATCCCAACCCCGCAAGCCCCGGCTGGCAGGGGCTGCTTGGCACTGAGCGGTGGAAGGGGGGCACTGAGAGGGTCCCGGGGGTGGGGGCCACACGGGGCTGGCCCCACGCCGCGGGGAGGGAGCAGAGAACCCAGCAGAGCTCTGCAGCCCCTCAGGAGGGTGGGGGACACCGAGGTCCCACAGCCCCACAGGACCCAGCGGCGGCTGTGGCTGGCCGCGACACTGCAGCCGGATGAGCCGCGTCAAAAATGAGCCATTTTTACAAAAACGTCCTCGTACCTTGTTCCAGCCCAGCCTCCCCCCTCCCTCTCTCCCCCAGCCCATCTGCCTCCCCCGCCCCAGCCACTGCCCAGCCGCTCCCCCCACCGTCAACCCCAACCAGCTCCTGCCTCCCCCCTCCCCACGCAGCCCTGCGTCCCCCTCGCGTCCCCCTCCCTGCTCCACCTCAAGGGCTGACCCCCTGCCAGGACCTGCCGCCAGCCTCTGCCTGCAGCCCCAGGTCTGCGCTACAGAGCTGAGCTGGTGAAAGGGGCAGGTGGATGGGGAAGGGAGGGGACGGCGGAGCTGTCCCCGTCCCCCCCAGTCCCACAAAACAAACACCCGGCCTGCTCCAAACCCCGGGCAGGGCTGGGGCTGCCCCTGCTGAGCTGCGCTCCCTGCATGGTCGCGTCCCCTCCAGGCCCTCAAGCTCGCTCGACAAAAAGGGGTCGCACCAGATGTGCATGCAGGGAGCGCGCAAGCGGCTCAGTCCAGCTTGGAGAAGCCCCCGATGGTCACTTTGCGCTCCTGCTTGTTGGCCACCAGCTCCTGGAGATGCAGGGCACCCCCTCCGATGAAGCAGAAGGCGGGGCAGACAGGCCCCGAGCAGTCCACGCCACACTCCCAGAGCTCACGGAAGGACACGGCGTCGTAGAAGCTCACCTTGCCCTGCTCGTAGTCCAGGCAGATGCCGATGCGCGGTGGCAAGGGCACGGTGCAGCCGTTGGGGTCACGAGAAGTGAGCGCCGAGCCATGCGAGAGCAAGATCTTGCCCATGCCGATGGTGAGGAAGGCGTAGGGCGGGGGCGCGTCCACCGTCGTGTCCTCTGCCCCGCTGTCGTGGCCGCTGTCAGGGTCGTACCTGCGGCAGGGGGACAGGTGAGGCCCGCTGTAGAGGCTCTACAAAGGCTGCCTCGCCACCTCCCACAGACCCACGAAGCCCCCCTGCGCCCCCACCCCGCTCACCTGGGGCTCACCACGTCCTGAGGCACCTGGAACCACTCCTGCAGTTTGCTCTCCAGCCCCACGCCCACCTTGACCAGGTAAGAGCTGGGATCCACGCAGCAGGCCCAGTAGCTCTTGCCCTGCGTGATGGCCACGTCCCCGATGACCAGGTCGATGGAGAGGTGGCAGCTGGTCATCAGCCGCTCCGCCGCGAACAGCATGGGGATGCCGGGGACGCTGCGCACGGCGCGCTGGTCCTTGCTGATAGCCAGCCGGTCCCGGTTGAAGCCCCAGCGGTTGTCCAGGAAGAAGTTGAGGACTGCAGGGAGGAGGAGAGCAGAGGAGGTGAGAAGGGGACAGTGAAAAGCCCGAGGGATGGGCTTTTTTTTTTGCTCCCTGGGGGCGTCCCCTCACCTGGGGCGGGCGGCGTGTGCAGGTAGATGTCCTCGCTGTACTCCCCGAAGCCAGCCTTGTTGCAGCCCTTCACCCGGAGCACGTAGACGCTGTCGGTGTCCAGGTACTCGACCAGGGCGCTGGTGCCGCGCACCTCCTCGCGCCGCTGCCACAGCTTCAGCCCTTTGGCCTTGGCGTCCGTCTTGCGGTACTCCACGGTGTAGTGCCAGGCGGGGGGCGAGTGCTGCGGCAGCCGCCAGCACAGGAAGATCTGGTCGTAGGCGTAGGTGCGCTGCGTGTCGATGACGGGGGCCTCGGGCACTGCGGGGAGAGGCACGGGGGGGGGGGGGCAGGCATCAGGCAGCATCCCCCCGCCGTGGGTGGGGAGGCGGCCAGACGCAGGGAGGGGGCATTCCGGACGGACGGACGCACAACCAGCAGGAGTCTAGGGGGATCTGGCTGCAGAGACTGTGTGTAGGCACCAGAGGGGGGAGAGAGTTGGGGAGACAGAGGAGCTGGCTGCTGTGAGGCTCCAGGGACCAGAGAGGCTGAGTGCAAGTCGGGGGGAGGGAGGGAGAGAGAGAGAGAAAGAAAGAAAGAGAGAGAGAGGATGGAGACAGCAGGAGAGGAGGAGGAGGAAGAGATGGGAATGGCAGAGTGGTGCGAAGATGCCAGCGTAACTGGAGCAGGGAGGCAGGGGTGGAAAGGAGACAGAAATGGGGTGAGGAGGGGATGGAGAGACAGAAATGGGGTGAGGAGGGGATGGAGAGACAGAAATGGGGTGAGGAGGGGATGGAGAGAGAAATGGGGTGAGGAGGGGATGGAGAGAGAAATGGGGTGAGGAGAGGGTGCAGAGACAGAAGTGGGGGTGAGGAGGGGATGCAGAGACAGAAATGGGGTGAGGAGGGGATGCAGAGGTAGAAATGGGGTGAGGAGGGGATGCAGAGACAGAAATGGGGTGAGGAGGGGATGCAGGGACAGAAATGGGGGTGAGGACGGGATGCAGGGACAGAAGTGGGGGTGAGGAGGGGATGCAGGGACAGAAATGGGGGTGAGGAGGGGATGCAGGGACAGAAATGGGGGTGAGGAGGGGATGGGGATGGCAGGAGGAGCTGCAGCAGATGGAGGGAGGGGGCAGAGAAGGGTGGCGAGCGCGGGCAGAGCCACCACCTGCCAGCACCAGCGGGCAGGACGGGGATGGTCGATGGCAGCGGAGTGGGAATGGGGCAGGAGTGGGGATGGAGGGATGGGACAGAGAGAGCAGGGGTGGCTCTGGGGCAGGGGAGTGACTTGCCTCAGTTACTTCGGTGACGATCAGCAGCGGCCGCAGCCTATAAACAAAGAGAGGTAGAAGCAGGTCTGAAAAGTGTTGCCAGCCGGTCCGGCAGGGCCCAGGCGGCACCTGCCCTGGTGGGGAAGCGCCTGCCCTGCACCTGGGGCAGCCTCCGCTCCGTACTCACCCTCCTGCTGCCCTTACCTCACACCACAGCCCTGCCTTTCCTGCCCCCTTGCCTGCAGCCCTGGCACAGGGCAGGGCAGGGAGCACTTTGGGGGCTGCTGGGGCCATTCCTGACAGGGAGGGGGGCCGGCAGATCCACGGGCGCCTGCCTGAGCGCATCCCTCTTGTGGCCGGAGCCGAGCTCTGGCTCCAAGGGAGGAGACGGGCGGGCACGGAGCTGCTCTGCCCGCAGGGGCTGCGCCTCCACACGGGCCGCAGCCGGTGCCGGGGTCCTGCTGCGGTTACCTTTGATGAAGGCCAGGTCTGTGAGCAGCTTCAGCTCCCTGCTGACATCCAGCTGGAAGTGGCTGAAGGAGGCCGTGGCTGCAGGTCGGAAGCTCTGCAGCGAGTCGGTGGCCCTGAGGATCCTGCAGCACAGGAGAGCGGGGACGTCAGGGCGGCACGCGAGGGCTGCCTTGGGCACCGGCCAGCCCCAACACTGCGGGGACACCCACGCGGGTCCCCGCAGCCTGGTACCTGTTGTGCAGCTGCTTGGCAGCCTGGACAAAGCAGGGGTGGTCGGTCTCCTTCAGCACCTCCTGGGCGTAGCCCACCATGCCCGAGTTCTCCAGCATGGCCTGGTGCTCTTGGATCTGGTAGTGCAGGCTGGCCAGCCGCTCCTGCTGGCACTCCTCGATGGCCTGCAGCAGGGATGCCCGCTTCTCCTCCAGCATGGAGCACAGCCCCTGGATCAGCTGGGACACCTCCTCCTTGGCCTGCGAGCCGTTCACCTGCCGAGCACGGCGCTGTCAGCGTGCTGTACGGCCCCCACGGGGCAAAGAGGGACCAGCCAGATGGTGCCAATCCCCACCTAGGGACTGCTCGGGGACCTTGTGCCCTTACCTCCGTGTGCTTCACCGTCTCCTCCAGCTCAGCAATCTGGGTCTGCACCGTGTCCTGGCTGCTCAAGATGTAGGCAAGGCTCTTTGTCAGCTTCTCCTGCAAGGAAGGAGGTTAGCCACCACTGGCCTCGTGCGCCCCCGACCTGCAAACAGAGCCCTCACCCCATCTGTGCTGCGAGCTCAGCTCGCACCCCTGCTTCCTCCCTGCCTCCCCGTGGGCGTCCTGACCCCGACTCAAGCGCGCAGCCCCGCAGCAGCCCTTACCCTGAGAGCCTGGTAGGCGCTGAGCACTGGCGTGATCTTGTGGCTGGTGTGAGTGCGTCGCACGCGGCAGAGCTGGCACACCAGCCGCTGGCAGGTCTTGCAGTAGTGAGTCACCTCCTCCTTGTGCTCTGGGCACATCAGACCCTGCACGGACACGAGGAAGCTCAGCAGAGTTTTAGGACCACCCCCCCCCAAGGGTCTCTCCCCAGCTCGTTTACTGCGGCACCCGGGGAACACCAAATAGCAAAGACCCCGATGGAGGAGGCCGTACCTTTGGGCGGAAGGTGAGCGTGGGCGGCGTGGGCTCGTGCTGAGCCTTCTGGGTGCCCCAGGGGTGGTAGAGTTTGAAGCACTCGTTGCAGAAGCTGGACTTGCACTCCGTGCAGCCCTTGGTGGCCTCCAGCTGCGGGGGCTTGCAGAACTGGCACATGATGGCGGCGCTGATGTTGATGGTCTGGCGGTAGCGCTCCACCACGCGCTCCAGGGTCAGGTTGCGGAAGAGGCTGCCGAGGCCCCGCTCGCCCAGGTCGATGTCCCGCTGGCAGGCTGGGCAGGGGAAGCTGATGGTCTGGGGGTGCACGGTGCCCCGCTTCCGCCCCGGGTAGGTGCCGAACCCTGCAGGAGGCCGGGGAGGCGTCACGCACAGCCCAGCACCCCGCGGCTCCTCGCGGCCAGCAGAGCCCCTCCGCCCCCCGGCAGCGCCGTCCCCGTCCCCCCCACCTGACTTCAGGAGCCGGTCCAGGCGGTCGGGTTTGGGGACCCCCCTGCGGCCCAGGCGCGGGCTGCGGGTGGCCGGGGTGGCGGCGGGCGAGGAGGGCTCGGAGGTGGGGTCGCAGCAGAGGTAGCCGTGCTGCAGCAGCACCTCGCTGGCGCAGACGTGGCAGACGTTGTGCATGCAGGGCAGGGCCAGCGGCTGCTTGTACATCTCCTTGCACACCGGGCACACCAGCTCCCGCTCCATGTTCTTCATGCTGGTCTGAGGAGAGAGGGGGAGAGCGTCACCGGGCGCAGCCAGGATGGGGACCGGGACAGGATGGAGACCGGGACCCGGATTAGGACTGGGAATAGGGCCAGGATAGGGACCGGCACTGAGATCAGGATCAGGGCCAGGAGCAGAACCAGGATAGGGCCCAGCACCAAGACTAGGATTAGGGCCTGGGTAAGGACCAGCATCAAGGCCAGGATCAGGGCCAGGACCAGGACCAGCACTGAAACCAGGATCACGATCTGGATCAGGACCAGGATCAGGGCCCAGCACTGAGACCAGGACCGGGGCCAGGATCAGGGCCAGGACAGGGACTGGCATCAAGGCCAAAATCGGGGCCAGGATCAGGGCCAGGACAGCGACCGGCATCGAGACCAGGCCCAGAGCCAGGACGGGGACCGGGACCTGGATGTGGGCTGCGGCCAGCACCGGGATCCGGTCCCGAGTGGGATCAGCCCCAGGACCCCAGCACGGCACCGGGACACCCCCGGGCCCTCCCCGCCCCGCTCCCCGCAGGGTCGCCGAGCTCTCAGCATCCCGGGAGGCCTCGGGGGGCGCTCCCCGGTGCCCGATGCGCCCCGCCCGGGGCTCGGCGAGGGCCGATCCGCCCCCCCCGAGGCCCGGTGGGGAACGGGGTCGAGGCAGCGAGGCCTCTCCGCGGCCCTCGGGGCCCTCAAGGACACCCCCGGCCGCCCCCCCACGGGGCCATCGCGGCCGCCCCGGCCCCGCCACCGCCCCGCCGCGTTGCCATGGCGACGCCGGTCCCGGGAGAGCCCGGCCCGGTCCCGCTCGGTCCCCGCCCGGTCCCCGCCGCCGCTCACGCTGATGCGGACGAGCGCGTCCATGATGGAGGTGAAGGTCTGCAGGTCCTCGCCCTCGGCCATGGCTCCGCGCCCGGGGCCGGTGCCGGTGCCGGTACCGGCGGCAGCAGCGGCCGCCCGGTTCTGCTGCAGGGAGCGGCGGAACCGGGGGGAGGGCGGCGGGGGGCGGCGGCGCGCATGCTCCGAGGGACCCGCCCCGGAGAGGGGGGGGCGGCGGGGGGCGGCGGCACCGGGCCGGTACCGGGACGCCCCCTCCGCTCCCCGGGGCGGCCCCCGGCGGCTCCCCGCGGACGGCAGCGCGGCGGCCGGGCCCGGGGCCGGCAGCGGAGCCGGGAAGGGGCCGAACGGAGCCCGGAGGAGGGATGGGGGGTGGGGAGGAGGGGGCCGGGTACGGGGGAGGGGGGCGGCCGCGCCCCCGCCCGGTGCCCCGGGGCCTCCCCGCGCTCCGCTCCCCGCCGCCGGGGGGGCGCGCGCGAGCGGCGGGGCCCTGCAGCGCCGCGCCCGGCCGCTAGGGGGCGCCCGAGCGCCGGCCGAACCCCGCGCGGGGGCGCGCCTGAGAAGGGCGCGTGCCCGCGGCTGCCGCCGTGTGGCTTTGTGGGGGGGGTGGGGAGCGCGCAGGGCGCGTGCGCGGGTCCGGGGCGCGCCTGCGCAGTGCGGGGGGAGCGGCGGCGGCGGGGCCGGGAGGGGAAGGGGCCGGGGGGCGACGCCGCGGGGCATCATGGGTAACGGGAACGGGGGGGGGGGGGGGGGCGGGCACCGGGGCCTGAGGGGCGGGGGGGGGGGCACCGGGGGGGGCTGCAGGGGGCGGGGGTGGCTTTGGGGGGGGCGTCAGGGGGCGACCCGGGCCTCGAAGGGGGGTTCAGGCACCGGGACCGGGGCCTGAGGGGCGAGGGGGGCCCCGTGGGGGGCGGCTGCAGCCCGGGGGAGGCTGCAGGGACCGGGCTCGGGGCCTCGGGGAGCGGGGGACGCCTCGGGGGGAGGTTCAAGGGGTGATCGGGGCCGGGCGGGGGCTGTAGGGACCGGGACAGGGGACGGAGTGGGGGGGGGAGGCCTCGGGGGGGAGCTGCAGAGGGAGACTGGGGCCCTGGGGGGGGTCAGGGGGCAATGAGAGGCTTGGGGGGGGCTGCAGGGGGCGATCGGGGCCTGGGGGGGGCTTCAGGGGGTGATCAGGGCCTTGAGGGGTCTTTGGGGCCCGGCCCCCCGCCCTGCTGAGCCGGGGCCATGCTGCAGCCGTAGGCACGGGCACGTCGCTGGCGCTGTCGTCGCTGCTGTCGCTGCTGCTGTTCGCCGGGATGCAGATGTACAGCCGGCAGCTGGCCTCCACCGAGTGGCTCACCATCCAGGGCGGGCTGCTGGGCGCCGCGCTCTTCGTCTGCTCCCTCACCGTATCCTTTGGGGCCACACGGGGAGCGGGGCTGGGGAGGTGGTTCCCGGTTCTGTGCCTTAACCCCCTGCGCAGGCCTTCAACAACCTCGAGAACCTGGTGTTTGGCAAAGGCTTCCAGGCCAAGATATTCCCCGAGAGTAAGTGCCACCAGCGGGGAGGGGAAGGCGCTGTCGGCTGTGGGTGCTGGGCGTGCAGCCCCACGTTCGGTTTGCAGAGGGCACGCAGCGCGGCTCTTCCCAGCGGGTGCTCTGCTTCTCCGGGCACCTCGGCATCCCAGCCACCAGCTAGGGGAAGAGCCCATCCTGCTGTTCCCCTCTGTGCTTTACGTGGGTTTGTCTTGCCGCGTTGCTGAGGTTCTCAGGAGGGGCTGCACAGCTGATGGAACGGCGTGGCTGCATTTCTTTTCTCTCCTGTTTTTCCCTGCAGTCCTCACCTGCCTCTTGCTGGCTCTTTTTGCCTCCGGCCTCATTCACAGAGTCTGCGTGACCACCTGGTAAGACCAGAGCCTGGCCCGGAGGGTGGGGAAGCAGCTTGTCACCATCTGGGGCAGCTGCCAGGGGCCCTGGTGGCTCGTGCTCCCTGTCGGTGGGGCCAAGGCTGGCCGGGAGCACCTGGGGTGAGCAGTGCTCGGCCCTGCAGCACAGTGGGAGCACGGGGTTGCTGTCAGTTTGGCCTCAGCCTATTCCTTCCTGCCTGCAGCACAAGGGCCGCAGCTGAGTAACCTCTTCTCTTGTTTACCTGCAGCCTCATCTTTTCCATGGTCGGTCTCTACTACATCAACAAGATCTCCTCCACGCTCTACCAGTCCGCAGCGCCCGCGGCCGTTCCCACCAAAGCCCCTGGCAAAGGCAGGAAGAGGAATTGATGTCCCGGGGCCCCTTCCCGGGGCAGCTCCCTCTCCTCCAGCCTGGGCTCGGACTCTGGGCCGGGCAATAAAGCCGTTTCTTTGTAGCTCCTTGTCTGCGGCTGCCTCAGGGTTGGTTCCTCAGCACCCGGGGGTCCCCTCCTCATCCCCCCAGCCCCCGCTGCCGGTCCCGCCCGCTGCTCCCGGTGCCCTCGGGGCTCGGTGCCCGGCCGGGCCCGTGGGAGAGCCGTGCCGGGCCTGCTCCCACGCCGGCCCCGCGCCCCCCGCCGCGACCGGACACGGAGGAAGCCAGGTGCTTCCTGCGGCCGGGCCCGGCCCCGGCGGACAAAGCGCGGCGCTTCCTGAGCCGGCCCCGGGCCGGGCCCCGCCGCCAGGGGGCCCCGCGGCGGACTACAACTCCCGGCGTGCCCCGCGCCTCACGCCGCGCCGCGGTGACGTCACTGGCGACGGGGAGAGCAGCGCCGGGCCTGGGAGCGCTGCAGGTGGGGGGGGGGGCGGCCCTGAGGGGAGGAGGGGGGGGGGGGAACCGGGGCCGGCCCCGGGGGCACCGGGAGGGAGCGGGGCCGGTCCCGGGGGCTCGGCGCCGCCCTCACGGTGCCGTCGGTGTCTCCGCAGGCCGCCATGACCAAGCTGGCGCAGTGGCTGTGCGGCCTCGCCCTGCTGGGCTCGGCCTGGGCCGCGCTGGCGCTGTCTCCGCCGGGGCTGCGGCTGCCGGCGCCGTGCCGCCAGGCCCTGCTGCCGCTGCCCGTCTACCTGCTGGTGGCCTTCGGCTGCTACGCGCTGGCCACCGTGGGCTACCGCCTGGCCACCTTCAACGACTGCGAGGAAGCGGCCGCCGAGCTCCGGGAGCACATCAGCGCGGCGCGGGAGGACCTGAGGCGGAGGGGGCTGCGCTTCTGAGCACAATAAAGACGACAAAGTGTGCTGTACTGGGCTGTACCGGGCCGTGCTGGGCTGTACCGGGTCATATGGGGCCGTGTTGTACCGTACTGGGCTGTGCTGGGCTGTACCGGGCCATACTGGGCAGTGCTGTGCTGTACCAGGCTGTGCTGGGCCGTGCCAGGCTGTACCGGGCCTTGCTGTGCTGTACAGGGCTGTGCTGGGCCATACCGAGTCGTACTGGGCCATGCTGTACTGTACTGGGCCGTGCCAGGCCATACTGGGCCATACCGGGCCGTGCTGTGCTGCCAGGGGAGGAGAAAGGGGGCCCCGGCCTGTGCTGTGCCGCCCTGGTTGCAGGCAGGGGGTGGCCCCGGTGCTGCTTTGGGGCTGCTCCCTGCCCTGCCCGGTGCAGCCGGGCTCCAGCTGTCTTTACGCGGGCTCCAGGCAGAGCAGGGCGTCCGCTCGGCCCCCCCGTCGGCACCCACCCCCCTCGGCAGGTGCTGCAGGGAGCCTGCGCCGGCCCACCCAGCCTCCGAGCATCCCCGAGCTCGGCTGCACGGGCAGGGCTGCGAGGTGGGGAGGGCAGGATCGGGCCCTGCCTCGGCAGCCCGCGGCGCTGGGTAGCACTGCGGGCACGGCGCGCTCCCGGCAGCCCTTCAGATGTGGTTTGCGCCGTCAGGTGGGAGCTGGAGAAGAGTTGGCCCGGCCCTGCCGGCCTGCTGCCAGGGGAAGGAGGAGAGAGCGTGGCTGGGTGGAGCGGCTGGCGCAGCCTTTAAAATGCAGAGTGCCCAGAGCCTGTGGTCTCCCCCAGCCTGCTGGGGCGGCGCGGCCCATGCCGGGGGGGCTCTGCTCCCCGATGCCGGCGGAGCAGCGACTGCGGCTGCTGCTCTGCCCCACGCCTCCTCGGGGAAAATGGGACGCAGGTGCTCCGGAGCCACGTGTGGGGCTCCTGCGGCAGGGCCGTCCCTGGCGCGCCGGGGGGAGCCCTGGGTGGCCTCGGTCCGGGGGTGCTCCTGTCTGGGGGTGCGCGAGAGCCGCGCTGCCGGCCCGGCTGGCGGAGCCGCGCTGCCGGTGGTGACGCATGCTGGGGCCTGCCTCGCTGGCAGCCTCCCCGGCTTCTTCGCATACCAGCCGAAGGACTTTCTTGTTTTTTTTAATTATCGGCTGCGCATCCTTCTGCAAAAAGGAGCAGTTGGTAGCATGAGGGAGGACTCGGGCTAATTAGCAGGAGCGACTAATTAGCTGTTTCCTGAGCAACAGTGGCAGCTCGGAGCGGGGTGGGCGGCTCCCGCAGCCCCGTGCCCGTGTGCGGCCGTTTGGGGGTGGCAGCCCCTCGGCTTCAGCGCTGCCTTTACTGGGCAGGGAGCGCAGTGCTGGCGTGGCACGAGGCCGGGAGCCCTCGGCGGGCTCCCTGCAGGCTGGCAGGTAGCAGCACGGCCCCGGCTTCTCCCTGCACGGGCACGTGCCCGCTGCAGGCGCTCGCGTAGCCGGTGGCTGCTCTTGCTCACCTCCAGCCTCACGAGCGGGGCTGCGTCACGGCCGCTCGCGGCACACGCCAGCCGGAGTGACCGGTTGGCAGCCAGGTTTCTGCTCGCTTGCGTCACCAGGAAAAGCTGCCCTGTCCCCCCCCACGTTCCTCCCGGGCCACGAGCTGAAGCCCCAGTGCCAGGGCAGCCAGAGCAGATCGGTGGCTACAACCAGGTAGGAAAAGCATCTGCGGGGCCCCGGGGAGCACAACCCCATGGGGGAGTCCCGAGGGCAGAAACACCTGCACTCGCAGCTGGAAAAGCCAAGGGGAGCCCAGCAAAGGAGCTTCCTCAAGGGCTCGGACCCCGCGGGCCACAGCAGCAAGACGCAGCACGCCCCGCAGTGCCGCAGCACAGCTGGAGTTCATCTTTCCCTCTCCTATCCCTGCTCTGTTGCTGGCGTGGCGGGGCCGCTGCGGCCGTATTGATTTTTCCCAGGACACGTCGCAAGGTGTGAGCGAGCGTCTGAGCCCACGAGCGCGGCCAAATTCCTCGTCAACACTTCCTTAATCCGGGCTGCGTCAGCCGGGCTGCGGCCGTGCCCACGCCGAGGGCCTCCCGGGAGCTGGCAGGGCCGGGGCTCCTCGCCGCGCGGGGCTGCCGCCACCCCGGGCCCCTGGTTTTGCACGGCTCCGGCATCTGTTGTGTAACTTGGTCACCCGCGCTCGCTCCCGTCCATCTGCTGATGCGCTTGCCTGATAACTTCATTCCAGATCATTGTTAATTCATTAATTGAGCTTGGGTCGACGCCAACGGCTGCCTTGATTTGATGCGCACACTCGAGCGTCGTGGTTTTAGCGAGGATTTTAATTGATTTTAAGTTTGCTGGCATAATGGGCGGTAGCAAGCCCTGTGTCCGTGCTACGGAAGGGACTTTTCTTTCCACTCCGTGACCGGTGTCCCTGTGCTGCTGCTTGGGGAGGTCGGAGGAGCTCCCTCAGGCAGCGCTGCCTTCCTCCGTGCCCCGCTCCCTGCCCCTACCACCCAGTGCTGCTGCCCACTTCCTGGGCTGAGGCTGGAGCCCCCTGTGGGGGCTTCCTGCACCCCATGGGCAAGTGGGTGCTGGTGGATGAGGAGCTGCAGAGCTCAGAGGGTGTCAGGATTAGCCCCAGCATCCCGAGGCCAAAGTGCTGTGGGGACAGGAGCTGTGCTGGCCCCGGCACCCAGCACAGCCCAGAGCGGGAGGGGACGACAAGCAGGCGCTGGGAAGAGTCTGCGATTTATTAAAAGGCACTTCGAGTCGTACAAAAGGGGGCTGCCCCCCCAGCCCGGCGCTGGGGCAGGGCCTGGAAGAACATCACGGGGACGGGGGCAGGGGAAGCCCGCCACCCCCAAGGCATCGCTGCGAACAAACCAACCACCACTGCAGGAAAAAACGGCCCCAGGGACAACGGAGAGGAGCTGCCAGAGGGCAAACCGCGGCGGCAAGGGACTGAGGTGTCCCCACAGGGCCCCAGTCCTGCTGGGTGCCCTCGGCCGATGGGGACGCCCTGGTGTCACCCAGCAGGAGCTGGCCACGCTGCGGCAGCAGGAGCAGAGTGGCGAGCCGGGGGGGCCTCCCTTGGTCACCAAGTGTCTGACACTGGCCTGGCTCCAGGGCTCCAGCACCGGCAGGACCCCCTCAGGCGTGCAGGGGTCTGTAGGGATTGTCCCGGCCCGGGGCGTAGCGCCAGAACAGCCAGAGCCGCACGACGCTGGTGACGATGCCTGGCACGTTGGGGACCTGCGGAGCACACGGGGCCGGGCGGCGTTACCCAGCTCGCGGTGCTGCTGCTGCCCTCCCCCGCGCCACCAGCCCCGCGTCGCCGGGGGAGATTTATTGGCCTTATCCCATCTAATTAATTAAAATCAATACTCATCTCGCCGAGCCTAGTCACGGGCTCTGCTGTGTGACACACGCGACGCCGGACGGGGTCCGGCCTGGTGCCAAGCGCCCCGCTGAAAGGGGCTGGAGACGGGGGGGGGGAACCCACAGCAGCCCCCGGCCTCCCGCTGCCCCCAACCCACCATGATGTACAGGTCTTCGAGCCACAGCCCGTACAGCGTCCAGCTGCTGGAGGCCAGGAAGGTGGTGACGGTCAGGGGGAAGGACAAGCAGCGCGTCGACCTGCTCCGGATCACCTTGTTCTGCGGGGAGCGAGGGGCTGGCCCGGTGCCACGCAGCCCCCCCGACACCTCCCCCGGTCCCACCCAGCTTTACGCACCAGGTCGGCCAGCGGCGAGGCGTACATGACGATGGTGAAGGTGCTGCAGAAGAGCCCCAGGTGGCTCCGCCGGGTGTCCTCGTCGGTGACGTAGCAGGTGAAGTAGCCATAGGCCGCGGCCAGCAGGGCCAGGACCATCAGGACCTTCAGCAGCACCTGACGCTGCGGCACACAGCGCGGGGCTGTCAGCGTGGGGGTCCTCTGTGCCCCCCCCGACCCAGCCGGGCCGGCACCCACCTTGGTGGGGCTGTAGTAGAAGTACACCAGGATGTAAAGGCTTTGCAGAGTGGCCCCGATGCCGTTGACGATGATCAGCGTCCGGTCCAGCTTCAGGCACCCGTACCCCAGCCAGCCCAGGTTGCTGCGGGATGAGCGGCACAGGCGCTGCTGGAGCCTGGGGGCTCCTGCCTACGCCCACCCCCGAAATTCAACCCCCCGGCCCCAAAAGGTTGTGCCCCCTGCGTACTTGGCATCGGTGGCGAGGAAGGGCAGGAGCTGGATGTTGTCCACGCTCTTCGCAGTGATCATCCAGCGCAGGTCAGACCTAGGGCCGGGGGGGGGAGAGGCTTCCTGGGTGCCCAGCGCCACGGGGAGGCTCTACAGCATTGGGGGGGGGCTACAACCTTAGCCCCATAAAATACCACCAGCCCCCCCTCAGCAGCTGGGACCTTCTCTGCGTTTCCTCCCACCCCCCAGTGCCCCCCTCCTGCACCCTCAGAGCCCCCACCTGACCCTGCACGCCCGGCCTTCAGCCTGGAGCCCCCGGCCCCCCCCCAGCCCGCCTCAATACCTCCCGCACTGCACCCACATTGCACCCCCACCCCCCACTGCACCCCCAGCCTCTTATCGCACCCCCCATTGCCCCCCCCATTGCACCCCCCCCCATTCCATTGCACACCCCCAGCCTCCCACCGCACCCCCCTATCCATTCCCCCCCCCCAGCCTCCCATTCCCCCCCATTCCCCCCCCCACCCCCCGCACCTCCCATTCCCTCCCCGCCTCCCCCCGCCCCGCCCCCAGCACCCCCCCCCGGCCCCCCGAGGCCCTCCCTTCCCCCCCCCCGTTCCCTTCCCCGTCCCCCCCCCGCCGCCCCCGGTTCCCGGCCGCTCACAGCCCGCTGCCGAACATGCCCATGGTGAAGAGGAGGCAGGCGGCGGCCAGCACCGGCTGCGGCTCCATGCTCGCCGCGGGCACCGGGAGCCGGAGGGGGGGGGGAAAGAGAAACGGGGGGGGGCGGCGCTGCTCGGGGCGGGGCGGGGCCGCACTGCCGGGGAGGGACCGGGAGCAGCGGCCCCGGGTGCGGCGTGCACGGGACACGCGGCTCTGTGTGTGTGTCCCCCCCCCCCCCCATCTTCCAGGATTAGGGTCACAGCCTTGTGACCCCCCCCAGCACCCCGCCTCCCCCCTTCCTGGGGTCCCAGGATCCCCCTTTCCTACAGCTCCCACCCCACAGCACCCCCTCTTCCCCAGGGTCCCCCAGTTTCTGGGTTCCAGATCCCCCCCATTGACTACCACCCCCAGCAGCTCAGGGGGCTCCAGCTGAACCCCAAAACCCACAGCCCCCCCCCCATGTCCCAGGGAAGGGAATTGCTCCCCAGCCCTGGAGGACTTTGCACCTCCACCTGAAACCAATCCCGGCACCACTCCATGGGACACCTCCCCCTGCAGAGCCTTGTGCAAACACCAATTAACTAATTAACCCCCCCAGGAGCCATTCCCCCTCCCAGGTACAGCCCCCAGCACAGGGGACAGGCCCTTCCCCCCCCCCCTCCACAATACTCAGGCATAATCTCAGTTATTTATTCAAGACAACCGTATAAAAATTCCAGTGTTAGAAAGCTGTACAAAGCTGTACAAATCGAGGCAGGCAAAACGGCCTCTGTGCTGGCCCAGGCAGGGGGCTTGTGCCCCTCCGGCATCAGGTGGGGGGAGCTTCCTCAGCCCCCCCACCCAAGAGAGGGGACGCTGCTGCAGCCGCTGTCCCCCCCCCCCCGACTCCGCTCCGCCGCCTGCCTGGCATCTCGAGCACGTCCAGGCTCCTGAAGCCAGCCCCAGGGCACGGCCGCAGCTGGGCCAGCACCGTGTCCCTTCCCGCGGGACACTTCACAGTCTGAGCCCCCCCCCCAGAGACGTCCAGCAGGGAGCTCCGTGCTGCTGGGGCAGGGGGCCAGCCCCCAGCCCGTCCAGTCCAGGGCTCAACCCCCAGCTGCCAAAAGCGCCCTTCCCACGAGGGCGAGGCGGCTTCCCGAGGGCTTTGGCCGCTCCAGTTCAGGCCCCAAGGGCTTTGGGCTGCTCCAATTCAGGCCGGCTGGCCCCGTAATACTGACAAATCCTTTGCTTTGCCCAGATGTCCGCAGGGAAGCCCGCCACGGGTGTGCGTGTAGGGCCACGGGGGTCCCCGAGCAGGCAGGGGCCACCCCACAGGGCTCCATCCCCGGTGGCACGGCGCCATGCGCTCACAGCCCCTGCGGCACCAGGAGGGGCAGCAGGAGGCTGATGAAGGTGAAGGGGCTGCTGGCCCGCATCGCTGAGTTCTGCCCCACGCTCCTCAGGACGTGTGCAGCTGCGTCGTCTGCAGGGGGAGGGAAAAAAAAATTAAAAAAAGTGAGTGGCCCCCATGCCCCACACCCTGCTCCTGAGCCAGCCCCGCAGCCGCTCGGCCGCGTCCTCCAACACCTACCTGCCTGGATCCTCCCCTTCTGCGTCGAGGCGGGGGCAGGCGGCGCCTGAGCTGCAAAGCAAACACAAAGACACGCCGTGAGGGGCTGCCCCAGTGTCCTGGGACCCCAAAAAGGCACCCCCCCAACCACGGAGCCCGGTCTCCCCGGTACCATCCCCGCTCTGGCCGCTGGCACCGTCCCCGGCCCCACAGCCAGGGCTGGCAGGGGGCCACGGCCCCGCCGTGACTCAGCGCAGGAAAGGCAGAGCCGGCGGAGGACCCAAGGCCTCGAGGGGGGAGGAGGGCGAGCAGCACACGGCAGGGGGAAACCCGCAGATACTCACTGCCTTTGCCAAGCACCGTCACCTTCAGCTTCAGGCACGTCTCCCCGTGGTGATGAATCGGCTTGGCTGCGGGCAGGAGGCAGGAGTTAGAGTGGGAAAAACCCCAAAGGGACCCCATCCCCATGGGGGGGAGGAACACAGCCCCCCGGGCACTCACAGATGTAGTAGTAGCTGTGCCCCTCCTTGAACTCCTTGCCCAGCGTGAAGGGGGTGAAGCGCTGGAACTTCTCCGAGAACTTCTCGGGGCCGTGCAAGGCGCTGGGCTTGTCGCACTCCCAGCGGATCTGCTCCTTGGAGCGGGCCTTGCAGGCCTGGTACTCCTCCAGGTCCACCAGGTAGAGGGTGTAGCGCTCCATGGCGTGCGGGGCCACGCTGCCCTCCTCGTAGTGCGGGCAGATGATGTCCAGGTAGTCGTTGAGGCGCACCTCCACCGTGTAGTCGCTCCAAAGGAACCTGGGGCAGGGGGCGGCGGGGGTCAGCACATGGCGGGGGGGGAATTTGGGGCACAGAGGTAGCACTCCCCACGACTCTCCCAAACCCTCAGAGCCCAACACAGGGCGGCCTGAGAGCTGCTCGGCACTGCACAAAGCCCCGCGGTGCTTTTTGGGAGTGCTTTTTTTGTTGGTGTTTTTTTTTTTTTTTTTTTTTTTTGGTTGTGGTGGGGTAAAGTAAAAGACCTCCCCCCATGGGGCCAGCCCCACTGCAGGAGGGAGGGGACCGGCTGGGACGCGCTCCCCGGCTGTCCCCAAAGCTCCGGGGAGCCATTAGGTGTGAGCAGCTCTCGCCTGGGGGGGGGGCAGCCGGCCTGGCTCCAGTGTGCTGCTCCCCACACCTCGCCCGCCAGCGAGGCTCTCCTGGGAGGCTGCACGGCACTGGGGCTGCTGGGGGGGCGATGAAGGGGGCCGCAGGCAGCCTGTGAGGGGCCACGGAGGGGTCTCCTCACCTCGCTGGCTGCAGCAGCCTCGGGAAGGCACGGCCTCCCTGCTGGGGCCGGCTCCAGCTTCCCAAACCCCTGTGGGACCCCACCTGTGAGCTGCCCTGCATGGAGCTGGGGGGCACATCCCGGGGGGGGGGGTGGGTGGGTAACCCTATAACATGTAGGGGCACAAACTGGGGGGTTTGGGCAACCCCTATAACCTGTGGAGGCACAGGGCTGGGGGATGGGCAGCCCCATAACTTGTGGGGGCACAGGGCTGGGGGGCACATCCTGGGGGTGTGGGTAAGCCCTATAACATGTGGGGCCACATCCCGGGGGTGTGGGTAACCCCTATAGCACACGGGGGCACACAGCTGGGGGGCACACCCACAGCGTGTAAGGGAGCACCCCTACAACCAAGGTGGGGGGGGCACGGCCTAGAGAAGGGGGGCACCCCTACACCACACCGGGGAGCGTAGCCAGAGGGAACCCCACAACCTCGGGTGGGCACCCCACAAACGCGGCCCTACCTGGGGACCGAGCCCCGGGGCAGACACGGGGGCTGCCCACGACCCCCGCCGCCCCCCCACCTCCCGGGGGGGGCACCGCCGGCCGCGCACATCCTGCCCGTGCCGCGGGACCCGGGGCCAGCCCCGTGTTTGTCAACACGGCTTCCCTGAGCCCCGGCGCCTCCGCTGGCGCCGCGCCACCCCCCCAGGGAAGGAAGAGGCCCCGCTCCGCTCGGCCCTGGGAACGGAAAGGGCCCCCCCGTGCCTCCCCCCCCCTCAATCCCTTCCCGGTTCTCCCGGCCCGCACCTGGCTCCGCGGACTTCACCCCGCCGCTGCCGTCCCGGCCCCTCCCGGCCCCGGGGGCGCCCCCGGTGTCGGGTCAGGAGAACGGGGGGAGGGAGCAAAGAGGGGGGAAAAGAGCAAAAAGAGTGGGGCAGCGTGAATCCCCCTGTCCGCCCCAAACAAAGCCCGCAGCCCCGGGGAACGCGACCCCGCTCACGGCCCCGCCGCCGCCGTCCGCGCCCTCGGGGGCCCGCCCCGTCCGCGCTCCCTCCCCCCACCCCCGGGTTTTGGGGGCGTCGGGGGGGCTCCCGGGACTCACTTGGGGTTGGAGCTGTTCCAGAAGACGGTGTGGCGCTCAGCTGCCGCCGCCCAGCACAGCCCCAGGAGGGGCACCCAGAGGGGCGCCCCCAGGGCCACCCGCAGCCTCTCCATGCGCTCCGCCGGTGCGCTCCGCCGGGCTGCGCGCCCCGCCCGCTCCCGGTCCTTAAATGCGGCCCCGCCGCTGCCCCGCCCGCCCCCGCCGGCCCCGCCTCGCCTCACCGGGCCGCGGGGCCGAGACACAACAACAACACGGCGGGGGCGGCGCGGGGACGGGCAGCGGCCCCCACGCGGGGACGGTGCCACGCGGGGACGCCCCCCATCCCCACGAGGGGACAGGCACACCGGGACGAGGTGGGGAGGGGGTGGGAGGTCTGCAGCCCCCTCCCCCGGCTGTGCTGGGGGGTCCGGGGGGCAGCATGAAGGAGGCACGGGTGTGGCACGGAGGTCACTGGGGTCACCCCGGTGCGGTGGCACCCGTGGAGGCCCCGGGGTCCCGTGCGCACACGCGTGTGTTTGTGCCAGGGGGGACCCGGGTTGTGCCGGGGGGCTTGGGCACGGAGCTGCCACTGTGCCCCCCCTGCTGAGGACACAGGCAGCAGGCTGCTGGCACGTGGGGCCTTGCTGTTGTCCTTCCAGCCCTTGCCATAGAAAAAAAACCTTTATCTGAGATGTTCAGGGACATCAGAAACACCTGGATAGGTGGGGGCTGGGAGCTGAGAGCGGCTGCTGATAAGGTGTGGGGGTAGGGAGAGGGACGGGGAGCAGCCAGCGCAGCCCTCCTCGCCCTCCTCATCCTCTTCCTCCTGCCCTCACCAGCTGCCTCGGCTCCCCAGGGCTCTGCCAGACAAACACAGCAGGCGGCCCCCACCCCGCTCACATTCGCTCTCTGTCGGTTCGATATTGTGAAATTTCCACCTCTGAGCCCCCGCCGCAGGAGCAGGGGGGGCTCGGGCTCCCTGCTGGCTGCCTGGCCTCTGCTCGCTCCCTGCTCCCGTCCGCCCCCGACACCGATCCGCTCTCGTTAAGGCCGGCAGAGAGATGCTTCGCCGCCGTGTTGTGGAGCGATAACTCAGCCGCATTTGCAAAACAACTTTCCTCTTGTTTATTACATAATGATCCATTGATTGTGGGTAATGTTGCATGCCCGGCGCAGCCCAGGCGGTGCGGGCTGGCTGCAGCCGTGCGAGGATTGCTCCCCCGACGCTCGGCAAGGGCTCGGGCAGGCGGCAGCACCGCGGTTGTAACCGGAGAGCGGCCGCCGCAGCTCTCAGCTGCCTGAGGAGCCGGTGCGGGGCCTGTGTGGGGCTGCAGCTCCGTGCCCCGCATCCTTCCCCGCGTCCCACCCCGGGCCACTCTCCCCACCCTCCGTCCCTGCACCCCACATTCCCCTGGGAGCGGGGACCCAGCTCGCTGCCTTTCATCCTCCCTCTTTGTGGCCAGGCCTGACATCATCCCCTGAGCTGGAATGACTGTGCGAGGCCTCCTGCTCCCGGGAAGCCGGCGCTGCTGCGGCTTGTACAGGGAGGAACTCCCGGGAACACCCCTCAGGTCCGCGGCCCGCCGGGATCAGAGCGCCCGAGCGTGTCACGCGCGAGGAGCTGGGCTGGGTGCAGCCAGGCTGCGGTGGGAGGGTGGAGCGGGTCAGCGCCACGGCCTCTTTGTCCCCATTCCTGCCCCAAGCATGCCCCAGGCCAGGCAGGACACCCAGGGAAACTGAGGCAGAGATGGGGAGGGCATGCAGCCCCCTCCCCGAGGGCACCTCCACTCTTCTAGTGCTGAACGAACCCCAGCACCCGGGGCTGCCCCCCCAGCAGGGCTGGTGCAAGCACTGGTGTGAGGCAAGAGCACCGCACCACATCCATCCCGGGGACGGATCCTGGAGCACCACACGTGGCTGGGATCCGACACCCAGTGCTGTCGGCTGAGGGGCTCCCCCCACTCTGGATGGCCGGAGGTGAGAGTGCCGCGGTCCCCAGCCCCGGGGCAGGGTCCCCAGCGCATGGGACAGGGCTGGAAGCGAGGCCATAGGGACCTGGCCATGTCCCAGCATCGTTTCTTCCTGGCTGACAGCAAAAGGGCAGCGGCAGGCTGGGCCTGGGGAGGGGGCACAAGCACATGTGCCATGCTGGGGACGGCCTGGGGACATCCAGGGCTGGAGGGTGCCCCGTTACATCCCCGTGCTGGCTCTCCATGTCTCAGCAGCGGGGGGACAGGCTGCTGCAGGCACGTGGTGACTGCTGGAGCCAGCGTTGCCTTGTGCAGGGTGGGCGCCTGCCTGCAGCGCGCCGGAGGAAGGAGCAGGGGGGTGCAAGGTCACGGCCACGCCACCCCCTGCGTGCATGCAGGACATGGGGCCAGCACACATCACGCGGGACGGTGTCGATGCACGAGCAGGCAGTGCTCCCGCCGCGCAGGCGCGGTTCGCCAGTCAAAGGTGAAAACTTTACGCACCGCAGGCACTCGAAGCAAAACACAGCAGGGCAGGTGAGGCTGGCTGGAGGCCACCGAGCTCGTGACAAACCGTTTATGGTTTATCGGCTCGGGACACCCAGGTGCACTCCAGCCACTACCTGGGCTGACGTCAGCGGCCGTGGGGCCGGAGGAGGGCCGGGAGCCGTCCACTCCACGCGGGGAGCGAAGGCCGCGGTGACGTGCCGCGCCGGCTGCGTGCAGCCCGGCAGGTAGGCAGAGGCTGGGCCGGCCCCACGCGTGGCAGGGGCAGTGCGGAGTCCCAGAGGCTGTCAGGCCACGCCAGGCCCTTACACGTTTGGCCAGAGCACAGTGCAGCCAGCCCTGACCTTGGAGGAGCGCTGCGGGGCGGTGCAAAGCCTCACGCGATGCGGCTGGTCCAGGCACCCGTCCTGTGCCCAAGCCAGGACCTGCTGCTGGGTCCTGGGGAAGCCCACCCTGCGCATGGGGAGCACCCGAGCCCCAGAGATGGGGTTGCATCGAGGGCTCCCCCCTGCTTGGGGTTTGGGGGTCCTCACACAAGCACCTGTGCGGCGCCTTGGGACACGGAGCGGAGCAGGGCTGCGTGGCCAGTACCCGGCAAGGTGGCAGCGGTGCCACGCACTGCCTGGGGAATGGTGCCAAGGCCGAGGCAAGCGGCAGGAGGGATTTTGCAAGCATAGCTCGCCGTGCCAGGGTGGCTGACTCAGTCCCTGGCTCCCCCAGCTGCGACACGATGGCAAACGGGGCTGCGCTGGGCTCCCCCGCCCGCCCTGCTGTGTGCTGCGGGGAGCCAGCACCAGCACAGGGGCTGCAGCCAGTCCCCAAAATCCAGCACCCAGCATGGGGACGGCACTGGGCAACCTGGCATGCCACGGCCCCCGACCTGGCCACGCGGCCCAGCTTGGCCATGGCAGCCCCGCTCTGAGCCCCCAAGGCGAGGGTCCAGGGGGATGGGGCCCTGGCCCCACAGCTGGGCCGGGTCTGCGCGAGCGCGACGGGGCCGCGGGGAGCTGGGGAGCGCGGCGCCTGCCGGGAGCGCTGCGAGGACCCGTTGGACGGGTTCGCCGCCTCGTCCCGCACCCAGACAAGCCCAGGCCGGCCGGGAAGCGCAGCCACCGCCCAGCAGCGCCGGCTGGGGGGGGGGAGCGGCCACGTCACACCGACGGGGTGGCCGGGGGAACCCCCCAGACCTGAGGTTATGTCCACAGCATGCTCGTCCCCAGCAGGAAAAGGGGGTGCAGCCCTGTTCCGCCCTGCCTGGTGGGCAGAGCAGGCTGCCCCCCGCTTGGAGCTGACTGGCCCCGCCCAGGGTGCAGCAGGGTGCGGGGTCAGGCCTGGGGCTGCTCTAGGTGCCTGCTCCCCTTCACCCTTTGGGGGCTGTGGGGTGCCAGGCGTGGGGCTGGGTGCACTTCACTCCCCAACAGACCCTGCATTGCCCCTTGGTGTGCCCCCCTCCCACGGGGTTCCAGGGTGCAGCCCCCTCCCTACACATCCCTTAGCCCCTGGGGGGCACCGATGGTCCTTCCTGAGCGCTGGGGGCACCCCCATGCAGACAGGCATGTGAGACCTCCCCAGTGCCAGCAGGAGCCCCAGTGTGCCTGGCACAGCCAGAGGCACCAGCAGGGGACCACCGGGATTCCCATGGGGCCACCACGCACATGGGGGTGCCTGCACACCCCCTCCTCTCCCCCCTGTTGCCACACCCAGCCCGCAGAGAAGGGATGGGCTGGGGATATCCTGGTCCCGCTCCCCCCCAGGGCTGGGGGACACAACCCGTCACCCAAACCCGATGGCCCCGCACTGCCCTTACCTGCGCGCTCCGGGCTCCTGCAGCGCCAGGTCCCAGCTGGATCCTTCCCTCCTGCCTCCACGTCGGTGCCTGGGGGTCGGGGGGCAGCAGAGCCCCCAGGAGGGAGCGCGGAGCCCCGGGGTAGCCAAGAGCCTGGGGGCAGGAGGGGGGGGCCTTGCTGCCAGCCCCATGAGTGGCGCTTTTGTGCCCGAGGCGGGGGGCACGCGGAAGGTCCGTTTGCACGAGGAGGGCCAGCACTCGGCGCTCGCTGAACCCCGCTGCGTGGTCACAGCCCGGGGGCACCGGCAGGGCTGGGCACTGGGGCGCGCTGCGCACGGCCAGGACATGGGGGTCGTTCGTTTGTTTGTTTTTTTTTAATCCTTTTATTTGATTTTTTTTTCCTTTTTTTTTATAGACTAAGAGCAGAATATGAAAATCACCAGCCAAAGCACTTTGAAAAAAAGGTCGAGATTGTTTTTTTTTTGTTTGTTTTGTTTTTTTTTTTTCCCCAAAAAGTGTCTGTGCGTTTGCATAGGTCAGGTCTTCACGGAAGACGAGGAAAATCCAACACGTTTGACTATGTACAAGCCAGCCCGGGGCCAGCGCCGCTGCCTATGGTACATTATAGATATATCTATATAGTCGCTCTCTGTACAGTATGTATAGATCTCTATATAGGTATGTACAGGCTGCCCGGCGCCCTGCCCTCATGGGGCCCAGCGCTGCTCCCAGCCACGGGACGCCTGGGGGGGCTGCAGCAGCCCCCGGGCAGGGCTGGGGGCTCCACGCTGCGGGACGGCATCGGTGGGAGGCGCGGGCGGCAGCACCCAGCCGAGTGCCCCCAGCAGGGGCTGGAGACGTGGGTGGGGGCGAGTCCCATGCAGGTCCCAGCGGGGCCGGGCGCGTGCCGCCGTCCCCTGCCCCGCACGGGAAGGGTCCCTGGGCTGGAGGCGCTGACGGTGCAGAGGGGCCGGGCGCAGCTCCCGGGGCAGCTCCACGCTGGCAAACAGCAGCAGGTCGGGGGGACGAGGGGTCCCCGCTCCGCGGTGCCGCTCTGGCCGGGCCCCCGCCGCGCTCGGAGCTAGGAGGCCAGCAGCGTCATTAGGAAGAGGGCGGCAGCCACAGCCAGGGGCAAGTGTTCCCGCTTGGGGCTGGTGCCGCTGATGCTCTTCTCCAGCTTGGGGATCTCCGGGTTGAAGTTTTCTGTGGGAAGAGACAGGCGGTGAGCGGAGCGGCAGGGGCTGCTGGCCCTGACCCCCCCCTGCCAGGCGGCTGCGGGGTGCGGGTGCCCCGGACTCACCCAGGTCCTCGATCTTCACCTCGGGCCGCAGGGTGAACTGCGGCAGGGTGGGCGCCAGCTTCTCCCCGGAGTGCGACGCTGCAAGAGGGAGAGAGGGGATGGGGTGATGCACCCTGGCCAACCCCGTTCCCGCAGCCCCACTGGCTGGGATGGGGGGACCTGGGAGCCCCCTAAGACCCAGTGGATCCCTGCAGCCCCCACCCCGGGGGTTACTCACTGGAGGCACAGCACACGAACACCTTCATCTTCAGGCAGGCCCGGCGGTGGTTGTGCGTCGGTGTGGCTGCAAAGCAAGAGCTGGTTGGGGTGGCTCCTGGGGAGGGGACCCCAGTGCCAGGCACCCCACGGCTCAGCGAGCTGCTGCCCACTGGCTCTGGGGGGGGGGAGTTGCAGCACCCCCATCCTGCACCCCAAAACACACTGCATCCCCACCCTGCACCCCAAAACACGCTGCACCCCCACCCTGCACCCCCATACTGCATCCATCAGCACTCCAGATTTGCTCCGGCATCCCCACCTTGCACCAGCACCCCCCACAACTCCACCCCCAAGCTCTCCCCAGCCCCCAGCCCTCCACAGCACCCCAAACCCTCCGACCCATCCCTGAGGTCAGGGGACCTCCTCGGAGCAGGGGCGGGCACAGCTGCCTGGCCAGGGGTGTGCAGGGGGGGGTCCCAGCTTGGGGGTGTGTGGAAAGGCCCCCCTGGAACCTGGGGACGAGCTGGGGTGGGATTCAGGGGACCCAGCTGAGGGGTTTTTGGGGGGGGTCCCGTCCCACCCTGCTGCCCCACGTACAGATGTAGTAGTACTCCTGCCCCGCGCGGAACTCGTAGCCCAGCGAGAAGGCGCTGTAGCGCTGGAACTTCTCCGAGAACTTGATGGGGCTGTGGGGCGCGTGGGGCCGGTTGCACTCCCAGCGCTTGAAGCCCTGGCTGGTGTTGCAGGTGCGGTAGCCCTCCGCGTTCACCATGTACAGCACGTACTGCTCCAGCCTGTGCTCGGGCACCGAGGCGTTGTAGTGCGGGCAGTAGATGTCCAGGTAGTCGTTGACGTTCACCTGCACCGTGTAGCCCTCCCGCCGCAGGCTGCAAGGGAAGGGATGGGGACGGGGTTAGAGACACCCGTGCTTGACCTGTTTATGCCAACCAGGATGCTCTGTCCCCCCCACCAACCTCCTGACCCCCCCATCCGAGCCACCCCACGCACCCGCCTTGCCCAGCCTCAGCCCCATGGACCCCCTGCGTGGGGACGAGCCTGGGGCAGGATCCAGCCCTCTCCAGGCCCCAGACCCTGTCCCCAGAGGCACCGCTGCAGCACCGGGCACAACACCCGAGGGCAGCTGCCGTGGGTAACTGCGAGCCCCCCAGACCCACGGGACACCAGGAAGGCAGCGGTGGGGCTGAGCAACGCAGTAAGATGGCACGGACGGGGATGTTGGTCCAGAGCTCGTGGCACATTGGGGCTGCCCCACATCCCCCAGCCCATGGGGGCTGCAGCCAGGTCTGCTCCTGTAGGGCTGTGCCATTGGGGTTTGGGGGCAGAGCGGGGCTGGGCCACCTCTGTGATATGGAATGGGGGGACCCTGTGTCCCCACACCAGGCTGGGCAAACCCCTCTCCCCACAATCCCACTCCCCCCAGCCTGGTGCCCCGCAGACCCAGGGCTTGATTTGGGGTGGGGGCTCCCGGGCGTTCTCCGTCCCCCTGGGCACCCTGAGGCAGGAGCGATGCCGCCACGCAGGGAAGGATGCTACGGATGCCAAGCCACGTGCACGGGTGACACCGCTGTGTGAGCACGGGAGTGTGAGACGGGGGTGCTGGGGGCTGCAGGCAGCCTCAGAGCACGAGGACAGACAGACAGACAGACAGAGCAGTGCGCAGGGCTGAGGGACACCAGGGTCCCAAAGGCATGCAGGGACCCTGGAGGACACAGAGCCTGCACAGCCCTGGGGCAGAGCACGGCCGTGGATACCCAGGAGGGGCTCAGGACCCCCATCTGCGATGGCCCCAGTGCTCCCCGTGCTCTGGCAGCCGCAGCGGCTGCCCACTGCGCACCCGGCCCCGCAGCCCCAGCCCCGCCACGCGCCGCGGCTCAGAGAGAGGATTTCTCACCCCGCTCTGGCTAATCCCGTTATTTTGTTAATGCCGTAAAGGGTGGCCCTGGGGGAGCCTCATTTACATTGATTAGGAGCGGCAATCCCCTCAGATCCACTCAGGAGAGGCTCCGCTGGCTCCTAATCCGTGCCCGATTGAAATCCCGGCCGCGGTAATCCTCGCAGCCAAGCTGCCTCGCGCTGACCCCCTGCTCCTGCCAATTAATTACCAACCGGCGCTGCGAGGCGCTGGCTCCGCACTGAGATGCCGCAGCAGCCCCGCGACAACGACCAGACCTGGCTCCATCACCCAGCTCGGCAGACACCCGGTGGCCACGCTGCAGCAAAGGGACCCCCCCTGCACCCCCGGGTGCCACCACCCCGCTGCTTTTGGAGCAACGAGCAGCCTCCCCTTCGCCCCGCTCCCCTGGAACCGCCACCCCACGGCCCCTTTCCCTCCTTTCCCAGTGAATCCTGGCGCACGAGGCCCTGGCGAAGAGCTCGGGGACCCCTTGGCACCCGTGCCCGCAGCGCAGCTTCCCATGGCCGCCTGGCAGGGCTCGGCAGGCAGCGGGCAAGGCTGCGCGTGCAGACGCCCCACCCTGGAAACTGCCCCCGGCACCGTTTGGGGAGCCCGGGCATCCGGCCAGGGCCCGGGGCACCCGGCACGCAGTGCCCCGAATGGGCACCGTGGAGAGAACTGGATGGGGCCGAGCACCCACCGGGGACCCCGGCAGCGTTGGCGCCCTCCTGGCGCTGCTGCCAGTGCCGGGGGGGGCTCCGAGCCAGACCCCTCGGGGCAGGGAGCAGCCCCCCCATGGCACCTCCCTCGCCGCGCAGCCGCTATTTCCCCGTCCCAGCCCCACAGCCCGGCGAGGCAGGAGCCCAGCAAGCCGCCGGCCGCCGGGCAACTCCTCCGACATCAAGGTGCTGAGGCAGCCACCCTTGCTCCGCGCGGTGCCGGCGACCTTTCATGTTCCACCTTTGATGTGGTGTGAAAGGGAGGTGTTGGAGGGGGGGGGAGAGAGCTTGTTATTAAAGAAATGGCCCCGGGGAGAAAATTGCAATTAACTCCATACGGGACTCAGGGCTGGGACGCCAGCACACCCCGAGCCAGCTGCCCCACACCACGAGGGGGGGCCGGTAGCTGGTGCTCAGCACCACAGGAGCAAGGAGCTGGGGCAGCCGTGCCCCCCCCTGGGGCTGCACGGGAGTGAAAACAGGCGCCGCGTCCCGCTGTGCCGAGGGAAATGTTGTGCCGGGGAGCAGCGGGGCTGGAAGCCCTCCTTTTCCCCGGTGCACCCAGCGCTGAGGGAGCCCCCACCTGGGACCCCCCCCGGGGCCCATTAGGAAACACGGCTCCTGATAAACAGCCTCGCTAATTAACAAGCGCTCCCCCTGGGGCACCAAGGGCCCTGCTCCCCAGGCAGGGATGGGGCTGGGGCATGCCAGCACTGCAGCGGAGGGGTGCAGGGGAGCCCAGGAGGTGCTGCAGGGGCTCCGTGCCCCATGGCAGCGAGCCCCATGGCCAGCAACAAGCCCCATGGCCACTGTGCACGAGGAGCTCACAGGCATTAGGGCACCGTCCCCAGCCAGAAGGGGCTGGGGAACACCCCAAGAGCAGCAGAGCTGGGGTGCCGTGATGGCCTGGGGCATGGCAAGGGGCTCTGGAGGGACACGAGCTGCTTCACCCCACCCAGAGAGCTGCCAGCTCCCTGGTGCCGGGGGAAGAGCAGCCCCAGGGTGTCCTCACCCCTTCCCGGGGCTGCAGCAGCTCTGGCTGCGATGCTGCATCCTCGGCTCCTGCACCGTGTGAGCCCCCCATGACCCATCTGCAGGGTGAGGAGCGACACGGCGGGGCATGGCTCAATGCCCCTGAATCCCAGCAGTCCTGGTGCCACCACTGGAGCACCCACAGCCCCTGCTTTCAGGCAGAAGAATGGGACAGACCCCAACATGACGTCCCAAGCCTCCTTTCCCCACCAAAACCCACCCTAGAGAGCGCGCAGGGTGCCAGGTTCCTGGCGGCCCACATGGTTATCGGGAAGCCCCAGGGAGAGGCGACCCCGGCCGGGACAGATCCCGCAGCCCTTCTGGGTGCAGACAGCCCTGCTGTGGCTGGCGGGACACGTTGGGCTCCGGCAGGGCCCGAAGGGTTAAGCGCGGGAGCAGAATGGGCAGCATCACTTCTGCACGACTGCATTTTTAGAGCAGGGCTTTCGCAAAGCAGTGGTACCTTCCAGCATCCTGTCGGAGCTGGGCAGATGGATTTCCCCTGGCAGAACCATCCCGAGCACAGGCTGGGCTCGGCGCCCGTGGGCCCTGCACCGGCAGGACCCCGGCTACCTGGCACGCCGCAGCCACTGGCGAGCTGGGCGGCTGCTCCGCTCCCATCTGCTGCGATAAATCTGGGCTGAGCGCTGCACGCTCGCTAACGCGCTGCTACGGAGCGCCTGGTGCACTGCAGCACGCCTGGGCCACCCCTGGCAGGAGCAGCACGAGGGGGGACCAGACCCCCACGGCGACCCCCGTGCCACGGGACCCGTCCCAGGAAACGCCCGGAGCGTTTGGGGACAGATCCGGGCTTGGCGGCCCACAGTGCTGAGGGCAGTGCCGGGGACTGGGGCGATGTGGGGCGTCCCCCAGTGCGGGTGACAGTGCGGGGGGCCACGGCGGATCCCCTCCCCCAGCCCTTTGTTTGGCTCTGGGAGCTTTGCCCTTTCGGCACATCCGGGGCCCATCGATCAGCCGGCGAACAAAAAAAGTGCCATTGATTTATGCTTTCCCCTTCCAGTCACTCCGCGCGACAGCGAGAGGTGAAGGCGCATCGATCGCTGCGGCCGGTCCCCCCCCCCCAATGGACAGACGGACGGACAGAGGGACAGACTCGGACGTCCCCCTCCCCACGCAGGCAGCGCTGCAAAGTCACGGCACCCAGACGGCCGCGCACACGCGCGCTCGCTCGGCAGACAGCGCCTGCGACACAGCCCACGCGCACGGGTGGCACGGTGCCACGGCGGCCCCCCCGTGCTCCCCCCCTCCCCGGCACGCCTGGCTCACGCCTGGCGCAGCCGCAAGGTGCAGGCACAAAAGGCATCGCTAGCACACGGTGTCCCTGTCCCTGGGGCCACCTCCCCGGCTCGCACCCCGGGGGCGTGCGTGGGGGGGGATCGGAGCTCCTGGGGGGCCGTGGGCTGCTCCCCAGCGCTGCCATAAATCTCTCGGGGATGTGGCAGTAGGAGAAGGGATTGGGGAGCGGGCGGATGGGGCCGCATCCATGCCAGGGTGGCAGGCACAGCCACAGCCCCCGGACGGTGTCCCCAGCATTGCCTTACAGGTGCCCCTGCACCCCCCCCCCCCCCGTCCGTATCGATGGCTGCACGATCCCTTTAATCCCTGCTAAAGCCCGTACCTTCCTGCTTTGCTAACAAGATCAATGAGGTTTTTAATTGGGTTTTAATTAAACCATCAATCTGCAACCGGTGACTCAATTACCAGCCTGGGCAGGAGCGGGTGGCCCCAGCCCTGTTGCACCCTCGGTTCAGCCCCTGCGCCCCGATGCCACAGCTCCTGCCCCCACGGGGCCCTCCCTCGGCATGGGAACCCCGCGGGGCACCGGCCACGGCCCCTGCGATCCCCTGGGCTCGGAGCCGCCCCGCACGGTGACTCACGGGGCACAACACCCTTTGCCCCCGGGCAGCGCCTCCTACTACACAGCCAGCACCCCGCACTGCACGGGCAGCCGGGGCTTTGCACCCCAGGGAGATCTCCATGGGTGGGGGGAACGGCTGTGGGTGGGGGTGGCTGACCCCCCCCGCTGCCCCCAGCCCACATGGGGATGCCGTGGTATGGGTGCTGGCAGCCGGGACTTGGCCATCACCAGCCGGAGAGGTGCAATCCCCACTTTCCCCATCTCCACACCCACGCTGGGGGTGGGAAGTGACCCCCCCCCCCATCCACACCCTGCATGGCGTAACTGCCCCACACCTGCAGCATCCCCCCTCCTGGATGCCCGCGGGGGACGGGGGGACCCCAAAACACCACAGGTGACGAGGGATGGAGCCGCAGCACCGGCACCCAGCACCCTCGGGGGGCCCGGGTGTGCCGCCCCCCCTGCCCCACGGCGGGGCCGCGGCCGCTCTCCTGCGTGAGATGCTCCCAGGAGAGGCTGCTCCTCACGAGGGCTCTCTCAAGAGCCTGCTCCAGCTCTCGCCGCCTGAAATACAAAGTCAGGCAGATAAAAGCCGCCTTGAAGTGGTGAGCGCAGCGGTGGCAGTGGCGGCTGGGGGGGGCTGCACGATGCTGGGCGCTCCCTGCACGCAGGTGGGCTCTGACCCCCCTGCCTTGGCCGGCCACCGGCACCTCCCGTACCCCTTCCTCACAGCTCCAGCCGTGGTGCTGAGCACCCCGAGCCGAGCCCTTGGGCCCTGCGGTGTCCCCCCGGCATGGGGCAATGTGTCTGCTGCCACCTCCTAGGGCACGTGGGTTTGGGGGACGCGGCTCTGCAGGAACAGCCAGCGGGGCAGACCCCAGAGATGGTTTTGGGGGCTCGCTGGGGGCAGCTGGCCATGTCCGTGCCCATGTGTGGGGACAAACCCCGTGTCGCTGTCCCCATCCCTCGCACACGGGGCACCCAGCAGGGAGGTGGCACCCTGGGGGTCACCCTGCAGAGCTCCCAGCCCCTGGCCGCAGGGTGCCACTGGGAGGCAGCCGTGGCCCCAAATGGCAGCGCTGGGTGGGACACGGCCACCCCGCACCTTTGCCCCGTGCCACCGCACCCATTCCTGGCAGGACTTGGGAACGGAGGGCAGGGACCAAGGATCGTCCCGCACCCCTCGCACTGCCACCAGCAGAAACAGCGTGACAGACGGAAAGCACACCCAGACAAACGGCACGCAGAGCACGGCCAGAAGCCTCCGCTGCCTTCGAGCCTCAATTCCTGCCTTCGCCCCCACCCCAGGCTTCGCAACCAGGCACCCCAAAACCGCTGCATAAAGGGGTGCCCTGCCCTCTCTGCCTCCCTTGTCCTCCATGCACAACCTGTTGTCTCCCGTGGTGGCAAGGGGACATGGAGCAGCAGAGCAGCGCGCCAGCAAGCAACAAGCGACATCCTCCCAGCCAGGGGAGCGGCCGCGGTGGCCGGAGCGGTGCAGAGCTGCGATACATTTGTGGGGTTCCTGCCGCAGCCGGCACCCCTGGAGGACAGATCTGCAGCCGAGCCTGGCGGCGCACGCCCTGCTCCCCGGAGAGCCCCGCGGGTGCTGTGCAGGGCTTGTTTATTGCTCTGATTGCACTGGGGTTGCTGGGATTTGCAGGCTGCGGCCCAGGGAGCCTAATTCCCCCCATAATTTATCTAATCCAGACACTTTGCCGTGCGGCTATAATTGCGGCCGAGCTGCCGCACTGCCTAACAATAAATATCCTCGCTCCGGAGTCCCTGGGACACGTCTCTGCCGCAGCCGCCCCCACCGCGCCGCCCGTGCCCTGAGCTGGACGCTCGCAGCCGCGCCAGAGACGCGTGCGCGGTGGGCACAGGCAGCTGGCTGCGACGCCCGTGGCACGGCACGGCGGGGGCACCCCCGGCACCCCCCCACCCTGTCCCCCAGGAGGAGGCGAGGGCAGCGCAGGGTCACAGCGCCGGCTGCGGGTGATGGGGTGGGGAGAGGCAGCCCCTCGGGAGCAGCAGGACGAGGGTGGGCACAGGAATCACCCATCCGCAGGGGTCCTGGCAATGTCACGGAGCGGGGATGGGGGTGTCAGCGGGGTCTGGCCGGAGGAGCGGGGTGTGGGAAGGTGCCCAAGAGCAGTGGGACGAGCCGAGCGCCCTGCCATTGTGCTGCGCCTCGGCACAGCACGTCTTACACACGCACGATTTATGGGGCCTGGGCTTCCGCCTGGAGACACAGCATCAATGAGAGGGGAAGGAGCTGCCCAGCAAACACTCCCTCCCCGCACAAAGGGGTGCGGGGTCATGGGGAGCCTGGGGGAGCCCCAGCACGGACGGGTGGCGGGGGTCCCGCTGGCTGGGCGCAGCCCCCAGCCACAACCCTGAGCACTCGCACCACAGAATGGGTGAGGGAGAGGGGCCATCCCAACAGGCTGGAGCCCCCGCTTCCCATGGAGGGGGTCCACGTACCCCCTGGGGTCCCCAAAACCCCTTTTGCCACACCAGGGAGGAGCCCGATCAATCTGTGCCCATAGCCCACACGGTTCCCCCCCGGCACAGCCGTGCCCACCCCATGCAGCGGTGCCACGTGCCCACCCGGCCCCCCCTCGCCGACGAGGGCAGCGCACAGACCCCCCCCCAACGAGGCGTGGGGGCCACGCCGTGGGTCTGGCTCCGCTCGTGGCCATCGATCGCCCCGGGCTCCCTGCAGCTCCGCTGACAGCAGCCGTGGGCGCGACGGCAATTTCCACAGCTTCGCTTCCAAATCCCATCCACTCGCCCCCGCAGCCCCCGCCGGGGGAGCCGGCAGCCCCGGTAGGAGGGGGGGGGAGTATGGGGGGGCTGCCAGCCACTCGCATCCACCTTGGCCGGGATGTCACCGTGTCGGGGCTGCGTCGCCACCCGTCGGTGCGGGGGGCAGCGGGGTCCCGCCGCCCTCTCCTCTCAGCCCCCCCCCGCGCCGCACCGCCGGTGTCGCTCCCGCGCCCAGACAGGCGGGGGGGGGGGCGTCTGGCGGCGCGGCCACGGGAACGGCGGCGCTGCGGGACCCCGGTGCCGGTACGGCGCCCCGGGAGGGGTCCGCGAGACCCCCACCGCCGGCAGCTCCCGCGCCGTCGGGGAGGGCTCGGCCCCGGTGTCACCGAGCGACCCCCGCCCGCACCGCCGCCCTGCGCCCCGGTTCACCGGGTGCCGCCGAGCCCCGGTGCGGCGGCGAGCCCCGTCCGCAGCCGGAGGGCTCCGACCCTGGCGGTGCCCGCGCCCCCCCCCAACCCCGCCGCCTCGCACCATGGCACCGGGGACTCCGCTCCGCCGCCGCCGGTCGGGTCAGGGCGGCCCGGATACCTGCCCTCCCCCCCCCAAAAAAAAAAACACACAAAAATCGGTGCACCGGGACGGAGCGGCCCCCGCCCCCGCGGGAAGGGCGAGGTGCGGCGGCCCGGGAGGGGCAGCGGAGCGGCCGGTGGGGGCCGTGCCCCGGCAGCCCCGCCCGCACGGGGGGCGTCGCGCGGGCACCGGCACCGGTACCGGGGGTGGGGTGGGAGGGGGAACGGCTCGGTCCCGATGCACGCGCCCCCGGCCCGGTGCAGACCCCCCCCCACCCCTCCTCCGCCGCCCCCGGGGCGCGCATCCTTCAGCGCGATCCTCAGCGCGCCCCCGCCGCGTCCTTCCCGGCGGCGCCCCCCGCCCAAACCGGCGCCGGGGACCCCCCCGCCGCCACCACCGCCCCCCACACTGCCCCCCCACCACCACGCCGGTACCGGCGGACTGCCCCCGCCGTACCGGTACCGGCGGACTCCCGCCCCCGCCCCGCACTCACTGCAGGTTGGAGCTGTTCCAGTGCACGGCGTGCCGGTTGCCCAGGGCCCCCGGGGGCCCCCGGCCCAGCAAGAGCAGCAGCGGGAGCAGGGGCAGCAGCCGAGCAGCCATCCTGCCGCCGCCGCGGAGCCCGCCGCGATCCCAATGAATGGAAGAACCGAGCCGGAGCCGCCCGCGCCCCGCGCCCCCGGCGCCCAGCTCCGCCCCGCGCGCGCCCGCCGCCGCCGCCCGCGCCCCCGCGCGCGCGCCGCGCCCGCCGCCTCCCCGGGGCCCGCCTGCACCGGCACCGGGCGGCGGGAATGGGGGTCGCGGAGGTGGAAGGGGGGGAGAAAGGGGCTCGGGTCCCACCGGGACCCCCGCAGGTGGAAGCGCTGGGCTCGGTTCCCACCGGGACCGGGGGCTCACCGGGAACGTGTCCTGCCGGGGGGGGGCTCACCGGGACCCACACGGGTGGGGGCACCGGGTCTGAATCCCAGCCCCTCAATTGGGGGGGGTGCCGGGGCTGAGCACCCCAGCCCCTAGAAGTTCACGTGGCTGGGAGAGCTGTGTGTCGGCGTGCTGCTGGCGCCACGGGGGGGCCGGGGTTTGGCAGATTTGGCCGCCCGGGGGCCATTGGGCAACCGGAGAGAGCAGGAGGGCACCCAGCCAGGGCACCCCGGATGCCGGGGGAGGACGGTCACAGCGCCAGGCTCTGCCCCGTCCTGCCCCGAGGAGCCCGTCTGGCTGAGCACCCACCCGCTGGCCCTGTCCCCTCGCCCTCCCCACGCTCGTGGCTCGATTCCCCCAAACGTCCGTGGAGGGCAGAGGTGCCCAGGGCACCCGTGGCAGCTGGGGGGGGGGGGACACAGGTGCTCCCTGGGCACCAATCCCCAGGGCCCGTGCGGGAAGGGATCGAGCTGGGTGCCAGCTCCGAGCTGCCCGTCCTCAGCAAGTTCCCTTAGCAACTGCTGGTGCGGCACCGCCCAGAGGTCCCATGTGCCAGGCGCTCCACGCCCCGGCACACGTGTGCGCACACGAGCACGCTCACACCAGTGCAGGCACTGGCACGCACACAGCCGGCTCGCTGCGAGCTTGCACATGGGCGCGTGGCCGAGCGTGTGCGCGTGCCCGCTGCCGGCACTGACCCAAGCCCTTGCTTCTGCGTTGCACATGACCTGGGGATTCGGCGGCTCGAGGAGCTTGCAAGCGAAACCGGGAGGCTATCGAAACCACCGCCGAGCTTGCTGAGCCAGCCCTGGGTGCTGCCGCTGGCATCCGTGCTGCCGGGCCCAGCGCCTCGTGGAGGCAGTGAGCGTGGCCAGGGCACTGCGGGGCCAAGCGCCCATTCCCCATGCCCCCTGTGCCCGAGCACGGCTGCTCCTGGGGCTGGCAGGGGGATGTGGTGTAACCTGGGGGGCTCTGCTGCCAGATGATGAGGACCTCCCAGTGGGAGCAGAGCCTCATCCCCCTTGGGGCCCCTTTTTTGGGCTCCCCAGCACCCTCCAGATGAGTGGATGCTGCCCCAGACCGTGGAGGGGGGTGAGGGCAGCGGTGCCTGGGGTAGGGCAGGTCACTTGGTCCCACTTTCTGCCAGGTTTCGCTTCCAGTTAGCACGTGCTGCGTCCTTCCCTGGTCCCTGTTCCCACCAGTGGTGCCCTCAGCAGGGCTGTGCCGCAGCCCGGTGGCCCCCACCCACACCAGCAGCTCTGGGGGGCCAAGCCCCCAGCGGAGTCCTGCCAGGAAGGGGGAGGGTGCTGGTGGAACAACCGGGAGGACCAAAAAAGCATCCATTAATTATTCATCTGGAGAAGTGAAGTGAAGAAAATACAACATGTGAGAAAGGGCCCCGGCTGGCCTGGGGGGGGGGGGGGAAGAATGGGGGGGAGGTGGGCGGAGAGCTGGGGGGCACAGGAGGGGGCCGGGGGCTGCAGGGGGGATCGAGGCACCCGGGTCCCCCCGTACAGCAGCGGTGGCTCCATCCCTGCGCTGTCCCAGGGCTGGGGCACGGTGCTGGGAGGATTGGGGGGGGGGGCGATGCTGGGGGGGGTGCGCACCTCTGGAAGGGACCGCGACCAACAACGCGCCTGCAGCCATGGAAACGCCATCGTTCGGCAAACCCATGGCAACACACACCTCCACATGGAGACACCCCGCACATGGCAACGCGCTCGCCCGTCTGGAAGCACCCCGTGCACGGCCGCGCACCCCGTTACCCCCCCCCGCTACGGGAGGGGGGGGCACGGCACCGTCATGCCCAGGTGCGGGGATGGAGGGGCTTGGATGGCCGAGTGAACCCTGCCCTCTCCGTGCACCCACTGGTGGGTGTCGGCACCCACCTGGCAGCACCCCCTGCACCCTGCAGACCCCCCCCCGTCCCCCCCCAGCCCTGCACGCGGAGGGGCTCGGCTCCATTTTGCTGCCAGCAGCAGGGGACGGCGGCTGCAGCAGGGACAGCCTGGGGACACTGCCAGCCGGGCGGCTGCGCTCTCGGGAGGATGCGAGAGGCCTCGAGCTCTCCCAGCAGCTCCAGGAGCGCCGTGGCATGAAGCAGCCGGGGGTCCCCCGCCCCTTCCATTTGCACAGCCCCCCCGGCTCTTCCACCCCCTGCACCCGTCGCGGTGAGGACCAGCAGATTTGTGCGTTAACACAGGGGGCACGGGGGGGGGGGTCGGAACAGAGCAGCAGGTGGATGTGGGCACCGGCACTGCAGCTCCTGCCCCATGCAGGGCTCACCCTGTCCTTGGACAGCCCTGTCCCTGGGGGGGGCACCACGAGCCCGCGGTGCCTGGGCTGGGGTGGGCACGGGGTTCTTGTGGGCCGTGTGTGCCCGGCGGGGCAGGGGGACCCGCGTCGCCTGCTCTGGTTAATATTTAACCACGGCTTCCTGTGACAGCATGTCGCAACCGCAAAGCAGAGCCAGCATTCAATAAATCATCGCGCTGGGCTGGGCGCCGGGGGGGTTGGAGCGGGGGGGGGGTGGGGGGGGCAGCAGCGGAGCAGCGACCAGCCAAGCGAGAGGGGGAGCCGATAAATAATTCATTAAATAAATAAACATGGCGAGAACGCGGGGAGGAGGCAGGAGTGTAACCAAGAAAGGGCTCGGTGAACGCGGGCATGAAATATTCACCAGCCACACCTACACGTCCCCGAACACGCTGAGCTCAGGGCTCCTGACCTGCTGGGGAGGAGCCAGGCGCCAGCGCGTGTCCAAGCAGACACGGCAAGAACATGCTAATCACACGCAGTGCAGGCGGCGGGGCCACGGCTGCAGCCCCCGGATTGCAGAGCAGGTGGCCAAAGGTTCGGGCACCTCTGCACGGAGCTGAGCTCCTGCCAGCTCCTCTGGGCAGAGCTCAGACCTACAAATGGCACGGCCACGTCCAGCCCCATGCTCAGACCTACAAATGACACGGCCACGTCCAGCCCCATGCCGCAGCTCGTGTGTGCTGTTGGCCCGCCGGGGGGTGCACACGGCTGGTGTTCTTGGGGCACGGTCTCGCCGCCGCACGGTCCCCCTGTGCCCTGCTCCCCGCTTCCTTTTTTTGTCCACGTGTCGGTCTTTAAATTTGAATGAAGGCCTCACGGATGGTCACGCTGCGTCAGCATCTCTGTGAGCGCCGGGCTCCGGCTGCCCCCGTGGCAGTGCCAGGTGCTGGGTGGGACACCCATGCTGGGGAGAAGGGGGACCCCCGGCCTGGGAGCCTCCCACGGGACCCCCTGTGGCTTGCTGGCACTGCAGCCCCACGACTGAGCTGGGATGGTGGAGGTGCCGCTGGTCCAGGCAGCGTCATCCGAGGGCAGGGAGGTGGCACCAAGGAAGGAAGAGGGGTGCAGGGCCATGGGGCCACCTCGCTGGTGGTCTCATGCCGTGCGTGGCAGGGGCTGGGGGGCTGGAGGTGAGCTCCGCTAGGGAGATGAACATGGGGGTGATTTGTTAATTATCACCTCGATGGCTTGAGTTAATTGACGGGGAACTTGATGGCACAGGCTCGCAGAGGAGGGTTAATTACCGATGCAGAAACAGCCACCAGCAGCCCCGCCACGCTCGCAGCGGCCACACGAGCAGGCGCCTGTGCTGGGTGGCGGTGGCAGCGCAGAGCCAGGCTGTCGGAGGAAATCAGCTTCCTCACGAAGTCGCCAGGATTAAGTCATGCATACCTTCCTGGCTCCGCCGCTGCCAGCCCCGAGGTTTCTCACGGGGCCCGGCTGCTCCTGCTCCCCTGGGAGAGAGGAAGCCGCAGGATCCCTGCCCTGGGCGCCAGGCGCCTGCTCGCAGGAAGCCTGGCTCCGGCGGGGCAGCACACGGACTCCTCGATGCCAAATCCCACCAGCACCCGGCGGTTTGGGCACCCGGAGGTGCTGGGCAGGAGGCGCCGGGGTCGCCCGTGTGCGCACACACGTAGCAAGCACACGGTGGTGGCCAGGTCCCCAGGGTTCCCACGGCCCGGCAGCCACAGCCGCTGTCACCCCACGCTGCTCCCCGGCGCGGCGGAGCTGCCGTGGTTGATCACAGCCCGATACCGGGCTCCGTGCCCCGGGGCGCCGCTGACACCGGTGCGCACGCCTCGGACCTCAATGCGAGGCAGCACCGCGGGTGCAGGTGGCAGCCAGGTGCTGGGGGGGTGCTGGGGTCCTCCTGCCCCCTCTCCCCACACCCCTCGGCCCCACAGCCCCCGTGCCCGCAGCAGGGGCTACCTGGCACGAAGCGCCTGCGTCAGCAGCCAGCGCTGAGCGGCTCAGCCAGCTCCTCTCCTCTCCTCTCCTCTGCGTGGCACACCTCCCTTCCTGGCCTCAAGATCACTCCAATATCATCTGCCAGCTGCAGCCCCAGCCCCGCTGGCCTGTGCCCAGCCCCTGCTGCTCCAGCACAGCCATGGCAAGGATGCTCCAGGGGCTGCGAGGGCTGTGCTGGGAGGGAGCTGGATCAGGGTGAGCACGGCGGGGGCTGGCACCTGCCCCCACTGCAGCACAGCAGCCCTTGCTCCCCACAGAAGGGCCAAGGACACAGAGCTGGGCCTGCAGCTGCCTGCCCTGGTGCTCAGCTCCCTTTTGGCCTCACAGCATCACTGGGGTCTGGGCTCAGCTCAGCCTTTTTTAGGGCCGTGCTGTCCCGCAGTCCCACTTCGACACTCCCAGGCTGCCTTCAGGGCTGGCAGCAGCGCGGGGGCGACGGGCGTCTCACCTTCCTCGAATGCTGCCTACACCTGGCCTTTGCCAGCTCCACGGTTTCTGCCCGTGTCCGGGGCCCCGTGTGCACCCTGAGGGTGAGCGTGTGTGGGTGTGTGCAGGAGCACGAGTGCCGGCACCATCGGTGTGCACAGGGGCCGCCCGCTGCATCCCGGCACAGGCAGCCGTGTGCACCCCACCATGGCCCCGGCAGTGCCCTGGATGCAGAGGGGTGACGGAGCCAGCAGCAGAGCAGCCGTGGGGACTGAGCGATGAACGGGACCTGGGGGGGTGGCGAGAGGCACCCGGATTGTGTGCTGGGGCAGGGCGGTGGTGCCTGAGCCGCTGCCAGCCCCCCTCCCAGCCCAGCAGCAGAGAGCTCTGAGCCACCCATTACCGGTGCCTAAGTGACATTAATCCGATAGAGGGGTGACAGGCGGCATCAATATCCCACTCCCGCCGTACATAGATCACGCCACAATTAGCGGCTGCAGTTGCCAGGACCAGGAGCTCAGGCGGCTGCAGGAAGGGGTGTGGGGGGGTGACCAGGATGGGGTCCGTGCCCAGGGCTGTCCCCGTGCTCCCAGCCTGCTCTCACGGCTGGTGGTGCCAGGGGGACCGCAGCTCCTTGGTGCCAGAAGAGGGTTGGGGAGGTGTGTGAGGGTCCCAGGGGACACGGGAAGTGCCCCTGGACCCTCAGCTGGCCCCAAGCTTGGATTAGTGGGGCTGTTCTGGCTCTATCGGCACAGGGGATGTGCAGCCAGCTCCACCGCTGCCCTCGGTCACTTCTCTGCGCCTCGGGGACCGCCAGGTGCCCAAGCAGCACAGGCTGCTCGGCTGGAGCTGTGGCTTGGCAGCCGCCGACCCCCCAGGCCTGGATGGGGGCAAGGGGTCGGGGCGAGGGGTCAGGCGAGGGGCCGAGCAGGGTGCAGCAGGAGCAGGAGCCGGCATTGTGATGGAAATGTGCTGCGGTCACGGGGCTGCTTCCTCCTTCAAAGAGCTGCTCTAGGGCTGCCTTAATCCTCCCGGCCTCGGGGGAGCAGGCACCCCTGCAACCAGCAAGGGAAACTGAGGCACGGGGGAAGGACACGAGTGGGGCCATCCCAGCCCCACTGCCTGGTCTCAGCCTCACCACGCACGCAGTGACCCTGCCTCTGCCGCACCCTCGGTGCTGAATCGCAGGGAAGCAAACAAGCTAATAAATCTGGGGAGTGGTGGGGGGTGCTTGAGAGAAAAAATAAAGGCACGGGGAGATTTCAGGGCCTGAAATATTTATCAGGTTTGATGCGGCGCCCGTGCCGCATTCAGAGACACGCTGGCCGTGAGTGATGGCGCGGGGTATTTTTAATAATGCATCGCTTATAAAAGGCTCTGAGAGGGGCTGCGCGCCACGCAGGGCGAGGGTGGCGATAGATCAGTGCTCGCCTACCAACTGTGGCAGCCCAGCTGGGTCCCCGAGGAAAAGGGACGGCCCCAATGGCCCCTCTGCTGGGTGCTGCGAGCCCTGCCCAGCCCAGCAGCTGGGGACACCCCTGGGGTGCTGGTGGCACCGCCTGGGGACCGCCTGGCACCGCACAGAGAGCTGCTGGGGAGCAGGGTGCCCAGTGCCACCCGGGGGAGCCCAGAGCACCCCAGCAGGGTGTCTGTCTGCCCCCTCCAGCCCATGTGTGTGTTTGGGATCCTGTGCTCCGGGTGCGAGCCTGGCCCTGCGCCCCCGCCGCCGCACGGGGTGTTGCCGTCGCACAAGCACCACGCGCTCGCTCGCTAAATAATTCAGTGCATCGATCCGCTTCCTGCTGCAAGTGCTCCTGGCCACGGGCCGGCCAAGGCACGCTCCTGCCAGACAGGGGGACCAGCCTGTCCCCATCCCTGTCCTCATCCCCGTCTTTGGCTGGGGCTCTGCATGGAGCTGGGGAGCCTCTGGAAGCCACCCCACGCACTGCGGGTGCTGGGCTGCTGGAGCGGGGCCGGGCGCGTCAGCTCTGTGCCCAGCAGTGCTGGCTGGGCAGCACAGGGCTCTCACACAGCTGATGAGGTCTTTGCCAGGGAAGCTCGTTAGCAGCTTGACGATCAAAGGAGCATGGAGCGGATCAATGAACACGGGGAACAGGCACAGAGGCACTGCAGGGCTCCTGCGCCGGGGCCTTTGGCACGACAAGGGACCCCTGCGCAGGCTGGCAGGGAGCCACGGAGAGGAGCCTGCCAGCTCCAGCACCTCCATCCTGTGCCCAGGCATCGTTTGTGCAGCTCAGCCCTCAGCACAGGGCCCCCATCCCTCCCAGACAGGCAGGGGGCTCGGGGTAATGGGATGGGCAGAATCTCCTCCCCACCCTGCCTCGCCACCAGCTCCAGGGGTCCCCCTCCAGCCTCGCCAGGGGCTCTGTGCAGGCCCCGCTTTCCACGAAGGACCAGCACCCGGCAGCAGCCAGATGCGTGCGTGGAGGGGGTGGATGGGGCAGCAAGGAGGTGCAGGATGGGGCAGTGAGGCTGTGCATGACCTATCCTTGCTAGCACCGCAGTGAACCCCGGGTGTCCGGGCAGCTGGCCCCACAACCATGGCAGCACCCACCCCAGGCACAGTGCACCCATGGGTGATACTGCCCTTGGTGCAGGAGCTTGAGCCCCAGCCCAGCCCTGGATGCCCCTTCCAGCTGTCCCTGGGGACGCAGCACGCCGGGGGCTGATGCTGTATCATTTGTACCAACCCGTTATTTCCCTGATCTTCCTCCCAGCCACGTTTCTGAGCGCTGGGTGAGCTGCGGCTCCGCTGTCCCCCTGCCAGCTGGGCAGGCGCCAGCTGGAGATTCCCAGGATGGACTCGGCTCCATTTAAAACCAATTAGGAGCCAGAGGATGGGATGCTTAAAACCTGGGGGGGAGCCCTGCCCCGTGCCCTGCTCAGATCTCGATGGGGCAAATCCCACCCTGCAGGCTGTGCCTGTGCTCCCTGGCACCACTGTGAGCCACCAGCCCCATCCCCGGGGAGCTGGGCAGGGGTCCCTGCTGTGGGGACCCCAGGTGTGGCAGAGGCAGCTCCAGCACCGAGGGCCCTTAGTATGCAGCAGGTGATGGCAGGCACCGACAAAGCTGGCAGCTGAAGCGCGCTGCAAGGGCAGCTCCTGCCCGTCCTGCTCGGGCACAGCAGGATTATCGTCTGCTGGGATTACAGCGGGCTGGGGGGCGGCCAGGACAGGACACGGGCAGATGGAGACGGATGTCTGGCAGCAGCACGGAGCAGAGGCACGTGCCGGCGGCGTTCGCCTCGGTGTGCAAACCCGGCGGGTGCATGGGATGGTGAGAGCACGCCCCGAGCTCACGCGCGCTCTCCCCACTGTGCTGGCTGCTGCCCTGGCGGCGGGCCAGCGGAGATAAGCAGCGGTGCCCTCTGCTCCGACCCCGTCAGCAGGAATCGGCTGGAGGAGACGCGGAGAGAAGCTCCCCAGCGGGTGCAGGACGAAGTGTCCGCCCCGGCGTGCTGGGCCCAGGATGGAGCTGGGGGGGGGCAGCAGCGTGTGTGTGTGTGTGTGTGTGGGTCAGAGACAGCACCGTGCATCGCCCAGTGGGGGCTCAGCTGTTCCAAGCAAGGAGAAAGCAAGGAAAAATGGGGACAGGGGAACGCTGAGCCTGCCCAAGCCCTGCGTGGCCATGCTGCGCACCCAGCACCCTGCCCTGCTCCCACGGGATGCGGGCTGGGACGCAGCAGCCCCTGCCCCGTGCAACGTGTGCACTGTGCTGGTGCAAAGCGGCGTGCACACCTGCCAGCCCGGTGCACACACACCCTCATTGCTATGACAGGCGTGGGCTCGGTGCGTGCGGCTCTGGATAATTAGCTGGCGCGGGCCGGCTCCCTCCAAAGCCCCTGCTGAGTGTTTTGCTAAATTATAACCTTGACGATGCGCATCATCATTCGGCTGCTCGGGGAACAGCCGGCTCCAGCCCCGCGCGCCCAGCGCTGAGCACCCGGCTGCAGCGGTGCCGGGCTGCCCAGCTGGAGCAGCGTCGTGCCAGGGGGACGTCCTGCCCGGGTGGCATCCTACTGGGGTGACGTCCTGCTGGGGTGGCATCCTGCTGGGGTGGGTGATGCAGGAGCAGGAGATGGGCTCTGTGGCATGGCCAAAGGGTGCTGGGGAGGTGGCAGCTGGGGGCACGGTTCTGGTGCCCGGTGCTCGGTGCCCGGCTTGCCCCGGTGCTGCGCTCCACGGGGCTCCGCACGTGCCCGTCCCCTCGGCATGGCAAGCCGGTGGCCCCGTTTCCATGGTGACACGGAGCCATTTCCCATCTCCAGGATGCTCTCAGCAGCTCCTGGGGTGGGGTCTGCAGCCACTGCCCTGCGCCCATGGGAGACTGGCAGGGATGAGCCCCCTGTATGCTTGGGGGGGGGGAGCATGCTCTTCCCTTTGATGCCTTTGGGGTGCTGCCTGGCCCCACTTCCAGCCCTTTGTGCCCTGCTGCTGCCCCCCCTGGATAGCTGCGGTTCTCAGCCCCCTCCCAGGCTGGCGAGGGGTGCGCGGGGTCTCCTGTCCTGGAGGCCGGGTGGGAGCACCCAGGACGCTGCCCCCCGGAGCCAAGTTCCTCGCAGCGGGGCTGTGGCACTGCCGCCCAGCCAGGGAGCACCACAGGGCCCCGAGGTTGGTCCTGGAGCCATCCCGATGCACACCCCACATCCCCTGTCCTATGGGCCTCAGGGGGTGCAGATCCACCCCAAGCACCAGCCCCGGTACCCCATGGGCTGGAGCAGGGGGAGCAGGACCCAGGCAGCCCGTGGGGCACCCTCACCCCACAGCCCTGCTCACCCTCCCCATGTGGGACCCTGGCACCCAAATATCCCGGCTGGCACGGGTGTGGGTGGCAGGGGGGGGCCGGCATTTGGAGGGAGCCCTGGGGCGGGGGGGTTGCGAGACGGAAGGGAAGGGATAATGGAGCCTATTCCTTTAATAGATTCAATTTCTGCCGCGGCTGGCTGCGGGGCGCGGAGCCATCAATTCGATTCAGGGGACGGGGAATCTGATTTGGAGCGGCCGTGCCATCAATTAGCTTTTATTGATGGCATTGCTCATTGGAAGTCGATGGGATTTGAAGCCGACGGTGGCTCCAGCATACCAAGCAACCCCTGCTCAAGGACAGGGCCCCACCACTCAGGGGTGTGGGGCACGGGACCCACCGGGGGGTGTCCCCCTGGGGCCACAAGGACCCCCTGGCATCGCCCAGGGAAGTCCCAGCAGGTTGGGGTTGGGGTGCTGGGTTGGAGATGGGCTGTCCTGGGGGGGGGCACAGACCCCAGCATCCCTGCGCAGGGGTCCTTTGGGGCACAGACACCACCATCCCACATCGGGGTGCTGCAGGGCACAGATCCCCCCAGCATCCCCGCACGGGGTCCCCCAGGACATGGCACCCCCGCATGGGGGTCCCACAGGGCAGAGTACCCCCAGCATGCCCTCATGGGGGGGGTCTCTTGGGGCATTTCCCTGACCAGCATCCCCATTTTGGGTCCCTTGGGGTACAGGACCCCCCCTCCCAGCACCACCACATTGGGTGCCTTAAAGTACGAATCCTCCAGCAACCACAGGGGGAGGGGGCTTAGGGCTCAGAGCCCCTGGCACATCCCCACACAGGGGGTCCTTGGGGCATCCCCCTCCCCACCACCCCCACACTGGGGGGGTCTCTTGGGACACCCCCCCCCCGCAGCACCTCTGCAAGGGGATTCCCACAGGGCACAGGCCCCCCAGCATCCCCACATGGGGGGGGTCCTTCAGCGCACAGCCCCCCTCCAGCTCCCCATCCCCATGGCACGGAGGCTGGGCCCCATTGCCCCACCGAGCCTCGGGGTGGGGGCGCGGGGGCCCCCCTGGCGCAGGGTGCGGCAGGTGCAGCGGCTGCAGGGAGGGGCGCGGCGGCGGCCGCTGCTTTCGCTCAGCCTCTCGCCCAGCAGTTTCTCTCCAGAAGCCATAAAACCTGTCTGACGTGCCCGGCACCACTGCGGCAGGCGGCCGCAACGCAACGCCTGCGCCGGGAAGGGGGGTGGCGGGGCCCGGCTGCCCCCAGGCACCCCCCAGCCTTGGGTTCAGCCCCACATTAGGGGGGGGCGCAGGAGCTGCATCCCGCTGCCTCCACGAGTGCCGCTCGCCCAGGATGCTGCTGGTCTGGTGCTGGGCCCCGCCGTGCCATGAAATCCCCCATGGGTGCTTCGGCAGAGAGGGGTGGCACCCCCAGAGCGGGGTGGGGAGGGCTCCATGGCTGTGTGGAGGGGCTGCTGCAGGGCTCCGCAGCCGCACGCAGCCCCCCGCCTCGCACGGCAGAGCCTAATTGCCTCATTTAATGCAGGGCGAGGGGGGGCCCCCCGTTAATGCCGGGTAGAGCTGCGCTGCGAGGAGGGCGCCGGCTCCCGGGGATAAATCCATTTCATGGGCTTTTTGCAGGGCATACGTGAGCGCTGCTCCTGCCTGGGCGCTGCAGGGAGCGGATGGCAGCAGCGTGCTGGCCCCCCAGGTGCTGCTGCAGGGCTGGGGGGGCGCAGGATGGGTACAGACAGGCCAAGGACCAGCGTCTGAGCTCGGCTAAGAGCAGGGATCAGGACCAGTGCGCTCAGGCTGGAGCTGTGGGTGAGCGACCCCCGCTCTGCCACCCCCTCGCCCCTGCCCCTCTGCAGGTGCCGGCGCCGGGCCCTGCCACCCGGCACTAATTGCAGGCGGCTGATCTGTAATTAAAGCTCTCCCTGTCACATGAGCTGATGTCTCAATATCAATCGCTGCAATTAAAGCCCCCCCCCCCCCCAGCCTGAAAGGTTGCGGCGAAGGCTGCGAGGCGGACACCCCAGCACCCTGCGGGGACAGGGACCGCGGCGCAGAGCCCGAGGGCACGGCGGTCTTGCAAATACTGTATTACTCGGCTCAGTCACTACCAGGGGTTAAAACCAAACCGTACGGACTGGAACCGCACGGAGGAGGAGGGCGTCTTCGCAGAAGACAGATCGGTGTCCTCGCTGGAGGACAAGGCGAGCGGAGGGGCCGGGCGCCTGCCTCCATCCAGCGCCCGGAGGAGCTGTCGCCCTGCTCCAGGGCTTGGGGGTCCCCGGCCCCCCGCAGCAGGGGGTCCATGGGGGAAGGCACAAGATGAGGAGACGGCGCTGGGGCAGAGCAGGCGTCCAAGGAGCTGCAGGGAGCCCACAGCGCCGGGGCAGGGCGGCTGTCGGGGCCGGCGCGCGGGGATGCTGGCAGGGAAGCAATGCCCCTAGGAAGGAGAAAGCGCCGTCAGGAGACGCCGCGGCACAGCCGAGGGGCGCAGCTCCAGGGGCTGCAGAGCTGCCTGGCCCGGGGAGACCCCCGGGACCCCCTCACCTTCCAGCCGGGAGCCCCTGGCCCCCAGCTCAGCTCGGCAGGGGGTTGGCAGGAGAGTTGTGACCCAGGGCTGCCCCACGGGCTCGGTGGGACAGTGGCAGGAGAAAAACGTTCGCAAGCGGCCAGCGTGGCGGAGGAGCCCGTGTCCCCGCCGCGGGCAGCGCCGCGGGGTCAGATCCAGAGCAGGGCGAGGAGCGTAAGAGCCAGGCACTGGGCACGGCGCTGCGGCAGGGCCGGGGCCGCGGTGTCCCGGGGCGTCCCCGCGTCTGCAGGGGCAGGAGCAGGAGCAGAGGTCAGCGCGAGGTGGCCCGGAGGGGCCCCCACCCCAACCCCACCTCGTACTCACCGTCGGGGGCCCCTCGCCCGCGGGGCTGGGAGTTGGGAACCTCCGTCACCGGCTCCGGCGCTGGAACAAACCCAGAGGGTGTCAGAGAGCTGGTGCCCCCCGGCACCAGTGCGCGCCTCCCTGAGCCCCAGTGCAAACCAGTGCCCCCCAGCAGCCCCCCCGCGGACTCACTGGTGGCTCTGCAGCAGACGGAGACGCGCAGCTTCAGGCAGCGCCCGGCGCTCTCGGGGCTGGGCACGGCTGGGCAGAGGGGGGTCAGCAGCTGCCGCGGGCACCGGCACCGGCACCGCCGCCCTGGACGGGAGCCCCGGGGCTCCCCGACGGGCCGGGCCGGGCCAGAGCCGGGCCTGGCGCGCCCCCTCCCGGCGGAATGAGGGGCGTGAATTCCCCCCCCCCCCCCATCCAGACCCCCGCGCACAGCCCCGCTTCTCCGTGCGCCTCGCCCCCGGGGTGCCCAGACGCCTCCCACACCCCTCCCGCACCTCTGGCTGCATCCGAAGTCATGGTGCACCCCCACCCTGGGGGCACCCAGACCCCCCCCCCGTGCCCTGAGCCCTCACGCAGCCAGAGCTCTGGGTACAGCCGGAGCCCCCCCAGCCCCAGTTGCATGCACACCCCCAGGTGCAATCGCTGCACCCTCCCGTGTGCCCCAGTCCTGATCGCATCCAGACCCCGGGCGCATTCAGACACCCCCTCCCCCAAAATTTCTCCCCAACCCCGATTGCATCCTGCCCCCCCAGCATGCTCCAACCCCAGTTCCATGCAGACCACTGCTACACCCCAACCTCCCCATGTGCCCTGATCCTGGTTGTATGGGTGCAGCCAGACCCCCACCCACTGCACCCAGACCCCCAGTGCACCCCAACCCCATGCGCCACAACCCCATTTGCACCCAGACCCCAGGCACAGCTGGGACCCCCCCAGGCACCCCAGCCCTGGGGGAAGCCAGACCCCCGGTGCACTCCAATCCCAGCTGCACCCCGCTACAACCGCATGCAGCCCCCAGCGCACGCCAGCCCCCACGCACCCCAACCCGGGTGCCCCCAGAGCCCTGGGGGTGCCCCCAGCCCCCGTCACGGGCACTCACAGATGTAGTAGTAGGTCTCCCCCGGCTGGAACTCGAAGCCGAGCGAGAAGGGGGTGAAGCGCTGGATCTTCTCCGAGAAGCGGACGGGCCCGAAGGGTGCTTGGGGCTGGTTGCACTCCCAGCGTTTGAAGGCCCCGGGGGTCTCGTAGCAGCCGCGGTACCCCTCCCGGTCCACCATGAAGAGCGTGAACGTCTCTGCCCGGCCGGCGGGCACAGCCCCCTCGTAGTGCGGGCAGTAGATGTCCAGGTAGTCATTGATGGACACCTGGATGGTGTAGTCGTCCCGCAGGAACCTGCCGGGCAGGAGGGGGGAGCTGGGGAGTGGGCGCCAGGGGGCCGGGAGAGACGCCCCCCACCCCGTGCTGCTCCGCTCGGCCCCACTCCTCGCCCCGGCAGAGCGGGTGGCCAGGCTTTTGTTGAAACAGCTACCGGGCACCCGGCCTCTCCAAACAAACAGGCATCAGCTCCGATTAGCTGCAGCCCGATGGAGCTGAATGGGCTCAGCGGCTGCAGCTGGGGGGCCGGGGCTGGCCCGCAGGAGCCCGACCACGCGGGCCGGGGCCAGGGGCCGGGGCACAAAGCCCCTCGCCCCAGGCAGCAGCCTCACGGCCCCCAGCGCTGATCGGCGGTGACACCCCGACGGGGGGTGGCCCCGAGTGCTGCTGGCCCTGCAACGGGGCAGCTGGCGGGGTTGGTGGGGGGGCTCTGGCCCCAAAGAGGGGCTCCCCCAGCTGTGCAAACCCAGCCCGGGGACGGGCAGGGGAGGGGGCACAGCCCAGGTACCTGCGCAGGCAGGCACGCAGCGACGCGGCATGAGCTCACGCCTGTGCAAACAGCTTGTGCAGCCAGGCCAGGGTGGAGCAGACACCTCTGCAGACACACACACGTGTGCACACACACACGCAGACACGCACACACGTGTGCACACGCTCGGTCCTGCCAGCCCGGGGCGGGAGATGCAGCAGGAGCCCCTCTCCCCATCCCCACCCCAGCAGGGTGGCAGCCCCCACCCTGCGCCCACGTCTCCCCCCAGCCAGATCCTGCTGCAAGCAGGGCAAGCCCAGGGCTGGGCGTCGAGCTGGCAGCAGGCAGAGCCCTGGCCGTGCTGGCAGAGCCGTGGTGGGACGGGGGACTCCTGGGTACAAGGATGGGGACGTGGAGCCAGCACCTGGGACCGGGTGCTGCCCCACACCCTTTACCAGCCTGATGGGGTGGGATGGATGTTGGGACCAGCACAGCCCAGGGCTCCCATTGCCCGCTTGCTGCGGCCAACCCAGTGGTGCTGCCCCATCTCTGGGGCCACTTCTAGCCCAGCAGGGCCAGCGGGGAGCCCCCCCGGCCAGCAGAGCCCCCCTCCTCCTGCCCCAGTGCCCGGCCGGGGCAGTGTTTACACCAGGCTCAGATTTTTGGCAGCTGTGGCAGAGCCCGGCGCATTAATCACCGGGCCGGCAGCACTGTCGGGGCTGGGAGGCTCAGGCCTCTGTGAGCACCCCCCCAAGCCGGGGGCTCTTCGAGGACAGGACCAGGCGTGGGCTCCCAGCTGACTCAGAGCATCAGCCAGGCTGCTCCCGCTGGGCTACGCTGGCCAGGACGAGCCCAGGCAGGGCTGAGGGCTCCCGGGGGCCAGGGCGCACACCCTGACCCTGCAGATGGGCGCTCAGCACCCCAGCCCCGTGCTGAGCAACCCCCCTCCTCCATCATGGGGTGCCTGTGGGCTTTGGTGCCCACCTCCTGCATCCACGGCTCCCCACACCCAAATTGGTGCCCCAAACCCTGCCCGGGTGTGCGCCCACCTGCCTCAACCTGGCTCCACAGGCTGGAGCCCCCCACGGGGCAGCGCGGCCCCAGGGCCCCCTGCGCAGCGCTCTGACCCTGCCCCCTGCACTCTCCCCTCCTCCAGTGCCCAGAGCAGCCCCGAGCCTGGAACTGCCTAAAATGGAGGAGGCCGGGAGGGGGAGATGGGTTTGAGGCGAGCGCGGGGCTGGACCCCAGCCCAGGGATGATGGCAGAGACGCGGGCGGCACCCCCGGGGGGGGCGATGCTGGGCTCTGCGCCCACCAGCACGATGCCCAGAGCTGGTGACCAGTTTGGTGCCACCTGAGGATGCCCCACCGAGGGTGGGGGGCTTGGTGCTGCCCAGGGGTGGCTGGCAGGCTGGGGACACCCAGAGCTCGCTGCCACCAGGGGCTCGGTGCCAGCAAAGGATGCCCAACGCCACCGGGGGCACGGTGCCACCCAGGGGTGCCCACGGGCTTGGTAGCACCCAGGGCTCGGTGTCAGCCGGTGGTGCCCAAAGGCTTGCTGTCACCTGGGAGTGCCCGGTGCCACCAGAGGTGCCCGATGGCTCGGTGCCACCTGGGTCTTGGTGGCACTGGAGGTGCCCAGGGCTCGGTGGCACCCCGAGGTGCCCGGTGGCTCGGTGCCGCCCGAAGGACTGAGCGGCTCGGTGCCAGCCGGGGCTCGGCGCCCAGCGGGGATGCCCGGTGTGGCTCGGTGCCCACCGGCTCCGCCTCGCCCTGGGGTCCCGCCGCCCCGGTCCCGCGCCCCTCCCGTCGGCGCGGCCCCGCGCCCAGGTGCCGAGCAGCGGCGGCGCCGCGCGGGCTCGGGGCCGGTGCCGCTCCCGGTGCCGCTCCCGGCGCCTCGCCCGGGCTCGGCCGCGCTGCCCGGCGCACACAAAGGCGGGCGGCCCGGGCCGCCCCGGTGCGGCGGCGCTACCTGGGGTTGCTCCCGTTCCAGTGGACGCCGTGTCGGAGGCCGCGCACCGGCGGCGGCGGTGCCCAGAGCAGCGGCGCCCAGAGCAGGAGCCCGAGCAGCGGCGCGGGGCGCATGGCTCCGCCGGCGGCGGGCGGGGGGCGGCGGCGGCGGCGGCGGCCGGGGGCGGGGGCCGGGGGCGGCCCGGCACGGCACGGCCCGGCCCGGCCAGGCCCGCCCCGCCCCGACAACTTCGGGCCAATCCGCGCTGCGCCGCCGCCCGGCAACTTCCCCGAGTGCCATTAACCCTTTGGAGAGGGGGGGGCGGCACCGGCACCCCGCCACCGGCACGGCGTCCCCGGTACCGACCGGCACCGGCACGGCATCCCCGGAACCGATCGGGACTGGGACCACCGCCCCCGGCACCCCCGGTACCGACCGGGACTGGGACCACCGCCCCTAGCACCGGCACGGCATCCCCGGTACCGCCTGGCACTGGCCCAGCACCCCCGGTACCGATTGGAACTGGGACCACCGTCCCCGACACCGGCACAGCATCCCCAGTACCGATCAGGACTGGGACTGTCGCCCCCAGTGTCCCCAGTACCAATCGGGACTGGGACCACTGCCCCTGGCACCAACCTGGCATCCCTGGTACCGCTTGGTACTGGCCCAGCATCCCCAGTACCGTCTGGGACTGGGACTACCGCCCCCAGCATCCCTGGAACCAGGCAGCACTGATCTGGCATCCCTGGTACCAATCAGGACTGGGACCACCGCCCCCGGCATCCCCGGTACCGACTGGCACCAGTCCAGCATCCCCAGTACCGACCAGGACTGGGACCGTCACCCCTGCCATCCCCAGTACTGATCAGGACTGGGACCACTGTCCCCAGTACCAACTGGCACCAGCCCAGCATCCCCAGTACTAGCTGGGACTGGGACTGCTGCCCCCAGTACTGGCCCAGCATCCCCGGTACTGATTGGGACTGGGACCACCACCCCCAGCATCCCCAGAACCAGACGGCACTGACCTGGCATCCACGGTACCAATCGGGACTGGAACCACTGCCCCTGGTGTCCCTTGTACCAATCGGAACTGGAAACACTGCCCCGGCACCAGCCTGGCATCATCCCCTGTACCGACCAGGACCGGGACCACCACCCCTGGCATCCCCGGTACTGATCAGGACTGGGACCACCATCCCCAGCACTGGTTCAGCATCCCCAGTACCAGCTGGGACTGGGACTGCTGCCCCCGGCACTGGCCCAGCATCCCTGGTACCGACTGGCACTGGCCCAATATCCCCAGTACCGACTGGGACTGGGCCTGCCCCCTCCTGTACTGACTTGGCATCCCCACCCCCAGCCCCAGCGGACTCTCCCAGTGCTCCCAGTACTGACTGCACTGAGATCAGTACTGACCAGAAGGGCCCAGAACTGGTCCCCACCCTGCACTGGTACCGGTGGCCTGGGGCACCCTGGCTGCAGCGAAGTGCGGTGGGAGCTGGGGGCCACCAGCACCCGGTGCTGCTCACCCAGAGGGGTCCGGTGCTGGTCCTGCACCTGGGGCAGCTCCTGCACACGTGTGTGTCTGCATGTGGGCTGCTCCTGTGCATGTGAGTCTGCACATGGCCTGGTCTTACACGTGTGTGTTCACACATGCGCTGGTCTTGCACACGCATGTGTCTGTACATAGGCTGGTCTTGCACACTTGTGTCTTCACATCGGCTGTTCCTGCACAGGCGTGTGTCTGCACACGGGCTGGTCCTGCACACGCATATCTGCACACGGGCTGGTCCTGTGCACGTGTCTGCACATGGGCTGGTCTTGCACACGCATGTATCTGCACATGGGCTGCTCCTGCACATGCGTGTCTGCACATGGGCTGCTCTTACACATGTGTGTCTACATATGGGCTGCTCCTGCACACAGGTGTGTCTGCACACGGGCTGCTCTTACACACGTATTTACACACGTGTCTGCACATGGGCTGCTCCTGCACACGCGTGTGCTTGCACGGGGGCTGCTCCTGCACACGTGTGTCTGTGCACGTTGCAGCTCCTGCACGTGTGCACCCCAGGGCCAGCTCCTGTCCGTGTGTTTGCACACAGGGGTCAGCTCCTGCTCACGCCTGTGGCTGCGTGCCCAGGGCATCCCGCAGACCCCTGGGTTGGGGTGGGGGGGACCTCAAGGCCCCCCTGGTTGCTCACAGCCCCCTTTGTGTACGGGAAGGCTGCAGGGGGGGCCTCTCCGGAGCCTTCCCCAGGCCGACCCCCCCCAGCAGAGGGGCTGCAGCCCCCAGCCCCGCACCCACCTCGTGCTGGGGGCCCAGAGCTGGACGTGGTGCCGCGGAGGGAGGGCTCAGGAGAGGGGGACGCCCCCTCCCTCGGTGGGTGCAGTCGGGTTTTGGGGCTACAGCCCGGGGGGGGGGGGCAGGGTGACCCCCTCGAGCTTCAGGGGGTCCCTCCTGCTGCCCCCCCCCTCCCCCGGGGGCACAAAGCCTCAGGGCCGAGTGGCCGGGGGCGCCCCCCGACCCCCCCCCCCAGTGCAGACCCCCGAGGCCCTCTCGGGGCCCTGCCCGCCCCCCCCCCGCCCCTTCACCCCCCCCACAGCCCCCCAGAAGCGCGGGGGGACCCAGAGGAGCACCGGGGCCCCCCCCGCTGCGGCCGCCCCCCGGTGCCCCCCCCCCCACCAGGCGGCGCTGGCGGCCCCCGGCGCCCTTTCCGGTAACGCGGCCGCTCCGGGGGGGGGGGGCCGCGAGCGCTGCCGGGAGTTGTAGTCCCGGACCCCCCCCGGTGCCGTTCCCCGTCCCGCCCCCCCCCGGTGCCCCGGAGGCAGCACGGAGGCAGGCTCACGGCCCCTTTATTGGCCCGGTGGCGACAAGCGGGCGGCGAGGCCCCCCCCCGCCGTCCCCCCCCGGCCCGGCGGCTCCAGCGGCGGTCCCGGCCCCGCTCAGGCCTCCCGGGGGGCGCCCGCGGGGGGCGGCGGCGCCGGCCTGGGGAGGGGAAAGGGGCGGTGAGGGGGGGGGGAGGGCGGCGAGGGGCCCCCCCCGAGCACCCCTTGTGCCCCTCTGCAGCCCCCAGCCCCACCTCACCGCCGTCAGCCTCTGAGCCCCCCCTTACAGCCCTTGCAGCCCCCCCATAGTCCCTATAGCCCCCCAACAGCCCCCCAAAAAGCCCCTGAAGCCCCCCCATATAATCCCTACAGCCCCCCCCATATAATCCCTACAGCCCCCCAGTCCTCCCCCAGTTCCTGCAGCCCCTCCTATAGCCCCCCCCACTGTAACTCCTACAGCCCCCCCCACTACAAGTCCCTGCAGCCCCCCCACTGTAACTCCTACAGCCCCCCCCAAGTCCCTGCAGCCCCCCCCAGCACTACAGTCCCTACAGCCCCCCCAAAACTGCCTGCAGCCCCCCCCCCCAGTCCCTACAGCCCCCCCACTACAGTCCCTATGCCCACCCCCCCACTACTACAATCCCTCCTACCCCCCCAAAACTGCCTGCAGCCCCTCAGTTTGCTCTCTCCCCCCCAAAAAAAAGAATCCTGCCCCCCCCCACTCACCTGGAAGGGATGACGGTGACGTGGGGGTGGCCGGGGGGGCTCTCGCTGCGCGGCAGTGAAGGCCCCGGGGGGTCCGAGGGCAGGGGCCGGCGAGGCGGGGGGGGCTTGGCAGGACCTGGGGGCTGCGGGGGAACGGGGGCGTCAACGCTGTGGTATGGAGCGACCCCCCCGGGAGGCTGGGGGGGCCCCAACCACCTCCCCTGCCCCGGGGGGAGCAGGGGGCCGCTGTCCTGCCGGGTGCCGCCGTGCTGCCGTTACCTGAGTGCCTGGCGCCACGGGGTCCGCAGGCAGCGGGCGGGTGGGGGGGGGCGGCCTGTCCGAGGGGGGGGCCTGGGCAGAAAGAGCAGGGATGGTGAGCGCAGCCTGGCGAGCAGGGGGGGGGCACAGGGCAGAGCCTCACAGGGCAGGGCTCTGAGGTATGGGAAGGGTGGGTGTAGAGGTTGGGGGGGGGGGGTGTCGGGGCTTGTGGCACGGGGGGGTGCCAGCCCCCGGGGGCGGTGGGTGCGGGGTGGGGGGCGCAGCTCGCCTGGGTGCTGAGCCCCAGCCTCTGCCCTAGAGGCCGAGCCCCTGAGGTCATGCACAGACGCATGCAGCAGTGGCAGAGGAGGGCAGAGAGAAAGGGGGGGCCCGGGCACCCCCACCCCAGGCAGGGCGTTACCTGGGAGGCCTTGGTTAGAGGGTCGGGCGGGAGAGGCCGCGCAGGAGGATCGGGCCGCGCCGGGACAGCCGGCTGCAGAAAGAGAGAGGCGGCGGAGGGCAGGCACGCCATGCAGCCGTGCACGGGGCTGGTGCAAGCCGTGCAGCATGCGGAGACCCCCCCCCGACCCAGCAAAGCGGAGACCCCCCCACCCCACCCTACAAGCAGGGGGATCCGGGGCTCAGCCCCGCTCCATGGTGGCCACCGCAGCCCCCGGCCAGGCACGGAGCCCAGGCTGCGGGACCGTGCATGGGGGCCCTGCCTGCAGCCCCCATGGGCACAGGGACAGCGTGCCGGGCACGGGGACACCAGGACAGCGGCCGGGGGCTGTGCCGGGCGGTGCCAGGCTCAGGGAGTCACGGAGCCGAAGCACGAAGCCCCAGGAGGCTGCGGGCAGCGGGGACGCTCCGAGCTGCTCCCCGCCGGGCATCTCCTCAGCAACAGCCGCACAAAACCCCCGTACCCAAGGCAACCGCACCGCAGGCTGGCGGCACAGCCCATAACCATGGCAACGGCAGCCCCCTCCCCAGGGAGGCCGGTGCCCGTCGGGGTGACGTCCCCAATCCCCCCCTCCCGCAGCCCCCTGCCTCTCACCTTGCTGCTGTGCATGACCTGCAGCTCCGTGGCCTGGCGCCACTGCGGGGGCCGGGGGCGCTGCGGGGGGCCCTGCCCGGCCAAGGGGGGCTCCGGCTGCGAGATCCTGCAGGGGAGAGGCAGGATCAGGCCCCGCTCGCTCCTGGCCCTTGGGTTGGACCCCACACGACAACCAAGCGACACCAACACCAAGCAGAAGCCGAAGAAAAACGAACCCCTCGGCACCGGAGGATGCGACACCCTGCGCCCCCGAGCCCGGGGCCGTCCCCACACCCCAAGGGCACTGCCAAGGGAAGATCGCAGCACCGGACGCCTTGCGAAGCAGGACGGCTCAGGGACAGCCCCCAGACCCAGGCTCCGGCAGTGACGTTACCCGCTCCAGCCGTCTGGGGCTTCTGGACCCAGGAATCGGACCCGGGTCTCAGCGCTGTGGGGAGAAGAGTCGGGGCTCAGCCCGGGGGGCTCAGCCCGGGGGGCTGGGGCTCGCCTGCAGCGTGGTGGAGAGGTGGGGAGGGCAGGCGGGGGAACCGCAGTGACATGGGACGACGAAGTGCAATGGGGTCCGCTACTTTTGCCAGGGGGGACGTGCACAGACACGGCTCGGTCACCTGCTCACGGACACGCTCATGCAAGCCCACACGCCCCGCTCCCCGCCGCGGCCACGCGCGCGTGCCCACGTACATGCAGGCAGCCCCGTGACATGCAGCCACAGGCGTGTGCACGACCATGGCTGGGTGGCCGCCCCCGGTGCTTACCCCTGGCGCTCACCTGTACTGGCACGACGTCCCCTTGCCCAGCTGGCAGAGGTGCTTGTGCAGCCCGGTGCGGCGCGCGCAGCACAGCCCCAGCACCAGCGCCAGCCCCAGCAGCGCGCTCAGCAGCAGGGCGGTGGGCAGGGCGCTCCCCCCTGCCGAGAGCCACACATCAGTGCCCGGCTGTGCCCCGCGCCGCCTCGGGCAGCACAAAGCCCCATTCTCTTCCCCGCTGCTCCCCCCCCAAAGCTCGTGCCCTCACCTCGCTCCAGCGTGGCGGCGGGGCCGCTGTCCTGGCTGCCCCCCGCTCCGGGGCTCTCGCAGGTGGGGGGCGCCCAGCCCGGCTCACAGTGGCAGTGCCCGTGGTTGTTGCACACCTGGGTGGGTGACACCGAGCCTCAGCCCCCAGCTGCTGGCAGCCCCCGCGTCCCCTGCAGTCCCACAGCTCACCCCGTGCCCGTGGCACTTGCTCCGGCACTGCTGGTCGCCCAGCACCGAGACATCCTGGCACTGGTGCTGGAGGCACACCTGCGGTGGGACACGGCGTCAGGACCCGTGGGCACGGAGAACACCCCCGGCACCCCCCACAGCCCTCACGTTCACCTTCCCGGGGCCGCAGGCTGTGCCAGGCAGCACCATGGCTGCGTCGCTCACGTCCTCGACCCCGGGCAGCGTGGTTCCCTGGCACGAGCCCTCCGCTCGGCCCCCACGGGCACCGCCACGCCGGCACTGCAGCCTCCCGCAGCCGGCATCCCTGCGGAGACCAAGGGTCAGGGGTGTGGACAGCGAGGATGGGGACAGTGAAAATGGGGCCAGCACTCACTGCTGGGCACAGGCGACGTAGGAGCCATTGGCGAGCTGCCCGCAGTGCCCACGTTCGTCCCCTTTCGCGTTCAGAGAGGCCATGCAGGAGCTGGAGACAGGGCTGGCACCTGCAGCAGGAAGAAGTGAGCCCAAGCCCCCCACACCAGGCCACTGTCCCCACACCGTCCCCGCCATACCTGGCCCCAGGAGCTGCTGGCACTGCCCCTCGTAGGTGGCACAGGCGCCGCCGTAGCAGCGTGCCTGCCCCCCAGCGCAGGGCTGCCCGTCCTGCAGGAAGGCGTTGGGTGGGCAGCGAGGTGAGACCCCGTCGCAGAACTCGGGCAGGTCGCACTCCCCCAGAGGCTCCCGGCACAGATGTCCCGCACGGCGCAGCTGCAGAGGGGCAAAGTCAGACGGGCAGGGATCCTACTGCATCCCCAGGGGTGGCACCCCAAGAAAAACCATCCCTGCGGAGGGGCTGGGAGGCGAGTGGTGGTCCCGGACCCCTCCCCAGGTACCTGGCAGTCGTGGCAGCAGGTGTCCCCCGTGGCACACTGCGCTCCGGGCACCAGCTGGCAGGTGCTGCTGTTGCAGCAGGGGTCGGTGCACTCCTGTGGGCACAGGGACTGTGCTGAGCACACAGTGGGACCCCCCGCTGCCACCCCAACCCCACAGCGGGACCGGGACGTGCAGCTCCTGGGTACAGATTTAAGCCAGGGCAAGGGCAGCTGGGGCTCAGCCGGTGCCCCCCGCTCTCCCGTACCAGGCTGAGGCCGCAGTCGCAGCCCTCGCCCGGCTCCAGGAAGCGGTTCCCGCAGCGGGGGCTCTCGGCCAGCTGCTGGGGCTCGGGCACGTTGAAGAGGCACCAGCCCAGCCCCTGCCCCAGGCTGCGCTCCAGGTCCTGCTGGCTGCAGTTGCTGAAGCTCAAGCCGGGTGTGAGCCTGCAGGGACGCAGAGGGGACAGTGAGGAAGGCAGGGGGGCACCTACCACCCTCCCACCCTCTCCCAGAGCCCCCCTTGCAGCTCTCACCCCGTGGGCAAGTCCATGATGCAGCCGTGGTCGTGGTAGAGGTTGCTGCACTCGCAGAAGCGCCCGACGCCGTCGTGGCCCATGCCCAGGCTGTGCCCCAGCTGATGGGCCACAGTGGAGGCGATGACGAGGACGCTGACCGAGTAGTCCTGTGGGACAGGAGGGGCTCAGGGCGGGGGGGCAGCAGGGGGACAGAGGGACACGGGGGTACTGACCATGCTGACCCCCCCAGAGCGCGTGGGTGAGCACATGGAGGCTTGGACCGACATCCCCACCGCAACGTCGTCAAAGCTGGAGCCCCTGGGGAGAGAGCACGAGCCTCAGCAGGGCTGACACCGCCTGCACGCCCTGCCCCGTCCATCCCCGTCCCCTTGTCCCCGTCCCCGTCACTCACGTGAGGAGCTGCGCGTTGTCGTGGGGCAGCCGGGGCAGCAGCTCCTCATGGCGCCACCGCAGGAACCGCTCCAGCGTGGCCCGGGCACTGCGCCCCACCTCGAACCTGTCGCCCTCGCTCCACACCTCCACCGCCACCAAGGCCACGCGCACGCCCAGCGGCTGGAAGAACTGGCGTGCACGGAGGGGGGGGGGGGGGTCAGGGACCCCTGCAGCAGCAAGGGGATGACACGAGGACACACAGACGGCGTGGCAGGGGCCCGGCTCGACTCACCGTGTCCACCTGGTTGGCGATTTCCAGGGTCCGGGTGCGGGCACGTTTCAGGTCAGGGTAGTTCTGGAACTGCGGGCGCAGGGAAGGGCATCAGCAGGGGAGGGGGCAGCCCCTGGCACCGGGCGCCCACCCGTCCTGCACTCACCGCGGCGTGGTCCAGCACCATCACCAGCTCCACGAACCGCGGCTCCGCCACCGACCGCTTGCCCTGGGGGACAAAAATGGGTCAGGGCAGCAGCGAGGGGACCCTGCTCTGGTGGGGGAGGTCCCCAGGGCCACCTCACCCTCTGCAGCCGGGGCGGCTCCGTCTCCACCTCCACCGGGGGAGGCTCCGGGGGGCCCTGCCCACAGGCCCTCGGTGCCAGCCGGACCTCCCGCAGCCGGTACAAGATGTGGCTCCCTGGGGGACCGCTGGTGTCCGGCTCCAGCCCGTAGCTCCTGTTCTCTGCCACTCGGAAATGGCCACTGCAAAGAGGGGACCAGGAGGGGACCAGGCGTCAGCGGCACAGCATGACCCGGGCTCGGGGACCACTGGGGCTGGGGGCTCACCTGAGTCCGGAGCAGGCACAGAGGCTGGCCCAGGAGCTGGGGAAACCCCGCACGTTCCCCCGGTAGCAGCAGTGCTCCTGCAGCAGAGAGAGGTTTAGGGGCTGGCCCCGTGCTGGGGGCCCTCTGGGGACGGGGAGGGCTCGGGGACGCAGGGCACCCAGGTCCTACCTGCCTGCTGGCCTCCTGCACCACCCGCGTGCCGTTGGGCAGGTAGTAGAGCAGCGCCCCGGTGCCCAGCACCAGATCCCTGCCGGAGGAGTGTGTCAGCCCCAAGCCAGGGTCCCCCAGCTCGCCCTGCTCCGAGCACACCGCAGACAGAAACAGGGCCCCCGGCATCCCCCCCCCCAATCCTGCTCCGTGTCTGTGGATGGAGACAACAACCCCAGCCCCCCACCCCACGTGGATCACAGATGGGGACGGGGCTCACGGGACCCCCACCCTGCAAACATCTTGGAAATAGATGAGACCCTCACCCACATGCGTCACGGGTGGGGACAGGGCCCTTGAATCCCCCACCCTGCACCCTCCTCGAGGGATACAGGACCCCCACCCCACACAAACCACAAATGGAGACAGGGCCCGTGGGACCTCCACCCCACTCCTCCCACCCCCGCCCTGCCCCGCCAGCCCCCCCCTCACCAGTTTTGCTCCAGCTCCAGCACCAGCTGCGCTCCCTCCAGCTCCAGCATCACCTGCAGCCGGCTGGGGAACCCTCCCTGCGACAGGCAGCGGTCACAGCGGGACCCCCACCCCAAGGACCCATCCCCACCCATCCCACCCCATCCCTACGTGCCCTCCGAAATGCCTCGTCCCCCAGCTGGGTGCCAGCAGGGCCGGGGACCCGCCTGAGCCTGGCGCGTGCCCACCAGGGAGGGGCGGAAGGGATCCCCCCGTGCTCCCCGGCCCCCGCCCTCACGCCGCGCAGGAAGCGTCCCTCCCTCGGCAGCGCATTGTGCGGGGACGGGGGTGTCGGACGGAGCCACCGCCACCACCCCCAGCCCCCCCCCCAGCCGCCCCCCTCGCTTCCTGCCTGGTGCGGCGGCGGAAACGCTGGAGAGACTCCCAACGGCCATGGGGTGGGCTGGGCCCTTCCGCCCCGGCCAGGAGGGGTGCTGGGCGCACGGTGGGTGCCAGGACCTGCTAGGGTCCCTCCCAGCACCGGGAGAGGAGAGGAGAAGGGGACAGCAAACCCCCTCCCACACCCCACCGGACCCTTCCCCGCTGACCTCGGGGCTGAGCAGCTGCGCCTGGAGGCTCCAGGTGCTCGATCCCTTGGGGGATTTGGGGTCGGGGGCACTCGGATGCTGGGTTTCCTGCACCAGGAAGGGTGCAGGGGGATGTGGCGAGGCCACGGGCAGCCCCCACCCCACCGCAATCCCACTGTCACGAGCCAGGCAAGCACCCACGTGGCACGGGCACCCCAGGGAGGCGGCGGGGGCTCACCTGCATCGCCTCCTCCAGGCGGAGCGGCCGCTCACCCCGCAGGACCCGCGGCGTCACGTGCCAGTAGTGTCCCAGCTCTGCAGGGTGCTGCTGCCAGCTGTCACCTGTGCAGGGCCCAGAGCCACTGTCACAGCTCGGTCACCCAGCACAGTCCGTGTCCCACCCCCCCAGCATGGGCAGGAGGGTGGGGAACAGGAGCCGGGGCTGCCAGGCTCACCCCAGCAGCTCCCAGTTTGCCACTGGGTGCAGCCCCCGAGTGTCACCGGTCCTGAGGGACCAGGGCACTGAGCCTTGGAGGTGCCTGGACGTGGCACCTGCAGCTGGGACGTGGCACGTGGGGTCACGAAGGAGGCTGTGGCCCCACATCGCAGCACGCCCCGGGCCGGGTGGGATGGGTTTCCTGGGGTCTCCTGCCAGCTCTTACGTCAGCTGCCGGCACCGAGCCGCCCCATACAACCCGCCTGGGGACCGGGGAGGCCTGGCCCCAGCTGACTCAGTGTCCCTCGCCCCTGCAGCTCCCCACGACGCTTCCCCACCCTCCGAGAGGGCTCTGGGCACAGCCCGGGGCCACAGCAGGACACCTGCACGCCCCCATCCCCACCGCCCTGACACTCCAGGCAAGGGCTGGACCCCTCCACGCCCGGGCCGTGGCGTTGTCCCCAAAATCTCCCAAGGCTGTGACAGCCTTCCCCACGTCCCGGTCCCACGGGAGCCTCTCCCTTTTGCCGCAGCCCCTCTCGCCCCCGGGAGCTGGTGGTCCCCGAGTGATGCCGAGTGCCCGCTGGCACCGAGCGGAGACCTCGGGGAGCCCCCCCGGGAGGGGTTGGCGGGGGCGGGACAGACAGACGGCCGGACAGACGGCCGGCCCGGCCCCGGCTGGTGACACACGGCCGAGGAGGTGACGCGGCAGCCGGTCCCAACCGGGACGAGCCCCCCCGCCCGGCACGGACAACGCCGAGCCTCCTGCGTACGGCAGCTCCCGGGTACCGGGAGGAGGAGGGGGAGGAGGAAGATGAGGAGAAGGAGGAGGAAGATGATGATGATGATGATGAAGAGGAGGCAGAGAGCCCGGTGCCCGCCGCCGGACCCCGCCGCGCCCGGTCCCAGTCCCCGGTTCCCGGTCCCCGCTCACCTGCGCCTCTCCCGTGCGCCCCGGTAGCGGCGGCGAGCAGCACCCCCAGAGCGAGGAGCAGCGCCCGTGCCATCGCCCTGCCGGCACCGGGGCCCGTCCCGGAGCCGGTGCGGGCTGCCGCGGCCCCGGGCTGGCGGCTCCCGAACTGAGCCGGCGCGGCCGCCCCCGCCGGTGCTCCCGGTGCGCATTGCACCGCCACCGCCTCCACCGGCAGCGGCCCGGCCCGGCCCGGGAGGAGGAACTTCCTGCCCGCCGCCGCCCGGCTCCGCCCGCCGCCGCCGCTCCGCCGGCGACGCCCAGCCCCGGCCGGTGCCTGGGGGACGGCGGCGGCTCCGCCTCGGCTCGCGGCTCCGGGGCTCCGCGCAGCGGCGGCAGTGGGCGCGCCGGGGAGCTCGGTGCGGCTGCCCGGTGTTCCGGAGAGCCCCTCGCTTTCGGTGCCGGTGCGCAGCAGGGTCTCCGCCTGCAGCGTGCCGTGGGCTGGGACCCCCGGCTTCACCGTCCCGTGTGCTGGAGACCCCCACCTTCATCACCCCGTACACTGAAGACCCTCACCTTCATCGCCTCACTCGCTGTGGACCCCCACTTTCACCATTCTGTGTACCAGAGCCCCCTGCCTCCATCACCCCATACACTGGAGACCCTTAACTTCAATACCCCATACACTGGAGAACCCCACCTTCATCACCCCATACAGCAGAGGCCCCCACTTTCACCACCCCCTACACCAAGGCCCCGCACCCTCAGAGCACGTCACCCCACAGACCTCACCACTCACTTTGGGGGGGGGACACTCAGTGTTTATTGCAGGGTGCCGGGCGCCCTCAGGCCGCGTACCCCTCCTGCTCCTCGCTGCTGTCCTCGGAGAGGCCGTGGTCCCCAGGGGTGCAGGCGGGGCACACACGGCCCACATCCCTCCAGCAGGGCCCGCAGTACGTGGCACCACAGGCAGGTGAGGGGCAGGCCTGGTGGTCCTGGGGGGACTCGGGCTCCCCGCACACCGTGCACGGCCGGCGCACCCAGCGGCGCAGTCGCGGCCAGCGCCGGCAGCACCACTCCAGCAGGGACGTCCCCTGCAGCAGGGACGGGGACACGTGGGGCTCCAGCTGCCCCGTGGGGAGGACCAGCCACCCCAATGGGGCAAATAGGATGGACCCGGGGAGCGGGGGACACCCTGTGCTGCCCATCCTGGCGTAGGCAGGGGGGGCCCAGCTCCCTGGTGTGGTGCCAGCCCTGTGCCCCCGTCCCCGCTCACCAGGGCTGGGTAGCGGCGTGCCCGCCGGGCGATGCGCTTCCTCTGCAGGCGGACGAAGCAGTGCCGCTGCCGCAGCAGCTTGTTGTAGAGGTAGAGCACGCGGCTCTTCTCCCGCTGCGCCGGGCACAGGCTGTGAGTCCCCCCCAAAAAAATGGAGCCCCTGGGGATGAGCGGGGTCTGGGGTTCTGGGGTCGGTGCCACCGCTCACCTTGGGGAAGTAGAAGGCGGCGATGGCGCGGCGCAGGCGGTACATGTAGACCTGGAGCAGGCACAGCAGCACCAGCACGGCCAGGGGCAGGCAGCTGTCTATGTACTGCTGCTGCGTCATGCCCCGGGGCTGCGGCAGGCAGACTGGAGACCGACAGTGGCACTGAGCAGCTCTCGTGGGCAGGAGCAGCCAGGCCAGGGAGCCTAGAGGGGCTCCCATCCCCGCCCCATCTCCAGGGATAAATCCCCAGGGGGCCCTCACCGAAGTTGGACGTCTCCAGCTCCGTGTCGGAGGAGGTGTTCAGGGACCCGATGGTGCTCCGCAGGAGCCGAGCCATCAGGGACGTGCCCGTCACGTGCACGGACAAGTGGTGGCTGCCTGCAGGGGAACGGGGGCACGTGGGGGCTGTGTGGCAAGGCTGGGGGCTGGGGATGCAGGCAGTGGGGGTGAAGGCTTTGCCATGGGGCTGTGGGGCTGGGAGCTGCCCCCCGGGGGCTGTGGGGCCGGGTCTCACTGCGGAAGGAGTACTGCACGAAGGAGTGCTGGTGGATGATGCTCAGCATGGTGTAGAGCGTGTGGTCCAGGCCCCAGGCGAGCAGCAGCAGGAGCAGGGGCGGGATGCACTCCAGCAGCTCCAGCACCTGTGGGGAGCGGGGTCCTCCACGACCTGCCCCTGGCACCCCAACCCCACTCCCCCAGCCCCCCCCCCAGCCCCTCACCACGCTCTGCAGCTCGCGGGGCTGCATGGCCAGGTGGCACGGAAAGATCACGGTGGGGATCTCCGCCCGGCGCAGTGGCAGCAGCGTCCGCTTGTTCTGGGAGAGGGGAGAGCAGGGGGGCTCAGTACAGCCCTAGGGGGGTGTGGGAGGACCAGGGGGTGGCGGGGACCCCTGGGTGGGGGGGACCCCCTGCCCCATCTTCGGGGGGGACCCCCTGCCCCATCTTCCCCCTCACCTGCTTTTTGCGACGGGCATCGATCTGGCGGAAATAGGTGGTGATGTAGAGGTTGTCAAAGCAGATGTCCTGGCAGTACTTCTTGGTGTAGGAGAACGCCCTGGGAAGAGAGGGGGTCCCGAGGGAGGCAGGGGGCAGCTGGACCCCTCCCCCAGCACCCCCTTTGTGTTCACAACCCACCATTCCTGTCCTTAAAGGAGGTTCCCATCCCTCTGTGCCCTGCGGCTGGCACAGCCGGAGCCCTCCCAGCCCCCAGCCCCAGGGCTCAGCCAGCCCAGCCCATGGCTCACGAGATGAAGACGAGGAGGAAGGTGAAGGAGAGCAGCAGGCGGAAGAAGGAGAAGGCCTGGCCCAGGCGGGCGCTGTGCTGCCGGATCTGCGAGGTCACCTCCTCCACGATCTGCTCCCCGGACACGTTGATGCCCACCAGCATCTCGTGGTGCTCCTCCTGCGGCAGGGGGGGGGCCGTGGGGTCAGGCACCATCCTGCCCCGGCCCCAGCACCGGGTGGATGGGGCGGGCGCCCACCTGTACGACCACTTTGGCACTGAAGTGCTGGCTGAGGTTGTTGATGGAGTTGTTCAGCATGTCGTACATCTGCCCAAAGTTGCCCTCGACAGGGATCCTGTCCCAGCACCAGCTGTGCATGACTGGGGGGGCACGGAGGGGACAGCACTGGCATCAGTGGGGGATCCCCCTGGCGCCTCCCCGGCACGGGCTGGGGCTCACATCCAAGGGGTCTGGCAAAGGGGGCTGAGCTCCCAGAGCAGTTCCTCCGTGGGAGGCCGGGGCTGGGCCCCCCCCGTCACCCACCCTTGACGATGTGGCAGAGGAACTTGAACTTCATGGGCAAGCAGAGGAGGTGGCTGATGAGGGGCACGACGATAAGCGCCATGCAAGCCTTGTGCTTCTTGTCAAACCAGTCCCGGCACCGCTGCATGGCCTGGTCCACCACATCTGGGGGGGCAGATATGGGGGGCTCAGCTCAGAGCACGGCTCCCCTGCACCCCGACCCGTGCTCGCTTGCAGCCGTGAACCACCCAGGGCTTGTGGGGGTGAGCACCGGGCTCCACTCACAGGTGCAGCGCAGTTTGGTTTTCATTTCGTACAGCTTCTGGGTGCTGAGCCCGGCCTGCGAGTCCGTGTGCTCGCCCTGCTTCAGGTCGTACCCCTCCTCGCTGGCCACCTCCTCGTTGAGCTCCACGAAGGCGCGCGAGATGTTCTGCGTCTCGGCGTCCAGCTTCTGCCCACCACGCTGCAGGAGGGGGGAGCAGCTCGGCCCCGCGCCCCCCGGCCCCCTCCCGCCGCCCCCCGCCCCGCAGCCTCACCACCATGTCCTCCATCACCATGCGCAGCGGCACCGTGGACACCCGCCAGAGGTGGCGGCTGTGGTTGACCTGCAGCTCCGTCACGCAGCCCACCGCGCGGATCACCTCGTCCAGGTTGTGCCACACGTTGGCCACGGGCCCTGGTGCAGGCAGGGCTGGCTCAGACACCCCCCCCCCAAAAAACCAGGGACCCCGTGAGGGCAGCGGGTGGGGGTCCCTACCGTTGTAGATAGCAGCAAGGACGAAGGAGAGGACGAAGACCCGACCCTCCTTGCCCAGGAACTTGGGGGCCACCAGCAGGCTGGCGCAGCGGATGTGCGGGGACGTGGCCCAGCCCAGCGCAGTCACCCCTGCGGGGAGCAGAGAGCTGTCCCCACGGCCCCACGGGGCACCAACGGCGCCCATCGTCCCGTGCCTCCCCCCAGCTCCATCCTCACCTGCCAGCCCGCACGTCAGCTGCACCTTGCGCGTCTCCGAGAGGTTCATGGGGACAATGAGGAGCTGGCAGAGCCCTGAAACACCCGCACAGTGCCCTGAGTCCCCAGTGCCAAAAACCCCTCTGTGCCCTGCACCAGGACACACTCACCAAGGCCGAGGAGGCTCCCGATGCTGGCTCCAAGGAAGAACTTGGTGCCGCGGTGCTGGTCTGGCCGGCTCCAGAGGAACTGGCTGCACGAGGTGGGCAGCAGCGTGACCGCTGCTCGCTTCAGGGCTGGGTGGGGAGGGAAGCATCAGCCCTGCCCTCGCCCGCATCCCGTGGGGCCAGGAGCTGGGCAGGAGAGGCCCTCACTCGTGTTGGGTGGCTTCTGCCTCCCGTGTGCCTCCGTGCCAGCCATGCTTTCCAGCTCCGTGGCTCGGTGCTCGTCCCAGTAACGGGCGGGTGCTCCCATGGAACCGCTGTGTTGTGAGCCGCCCGTTGCCGTTCCACCGGCAGCATCGGTTGCAGAAACCGCACCGGGAGCCTCAGAGACCCGAGCATGGAGCCAGTCACGGGGCTGAAGAGGCTCCGGGGCTGGGCAAAGAGGGCCTGGGGCAGGCAGCCGCGGCAGAAGCGCTGGCTGGAGGAGGACAGCAAGGTGCGGGAGGTGGCCCGCAGCACCGCCGGCTTCGCGCTGGGCATGGCCCTGGCCAGCCTGTACGGGGCCCTGGTCCTGCTGGCGCAGAGCGGCAACCTCTGGTACTGCCTGGTCACCACCATCAGCCTGGGCACGGCGCTGGGGCTGGGCATGGCCTTCTCCATCAAGGTGCGCGTCTCCGTGCTGCTCACGCTGCCCCACATCTTCACCAGTAAGCAGCCGGGGTCCCGCAGCGGGGGGCACGGGAGGTGCCGGCCCCCCGCAGAGCCCCAGGGCCACCCTGTCCCCACAGGGGAGGGCAAGATGCTGCTGCTGCTGCTGGCGCTGGGCATGGCTGTGCAGGGGCCCTGCACCAACATCCTGCACAACTTCTCCCGGGCCGCCGAGTCCCTGTCGTGCGGTGCTGAGCTCGCCCTCAACCAGACGGCCGAGAGGCTGCAACGTGCCCGGGAGCCACTGCTGAGTGAGATGGGAGGGGGATTGGGGAACGGGGGGGGCTTTCCCTGGGGTGTGGGAGGAGGTGGGCAGTGCTGGCCGGTCCTGGGCTGCCCACAACCCTCGAGGTGCGCTCAGGGCCCTGCTCTCCGCAGAAGTGCTGGCCAAAATCAAGGACATTGCCCAGAAAGCCAAGGTGGTGGGCGACCGCGTGCGCAAGTTCTTCCGCTCCATCATGGACTCCGTGAGCCACGTCGGTGCGTGGGGGCTCCCGGGCTGCCCTCAGCCTCATCACCCCCCGAGCCCCCGGTCCCCGTCCCCATTGTCCTCTCCCTGCCCGCAGCCCGAGCCCTGTGCAACGTGTGGCGCTGGCTGGCCAGCGTGGGCGAGCTGTGCAACCAGGAGCTGGGCACGCCGTTCCGCCGCTGCCTGCGCCTCTTCGAGGAGGCCAAGGACAACTGCGAGCGCGCTCTCTCCTTCCTCTTCTTCCTCTGCTACATCATCATCACCTTCAGGCCGCTCTGTGGCCTGGCCAACGGTGCGTGCACCCCTTCCCCGACCGCTCTGTGGTGAGGGGGGCACAGCGGGGCAGAGCCACAACCGCTGCCTGCCCCACTGCTGCCTGCCCCACCCTGGCAAAGCCTCCCCTTTCCACAGTTGGCCTCCTCTTCTGCATCATCCCCCAGTACATCCAGTCCTTCCTCAAGAAGACGATCGCAGCCCGTGAGCATCCCAGCACTGCCGGGGGGCTGGGGACCCCCCAGTGCCCCCCATTTCCCCTTTTCTGTCTCTCTCACCCTGACCCCCAGCACCGCCCCACTCCTTGCCACCCCCGCAGCCCTCAGCAGAGCGCTGGACCGCGTGCGCAGGGAGTTCGAGTTCAACATCTCGGCCGTGCACCACTTCGACATCAGCCTCAACTCCAGCAAGACCCTGGCTGATGTGGCCCTGGACATCATGGAGGGCGTGAGCCGGCGCCTGGAGCCCACCCGCCAGGTCGTGGGTCTCTTCGCATACGCCTCCTCCTGCGCCATCCTCTACCTGTACCTGAAGTGAGGGTGCTGGGGCTCTGCTCTGGGGGCTCGGGGAGCCCAGCGAGCCGTGCCCAGCACCCCGCACCCTCCCCAGGGCGCTGCGGTACCGCCACCGGTACCTGCGGGACGACACCTTCGACAACGTCTACATCACGCAGCGCTTCATGGACATGGACGTGCAGCGAGCTGAGCAGGGCAAACCCACCGTGCTGCCCCTGAACTTCTGGGAGAGCGACCGCTACATCCACCCCGGTGAGCCCTAAGGTGGGGAGGGTCCCCCTGTGCCGTGGAGCCAGGGGGGGTCCCGGCATGGCACAGCCTCACGGTGCTCCCGTGCCTGCCCAGGGATGCCGTGGCTCTCGCAGCAGGAGCGGCGCCGCTATGTGCTGGAGCTGACGGGGGTGCTGCGGCACGTGCTGCTGGGGCTGAGCCTGGTGCTGGCCGACTACAGCCTCTTCTGGCTGCTCGACCTGGTGCGGCACCAGATGCAGGGCGAGATTGTTGCGAGAGGTGAGTGGGTGTCCCTGGCCTGAGCCCTTCCCTGCCCCCCCCCCTCCCCCTTTCTGCTTTGCTGGCTCGGGGATGAGGTTTTGGGGTCCCTCCGTGCCCCTGACTCAGCCACCCCACAGCCCCGGCGATGCTGGCCGTCAGCGTGGACGGGACGGGCTACACCAGTGAGATCTTCCAGGACCTGGTGTCTGCCTTCGACGTGCTGCAGCAGGGCAACGTCTCGGTGCTCTCCCAGCGGTGCCTCCTGCAGCCCGTGGAGCCCGACTACGGCGCCTACATCAGCATGGGTGACTGAGGGGCCGGGCAGGGAGTGCCCGCACCCCGTGCAGGGTGTACGGAGGTGGGGGGGGGTCACCACGGCATGACCCATCCCTTCTTTGCAGGCATCCTGTACGGCATCTGCCTCTTCGTTGCCATCTTCGGCAACCACGTGGGACGCCTGCGGCGGGTGGTGTGTGCCGCTTACTACCCGGCTCGTGAGCAGGTGAGAAGCCCCCACCAAGGCGCTCCCGCCCCCAGCAGCTGCTCGCCCTCACCCTCCTGTCACCTTCGTGCCCAGGAGCGGACGTCCTTCCTCTACAACACCATCCTGGCACGGCGGGCAGGGCTGGTGCATGCCCTGCGCGAGGCAGTGAGGATGAACTCGGGGGATGCTGCGCAAGGCAATCTGCTCCTCTTCCTCACCTCCAGGCAAGTGTCCCCATTACGCACCTTGCTGGGCACTGCTGGAGCTCGGTGACAACCCCTAGGGTGGCTTTGCCCTGTCCCCGCTGAGCTGTCCCCGTTCCTTCCTGCAGGGTGCCCGCCTTTGCCCGGCTGGTTCAGCTCCTGGGCATCCAGCGGAAACACTGCCTGGCCTGCGGGATGGCGGAGCAGAAGGACTTCATCGCGTGCATCACACCCGACTGCAAAGGTGGGCCGTGGGAGGAGGGGCAGGAGCCCCCCCACGCACACACACACCTATCCCACCCTGCTCGATGTCCCTCCAGGGCTGTACTGCAGAGAGTGCCACCAGACCCTGAACAACGTCTGCTCCATCTGCATGGGTCCCCTGAGCTACAAGGACATGGGGGACGAGGAGATGTGAGCAGGCTGGGGGGGGGACACGGGGGAAGGCGTGGAGCTGGGGACATCCCATGGGCTTGTGGGATGGGGGGGGCTTTCTCTGCCCTCTCCCCACAGGGACTCCAGCGACGAGGAGACGGTGGGGCTGTGGCTGGGAGCGCTGCGGACGCTGCGGGGCCACGAGCAGGAGGAGCTGCGGGAGCAAGGGCGGCTGCTGAGGCAGCGCATCCAGGAGGTGGCGGGGGGCCAGGGGGGAGCCCGCCGCCTGCCCCCTGAGTTGTTGGCCCAGCTGCGAGCCCGGCTGAAGGAGGAGGCGAGCGAGGAGAGCGATGGGGACAGCTACGGCGTGCCTGGTGAGGACAGCTCCTTCTCCAGGTGAGGACTGGGAGAGGTGGCCTTGGGGACACGGGGGTGCGGGTCCCTGATGCTGCTCTGCCCTCCCCATCCCCTCCCAGCCTTGATTTCAGCTACCAGGAGCAGCCCGAGGGCAGCGGCAGCGAGCTGGAGGAGGTGAGGGTCCTGCAGCCGCCCAGCAGCGAGGGCAGGGCCGGGTGACGGCAGGACGGTGCCGCACAGACGGCTCGGGGGCTGCGGGGACACGGCGCAAGGCTCTGGGGATGTGGCCGGAGCCCCAGCAGTGCAGTGGAAGCCGTGAGCTGCCGAGGCAGATGGGGAGGGGTTGGTGAATAAAGCACCCGGTCTTCAAGCCACCGGTGTCCTCATGCCCTGAGCTGGTGTCTGGCACCGCTGCAGTGGCCCCGTCCTCCCCCCTCATTGCACCCCCAGCTCCGAGCCCCAGCCCTGCGCTGTCCCCAGCCCTGCTGTAACCCCGTCCCCATCCCTCACGGTGCCCCCAGCCCTGTCCCCATGGTGCCCCCAGCCCCATCCCTGTCCCCAACCTTGTTGCTCCCCCTCCTCCATCCTGGTGGCTCTCCCACCTCTGTCCCCGTGATGTCCCCAGCCGCACGGTGCCCCTGTCCGCACGCTATTCCCAACCCCATCGTGCCTCCACCTCCATCCCAGCAGTGCCCCCTGCCCCCTCTGTGTCCCCCCAGTGTCCCCAGCCCTATCATGGCTCCATCTCCATCCCTGCAGTGAACCCAGCCCCATCACCGTGGTGCCCCCAGCCCCATCACCGTGATGTCCCCAGCCCTATCACGGTGATGTCTCCAGCCCCACTGTGCCCCGTGGTGTCCCCAACCCCATGCAGAGCTGTACTGGTGTGTGTGGGGGGGGACTGGACAGACAGACGGGGCGCACGGGATCCCTGCTTCTCTGTTTATTATCAAGCAGCCTTCGTTTAAAAAAACAAACAAACAAACAAACAACAAAAAGACGCGACCCGGCGGCGCGGGGGGCGCGGCCGCCCGCGGATTATTTCATTTGGTTTCTTACACCAGAGAGGTTCAAGTAGCCGAAGATTTCAAGTTCACCATAAGGCACTTTAAAGCCATGACAGGAGCCAACCCCCCCCCCCGTCCCCATCACCCCTCCCGTCACCCCATGGCAAGGGACAGACACGCAGAGGCCAGGCAGCGCTGGCGGGCAGCAGCGGAGGGGCATGGGGAGGGGGGGGTGGAAGGGGGGGGAATATATTACATCATCTTTTTAAATATAGATAAACTCTTATTTTAGGCAAATAGTGCCGGTCCCCTGCCCCCCGGGCGTGCCGGGGGGGTCTGCGCCCTGGGGGCATGTGCAAAGGGCAGAGGGGTGACCGCGGGAGCCCGGCCACCCCGGGGAAGGGGTCCCACAGGGCCGGGGCGTCGCGGGGGGGGGGGAGAGGAAGGCGGGAGGGGGGCCGGGGGGGGCTCACCCGGAATAGTGCAACCAGAGAAAGCAGCCGGGAGTGCAGGGGCGAGGGGGCTCGCCGGGGAGGGGGGGGCTGCTCGGGCCGGGGGCCTGCGGGGGTGGGCTGGGGGGGCTCCGGGGACAAGCTATGTACAGCGCGGGCCGAGCGGGCGGGGAGACCCCCCCCCGGCCGGTGCCGCGGAGAGGGGGGGGGGGGGGCCGCCAGGGGGCGCCCCCCCGCCGGCCGGGTCCCGCCCCCGGCCGCGCTCCCGGTTACCGGGGACGGGGGGGGCGGCCCCGGGGAGGGCGGTGCGGCCCCTCCCGGCCCGGGGCCGGTCCCTTCCCGGCGGCTCCGGCGTCCCGGGAACGGCGGCGGGGGCGCCCCGGGAAGTCGGGGTTCGGAGGGGGGCGCGGCGGCGGGGGCGCCCCGGGTCGGAGGGGGGCGGCGACGAGGGGGCCCCCCCCCCGCCCCATTGTGCAAATCCGCCAGGGGGGGAGTTTCCCCCTTTTGCATAATTCAGAACAAACCGTGACGGGAAAAACAGGAACAGAAACCCCGTCGGGAGGCGCGGCGGGGCGCGGCGGCGGCGGGGGCAGCGCGCCCGGGGCTGCCCGGGGGACCCAGGCGGGCCGGCGCCGCGCCTCCCCCCCCGCCCGGCGGGCACGGCCCGGCCCGGTACGGCCCGGCCTGGCTCGGCTCGGCTCGCTACGGCCCGGCCCGGCCCGGCCCGGCTCGGCACGGCTCGGCTCGGCTCGGCCCGCCGCCCCCCGGCGCGCTCCGTCGGGGCGGCCGCGGCGGCTCCTACGCCGACTCCACGGGCACGGCGCCGTCCGGCTGCGGCCCCTCGTCGGGCTCCGGCTCGGGCTCGGGCTCGGGCTCGGGCTCTTCCTCCTCCTCGTCGGGCCTCGCCGGCCCCCAGTAATGGGCGAGGGAGAGGCGCAGCCCGTCCAGGCGCCCGTTGGAGAGGTCGAGCCCCGGGGGCCCGGCGGGCGGCGGCGGGGGCTCGTCGCGGCGGCGGCGGCGCGTCCGCACCTCCAGGCAGTTCTGGCCCTTGAGGTGCCGCTGGAGGTGGTCGTCCTTGGCGAAGGCCTTGTGGCAGACGTTGCACTCGTAGGGCCGGGCGCCCGTGTGCAGGTGCATGTGGTTCTTCAGGTCGTAGCTGTGCAGGAAGCGGGCGCTGCAGTGCTGGCAGGAGTAGGGCCGCTCGCCCGTGTGCTTGCGCATGTGGATCTTCAGCTTGTCGTTCCTGGGGGGGGGGAGAGGTCAGCAGGGTGGCAGGCACCCCCAGGCAGCGGCTGCCGGGATGGCAGCGCACAGCCAGGGCAGGGATGTGCTGCGGGGACAGCACAGACACCCCTGGCACAGGGATGTGCTGTGGGGACAGCAGGGGCACCCATGGGACAATGATGTGCCAGGGGGTGGCACAGGCATCCCCAGAGCAAGGATGGGCTTGGGGGCAGCACGAGCATCCCAGCGGAGTGCATGGGACACGTGGGGTCGGGGTGCTCTGGCAGGGCAGGACAGGAGACGACATCCCTGCTGCCTGGCTGGGGTGCACAGAGACCAAAGCCCCCCCAGGCAGGTGTGCATCCCAGGGGAAACGTGTCCTAGGGACGCCACAGGGACACCAGGAGCCACAGGGGCTGGAAGAGGACGTGTCACAGGGTACCCCAGGGACCCCCGAGGCAGGGCAGGGAGAGGGTCAGGCCGGCAGCACTCACCGTGTGAAGCGGACCCCGCAGACCTGGCAGGCGAAGGGCTTCTCGCCCGTGTGCGTGCGCATGTGGCGGGGCAGCTTGCCCGCGCCGTGGATGACCTTGTGGCAGACGGGGCACTCCTGGGGCATCTGCGAGCGGCGCTTGCGCACCAGCTTGTCGGGCGTATCCAGCCCGGACGCCAGCGACTCGTGGTGCAGCGAGCTCAGGTACGCCATGAGGTCGGGGTCGATGGCGTCCTCGTCGGAGCCGCCCTCCTCGGGGGACAGGGGCGGCTGGTACGGGAAGGGGAAGGGGTGCGGGGGCAGCTCCTCTTCCTCGGGCATCTCGTAGCTCTCGTAGGTCTGGACCAGGCCCTCAGGCAGAGGGGGCAGCGGGGGCGAGGGCGGCTGGGGAGGTGGCAGGGGGCTGTCGTACCCCTCGGCCTCGGCGGGCAGCTCCTCGGTGTGGTTGTTGAGCCGGGAGCCACGGGCTTGCAGGAACTTGCGGGTCTTCTTGCTGCGGCGGGCAACGGGGCGGGCGGGTGGCAGGGTGGGCACCTCGTCCTCGGGGAGGGTGGCGAAGGCCTCCAGGTAGCGGCGAGCCCGCTCGCAGTCGCCATCATCGGGGCCGGGCGCCTCCAGCCCGCTGCCCTGTAGGATTTCCACGCAGGCAGCGATCACGCACGGTATTTCCAGCAGCTGGGCGGCCTGCAGCACCTCGCCCATGTTGGCGCTGCTGATGGTGAGCGTGGCCGTGTAGGCAAATTCCAGCAGCGCGCCCAGCGCCTCCGGCCCTACAAAGTCCAGCTCGCAGACCTCCTGCCCCGGCCCCTGCCCCGCAAACAGCTTCTTGAAGTAGCGGCTGCAGGCGGCCAGCACGGCCCGGTGCGTGCGGTACTCCAGCCCCTGCGTCTTGATGGTGACGTCGCAGAGCACCCCGAGCTGCCGCTGCTCGTTCAGGCTGCTCAGCAGCTCGCTGCTGTGCTCGGGGAAGGGGATGCCAATGAGGTCGTCCTCCGGGCTCGCCATCGTCCTCACCTGCGGGAAGCAGAAGCCAAGGGGGCTCAGCACCGGGCAGCGCCCTTGGGTGCTCAGAGCCATGGGGTGCTGACGGCGCAGAGGGCTGACGGGAGGCGGGGGGAAGATGGCGCTCGGAGGAAACTTTGTGGCTGAAGTGTCAGCTCTGCTGCAGAGCCGGGGGGGCAAGGAAACCCCCTGCTGTTGAGGAACGCACCAGGGGCAGGGTGCCCCCAGCAGCGGGGTGCTTGGGGCTGGAGGGGCGCACGGTTCGGCACCGCCGAGGCCTTGGGTTTGGGTTGGACGCCGAACCTTCCCCACCATGTCGAGGCAGCCGTGCCGCGGGGGCTGCCCTCGCCCCCCGCTGTGAGGTTGGTGGGTGGCGGGCCCCCCGCCGCAGCCCCCTGCGCTTCCTCTGCCGCCAGCACCCAGCCGCCCGCGCCGCCCCCCGCGCGACCACAGCAAAGGGGGAAATCTCGGCGCGGTGCCTTTGAACGGTGCCGAGGCGCGGCGCTTCCTGCGCCAGCCCACCCCCTGCGGCCCCCAAGCCCGGCCGGGCGCAGCCGCCGGCTCCCGGCACCCCGTCCTGGGAACGTGGGCCTCGCCGGCGGCGGGCGCGGGTGGGCGGGCGAGTGCCGGGAAGAGGGCCCCGAGGGCCGGGGGCCGCCCCGCAGAGCCCAGCCGGGCTGGGAACACGGGCCACGCTTCCTGCCACGGCAGATTAGGATCAGCACAAGCGCCGGTTCCTGCCCCCGCTCCCAGTGGGGGCCCAGCCCCCTCCCTCCCCCTTTGCCCCAGCCCGGGGCCGCTCCTCGCCCAGCCAAGCCCTGCCTGCGTGAGCAGGGCCTTTCCCACGCTGCAACTGGCAGGGCTTTACGTCAACGCAGCCATAAACCCAGCACCGAGGCCTTCCCGGGCCAGCGGCACCGCGGGGCAGGCTGTGCCCGGCACGGGGGCACCACCAGCGCCGGGTCCCCACAGAGCAGCAAGGAGGGGACGCACAGGCACCCAGCACACAGCAGCACTCGTGGCCACGGCCAGCTACTGGTGCTGGTGCTCAGAGGGCGATGGACACATGGGATGAGGGAGCCCTGTTGCTATCCCCAGCCCTGGGCATGGGACGGTGGCTGCAGGAGCTCCGGAGCTGCAGCCAGGACATGGCCCCGGTGCTCAGCCACCAGCAAGGCTGTCCCAGCCCTCTGGATGCTCGGTGGCACTGGGGCGAGGGGTCTGCCTGGTGGCCACAACCCTTGGCAAAGGCAATGCCAAGAGCATGGCATGGCCATGCCCACACACCCAGCAGTGCTGTGCCACGCCACGCTAAGCACAGCCCTGGCTGCACATGGCACCGCCGGACAGCGCCAAGCCGTGCCCGTCCCCACCGTGCCAGGCCAAGCCGCTCCGAACCGAACCCCGCCGCGCCGGGACGGCCGTGCCAAGCCGCGCGGTGCCGTCGGCGGGCGCGGGGGACGTGCCCCCTCTTGCCCGCCGAGGGGCGGCGCGGCCGGCGGGCCCCCGGCACAGGGGCCCATCCCCACGCCGGCCGCTCCCTGCGCTTGGGCGCCCGCCAGCTGGGGCTGCCTCGGCAGGCGGCTGGGAACGGCCCCGGAGCAACCGGCTGCGGAGCCGCCCCAGCCGCTGCCGAGCAGGCCCGACCGGCAGGGCAGGCGGCAGCCGCCCCTGAAACTGGGAGCCGGGCAGTGCCGACCGCCCGGGACGCCGGCGCCACCGAAATCCTGTGCCCCCCCCCTCCTCCCCGTACCCACCCTGCGGCGCCCACCGCCGCGCGCCCTGCGCTGTTCCCCAGGTCCCCGCTGCCCGCTGAGGTGGGGGCAAGCGGATTAGGGGCGATTAAGCCATCAGGGCGCTGGGAGCCAACAGGCAGTGACAGCCCCCGATGAGATTAGGCAGGATTAGCAGCGGGGGGAGGATTATGGGAGGTGAGCGCCCTGTGCCGGGGCTCGGGTGGCCCTTGGGGGGGGGACACAGGGACACAGTGTCCATCAAGCGCTGCCTGCAGCACCCCGGGGCTGGAGCAGGCAGGCTGAGCACCGGCTGTCCTGGGACGGGTGGCACGCACTGCTGCTGGATGCAATGGCAGGACAGATGGACGGGAGCAAAGCAGGGCAGGAAACGCTGGCAGAGCGAGGCAGCCTGCTCGTGCCCTCCTTCATCCATCGCTCGCTGCATCCCCTAAACAAACGTGATGGCAGCAGGAGGCACCTGCTGCTCCAGGTCCCCACGTGCCCTCCAGCACCCCCAGCCCCTCGAGACATCCGGGCACGATGCGCTCGTACAGCTCTTCCTGTTTGCAGGGCCGGGGCTGGCACCGCTGGCACGCTCCCCTTTGGGGTGCTGCTTCACCACGGGCCCCTTGCAGCACCCGAGGCCCCAGCTGCACCGGGGGGGGGCTCCGAGGCCCACACGCAGCCTCTGTTCAGCATCCCTCTGGCAGCCTCACCGTGCCGTGGGGTGCGCGCAGGAACCCGAGCTCAAGCACCCCGTCCGCAGGAGCAGCCCGGGTGCTGCAGAGCTCCTCGGAGGCACCATTTGAGGGCCGGGGTGAAGGAGCCGGGACCCCCGGGAGCAGCCGCTGGGGCCGGATGCCTGCGGACGAGCGACCCGCGCTGGGGCAGGGCGGGGGCGAAGAGGTGGCAGGAGGGGGATTTTCCATCGCACCAAACCGCCCGTTACTGCTTCTTCCCCGACACCCCCCCCCCCCCCCCGCGCATCCTCCCCACTGGAGCGAAGTCACATGCTGAGCGGGTGCCATTGAGGAGATCGCAGCAGCGATAAGGAAATGGGGGGGGGCAAGGTGTGAGGGAGCCAGAGCCGCCCCCAGCCCCCCCTGCACGGCAGGGTCCCCTGGCCGGTGCTGGGGGACGATGCGGCGGGGTGCAGCCAGCTGGGGAAGGGGCTGGCAGCATTGCCTGTGCCCCCACCGAGCCAGCACTTTCTCGGTTACGTCAATGCCCGCAGCCGGGCCCGTTTTGCCCTCCGCAGCTGCACAGGGCTGGGGAAAAGGGGGGGGTTGCTCCCCACGCCGAGCCGGCTCCCATGCCCAGGGCATGCTGCAGCAGGAACAATGGCTCCCGGGTCACCCTGACATCCCAGCTGCTGCCGGCCCCGCGGCACCTGGCAGCCAGCACCCACCCAGCGCAGGAACCGGCTGCGTTCCCCCCCGCAGAACCCATCCAGCACCCGGCCACGGGGCCAGCAGACCTGGGTGGGAGCGGGGACCCCGTGTCCTCTGCCTGTTCCCTGCTGTGGGCAGGAGGATGAGGGGTTGGGGGGTCCCAGGGTACGCGGCTCCGGGCTGCTCCTGGGTGCTGCTGCTCTCATTAACAAGAGCTGAAACGCTGTCGAGGGACTTCACAGCCGCACCGGGGAGAATGAGTCACCCAGGAAGGTGAGCGCAGCACCAGGCAGCGCATCGGGCCCCGGCCCCTCGCCCCAGAGGGGCCCCTCGCCCTTTGGGAGGTGGGAAGGGGACTCAGGTGGCCGGGCGTCCCCCCACCCACCCGTCACCCTGCCCAAAGCCTGCAGGGAGCAGCGGCGGCCGAGGCGCCCACGCCGTGGGGCATGGGGGGTGGCATGGCTGCGGGACGGGGTCTGCACAGCCCCGCTGCCAACCGCAATGAAATGGATGGATCAGGGTCTGGCCGAGCTGGTGGTCCCCAAAGGGGCACGCACCAGAGGTGCAGCTGGGGGTCCCGATGCCGAAGGGGAGCCCGGACGTGGGCTGGGGAAGCGGTCCCGCTCTTTGAAATAAGAAAACAGCGAGCACACAAGAAAGGAAATGGTTTGAAGAGACAAGAGAACAAACAGAACCCACCCGCCCTGTATTGAGGGGGGGTGAGCCCCACAGCAGCCGCCCCACCAGCAGCCCCACAGCTCCCTGCGCACCCCCACAGCTCCTCCCGGCCCGCAGTGACACCCGGAGAGCTCCTGGTCCCCGCAAGTAGCGAGTGCCCCGCGGCCACAGCCGCACACCCAGAGCCCAGCCTTCAGCACCAAAGCGCCTGAGCATCGTGGCCCAGCTCTGCCTCTGTGCGCACCCAGGACCGGGGCCGGGCTCCAGGCACGGGCAGCCCCATCGTGGTGGCACGGCCGGCCCGGTGGCATCGCCACCGCCGATCCCAGCACCTGCAGTGGGGACCAGCAGCTGGGAGCCCGCTCCATCCCCCTGCCCGCGGGCCCCAGCCTGGCAGCACAGCCCCGTCCTGCTGCCAAAGCCTTCCCCACTGCCCGTGCCAGGCAGAGGCGCGCCCGGCACCGCTGCTATGGGGCGCGGGTCCCACTCTGCCAAGCGGGGACACCGAGGTGACCCGCACCTCGCCACCCATCCCGTCCCTCCCCATCCCAGTGGCAGCGAGGGCGGTGCAGGGCTCGGTTGACGCCAGCATCCCGCCAGCCAGCCCGGCAGCCTCCCAACCGGTGCCCCGGTGCCCTCCCCACACCTGGCTGTGCCAGGGCCCTGCCGGCTCCCCAAGGGCCACCCGGCACTGTCTCTGCTGTGGCTGGCGGCGGGTGGGCGCACGGCTCACCTGGCGCGTGTCCCCGCGTGGCTCGGCGCTCCGCCGCCGTTGGGTCCACGGCCCGCGAGCGGCAGGGAGGGGAAGGCAGGGTGCTGTGTGAACTTGGCCCCGCTCCCCGCTGCACTTCAGCGCGGATCCCACCTCAAAAGGAGTTGACGCCCACACCCCGGGTCACGCACCTCCCAGCCCCGCTTCCCAGAACACACACAGCATTAACCCTTCTGCAACCGGCACCGCGGCCGGGGCGCCAACCCGGAACCGGGCAGGGGGCAGCCCCAGCACCCTCCCGCTGGAGGAAATTCCCAGCGACGCTGGGACCGTGCGCCCCGCACCGCGGGCATCCCCTCCCCACCTCACCGGCCCCCCGTGCCGAGGCGTCGGCCGGGCCCTCGCCCTCCCGCCGCCCCGGGGCAGGGCGCTGGGTGCTCGCCGCTGGCCGCGGCCGGCCCTGGCCAAGCCAGGAGGGCGCCTGCGCTCGGCGGGAGCGGGGCTGCCACCGCAGGGCTGGGCTCGGTGCGGCGTGCCATGGCCTGCCCCGGAGCCGCCCCCCAGCCCTGCACATGCACGTCCCGCTCTGCCCCCAAAGGCAGCCCTGACACCGCCGTGCCGCCCCGGGTCCTGCCGTGCCGTGGCCTGGCCAAGGCGGGTGGCACGGGGAGCCCGGCCACCAGCACCCTGGCACAAAGGGCTGCGCACGCCACGACCTGGGGAAGGGGCTTGCGGATGGCCCCGGGCACCCGGCGTCGCTCGGTCTCCTCCGCAAACCAGGCAGGGGCACCCACGGGGCCCAGCTCCCCGCTGCCCGGCCCCACACCCCCTGCTCAGCCCCCTGCTCCGCTGCCTGGGGCAGGCTTAGGGTTCTCGCAATGCCCCCATAATTACACCCTCTGCGTCCCCGGCTAAACAGCAATTAGCAGCCCAAGGAGCGCTCCCCACACCCCACCGCCAGCACCCAGCATCCGCCCCGGCCGCCCACACCAGCTCAGCACCCGGCCAGGGCCGTGCCAGGGGCTGCTCCCCCCCCCTCGAGCCTGGCTGAGGCCACGGGCGGCCGTGCCAGCACCCGGGAGCCGCGCTGGCCATGGCACGAGGCCTGGCAGAAAGGGGAAGAGCGCTGCGCTGGCGCGGCCGCCTCAGCCGTCAGGGAGGGGGCCTCTGGCCCCAGCAACGTTCTCGGAAAGAGCCGAGCTGTGTTGTGCAAGAGCCCGACCACACGGGCGGGCAGCAGGCGTGCAGAGGGGCAGCAGCCACGCCAGCATCTCGCCTTCGCGGGCACCGTGCGCCAGGCAGGGCGCAGCCGTGCCGTGGATCGGGCAGGCCCCCGCTGCTCACGGTGCCAGCAGCCCTCCCCAGCACACCACGATGCTCGGGGCTGGCAGGACACGGCAGTGGGCACAGCCCCACACCAGCAGCCCCGGGAGGGAGGGAGCGTGGCACCTGCCTGCCAACCCTCCGCCTGCCCTTTGCTCCCCATAAAGGAGGGGAATGGCGCCAGCCCCCCTGGCCCAGGTGTGCCAGGTGCTAAGGGCGGGAGATAAGGTGGGCGAGGCGGGCAGGGAGGGGCACGGCATGGGCACGCAGCCCTGACTCAGGGTTCCCGCTGGTGGCCAGGCCCCGCTGGGGGTGACTCACCGCGGCCCCCCCACCCTGGGGGTGTTGCAACCTCCCCCGCGCCATCGCCAGCCCCACGGGGCCGCTCTGCCCAGCTGGGGGGCACTGGGGGTGCCCACCCACAGAGCTCTCGGTCCACCCAGTGGGCAAGGGGCTATTGAAGAAGCGGGGTGCTGGCCTCTGGAACGAGGGACTGACCCTCATCCATCCTCACCATGGCTGGTGCCACCAATGATGGCACTGGCTGGAGATGCCCAAACCCCCATTCCCCACGGGATACGGACAGGGCACGTCCTGGGCCAGGCCTGGCTCCAGCACAGCACCAGTCCCTGTCCCCGAGGCAGGACGGACATCCAGCCACAGCACCCCAATGGGCATCTCCACCTCTCCCGCTCCACACCCCAAAACGTGGGGCCCTGACCTGCTGGGACACACGGCCCCACTGCTACCTGCGCGTCCAGCAGCGGATGGGGCAGAGGTGGCCGGGGGCGTGCAGCCTCTGTGGGTCTCCCCGGAGCTCCCTGCTCCGAGCGCGGCTGTCCTGGGACGTCCCAAGGGCAGGGGAGAGGCCACGCGAGGCCGGACGCTTCGGCTGTCCCCAGCTGCACCCTGCTGGGGTGGCACGAGGAGCGGGGCCACGCGGAGGCACCAGCAGGCAGAAGGAAGGAAGCAAGGAAGGAAGGGGTTGCCGAAACGGAGCTTGAAGGGGGGAACAGGAAGGAAATGGTCAACAGCAAACACTGCATCGGATCGCCCCAGCGCAGAGTGAAACCCACCCACGGGCGTCTGCCAGGGCAGGGAAGGGTTGGGGCTGAGGTTTGGGCTTGTCCAGGCTGAGAGGCGCTCACACGGCTCCAAATTGGGCCTTCGGTACCCAGGCCAGCGCCGAGAGGGGCCCCATTGTGGTCTGGGTCCCACAGCCCAGCCCACTCCGTGGGGCGGCTGCCCACACCCTGCCCGGGGCCCCCACGGGCAGCAGTGAGCCCCAGGCACCCTCCAGGAGCCACGTCCTGGCTACTGAGAGTCAGGGGCAGCGGGACCAGATTCCACCAGCCTTACAGCGTGGGATAGCCGGCGCTGGGGAGAGCAGGGCCAGGCGGCTCCGCTCCCGCTCGCCCCGCAGCACGCAGACAGTCACGGGAGCCCCTTGGAGGACAGCCAGACCCCCAGGTCCTGCTGCACCGTGTGGCCCTGGGGGGGTGCCACAGGCTGGTGACATCTCCTCCCCCCACGTGGGACCCTGTCCTCACGGCACCCCGGGGAACCAAGCGATGCCAGCACCATGGAACCGGTGCAGGATGGGCTCCAGTGCTCCATCCCGGCACTGGGACGGGGCTGGTCCCCGTGGGGTCACCCGGCAAGGACAGTGCCAGCCCGCAGCCCCCCCTTAAACCCCCCGAAATAGCCCAGCTTCCGCCCCCACGGCAGCTGCCTGCCTCCAGCTCCCCGCTGCCCACGGATGATCCTGGGGGAGGAAGGGAGGGAGCGGGTGGCCCTAATCCCCCCCGAGCCCACTTAGCGCTGCCAGCGAGGCTGAGCCTGGCACAGCCCCCCCAGCCCACACAGCACCAACAGCGAGACCCCCAGCCAGGCCCCCCCACCTCAGGGGGCACGACAGACCCTGACCCGTGCCTGCGATGGAGCGGAGCTGGGGCAGCAGGACACGGAGCCAGGTCACCGCACGTGGGACTGTCCCCACGCTGTCCCCAGCCCTGCAGCAACCCGGCCGGGATGCCCCCACTGAGCCAGCTCGCTCCCATGCAGCCCCAGAGGGATGGGAATCCCCTTCCCCTCCCCATCTCAGCCCCCAGAGCAGAACATCCTCCTGCCCATCCTCACCACAGCCCCCAGCGCTGCTGGGGGGAACCCGGCACAGGGACAGCCGGGGACAGCACCGCAGCAGAGCGGCCAAGGCATCGCAGCGTTCCCCGGCCCATTGGCACCCAGGGTGGGCAGCATCCAGCGCCTGCACCGCCAGGGACCCAGCGCCCCGCGGCAGGACCCCGTACTCACCGCTGCCTCCAGCCGCTGCCCATGGGGCCTGGGGACGCGGCGGGGACAGCCAGGGCAGAGCGGAGCACGCAGCGCAGCCGAGCCTGCCGGGAGAGGCCAGCGCTCGCCTGACCTACTTCTCCTTCCGCATCACCTGCTTTCATTTTCCCTCACCACGGCTCGGTCCCCCCTCCCGCCCACAGCCCCGCCAAGTCACGCCAGCGGCTCCCCAGGGGCACAGGGCGCCAGGGCCCGCGGCTCCCTACGGCACCAGTGTGCACGTGGCCGGGTCGGCCGCACCCGGGGCACGGAGCACAGCGGGGCCCTGGGCGCGCTGAAGGTCACCGGCCACAGCTGGGGACAGCTCCGCAGCAGGCACGGCCGCCTCCCCCACCGCCCGCGCGGCCACCCGAGCGTCACCTCCCTGGCACGAAGCGAGTTTGACGGGTCTCAGCCCAGCCCCTCGCCGGGTCCTCCGGCCGCCCTGGGGCTCGCCGGGGTGTGGACACGCAGCTCCCGGGGCATGTCGGGGGACGCCGGCGCTGCCTCGGGGAGCCGGGCGGGTGCGGAGAAGGGAGCCTGGCTCCCACCCCCGGCACCCCGCTGGCTCCCGCACTGGGGTTACTATGGCAAGGCCGCAGCACGGGGGGAGCTCGCGCACTCCCGGGGGCTCCCGCGAGCAGCCAGCATGCTGCCAGGAGAGATTTCTCTGTGGTTTCATCATCCACCGCCCGCCCCGAAGGAGAAGTTCCTGCTCCACGCATGGGGCAGCAGCCACCCCCTCCAGGGCCAGAGCGCAGGGGCTGCCCCGCACCCCCAGCTGCGCCCACTGCCCTCCCCCTGCACGCTCGGGGCCTTCGCACTCGTGCCACGTGTGCACAGAGGGTGCTCAGCAGCAGCTGGCAGAGCTGCGCTTCCACAGCCTCGGGCTTGGCACTGACTGGTGGGGGGTTGTCCCTGCATGGGTGGCTCTGAGCCTCCCCAGGATGCAGCCACCGATGTCCCCCACCCACCCGTCAACGCCCCCCACCCCAGCCTCACCCGCTGCGTGCGCCCCCCTCCCCAGCACAGGCACCCCAGCCTGAGCAGCCCCTTCTCTCCACGCCAAGCCCCCAGACCACCACGGGCAGCCCAGTCCTGCTGCCCCACACCCCTCCCCTACCCCACAGCTTCCTTTTCTCCAGGCTCCAAGTTCAAGTTCCTGAGCCCAACCCCTCCCTCCGTGCCCGGCCCTGGCATCACCGCCACAGCCTCAAACCCTGAGGCCAGCCCGCACACCTCCACCAGTACCGCCAGCCTACGCCCCCTGCCCCAAACACGCAGCTGGAGCCGTGCTGGGGAGAGCTGCCAGCCCAGCTCCAGCAGGGGAAACTGAGGCACGGCGAAACTCACCCCAACGCACAGGATGCAGCTGGGGAAGGGAGCACCCGGACCTCCGGCCTCACTGCTGTGAGGGAACGCAGGTGCCCAGCCACCAGCCCACGCCAAGCCCAGTCCCGCGTCCCCTCGCCCAGCGTGAGCAGCCCCCGGTCAAGGGCAGCCGCAGCCCAAGACGGCAGCCCTCGTCTGGCGCAGGCCGGGGCGGCCGCAGCGGGAGGGTAAATACCGCACCCCGCCCCTGGACAAACACCAGGCTGGGGGCAGCCAGCCCGGGTGGGAACAATTACAGCAGGGCTGGGTGCGTGCGGGGCAGAGTCCACCGGTCCCAACGCTCGGCGGGTGCCACGGGGCAGCCGGGTGGGGTGGGCACCCCCCTGCAGACCCACGGCTGTGGCGGGACGAAGGGAACCGTGGCCAGGGCCCCGTTTCGCCCCCGGCAGGGGCAGCAGCTCCCTTTCTCCATCACGAAGGCGGGTGCCGTGGCTGCCAGCTCGCCAGGCCCGGGCAGGTCCCCGGCAGGCCCTGCAGCACGGCACGGTGTGCCAGGACACGGGGACACCGCGTGCCGTGCCACGGCTGGCTCTAGACCCCCAGGGTGACGGGAGAGCAGCGGGGGCTCCAAGCAGCCCCCGTGCCTGCACACCCTGGGACGTGGCTGAGGGTCTCGGGCAGCAGCGGGGGGGGGGGCGGCCCAGCAGCCGGGGGACCGGGCAGGGCCGTGGCATGGCCGCACGCAGGGGCCGAGCACCCGGAGCGCCCCCCCCGAGCTCCGGTGCGGGAAACCGGGGCCGCGGCCAGAGGCCTGGCAGGCGGCGGGGACCTGCCCTTGTCACCGGCTTCCCGCACTCCTCGCTGCGGGGAATTCCCCCGGAGCCGGGCCCGGTGCGCGCAGGGAGCGAGCGCCCGGTGCGCGCAACCCACGCGTGCCCGGCCCGAGCCGCCCCCCCCCGCGCTCTCCCCCCCCGCGCCTGGCACCCGGCCCGGCGACGTGTCCACGTCCGGCGGCCCCAGCGCGGAGCCGCGGCGGGCGGCCGGGCACGGCGGGGCCGGCGGCGGCGGCTCCCGGGCTCGCCGCTCCCGGCGCGCACCCGGAGCGGAGCCGCCGGCCCCGGGGCTCGCGGCGGCCGCACCTGCCCGAGCACCTGCGGCGGAGCGAGAGGCACCGGCAGCCCCGCGCGGGGCGGGAGCGGGGCCGGCCCGAGCCGCGCCACTCACCGGGGCCGGGCTGCGGGCGGGCGCCGGTCGCTCCTCCGCTGCGAGCCGTCGGTCGGGTCGGTCCGTGCGCTCCGTCCGTCCGCCCGCCCGCGCCCCCGCCGCCGCTCACCTGCGCGCCCGGCGCTCACCTGCGCGCCCCGCCCCGCCGCCGCCGCCGCGCCCGAGCTGCGGCCGGTCCCGGGGCCGCGGCCCCGCCTCCGCCTTCACCTGCCGCCGCCGGCCCCGCCCGCCCCCCCCCCGGCCGCCGCCGCCGGGCACCAGGAAGCGCCCGCCCCGGGCCGGTCATTGGGCGGCGCGCCGCGCTCCCGGGCTGCCATTGGCGGGGGGGGCCGCCCCTCAGCCCCGGCACACCCCCGGGAGGGCGGGGGCCCTGCGGGCGGCGGCGCGGCCCCCCCCCCGGGACCGGCGGGGGGGGGTGGGGGGGTGCGGGCGGCGGAGCCGCGGCCGCGGCCGGGGCCGGCCCCGGGGAGCGGGGGGGAGGAAGAGCTGAGTCAGAGGCGCAGGGAGGCGGCGCGGCCGGGGGGGGCGGGGGGGGGGGCGGTTAACGGGGCCGCGCTCGGACGGCCCCGGGGCCGCCCCGCCGCCCCCCGGTGGAGGGAGCCCGGCACGGCCCGGCCGCGCCTCGCCCGGTGCCAGGCGCCGAGCGCGCTCCGCCCGTTTGCGGCCGGGCCCGCCCCGCTCCGCCCGGACGCGCCCCGCTCGGGCCCCGGCTGCACCGGGGGGGGGCGGCGGCGTCGAGCGAAAACGGGGAGCGGGGAGCGCAGGGCGGAGAACCGGGACCGCAGAACAGGGCCCGGTGGGGCTGGCGCGGCGGGGCGGCCCCCCCGGCTGCCGGTGCGGGCAGGGCAGGGCGCGGCGGCGGCGCCCCCCCCAACCCCCCCGGCCCTCCCGGAGCGGCCCCTCCGCAGGTGCCTGGGCGGGGGCCCCGCACAACCTGTTTGGGCGCCGCCGGTCCCCGGGAGGCAGCAGCGGCACGGCCCGGCCCGGCCCGGCCCGGCGCTCACCTCGCTTCACCCCGGCCCCCCCCCGGAGCGCTCCTGACTCAGAGCCCGGCCGCGGCCGCTGCCCGGCGCTGGTGGAAAGTGTGAGCCGCCGCCGCCGGGGGCTGCCAAGGCAAACACCGCCCCGCGCAGACGTTATGTCAGCGGGGCGGGCGGGCCGCGCCGGGGGGCACCGCTCCAGCGCCGGGGCCGCCCCCCGCCCCGCAGCGCTCCCGGCCGGGCCCCGCGGCCCCCGGGGCCGCCGCCGCCTCCCGCGGCCCCACCTCTCCCCGCCTCCCCCCCCCCACGCCTCGGCCGGCTCCGCCTCTGCCGCCGGTACCGGGCACCTGCCGCTGCTGTGCCCGGGGCGCGGGGCTGCGTGCGGCTCCCCCCATCTCCGCCGTGCCCGTCGGTCCGTCCGTCCGGTTGCCCGTCCGTCCACCTGCCTCGCCTCCGCCCGCCCGTCCCTGCACCTCTGTCACGTCCCGTCGCCTACGGGCAGCAGCGAGCAGCACCTCCGCCCGCCCGCCCGCCCGCCCGTCCATCCGCCCGGCCGCCCCACCGGAGCCGGCCCGGGGCCGCAGGGCCCGCTCGGGGCTCCCGCGGGGGCGGCGGAGGGGGAACCCCGCAGAAAATCCCCTCCGCGCCGCCTGCCGCCGAAAGCCGCTCCCAGCCCCGCGGCGCCGACTCGCAGCGGCCTCGGCCCGGCCGCCCACCGGCCCGAAACCGGCCTCCCACGGCCCCGCCGCCTGCCGCTCCCCGCAGCCCCGGCGGGCACCGGAGCCCCCCCTCCCCCGGGGAGCCCCCCGCGTCTCCCGGGGATCCCCCCCACGTCCTCCGGGAGCCCCCCCAGCCCCGCCGCCGATGGCGGGGGGAGGATGGATCCGGGCCCCCGGCGCCGTTCTCAGTCCCCGGTACCGACGCTGCCTCTCCCGCTCCCCGGGCCGGGCCCCGCCGCCGCCCTCCCGGGACCCGCGGCCGCAGCCCCCGCCCCGACGGCCCCGCCGCTATTTTTAGCCGCCTGCGCTCTATTTTGGTGCCCGCCGTTGCGCTGCCGGTGCCGGCGGCGGAGCCCTCGGTTCTCGCGGCTGCGCTCCCCCCCCCTCCCCCGTACGGCCCGGCGGCGCGGCCCCGACGGCGCGGTGCGCGCTCACCTCCTCCCGCCGGGACGCGGCCGGACCGGGGCGCGGGCGGGGCCGGGGGGGGGCCGCGGAGCCGCCAGGCCCCGTCTAAGCCGGGCCGGCAGCGTGGCAGGAAGGACCGGGCGGTCATCGCGGCCCGGCCCGGCCGCCTGCAGAGGGCACTGCCGGTCCCCGGAGCGGAGCCCCGCGGGTGCCGAGCGCGCCGTGCCCCGGGCGACGGCACCGGGAGCCCTCGGGGCGCTTCCTAGGGGGAGAACCGGCGGCCCCGCGCGGTACCGGCACGCATCGGGACGCACCGGGACGCACGAGGTTCCGTGGTGCCGGTGGCACCGTTTATTGGTTATAAATACCGGACACAGCCCGGGCGCACCGGGGCCTGGGGTACCCGCTCCCGAAACGGCTGCGCTCTCCCGAGGGCTGGAAAGGACCGGGAGGCTCCGGGGACCTTCACGGACACCGCGCTCGTCCTGAGCTGCGCCCGAGCTCAGCTCCCCCCGGTCCCCACGTCCCGGCCATCCTAACCCGGGCTGCACCCCCCCAGGGGCGCTAACCCGGGCAGCAGCTGTCCCGGCTGTGCTCACCTGCCCCATGCTCGCTCCAGCTGTGCTCAGCTGCCCTGCACTCCCTCCAGCTGTGCTCACCTCCCTGCATTCCAACTGTGCTCACCTGCCCAAATTCCAGCTGTGCCAGTCTCCCCATATTCCAGCTGCGCTCACCTGCCCCGTACTTGCTCCAGCTGTGCTCGCCTCCTTGAATTCCAGCTGTGCTCGTCCCTCCACATTCCAGCTGTGCTCACCTCCCCAAATTCCAGCTGTGCTCACCTGCCCCACACTCCCCCAGCTCTGCTCCCCCCGACTCCCCCCACGCTTGCCATGCCCCAGGGGCCCTGCATCCGCAGCCCCCTGCCCGCTGGGGGCTCTGGGGCTCTGCCCCCACACCCCTCCTGTTGCCCCCCTGCCTCCTCCAGACCTGCCCAGCCCCTGCACACCCTGCCCCAGCCACCTTCCCTGGGTGCCCACTCTACATCCCTAAAACTCCTACGTTTTACTTTTTTTTTTTTCTTTCTTACAAAAATAAGATAAATTAAAATAAAATTAACCAATAAAATAAAAAAGAGAGATTAAATAATGCCCCGCATTAGCGAGAGACCTGTGGCAGTGGGTGCAGAGCCAGGCTTGGGGGCACGGCCCCACAGTGGGGCTGGGGTGGGGGGGTCCCAGAAGGGGTCTCATGGGTCGGGACAGCCCCGTGGCCACACAGCCAGGGAAAAAAGAGGCTGGGGTGAGGCAGAGGGGCCCCACGGCTCGTGTCCCCCTTGCACCCAGCTTGGGGGGACCTGCCACCACTGCCCCCATCACCCCCTGGCTGCTCAGCGGGGCTGGTTCAGCAGCACCTCCAGCCAGCAGGGGCAGGAGGTGATGAACTGCCGGGAGTAGCAGGGCCCCCAGCCCTTGCCGAAGCTGATGCGGACGCTGTGGGTGTCGCAGGGGCCGTCCCCGGGGTGCCGCCAGCCGGCCAAGCCCCCCGCCCGCTCGTAGTCGAACACCTTCACCGAGTAGCCGGGCAGCACCTTGAGGACGGCGAGCCCACGGGCGCCAGGGGGCCCCAGCGTGGGGGAGCTGACGAAGATGGGGTGCTCGCTGCGGTTGTAGGCCCACACGCCGCCCGGTTCCCGGCTCAGCAGCAGCCCGCGGCCGATCTTGCCCCGCGCGCGGCGCACGGCCTGGCTCCGGTGTGCTGCTGGCAGCTGGCCCAGGCAGAACCCGCTGCCCCGCGGCAGCTCGCAGAAGACGTTCACCGACGCCTCGTGCACGGCGTAGAGGCGGCCCACGCGCGTCCGGTGCTCCCAGTAGGCCAATTTGCACCAGTAGCCGTCCCTAATGGTGCTCCGTGAGAGGCTGGTGTCTGTTGGGGGAGAGCAGAGACGTTGGTGCTGGGCAGAGCAGCGCCCGAAGCCGCGCAGGCACCTGGCAGCACAGGCCAAGGTGAAGCCTTGAAGGATGGGGGCACAGAGTTTTTTATGCCCCCAGGTCATGCGCGGGGCATCCAGCTCCCACCGGGGCTGGCGGAGCGGACAAACGGCCGCGGCACCCCGTGGCTGTCCCGCCAGGATGTCCCGGCAGTACGGGACGGCCGGCTCCGGTGCGGGACATGAGTCACCGGAGCTGCTGAGCGCCGGCACGTAGGCCCAGGGCAGCCCCAGGCATTGTCCCTGGGGGCCATGGGCTGCGGCGAGGGGGGGTCCCCGTCGTTGCGAGGGGAAGGTGGAGCCCTGCCATGGAGCAGCCTCATGGCCAGCAGCCAGGCTGGAGCCGCGGCTTTGTGCGTCAAGGCACATTGTGTGTGTCCCCGTGGGCAGCGCTTCCTCCGGTGGGGAGTCCGGCACGGCCAAAAATAACAGGAGTGGCGCGGGAGGGGGCCGGGCCGAGGCTGGCTCCCCCGGCAGGAACCCCTCATCCCGTTGCTGCCTCCCAGATCCGCTCCCCAATTTTGTGGCACCGCGTCGCTGCCCCTTACCGCGCCACTCCACGCGGTTGTAGCTGAACTCCAGGAGCTGGGGGTGCTCGGGCTCGGCCGGCCAGGAGGGGCTGAAGGACGACTTCGAGTAGGGGGGCGGAGGGGTCTCTGGGGGGACAGGGACTGGGTGAGGAGCTGGGACATGCGCCCTGGCCCCCCAAAGCCCCCTGCCCCCCCAAAGCCCCCTCAACCCCCCCTGAGCCCACCCCAAGGACCAGATGCTGGAGGGCAGCAGGGTGGGAAGGGGGGGCAAGGACGGGGGTCTGGGGGAGTGGGGGGACACTCACCAGGCACAGCCAGGCGGCTGAAGTGGTGGGGGTTGCAGCAGAGCGCGGCCGCGTCCCCGCAGCCCCCGCGGCCCCCGGCGCTCTGGCAGTAGGAGAGGTGCTTGAGCTCGTGGGGCTGGCGCAGGTCGGGCCAGCGGTACAGGCGGCAGAGCAGCACCTGGGGGGGCAGCGCCTGCTTGGCCCCCCGCGGGTCCCCCCGCGGCGCCCAGACGCAGCCGGACTCCCAGGCGCCCCGGCTCTCCACCGCCTGCACCAGCAGCTCCAGCTCCTCGTCCTTCAGCTTCTTGAACAGGGCATGTGCCGCGGGCTTCAGGGCGCCGTGGCCGTCCTCGGGGCCGGGCGCCGCGCAGCGCTGCCGCCAGAGCCGCCTCACCAGCGCGGCACGACGCGAGCGGAACATGGGGCAGCAGCGACGAGCTGGGGGACAGGGACAGGCGTCACTCGCTGCGCCACACCGGGTCCCCCCCTCCTGCCCCAGGGCAATGCTGTGCCCCTGGGGGCTGCCCCATCTGTCCCCCCGCTGGCCCCAGCGCACACGGAGCTGCGGTGCCCTGCGTCGCTCTGTGCCAGGTCCCCAGGTTCACCTGGGGATGTGACCCCCACCCCCAAAAAAAAAGCCCCGTGCAGGGCAGGCTGCCTGCCCCAAGGCAGGGATCCCCACTGGGCGAGGGGTCCCGGGGGAAGGGGTCTGACTCACGGTGGGCAGCAGAGCTGGGTGCGAGGAGCCGGGGCTGCGCGTGGGGCTGTGCTCTCGGGGCGGCCAGGACCGCTCTGCCCACGGCGCGCCGCAGCCAGGACTTTTTCCTGTGCCGGGACTCTCTCCTCCCCCGGACCTCCCCGTTTGGGAAATTCATTGATTCGTGGCGTCCAGGCCTTGGGCTGAGCTGCGGCCGGGGCCAGGACGTGGCGGCAGCGGGGCAGGCGCCAGACGCGTGGGCCGTGGTGGGCAGGGATGCCCCGCTGCCCGCAGGGCTGCCGGAGCCAGGCTGTCTCCCCAGGCTGTCGGGCACGGCCAGGGGGGTGGCGAGGAGCCCGGAGGGCACCGAGCACCGCGGCGACACATGGCTGCAAGGGAGGGGCCGTGCTGGCACAGCCCCGGGCACGTGGGCCGTGCTGGGAAAAGGGGGAGCAGCGGGGCGCAGCACCACGGCACCGTCTGCAAGCCCCCAACCCTGCCCGCAGCAACGAGACGGGGCCGCAGGGATGGGCTGAGCCCCCCCAGGCAGGGGTCCCCGCTGCCCCCCAGGGCCCCCCGGCCGTCCCTGCGGCCAGGCCCCCCCGCGGGCACTCCGCGAGGGTGGGAGCCCGCGCCACAACAAAGCAGCTAATGTAAACGGGACCCTTATCCCGCGCGGGGCCGCGCTTCCTGCTCCCAACTTCCCGCCGAGATAAGGGAGGCCGTGCTGGCGCCAGGCGCTCCCGCCGCGGCCGGGGTGAGCGGAGCTTCCCCTGCAGCAGGACAGGGCTGCAGGCAGCCCCTGCACCGGGGCCAGCCCGGCACCGCAGTGGCCCAGCCAGCTCCGGGGCACAGTGGGCTCAGGGGACCGTGGGCAGCCTCCAGGGCCGTGGTGCCCTGTGCATCCCGCGACCTTCGCTGCAGCTCCTGCCGGGCCCTCGGGGTACGTTTTGCTCCGGCGGCTTCCCGCTGGCTCTTGGCAGCGCTGGTGCCGGCCGGGCGTGCAGGGCCAGGGCAGGAAACAGCCTGGAGCGGGGACAAGCGGAGGCACTCGCTAAACAAGGGGCTGAGTCACAGCAGATAACCCGGCAGAGGGGACAGCGGGGCCACGGCCCCCGGCACTGGCCCCCGTCCACCAAGGGGGCTGGGGACCCTCAGGTGGGGGCGGTGGGTCCTGGCACCGCAGGGCAGGGATGTTGTAGAGGTTGTAGCTGGGCGCAGAGGGTGGAAGTTTTGGGGGTACAGTTGGGGGGACACGTGGGGACACCTTCCCAAGCACACGCAGCCAGTCACACACTGCTCAGGTTTATTGGGGTCTGGGTGGCGAGGGGGCCACGGGCTGGGCCACGTCCTGGTGCTGGGGGTCCATCAGCTGCGGGCTGTGCAGGGCAGGGCAGAGCCATCACGGAGCCACAAAAAGTCCTGGGGAGGGGAGAGAGGCAAAGAGGGGTGAGGAGCCCCGGGGGGCACCATGGTTGGGCACCCACAGCCTTCACCTTGCAAGCAGCGCGGGCTGGGACCCCCCAACCCATCACCCCCACTGGCACCAAAACCGAGGCCCCGTGCCCTATCCCCACCCCCAGAGCATCACAGCTGGACACCCAAACCCTTCCCCACCCCCGGGGACCACCAGGACCACGTCCCCCCACCCCATCACCCCCTCAACACCGTGGCTGGGCCCCCGCACCCCACCCGGAGCAGGGCTCCCCGGCTCCAACGGGCAGAGCCGGGCACTCACCGGGGCGCGGGGGTCCCGTGCCCTAATCCAGCAGCTCCCGGATGCACCAGCTGCACAGCAGGAGGTAGGTGCACTCCCGCAGCACCCGCAGCAGCCAGGAGCCGAGGCGCAGCCCCAAGGAATCGCCGTTGGGTGCCGGCAGTGCCGCCGCCCGCACCGCTCGCCTCGGGGCGCCCGGCAGCCATGCCGCCGCGGTGCGCAGGAGAGGCATGGCCGAGGGATCTGCAGCGAATGCAGGGTGACGGCGGGGAGGCAGCTGTGTGGCCACGAGGGCCCCAGGGCAAGTGCTGGAACCTGCTCCATTCTCTGCGCTTCAAAAGCCGCCGCGGTGACGTGCACGGGGAGGGGGCACTGCCCGGGGACCCTTTTGTTCGGGCAGAGCCGGCCTCAGCCCGCTTCGCGCTCCCGCTGGAGCCCCGCAGGGCCTGGAGGGAGCAGCAGAGCCAAGCCCGCATGAGGCGTGGAGCACAGGCTGAGCACAGCAGCTTTATTCAGAGCTGGCACTCGGCGGGTTGACGCAGCGCTGTCCCCGCGGGGACACCCGATGGAGACCCCACAGGCGGCGGTCTCAGCGCAGCTCCCCCGAGCACAGCCCACGGGCTCTCACTGCCGGGCCGTGCGCTCCTCCTCCTCATTTTCCAGCTCGTAAGCGGGCCGGTAGCTCTCGCGGCCCCGGGCGTCGGTGTAGCGCAGCGCCGGGTTCTTGGTGGTGTTGGCCATGCTCCCCAGGGACGTGTAGCTGCGGAGGGACAACGTGGCTGGGAGTGGCCCCAGGAGCACGGCCCCACGCTCTGTCCTCCTCCGGCGGGGCATCACTGTGCCAAGCAGCTCCCAGCACTCACCCCTTGTCATAGAGGATGCAGTAGGGGACGAAGAGCTTGCGCAGGAACTCCCAGATGTCCCGGTACGTCCAGTCCTGCGAGCAGAATGGTGCAGGGATCGCTGCAGGCTGCCCGCTTGCCCCCAGGGAAGCCAGCTCACCCCGGCCCGGAGCACACAGGGGGCAGCCAGCCCCCGTGGGAATCCACCACCCCCTGCCCACAGCCTCAAAGTGCGCCTGTCCCTCCCAGCACGTCCCCAAATGTGACAAAAGCCACCGATGTGCAGGAACGTGCCCTGCCTGCCAGCACCAGGCTGCAGTGAAGGGTGCCCGCAGCCAGGCAGCAGGGTGGGAGATACCAAGGGGAGTGGGGAAACTGGGGAGAAAAGCCCCCAGGGATGAGGAAGGATGAATGCTGCTCCCTCCCCATCGCTTCGAGCAGCCCTGCCCCTGTCCCTCGTGCAGGCAGAGGCAGCTGAGGCAGCGCACCCACCAGCAAGGGGTTGACCCGCATGTACTGGGGCCAGTCGGGGTCCGTCATGCACATGGGCGTCAGGGTGCGTGAGTAGGGGTCCGTCCACCGCGTGCCCATCAGGACAGCCTCCAGCTGCGGCTGCTGCTCCTTCAGGGCGACCAGGGCCTCCCGGATGGAGCCTTCCACGGTGCACAGCTGGACCTTGTACCTGGCGGGCAGGACGGGCAGCTGCCAGCCGGGCTGCGGGAGGCGCCGCTCGTCCCCTGCCCGGGGACCGGCCCCTCTCCGTCCCGTACCTCTGGACGGTCGCCTGGATGAACTGCTCCAGCTCAGGGAAGGGGGACACGGTGCGGATGTAGAGCACCTGCAGCTTCTCCTGCCTCCCCGGGTACCGCCTGGGGAGAGACCTGTCACTGAGGGGCCCCAGCGGATGGAGACTCGAGGCAAGGCCCCACCAGGTGGGCCCCAGCAATCTGCTCACTGCCCCAGAGGACGCAAAGGAGAGCCCCAGAGCCCCAGCCGAGGGCTGGGGGACCCCCGTGACCCTGCCCCAGGCTGTGCCGGGGCAGCCCCGCGGCTGGGTACCTCTCCAGGGCGGCATGGACAAGGTGCAGCAGGGCCGTGCAGTCCTTGCCTCCGTTGAAGCCGACGCAGAGCTGGGCCAGGCTGTAGCGGTCCAAAGCCTCCTCGATGGTCCGCAGTGCTGCTGCCACCTTCTGTCCCAGGGCCGAGCCTGCTGGGAGGGGACACTCGCTGCCTGCTGGCACTGCTGCCTGCCCAGGGCCACGCTGCTTCGGCTCAGCCCCAGGGCCCAGCTCCCTCCTGGGGGCTCGTTTTGCCCCCAAACAGCCTGGGGCAGCACCCTGGGGCCGAGAGACTGACGGTGCTGATCCCCCGGGCTGCCCTTCCCACTGCCCCGGACCCTCGGGGCCTGCCCGGGCTACGGGGGCCGTGCAGGCGCAGCACGAGGGCCCGCACACGAGGTACCTGACTCCGCCAGGGTGTACACCTCGGTGGCCGCCAGCGACACGGGGTCCGTGACCAGCGGCACCACCACGCCGGGGGGCAGCTTCTCCACCAGGAAGCGGTGCGCTTCCTCCAGGTGCTGCTCCGACTCCGAGTCCAGCGTCAGCTTCACGCGGTAGTAGTTGCTGGCCCAGTCCGGGTAGGAGCCCAGGCTCACGCGGCCCCGGAAGGCGGCGTCGGCCTGGTCCAGCACGGGCGCGATGAGCACCTCGTCGGCCGCCACGTAGACGGCCCGCGAGTGGAAGCGGGTGTGCTCGCTGCGGAACAGGTGGCCCAGCCCGTCCAGGGCGCGCTCCATCAGCGCGGGGATGCCGGGGAAGATGTAGACGTTGCGCACGCTGACCAGCGGGTACTTGAAGGCGCCGCCGGTGCGCCGGTCGGTGCCGTAGTGGAGGCGCGAGGACTCGGGGACGAGCGCCAGCTTCATGGCCGGGCGCCGCGCCTCCGTCTCGCCGAAGACGTCGCGCACCAGCGCCGCCAGCTCCGGGTGCGGGACCACGCGCTCGCCGAACGCCTTGGCCACGGCCTCGAAGGTGACGTCGTCGTGCGTGGGGCCGACGCCGCCCGAGGTGAGCACGAAGGTGAAGCGGGAGGCGAAGGCGGCCACCTCCCCCGCGATGGCGTCCACCTCGTCGGGCACCACCGAGACGCGGGCCACGCGCACACCCAGGGAGCGCAGCCGCCGGCACATGAAGAACGAGTTGGTGTCCTGAGTGTGGCCCTAAGGGGGTGCGCCCGTTACACTGGGAATGAGCCCGGTAGACTGGGTACATGCCCGGTACACCGGGAGCATGCCCAGAACACCGGGAACGTGACGCTTACACCAGGAACGTGCCCGGTATGCTGGGAATGTGCCCGGTATGCTGGGAGCACGCCCAGTAGGTATATTGGGTACATGCCCGGTACACTGGGAGCACACCCAGTACACCGGGATCATGAGCCTTACACCCGGAATGTGTCCGGTACACCGGGAGTACTCCTGGTACACCGGGAACGTGCCCAGCACACCAGGAGCATACCCGGTAGGTACACTGGGTACATGCCTGGTACACCGGGACCATGACCCTTACACTGGGAACACATCCGGTACACCGGAATCGTGCCCGTTACACTGGGAACACGACCCTTATACTACCGGGAACGTACCCGGTACACCAGGAGCATGCCCAGTACACCGGGCACGTGCCTCTTCCACCGGGATCATGACCCTTACACCGGGAACATGCCCAGTACACCGGGCACGCGCCCGTTACCCCGGGATCACGACCCTTACACCGGGAGCACCCCCCCCCCCGGTCCCCTCCGGTATCCCCCCCCGCTCCCGGTTCCCGGCCGCACCTTGAGGATCTCGTCCCCGATGACGATGATCCCGGCGGTGGCGGCGGGCCCCGGCCCGGCCATGGCCCGGGAGGCCGAGTCCCGCCGTGCCCGCAGCAGGGCCCGCAGCCGCGCCCCCCCCCCCGCCGCCGCCACCCGCATGGGGCCGGCCCCGGTGCACCGGGCAAGGCCGCGCCGCCTCCCCGCGCTCTGATTGGCCGGCGGGGGTGCACGTCACGGCGCGCTGCGAGCTCTGATTGGGTGAGGGGAGACGGAACCATGGCTGCGGGGCGAGGGGGGCCGTTCCCCCCCCCCTCGGGGACTTGGGCCCGCCCAGCCCTGCGGCGGGTGCCCCTCCCCCGCCTCCCCCGGGCACCGGGACCCCCCCGCCCCCTCCTCCCGTCCCCAAAACGGGCACCGGGAGCCCCCCCACCACCCCCAGCCCCCCCCGGGAAGGGCAATGCCCCCCCGGGAAGCCCCCCCCGGGGCACCGGGGGCAACACCGGCAGCTGCTCCATGTACCGGGACCCCCCTCCCGTTCCCTTCCCCTGTACACCGGCAGCACACGGCAGTTCCCAAACGTCCTTTATTGAAGCTTTGGAGATCCCCAACCCCGCAGCATGGGGCCGAGCCGCCAAGGCTGCCCCGACGGCACCGTCGCTCACGGGCATCCTGCGGCTCGGCCCCGGCCGGGCAGAGCGAGACCCCCCGGGGGGGGCACGGGGCCGCCGGGCGGGCACGTGGGGGGGCTCCTGGGGGCCGGGGGTACGGGAGAGGAGCAGGAAGGTGCTTCGGTGGCCCGGCCGGCAGCGGCGCCGTTCACTTCTCCGGCTTCTTGGGCAGCGGCCGTCGGAAGAGGAGGATGTGCGGCTCTGCGGGACAGTGAGGAGCGTGAGGGGAGCGTGAGGGGTGCAGCCGGCCTGGGGCACGTAGTCCCGGGGCAGCCCCCGCGGGCCTCACCTGGCTCGTGGATCATGTAGTGCACCCAGCCCTGGCTCTGCTGCACGCCCAGGTTGCGCCACTCCGACTCGGACATCAGGTGGGTCTTGGGCACCAGCTTGGCGATGTCCTTGGGCAGCATCACGTGCCTGCGGCGCCCACGGCGGGGGCTCACACCGGGCCGGCGGGGGGGCACGGCCATTCCCGGGGCTCCCCCCCCATCCCTCCAGGGCTCCTCAGCCACCCCTGGGGCTCCCCTGCCGCTCTGAACCCCCCCCAATAACCACCCCCAACCCCCGGGGCTCCCCCCCGGCCTCCCCCTACCCCCGGGGCTCCTCCCGTTTCCCCCCCCCACCCCTGGGGCTCTCCCCCTGCCCTCCCCCACCCCTGGGGCTCCCCCCCGGTTCCTCCCCCTACCCCCGGACCCCCCCACAGTCCCCCCCCCGGTTCCCCCCGGTACCCCCGGGGCTCCTCCACCTTCCCCGTTGCTCCCCATCCACCCCGAGCCCCCCCCAACCCCTCCCCTACCCCCAGGGCCGCCCCCCCATCCCCCTCCCCTCCCCCCGTTGCTCCCCCACCGCCCCCAGGGCCCCTCCGCCGCCCCCATCCCCACCCCATCCGCCCCCCCCGGTTCTCCCCCGCCGCCCCCCTCCCACCCCACCCCGCCCCCCCTCCCGGTGCCCCTCTCCCTCAGGGGGCGGCGTTACCGGCGGCCGTTCCCCGCCCCGCCCCCTCCGCCCCCCTTTCCTTCCCTTCCCCGGTTTTTCCCCGGTTTACCGGCGCCCCCCCGCCCCCCTCCACTCACCGGTACTCGAACTCCTCGTCGTCGTACTTGTCCGAGTAGTAGATCTGCTTGTGCGCCATGACCGCGGGCCGCCCCCTTCCCGGCAGCCCCCGCCGCGCCCCTCGCCTCTCCTCGGCCTCTCCTCGCCTCAGCGCCCCGCCGGGCCGTTGGCCTCCCCCCGCCCCCCCCCGCCTCGCGCCGCTTTCAAACGCCGCCGCCCCGCGCTCCCATTGGCCCGCGCCGTCTGGGCGGGCCGCGAGGCGCGGCACCCGATTGGCTGAGACGCGCGACGCCCCGCCCCTCCCTTTCCCCTCCGCGCGGCTCCCGCCCGCCGCCTCCCCTCTCCTCGCGCGCGCTCGCGCGGGCGCGTCACGTGACTGGGGGGCGGGGTCGCGGCGTGAGGGGCGGGGGCCGGAAGTGAGTGGCGGGGCGGCGGGGGGCGGGGCGGGAGCGGCGGCGGCGGCGGCGGGGGGGGCGCCGCGGCTGCCGGGAGCGGAGGAGGCCGGCGCGAGACCCGCGCGACACCCAATGGTGCCCCGGTGAGCGCAGCCCGCGGGACCGGGCCGTGGGGGGCTCCCCGGTGGCCGGTTGCAGGCCGCGGGAGGGCTCCCGGGACGGGCAGGCCCCGGAGAGCACCGGGCGGGGCCGTGCGGTTGAGGGGGGGGCTCCGCCCCCTGCCGCCCGCCACCGGGCTGTGCCCCGCGGGGAGTGCGGCCGGCCCGGTGCTGGTCCCGGTCCCGGTGCCGGGCCCGGTGCCGCTACACGCCCGGTGGGGACTGCCCGGTGCTACCGGCGGCGGGGGAGGGGCTGGGGACGGCCCCGCCGGTCGCCTCCGTGCCCTCCCCGCGCGTGTCCCGGGCGCCCCGGAGCTCCCGGTGCTGCGGGCAGGCCGAGGCCGGGTGTCCCCGGCACGAGCAGCGCTGCCGGGACCCGCGGGGGGCTCGCTCCGGGCCCTAAACCGGCGCCCCCGGGCCCCGAGGTCCCCTCGTGTCCCGTGGCGCGCCCCCGGCCCGGCTCAGCCCCGGGGCTCCGGGGGGGGGATCAGGGGACGGGTCCGGTGCGGGCCCGGTGGACGCTTCCCCCCGAGGCCTTCGTGACCCGGCGCCTTCCCGTTTTGGGTTCAAACCGCTCGGTTCCGTGTGCGGGAGGTCACCCGGTGAACCCCGGCACCTCCCGTGGCTCGCGAGGCGCCGCCGTTCCCCCGGGGCTGGGACCGGGGCGGCCGCGGCCGTGCCCCCTCGCAGCTTTTTGGGGGCCCACGGGCACGGCGGGGCACCGAGAGGCTCCCCGGAGGTCCCCCCGGTGCCGCAGCCTCCCTGGCAGGCCCGGTGCTCCCGGTGCCGGGTTTGGGGCCGCTTCTCGCCGCCGCTGTCCGAGCCCCGTTCCTGCCCCGCGGGGCACGCAGGGGCCTCGGGAGGCGGTGCCGTTACCGGCAGCCCCGCGGGGGTGGCTGCGCCCTGCTTATCTCCCTGCCTCGGCCCCAGATAAGGGCGCGATGGCTTCGAGGAAGTAAATCCGGGAAGCGCTGCCCTGCTCCGCCCCACCGGGGGCTCTCGGGGCCGCTCTTGCTTCCCCCCCCCCCGGCTCCCCGGGGCTCCTTTTTCTGCTCCTTCCTAACCCCGGCTCCCGTCCTGCTCCCTCCCGGGGCTGCAGCCCTGGGGAGCTTCGTGTGCCAGCCCTGGGGGGCGACACGAGAAGGTTTGGGGCGCTGCTCTGCGTGGGGGGGCCCCTCCTTGTGACCCTCTTGGTGCTTTTTTGGGGACCCGGCAGCTTCAGGGCCTTGGGGATCAGCTCCGGCGCTCGTCTCACAGCACAGAGTCACCGAAACCGAGGCTCTTTTGGTTTGGGGAGCTGCCCCGTGCGGCTCCCAACTCCTTTTACTGGTGGACGAGGCCTGAACAGAGCCGGGTCCGTGCCCAGCTCGGCCTCGTGCCCCGGAGCATCCCGGTGGCACCGTTGTCCCGGGACGGGGCCGTGAGGACGGAGGACGCCTCGCGGGTCCCTGCCCCTCGCCTCGGCAGCGTCGCAGCCCCGTCCGCCTGCGGCCAGCGAGGAGCCGGCCCCCTGACCCCCGCGGGTCCCTTCCAGCTGGGGACGTGGTGACTCGAAGGAGCTGGGGCCACCTCCCCGCGGCCCGGGGCCGGGCCGGCTAACTCGCTGTTTGTCCCCGAACCGCAGGTGGGACGGCCAGACGAGAGGGGCTCTGCCTTTCCCTTCCCTGCCCTCCGCCGCCGATGGAGTACGTGGTAAGGCCGGCCGGCGCTCGGGGCTTCGGTGGAGGGCGGCTAGGTGGCTTCGGTGGCGGGCCCTGCCTCCTCTCCCTCCCCGCCGGGCCCCCGCCGGCCTTCCCCCGGCCCCAGGAGGCGGCGGGGACGGCGGAGAGAGGAGGGCCGCGCCGCCGCCGCGTGACGTTGGAGCGATATCTGGGGGGGGAAGCACGCAGCCCTAGGCCGGCGCTCAGCCTTTTTCTCTTTGCTCTCGCCCCGTGCTGCAGGAGGACGGGGGACGGGGAGGGCTCCACCGCCGCTGCTTTCCGACCGAGGGGGTCTCCGGCCCGCCCTGCGCCGCTGAGGTGCGTACGTGCGGCGGCGGGCAGCCCGTGTCTGCGCGCGGCCGCGAGCGCCTCGCCGCGATTCCTTGCCAAACCCCGCGCGTGTTCCAGCTCTCTGACTCAGCTCCCGGTTTGTGTTTCCTGGGAGGATGTCGGGCGCTGGCCCAGCGGCGAGGCCCCGCTCGGCGCCCGGGGAAAATACGGGCTCGGGCTTGGCTCGGTCCCGGTTTGGAGGCTGCGGCCGCTCTCTGCTTCTCCTCCTGCTGCGCACCGAGCGCGAGGTCCCCGGGCACGCAGAAGCACACAGGACCCGGCCGAGCCCACACGTCCCCTCGCTTCCCAGGCACGAGGAGTGGCTCGGCCAGGACGTGTCCCGCCAGCTCCTCAGGGGCGGTGGTTCTGGCGGCTCCCTGCGTCCTTTAGCTTCAGGGGCAGGAGTTTTTCGTGGGGCTTCGCACGTCTCGGTCTGCCTTCAGCGCTCTGGGGGGGTCTCTGCGGCCCCTGGGGGGGTCTCTGCCTCCTTGGACCGGGGGGGCCGTGGCAGACGAGCTGTTTGTCTGCCAGGGCTGGCATCATGCGACCCGCCTCATGCCCAGCCGGTGCCAGTTGGGATCACGTGCGCTATCTGGCCTCGGCCTCGATGCCGGAGGTTCTGATAAAATCAGCACCGATTCCGTTCTCAGAGCAGAGCCCTGGCTGCTCCCAGCCCTGCCGCCTGCCTGGCCTCTTGGGGTCCCCTCCCCAGCCAGCTCCAGGAGACCCCTGCCCCTCTGCGCTTCCCTCGGGGCTTCCCGGGGGGGCTGCCGTGCCGGGTGGGGCACCCAGCCCTGCATCCCCAAGCCCCCCGGGTCCTCACCAGCCCCCCGAGCCCCTTCAACGCCGCCCAGCCCTGCTCCCCCCGGCAGCACTGGCGGGTCCCTGCTTCCTGGCTCCCCGGCCCCGGGCTTCCTGCCTTTCTTTGGAGCGGCCATGGGAAGGTCACGGCGCTGAGCGGCTGCGGGGCCCCGGGCGGGGACGAAGCGCGCGGCGGGACGGCTGGCACGGGCTCCTGCGGGACCGAGGTGGGGGGCTCGGGGTGGGGAGCGGGCCGTGGGGTGCCCCGGTGTCGGGGCGCCCAGTGCAGGGGGATTTTCCAGCTCCTGCCTGGCTGCGTGGAGGTGCCAGTGTTGGGGAAGCAGGGCCGGAGGCCGCCGGTGCCGTGCTGGGTCCGAGCGGGGAGAGCCCTTCCCTTGGGTTGGATTCAGCTGAATTTGGCTCAGTGTTGGGTTTTGCAGAGTGAGGGGTCCCTGGGAACTGCCCAGGTGCCCGGCGCTGGGTCGGAGGGGCCCGAAAGCCCCGGCTGCATCCCCGGGAGGTGAGAGGGGAGCTGTGGCCCCGTGGGGAGGGCGAGGCCGTGGCGATGAGCGTGGACGCGCGTGGCAGGGTTGGGCTGCTCCCAGCTCCTCCTGGCCCCGTTCTGCATCAGGTGGGGATGAAGGGGGAGCGGGGCAGCCCCCGCAGCCCCCACCACAAAACGGGGGCTACGCCCGGCCTCCCTGCCCCGGACAGGGGGTGAGCTTTGCCCCGGCGCCGCCGGCACGCTCCTGCTTTTCCCCAGCTCCCGCTAGCTCCGCCTGTGACCTTGATTTTTCTGCTCCAGATACTGGCTGGGTCCCCACCCCTCTCCGGGAGCCCCTCCTGCGCTGCCACCCCAGCCCGCTCGCAGCCCCGGCGCGGGCAGAGCCCGCTCCGCCGCCCGTGAGTCAGCACGGCCCCGCCGCTTACCGGCAGCTCACCGGCAGCCCCGTTTTCCTCCGGGAGGAGCGGCCGCGCCGCGGGGAGCAGCGGCCATCGGCGGCTCCCGCCGGCCCCGCGCCGCAGCCGGGGGCTCGCGCTGAGCTCGGCCTCTCCCTGGGGGCTCGGCACCCACCTGTGTCCTGCTCCCGGCCGTCCTCCTTCCTCTGCGCCCGGAGCCGTGCCGCCAAAGGGCTGGATGTCCCCGCGGCCCCAGCGAGCACCGGAGGCGTCCTGGCATCGCTGCCCCCCCTGCCTCGGGCGCCGCTCCCCCCTGCAAAGCCCGGGGAGCCAACAGCAGCTGCCTGCCGCCGGCACGTGGGTTGCATAGCGCTGGCCACCACAGAAGGACCTTGTTCGCTCCTGGCCGGGGCTTGGAGCAGGGCTGGGCTGGGCTTGGATGCGCTCTGTGGCTGCCTTGTCTCAGGGCTTTAAATATTCATGCTTTTGATTTCCTCTTAGCTGCCGGCGACTGCTTGGGGGGGAGCGCAGGGGCAGAGCGAGCCGGCGGGGGCGGAGGGGCAGCGGTTTGGGACCCGTCTGCGGGGCAGAGGGGGCCGGATCGGGCCTCGACCGAAGACAATGGGATTCGTGGGCAGCCCGGTTCGGGAGCAGCGCGGGGCTGAGGGGCTCCAGGCCCTCCAGGCTGGGGGCCGAGCGTGCTGAGCCCCCTCTCCGGCTGTTCCGCGCGGCCCCGGGGCGTAGCCGCGGCCCCGTTTCCTCCCCGCCGCTCCGGGAGCAGGGGTCGCTCTCCATCTGGCCGGATCCCTGCGTCCTCGCTGACGCCGCTTGCCATCGATCGGGGCTGTGACGGCGTGGAGCTGGGCAGCCCCCGCGGCGCAGCGGGGCCGGCTCTGCCCGCGAGCCATGCGGGGCTGGCGAGCGCCCGGCACCGAGCTCGGCCCAGGCTCGGGGGCGGCTTCGCGGCGGCCGTAGGCGCTGGGACAGCCCATGGGGCCTCTGTGAGCTGTGCCAGCCCTGCTCGCCTCTCCCCGGAATGGATCTGCTGCAGAAGAGCAAATACAGCCACCTGCGGAATGAGTCCGTCTCCTCCCTGGAGGAGGCGGGGGGCGGCGGGGGGGCCCCGGCCTCGCCGGTGGAGCCCCTCGCGGGCACGCGCTCCCTGCCCGGCTCCCTGTCGTCCTCCTCCCTCAGCCCCATGCTGCCTCTCGGGGAGCTCTCGTCCGAGTCGGAGGACAGCCCCACCACCCTCTGCTCCTTCTTCCCCAAAATGGCCAACCTGAAGCTCTCGAACCCCGCCAACCTGCTCAGCCTGCGGGGCTCCACGGCCGGCAGCCTCAAGGAGGCCGGGAGCCCGGGGGAGCCCGGCCCGGCCGCCACGCTCGCAGCGGCACCGGGAGGAGCCGGCGGTGGCCCCGATTCAGCGGGCCCTGTCGCTGTGTGTTCCCAGGATATGAACAAGCTGAGCTGCGGGAAGAAGACGCGGGTGGAAGGCGGCCAGCTGGGCGGCGATGAATGGACGCGCCACGGCAGCTTTGTCAATAAGCCCACGCGCGGCTGGCTGCACCCGGACGACAAGGTCATGGGCCCGGGGGTCTCCTACCACGTCAGGGTGAGCGCTGGGGCCGGGCTGGGGGGCACGAAGGGGCAGGGTGGGCTTTGGGGGAGCTCCCGGTGTGCTGCTTGTGGGCGGGAGGTGGGTGGGGGGTGTCCTGCGGGGGTCACCCCCATGTGGTGGGTGGCACAGGGGACCTGTCCCCGTCCCCTCCCCGCTCGTGGGCTGCGTGGGGAGGTGGGGGGCGAAGCTCGGGGCTCTCTGGGCTGACCCCGCTCTCCCCTGCCAGTACATGGGCTGCGTGGAAGTCCTGCAGTCCATGAGGGCTTTGGATTTCAACACCAGGACCCAGGTCACCAGGTGAGCCCTGCGTCCGTGCTGGGCTTGGGGGGGCTCTGCTGGGCTGGGGGGGCTTGGGGCTGCCCCGGGGTGGGTCCGTAGGTGGTGGCCAGGCTGTCTGCAGCCCTAGAGGCAGCTGCCCGGCGGATCGATGCGCCCGTCAATGGGCTTGGCCAGGCAGGAAGCGCTCCTGCGACCCCATCAAATATTAACCGAGCTCTTGGAGCTCTTCCCCTGCCCCAGCCGGGTCGGGAGCCAGCCCGAGGGCTTCCCTTTTGTGTCCCTCGCTTTAACCCCGTCCCTCCTGCGCTGATTCCCTCGCCCTCCGCCCAGCAGCGCCCTGCGGACGTGGTGCTGAGCGCGGAGCCGCCCCGCCGCCGCCTCGTCCCTGTGCTGGGGTGGGTGGGGGGACCAAAGGGGGGGCCCCCAGCCCAGACTGACGTCCCGCTGCGCTCCCCGCAGGGAGGCGATCGGCCTGGTGTGCGAGGCTGTGCCCGGTGCCAAGGGAGCCGTGCGGAGGAGGAAGGTGAGGCTGGGCCGGGAGGGCTGCCAGCGGGCTCGGGCTGCCCGTGGCCGAGGGCTGGACCTCAGCCCGGGCACCCGGGGCTCTCGTCGGCCCCGTGGGGAGGGCGAGCTGAGCTGGCTGCCTCTGCTGGGGGGGGGGACGAGGCTCTGGGCCCAGGAGCCCCCTCCCCAACGCTGCCGTCTGCCCCCAGCCCTGCGGCCGCTCCCTGAACTCCATCCTGGGGAAAAGCAACCTGAAGTTCGCCGGCATGCCCATCACCCTGACCATCTCCACCAGCAGCCTCAACCTCATGGCCTCCGACTGCAAGCAGGTGAGAGGCAGGGGCTGGGCGGCTGGCTTTAAACGGGGAGGGGTCGTCGTGTCCCCTCCGGGCCCCGCTGGGGGGCAGGGGGTGTCCCCAGCCTCCACGGGGACATCTGGGTGGGTGCAGGGCTTGCCGAGCACCCACCTCCTCCTGGTCCGAGGGGCCTGGCTCACCCGTTGCTGGGGGCAGAGATCTGAGGGGCGCTCCAGGCACTCTGTTGGTGGCTCCGGGGGTGTCTCGGCCATCCTCTGGTGCCCTGTGGCTCATAACCAGGGCCCCCCCGAGCCCGTGAGCCCCAGCCCCAGGGGGACCGTGGCGGGCAGGAGCCGCAGCCACCGCCCCCTGTGCCTTGCAGATCATTGCCAACCACCACATGCAGTCCATCTCCTTCGCTTCGGGGGGAGACCCGGTGAGTACGGCGGCTCCCATCGGGCTGGGTCCTGACCCCTGGCACGGGACGGGGCTCCCCTGCCCTGGCCCTAAAGTCTGGGGCACCGTGGTCGCCGGCAGCCCCATCTCACCGGTGCCTTCCCTCCCGCAGGACACCGCTGAGTACGTCGCCTACGTTGCCAAAGATCCCGTCAACCAGAGAGGTGAGGGCACTGCCGGGAGCCCCAGAGCCCCGTTTTGTGGGTGTATGGGTGCAGCTCGGTGGGGCAGGGGGAGACTGGGACCCCCTCGGGGGGGTGCACAGGGTGGGTTCAAGGGGCGGAGGATTTAACGCTGAGGTTCCACGCCCCCACCCCGCTGTTCCCTTCCCAGCCTGCCATATCCTGGAGTGCCCGGAGGGCTTGGCGCAGGACGTGATCAGCACCATCGGGCAGGCCTTCGAGCTGCGCTTCAAGCAGTACCTGAAGAACCCCCCGAAGCTGGTGACGCCCCACGACAGGTAGGCAGGGAGGTGTCACATCTCCTGGGGGCGGCGCAGGGACGTTTCCCCGGCTGCTGGCGGCTGCTGAGCTGGGCCGTGCCCCCCCCCAGGATGGCGGGGTTCGACGGCTCTGCCTGGGATGAGGAGGAGGAGGAACCAGCCCCAGACCACCAGTACTACAACGACTTCCCTGGCAAGGAGCCTCCCATCGGGGGGGTCGTGGACATGCGGCTGCGCGAGGGGGCTGCACAGACCCCCAACCACCTGGGGGCCACGCTGGTAAGGCTTGGGGCACCTCTCCACAGGGTGCTCGGGGGGAGATCCCACATTACGAGGGAGATGCAGGGACCCTGGTGGAGCTCTGGGCTGCTCGCTTGGGGTTATTCCAGCCCAGAGTCCGCAGCGTGCGTCTCCAGCACCTCTCACAGCCCCATGTGGGGACTTGGGGGCACGATGGGACCCCCCGGGCTCACTCACCATGTGCCTCTCTCTGCAGCCCGTCGGCCAGACCTCTGGTGGGGAGTACGACCCGCGGAAGCAGCACGCTCCTGCCCAGGGTAATGCGGGGGCTGTGGCTGTCCCCGTGCTGCTCTCCCGCACCCCAAACCGCTCCGGCATCGAGCGCTGGCGCTGGGACCGAGGCGGGCTGGAGCCCCGCTGACTTTTTGTGCTCTTTGCAGCAGGGAGAGAGAAATACCCGGCTGCAGCAGGCGTGGCGGGCCGCACCGACCTGTTCGATGACCCGTCCTACGTCAACGTGCAGAACGTGGACAAGGCACGCCAGGCATCCGCTGCCGGCGCCCCCACAACGGCCAACGGCAGCGCCCAGCGGGACCTTTTCGACATGAGTGAGTGCGGTGGGAATTGTAGGGGCCGGAGGGGACCTCGAGGGATCAATGGGTCCGTCCCCTAAACGGGATGCAGCCGTGGCAGTGCCCGGGCTGTGGGGTTTGCCGTGGGTGCGAGGCAAGCGCCGGCCCCGCTCCTTTCCCTGCAGAGCCCTTCGAGGACGCCCTGCGCGTGCCCCCCGCCGTGCCCGTGAGCCTGCCGCCGGCCCAGGTGGTGGCCTCCATGGAGGAGCAGCTGCGCCGGGAGCCCTGGTACCACGGGAAGATGAACCGCAAGGAGGCCGAGAAGCTGCTGAAGGTGAACGGAGACTTCCTGGTGCGGGAGAGCACCACCACCCCCGGCCAGTACGTGCTGACCGGCCTGCAGGGCGGGCAGCCCAAGCACCTGCTGCTCGTTGATCCTGAAGGAGTGGTGAGTCCCTGAAACCCCAAAGCCGGGGTCCTGCACCCCTTTGCGAGATACAGGAGCCCCCTGGGCTTCCTGCTGCCCCTCGGGGGGCACCCCGGGGCTGGATTTGGGGGATGGAGCGGGCACAGCAACGCACGGGGGGCTTGGGGCTTTGTCTGCTGTGGATTTCTGAGCGCCCCTTCCCGCAGGTGCGGACAAAAGACCATCGCTTCGAGAGCGTCAGCCACCTCATCAGCTACCACATGGACAATCACCTGCCCATCATCTCGGCTGGCAGCGAGATGTGCCTGCAGCAGCCTGTGGAAAGGAGACTGTGAGCGCCCGGGGACCCCGGTGCGCGGCCCCCCCCCGGCCCCGCTCCCTTCCCCAGGGGGGAGCGCTTGGACTCGCAGCCCGGGACCGGGCTCGGACTGCCTGGGGACGGCCCCGTCCCTGGTCCCCGTCCGCCACGAGGAGCTGGTGGCCACGGGGATGGCGTAGCGGGAGCTGCCTGCAGGGCGGGGGGCCGTCGTTGCCAAAGCCCCTGCCTCCCCCCAGCTCCAGCCTTTGCACAGCAGCTCAGCTCGAACCAAAGCCTGGCCCCGGGCGGTGTCGCCGCAGCGTGGTGTGGCCGTGACCCCTTTTGTGCTCACCCACGGGGGGGGGGACACGGGCCCTCGGCCCCTCGTCCCACCAGCCCCGGGGGGGGGGGGGTCCGGCCGGGGGCTCCCCAAGCACAAGGCCGGGCGGCCGCGCACCGAATGTACCCGATCACTTTACGTGTTAACTGTGCCTTGACCCCGCAGGTCCCACACACTTATGCAATGCAGCCGGGCGGGGGGGCGACGGCCCCGAGCCCCCTCCGGGCCCCCACCGAGCCCCTTCCCGGGCACCCTCGGGGGCTTTTTGGGGGGGGGGGGGAGTGGCCGGGCCCCGCCGCATGCACCTCGTTCCCTGAAGCCAAAGCGCAGCCCTGCCCCGGCCCCGCTATAACCAAAGGACGCGGCGGGCGGAATTAAAGTTGGTATTTCTCTAGGCCCGGCTGCTGTGCTGGGGCTGGGGGGGGGCAAACAGGGGGGCTTGGGGAGCGAGCACCAGGGTCGGGGGGGGCAAGGACTGGGGCTGGGGACGAGTGCTAAGGCTGAGGGGGCAAACGGGGGGGCCAGGGGGCTGAGCAAGGGGGCTGGGGGGCGAGCATCAGGGTGGGGGGGCGAGTGAAGGGGCTGGGGGGCGAGTAAAGGGCTTGGGGGGCGAGTGAAGGGGCTGGGGGGCGAGTAAAGGGCTTGGGGGGCGAGTGAAGGGGCTGGGGGGCGAGTAAAGGGCTTGGGGGGCGAGTGAAGGGGCTGGGGGGCGAGTAAAGGGCTTGGGGGGCGAGTGAAGGGGCTGGGGGGCGAGTAAAGGGCTTGGGGGGCGAGTGAAGGGGCTGGGGGGCGAGTAAAGGGCTTGGGGGGCGAGTGAAGGGGCTGGGGGGTGAGCACCGGGGCTTTGGGGTAGAGTACTGGGCCTGGGGGGCGAGTAAAGGGGCTGGGGGGCGAGCATCAGGGTGTGGGGGGGCGAGTGAAGGGGGTTGGGGGGCAAGCATCGGGGCTTTGGGGTGGAGTACTGGGGCTGGGGGGCAAGTAAAGGGGCTGGGGGGCGAGTAACGGGCCTTGGGGGGCGAGCAGCGCCCCGTGCACCCCCTCCCCGTTTCCCTCCCCCCCTCCCGTCACGTGGTTCCTCCCGCCACCCCCGCGCTCCCCTCACATGGTTCCTCCCTCCCTTCCCCCCCACCCCCACTCATGGACCGTCCCACCCTCTCCCCCCTCCCTTTCCCCCCCACATGGTTCGTCCCGCCCCGCCGGGCTCCCCTCGCCCCGCCCCCTCGCTCCGATTGGCCCCGCGCGCGCGCCCGCGGCTTCCGCTTCCGGTCGTGGGGCGGGGAAGGGGGGGGCGGGGGGGAGGCGCGGCGGGGCCATGGCGGCTCCGCGCCGGCTGTGAGGCGATGGCGGCGCCGCACGGCGAGAAGCTGGAGGGAGGCGTCCCGGCACCGCCGCCCCCGCCGGGGGGGGGCCCGCACCCCGCGGGCAGCGCCGCCGCCGGCGGGCCCGGCAGGAAGCAGGGGAAGGCAGGTGAGACAGCGGGGAGGGCCCGCGGCCTGCCGGTACCGGGGGTTGAAGGGAGAGAGGGGGGGGTTGGGGGGGGGGTCCGGGGCTCCGCTGCTTCCCGGTGCTGACGGCGCCGCCTCCCCCCGCAGGGCTGCAGATGAAGAGCCCGGAGAAGAAGCGGCGGAAATCCAACACGCAGGTAGGGCCGGGAGCGGGGCCGGCACCGGGACTGCCCCCCCCACACCCCTCCCGTACCCCCTCCCGGTGCCGGTGCCGGGCCGTGACCCGCCCCCCCCCCCCCCCGCAGGGCCCGGCCTACTCGCACCTGTCGGAGTTCGCGCCGCCGCCCACGCCCATGGTGGATCACCTGGTGGCCTCCAACCCCTTCGAGGACGACTTCGGCGCCCCCAAGGTGGGCGCGGGGGCGGCGGCGGCGGCTCCGTTCCTGGGCAGCCCCGTGCCCTTCGGCGGCTTCCGCGTGCAGGGGGGGCTGGCGCCGCAGGTGCCCCCCGGTTACGGCGGGGGGGGGGCCGCAGCCCCTGCGCAGGCAGCCCCCGCCGCCGCCGCCCTTCGCCCCCGGGCAGATGGGCCCGGCCTTCGGCATGCCCCCCCAGAACCCCGGCTACGTGCAGCCCGGGGCCATGAGCTTCCCCGGGCAGCCGTTCGGGCAGCCCCTCGGACAGAACTTCAGCCCCCCCACGGGGCAGCTCATGCAGGGGCCCGTGGGGGGCTTCGGGCCCATGATCTCCCCCACCATGGGGCAGCCCCCCCGGGGGGATATGGGTCCCGGGCCGGCGGCCCTCAACCCCCCCGGCGGCCCGGCCATGGCTCAGCGCTTCGGCCAGCCCGGAAACCTCTTCGGACAGTCCCCCATGCAGCGCCCCGGGCAGAACGTGCCCCCCTTGCCCCCCACCGCCAGCCCTTTCCCCGGGGCGGACCCCGGCTTCCCCGCCGGCGGCGAGGAGGGGGGTAAGAACCTCAACCCCCCTCCCAGCAGCTTCCCCCAGGAGCAGCACTCAGGCTCCCCGGCTGCCGTTAACGGGGCGCAGCCCAGCTTCGCCCCCCCCAGCGCTGGCCGCGGCGGCGGCACCCCCGAGACCAACAGCCTCCCGCCCCCCCCCGGCAAGGCGGCCGGCGGCTCGGGGCACCAGCCGCCCCCAGGGTTGGTGTACCCGTGCGGGGCCTGCCGCAACGAGGTGAACGACGACCAGGACGCCATCCTGTGCGAGGCCTCCTGCCAGAAGTGGTTCCACCGCGAGTGCACGGGCATGACGGAGAACGCCTACGGGCTGCTCACCACCGAGGCCTCGGCCGTCTGGGCCTGCGACTTCTGCCTGAAGACCAAGGAGATCCAGTCGGTGTACGTCCGCGAGGGCATGGGGCAGCTGGTGGCCGCCAACGACGGCTGAGCCGCCCCCTGCGACCCCCCCCCCCCCCCCAAGCCTTGTACAGCTCCCCACGCAGTTTTAGGACCAAACCCCCCCCTTTTTGTAGCCATTGGACTTGTGAGCACGGGATGGCAGCGAGTGGCCCCCGCCGGGACCCATGGGGGGCTCTGGCTGTGCCGGTGTGTGCCATGGGGGGGGGGCTCCCTCGGGTGTTGGGGGGCTCCATCATGCTGGTGTTCAGGGGCTGAAGCTTCCCTGGACCCCCCCGGGGGGCTCTGCCTGCTGGCATAGGTGCCCCGGGGGGCTCTGCCCCCCCTCCCCCTGCTCTGTGCAGTCCCGGTGCCCCCCCCGCCCCCCTTTTCCGCTCGCGGAGGTCCCGGTGCCCCCCCCCACCCCCCCCGTTTTAACGGAGCGTTAATGGAAACTTTTGTATCGTCGCTATAAAACTCTGAAACCGCCGTGTCCGTGTCTGCTCTGCTCCGGTGCCTCCCCGGTTCCCCCCCCCTCCACCCCCCCGGTGCCCGCCCCGCCGCCATTGGCTGCGCGCGTCACGTGCGCGCCCGTCCCGAGGGCGGCGACCGGCACCGGCGGAAAGTTGCGGCCGGGACCGGGCCGAGCGGCGCCCCGAGCGGCTCCAGGTACCGCCCGCCCCGCTCCTCCCGGCCGCGCAGCATCGCCGCGGGTCCCCCCCCGGTCCCTTCCCGGCCCCCCCCCGGTCCCATCCCGGTCCCTTCCCGGTCCTTCCGCTCCCGGTCCCTTCCCCCGGGGAGCGGAGCGCACGTCCCGGGGCACGACCGGCTCCGCGGGGAGGTTGAGCGCGCATCGCCCCCGGGACACGGCCCCTGCTCCGCCTCCGGCCCCGCTCCCCCCGGTTCCGGGGAGCCCCGGGGCGCGGCGCTGGTGGAAGTCGGGGTGCGGGGGGGCCCCCCCCGGGGGCGCTGCCCTAAATACAGCGGCGGGGGCCGCCGCTCGGTGCCTGCCGGGCTCCGGGCTCGTCGCGTCCCCGTCCACCTGCCGGGCGGCATCACCGCGGCTAAAAATACCCCGCGGGACGGCTGGCGGCGGGGCGGGGGGGCTGGCACCGGCGGGGGGGTCGGAGGGGCAGCGGGGGGGGGGGGTCGGTTGCGCGCCCCGGGCCGTATCCAGCCCCGTTCCCCCCCCCCCCCCGGGCGCCTCCACGGGGGGCTTCCCACGTCTCGGTCCCGCCGCCGCTGGGCCGGTGCCAGCCCCGGGGGGGCCCGGGGAGGGTCGCGGGGGGGCTCTCGAGGGGGCGGCGCCTCCGCAGCTGTGCCGGGAATGTGCAGAATCCCCGGGCACCGCCGCCGTGACCGCTGCGCCCCGGCCCTGCTCCTGCCAGCACCGGGCGAGGCGAGGGCTCGGTGCCCCCCGGAGGAGCCCCCCCCGGATCCCGGTGCCACCGGGGGGTGCCCGGCTGCGGCATCCCACCCGTGCGGGGACCGCGGGGCCGCACCGGGCCGCCCTTTGCTCCCACCCCTAAACTCGCTTTGCCAGGCAAATCAGGAGCGGGGACAGGGTGAGGTCTGTCTGTCCGTCCACCTGTCTGTCTGTCTGTCCCTCCGTCTGTCCGTCCGTCCGTCTGTCTCCTCGCAGGGGGGGGTCAGCGCCGTCCGCAGGCGGGAGCATGGCGGAGAAATCGGACTCGCGGGACTCGGACAGCAGCTGGGTGCTGGCGGGCACCGAGGTGAGGGGCCGGGGACCCCCCCGGGGGGGGGGGATGCGGGGAGCCCGCGGGTGCCAGCTGCTGCCCCTCGCCCCAGGGGCTGCCCGTGGACACGGTGGGCCCGGAGCAGGATGCGGCCTCCCGCGAGGCCGAGGAAGAAGAGGCAGAGGAGGAGGAGAGCGCCCAGGACACGGCCACGGGTACGAAAATGGGACAGGCACGGCCGTTCCCGGTGCTGTGGCACGGGGAGCCCGCTCACCGCCCGCCTCTGCCTCTCCCCAGCTGGTGACGGTGGCAGCGGAGCCTTCCCGGGCCAAACGCTGTGCCCCGAGGTCGGGGTAAGCCTGGGGAGGGGGAGCGGTGGGGCTGGGGTCCTGCTGTGTGTGGATCTGTGAGACCCCAGTGCCCGTGCCCTCAGGACGTGGAGGAGCGGCTGGAGCGCGGTGCCGAGGCGGTGCCCACCACGGGCAGCCCCACGGAGCCCAGCACGACGCCGAGCTGGGAGCAGGAGGAGCCCGATGTGACGGCAGAGCGGGGGCCATGCCCGGACACCCCCAGAGCAGGTCAGACCGGGAGCACACCGGGCCTGTGCCGGTGCCACCGGGGTGCGGGCGCTCCCTGCAGGTCCCCGTCCCCCCCCAGGACCACCAGCGGAGGAGGAGAGCTGCACCAGCAGCGACGACGACACCGAGGGGCTGCGGAGGCGGCAGGTCCCCGAGCCCCGTGCCGGGCCCCCCCCTTCGGGGCCTGCCCTGCACCGGGGGACGCAGGACGGCAGCGACGAGGACGGGCTCAGCACCAGCAAGTACCTGCTGGGCGCGCTGGCGCTGGCGGCCGTGGCGCTGCTGCTCATCTCCGGTGAGTTGCGGTCCCGGGGTGGGGTGGGGGGGCAGGATGGGGAGCCCGGTGTCCCCCTCATTGTCCCTTCCTCTCCCCAGGGGGCTTCTACGACCCGGCAGACGGTGAGCGCGGAGGGGCTTGGCCCGTGGTGCCCGGTGGGGCAGCCCGGACGCGCTCGGACGTCCCCGTGCGGTTCCCCCCCAGGCCCCGTGGACGGCGTGGTGAGCCGCGGCGTGGCCGACACCGAGCAGGAGGCGCCGGTGCCTGCGGACGGGAGCGTAAGGAGAGGGGTGGGATGGGGCTGGTGGAGGGGAAGCCGCTCCCTCAGCACCTCCACGGCCTCGTCCTTCCTCTCCCCCAGGATTTGGTGCAGCAGCCCCCGCCGCCGGCCGCCGCGGACCCCCAGAGCGTGCAGTCCGTCAGCCTCCTCCTGGACAAGCTGGCCAAGGAGAACCAGGACATCCGGCTCATGCAGGCTGAGCTGCAGGTGGGCGCACACGATGTACCCGGGGGAAGCTGCCCCCCAGCACCACCCCCACGCCCTCACGGCCCCCTCCCCGCTCTCCCCCCTGCCCCAGGCCCACAAGGAAGAGCTCCAGGCCCTGCTGCAGAAGAGCGAGGGGGCAGCAGCGGCGGCCGGGGCGCAGCAGCAGAGCCTGGCTGCAGAGAACGAGCAGCTCCGCGCGGCGCTGCAGAGGGAAACCGAGGCGCTGCGAGCTGCCCGGGCCGAGCTGCAGCGCATGCAGGAGGCGGGGGTCCCGGGCAGCCCCCAGCCCCACAAAACCGAGGCTGGGGAGCCGGCAGCAGAGCAGCCCCACGGCCCGGAGGGTGCAGCCCGCAGGGGGGACACGGCAAGGCAGGAGGGGGCTGGGCACCGCGGCTTGCTGGCTTGGGTGCGGCAGGAGCTGGCAGCTGCCCTGGAGCGAGCGCGGGGCTCGGGGGGGCTTGAGAAGCTCCCGGAGCAGCTGAGTGCCCTGGAGGAGCGCCTGGGCCGTGAGCTGGAGGCAGAGGGGGCCCGGCCCTTCCCCGGGCCCTGGAAGAAGCCGTTCAAAGCAGACAAGAAGGAGAGCCGGCGGCACAAGCGGCACGGCGCCGGGGAGGGTCCCCACGAGCGGGGCGGGTGGGAGAAAAAGGAGCAGGGCAAACCCCACGGGCACGGGAAGGAGCCCCGGCCCCCGCGGGAGCACAAGGCGGGCAAAGCCAGGGGGAAATCGTCCCACGGCCCCCCCCAGCACGGCCCCCGCGAGCTGCCCCCGCTGAGCCATTACCGGGCGCCCCAGGGCTGCGCCGGGGTGGCCGACTGCGCCCGCAAGGAGGGCCGGGAGGTGCTGGGCGCCGCGCTGGAGCCCGTGCAGAAGGCGCAGTTCCTGCAGCTGCTGGAGGGCTTCATGGCCCGGCTGGGCTGGGGGGGGCACTTCGGGGGGCTGGCGGCGCGGCTGGACGGCGTCTTCGGGGCCGACGGCGCCTTCGCTCACGACCGCCTGCGCTTCGTGGACTTCGTGGATGACGTGGAGGAGATGCTGGAGGAGCTGGCGCGGCGCGAGGGGGGCGACGAGGAGGCGGCCGACGGCTTCGAGGACTACGTGCTGCGGCACTACGCCGGGGACGGCGGCGGGTGAGCGGGACGGGGGGGCGGAGGGGGTCTTTCTGGGGTGGGGGAGTCGGAGCCGGGACCCCCTCACCGCCCCTCTTCTCTCGCAGCTCCACCGGGAAGGAGCGGGGCCGGAAAGCCTGGCGGCAGCACGGGGGGAGCAGATAGAGCCATGGGGCACGCGGGGGGCACCCCACTGTCAGGATTCGTCCAGCACAACGGCCCCGAGCCCACCTGGGGGGGCTCCCCTGGGCCCTGGTTGGGGTCTGGGGGCTGCTTCGTGCCCCCCCCCCGAGTTGCTGCACTGTGTGATGCTGCACTGCTGTAGATGCAATAAAGTCACTGCTGGGCACGGCTGGGACTGGTGCCTGGGGGGGGGGAATGGGGTACGGGGGGGGGGGGGGGGGCAGGGAAAAGGGGGTGCCAGGAGGGAGAGGGGGTGCTGGGGGGGGAATGGGGGTGTGGGGGAGGAAGGGGGATGCTGGGGGGTGTGGGGATGCTTGGGGCGAAATGGGGTGCTGGGGGCGGAAAGGGGGTGCCGGGGGGTATAGGGGTGCTGGGGGGAAGGGGGGTGCTGGGTGGGAAATGGGGGGGAAATGGGGGGAGAATGGGGGGAGAACGGGGTGCTGGGAAGAAGACAGAGGCGTTGGGGGGTCAGGACTGGGTGTGGGGGGTGAGGGTGTAGGGGGGCTGAGTGCAGCCCCCCCCAGTTTTGGGGTAACCCCCCTGGGTTTTGGGATGCCACTGGTTTGGGGGTAACTCCCCTCGTTGTTGGGGTGTCCCCTGGCTATGGGGTGACCCCCCTCGGTTTTGGGGTACCCCTGGTTTTGGGGTAACCCCCCTGGTTTTGGGGTGCCCCCCGCCCCTCCCCGCGGCGCCCTGCAGGGGGCGCTGTAGCGCGGGTGGGCGGAGCCAAACACACAAGGGGCGTGGCCAACCACACCCAGGGGCGGAGCCTCCCCGCCCCGCCCCGCCCCCCGGGCCGTACCACCTCCGTGCCGCGGGGGGGGCCGTGCCGGGATGGCGGCGCCCCGCGCCGTGCTGCTGCTGAGCGGCAAGAGGAAGTCGGGGAAGGACTTCGTGGCCGAGCAGCTCCGCAGCCGGTACCGGGACGGGACGGGACGGGACGGGACGGGCCGGGGGGGGGCCGCGGGCGGAGCCGGGTCCCGTCCCGCTGATCGCTGTCCCGCAGGCTGGGCCCCGCCGTGTGCTGCGTGCTGCGCCTCTCCGCGCCGCTCAAGGAGCGCTACGCCGAGGTACGGGACGGGACGGGACGGGACGGGACGGGACGGGACGGGACGGGACGGGGTGCAGCGGGGATGGGCGGCCGGGATCCGCCGGGATCCATCGGGATCCGCCGTGCTGAGCTGTGCCGAGCTGTGCCATGTGATGCTGTGCCGTGCTGAGCTGTGCCGTGCCGTGCTGCACCATTCCGTGCCATGTTACGCTGTGCTGTGCCGTGCAACGCCACGCCGTGCCATGTTACACTGTGCCGTGCCGTGCCATGCCAAGCCGTGCTGTGCCGTGCCATGCTGCAGCACGTCATGCCGTGTTATGCCGTGCCATGCCGAGCTGTGCCATGCTGTGCCACACTGTGCCGTGTTATGCTGAGCTGTGCCATGCCATGTTCTGCTTTGCCGTGCTATGCCATGCTGAGCTGTGCCATGTTATGCTGTGCCATGCCATGCCGATCTGTGCTGTGCCATGCTGTGCCACGCCCTGCCATGTTACGCCATGCCATGCCATGCTGAGCTGTGCCATGTTATACTGTGCCGTGCTGTGCCATGCTGCACCACACCGTGCCATATTACGCTGTGCTGAGCTGTGCTGTGCCGTGCTGGGCCATGCCGTGCCATGTTATGCTGAGCTGTGCCATGCCGTGCCATGCTGCACCACACCATGCCATGTTACGCCAAGTCATGCCGTGCTGAGCTGTGCCATGTTATGCTGTGCCGTGCCATGCCATCCTGCACCACGCCATGCCATGTTATGCTGTGCCATGCTGAGCTGTGCTGTGCTATGCCATGCTGCACCAAGCCGTGCCATATTACACTGTGCCATGCCATACTACACCATGCTGTGCCAGGTTATGCTGTGCCATGCCATGCTGCACCACGTCATGCCATGTTCATGTTACACTGTGCTGTGCCATGCCATGCTGAGCTGTGCTGTGCGATGCTACACTGCACCACATCACGCCGTGCTGAGCTTTGCCATGCCGTGCCCCATGACAAGGGCTGTGCCCCGCTCACACCCTCTCCCCACAGGAGCATGGCCTGGACTTCCAGCGGCTCCTGGACGCCAGCGCCTACAAGGAGATGTACCGGCAGGACATGATCCGCTGGGGCGAGGAGAAGCGCCGTGCTGACCCCGGCTTCTTCTGCAGGACGGTGGTGGAGGGGGTGGCGCAGCCGGTGTGGGTGAGTGGGGCTGGGGAGGAGCACGGGGGCGCGGGGCGGCCGCTGACGCAGCCTGGGTGCAGGTGGTGAGCGACACGCGGCGCCTCTCGGATGTGGAGTGGTTCCGGGACGTCTACGGGGACGTGGTGCAGACCGTGCGGGTCGTGGCCTCCGAGGAGACGAGGAAGAGGAGGAACTGGGTCTTCGTGGCGGGTGAGCGAGCGCTGCTTCCCAGCACACCGCAGCCAAACCCGGGGCATCACAGCTCCCTGCAGCACGGCTCTGCCCTGTCTCCACTGCTGAGCCCGGAGTGCAGGAGCCGGAGGGTCGGGATAAAGCTTCAGAGCAGCGGGCGGGGAGTGAGGCTGCGCGGTGCCTCCCCCAGGGGACGGATCCTGACTTGTGGTATGGGCTCTGCTCTTCCCCAGGGGTGGACGACGCCGAGTCTGAGTGCGGCCTGGACCAGGGAGTGGCCTTCGACTGGGTGATCACCAACGACGGGGACGAGCTGTCCCTGGACGGGCAGCTGGAAGCGCTGCTGCAGTCCGTCCGCAGCCGGCTGTAGCTCCCACATGGGATTTGGGGGGCACGCGGCTGTTCAGAGCTGCTCACACAGGGCCTCATCCTTCCTGGGGGCTTTACCCTGCGTGGGGAGCATCGTGGGGGCCACCTGTGGGTCCCCAGTAGTGGTGCTGGGGAGGAGGAGACCAGGGGGAGGCAGCCAGCCCTCCCAGCACCTCCATCCACTTCACCCACACCCCGCAGGGGCCGTGCCTTCCCCCAGGGGCGAGGGGCTGCTGCTGCTCAGTGACCCTCAGCTGTGGCTCGGGGACCGTGTCCTGTGTCCCGTGTCCCCTGCGAGCCCAGCAGCGCTTCCCAGTTTGCCTCTCCTGTCCGGACTGGGGGCGATGCCTGCACTGGAATAAAGCTCTGACGCTGAGAAACGCCCAGGGGCTGTGTCTCCTTTCCTGGGGGGGGAGGAATTCAGGTCACTGGGGGGTGGGCTGTGCCCCTGCCCTGGGGGGTGTCGGTGGGGTGAGGTGCGGTTTAATTCCCTGTGCCCGCCCCGGGGGCCGCCAGCTGGGTGCCTTGTGGCGTGTTTTTAATAGGCTTCCTGCAGCCAATTCCCCGCGGATTATCTGCTTCCGAAGCAGAAGGCTCCTGCCCTAATACCTGCCGGCTGGGAGCTCGTCTCCCACAGCAGCTGGGCCCAGCCTGGGGGCAGGGACAGGGACACTGGGGGTCTGGGGGCCAGCCTGGCCCTGTCCCCCGCCTTCCCTGTGCCGGGAGCACCAGGGCTGGCACAGTCTCCCCGGGGGACAACGGGGAGACGTAGGGGACGAGGGGGACAGGGGACAAGGGGGAGCCCCAGCCCCAGCGAGGGCTCTGCCAGCTCCAGCTGCTGCCCATAATCTCTGGCCTCTGCTCGAGGCCCTGAGCCTCGTCGGAGGCCGTAAGGAGATTACGGGGCATTATATAACGGCAGCTGGCGAGGTTGGTCCTCGGGGGGCCAGGGGATGCCCAGGGTCCCCCTGGGGGGGCAGCTCGGTCCCCTCGGCCGCCGGACCCCCCCCGTGCCGGGCCGGTCCCCGCTGCCGCCCCCACGCACCCCCGTCGAGGGGCGGCGGCCGGCAGGGAGCGGCGACAGCCGCGGGCAGCACTCCAGGGCCGCGGGGAGCCCCGGGTCCCGCCGCTCCTCGCCCCCGACGTGAGCCGCGGGCCGGCCGCGGGCGCAGCGGAGCGGCGCTGCCCGGCGCGGTGCCGCCCAGCCCGGCTCGGGCGCCCGTCGGTGGGAGCGGGGCTACCGGCGGCGGGGAGCGACCCGGGGCTGTCTGCGGGACGGGCGGGGTCGGGACCGGGAGCGGGACGGGGGCGGGGGCGCCCCGCGCTCGCTCGCACCGCCGCCGTCGGGGCTCCCGCCGCTGCCGGTACCGGCGCCGGTGCGCCCCGGCGGACTACAAGTCCCGTGCGCCCCGCACAGGCGCAGGGGCCGGGGGCGCGGGAGCGGGGCGGGGAATGATGTCAGCCTGCGGGGAGCCCCGGCGCGGCCAATGGCGGGGCCGTGCTGGCGGCGGGGCCGGGCCAGCGGCGGCGGCGGGGGCGGCGGCGGCGGCGAGCGCGCAGCGCCGGAGGGACGCGGCTCCCATTCATGAGCAGCCGCGCGCCCGCCGCCCCGGGGCCGCCGCCGCCGGGGCCGGGGCCGGTGCCGGGCGCGGCGGCGAGGAGCGGAGCGGGGCGCGGCGGGGCCGGCCCGGGGCCGGTGCCGGCGCCCGGCGGAGCGGCCGCGGCGGGGCAGGTGCGCGGCGGGCGGTGAGGCGGCGGCGCCGCCGCCATGGACACGTCGGGGCACTTCCACGACTCGGGCGTGGGGGACCTGGAGGAGGACCCCCGGTGCCCTTGCCCGTCGTCGGGGGACGAGCGCCCGCCGCCCGCCGCGCTGCCGCCGCTCCAGCACAGCCTGTTGCACTCCTCGCCCGGGTCGCTGCGGGCCCCTCCTCCCGCCGCCCCCGCCGCCCTCCACCCTTCCTCCCGCCACGGCAGCCAGCTCAACCTCAGCGACCACTTGGCCGGCCACTCGCCGGGCTCGGCGGCGGGCGGCGGCGGCAAGCACCGGCAGCCCAGCCCGCTGGTGCACCGGCGGGACAGCAACCCGTTCACCGAGATCGCCATGAGCTCCTGCAAGTACAGCGGGGGGGTGATGAAGCCCCTCAGCCGGCTCAGCGCCTCCCGCAGGAACCTCATCGAGGCGGAGCCCGAGGCGCAGCCGCTGCAGCTCTTCGGGGCCGGCGGGCCCCCCGAAATCGTCGTCTCGCGCGAGGACAACCACGCGCCCGCCACGCGGCCCCCCGCCCGCCGAGGCCCCCGTGCCGACCGAGCCCCCGCCCGCCCGGCCCCCGCCGCCTTCGCCAAGGGACCCAAGCGCAAGGCGCAGAACATCGGCTACCGCCTGGGCCACCGGCGCGCGCTCTTCGAGAAGCGCAAGCGCCTCAGCGACTACGCGCTCATCTTCGGCATGTTCGGCATCGTTGTCATGGTCATCGAGACCGAGCTCTCCTGGGGGCTCTACTCCAAGGTACGGGTGGCCGCGGGGAGGTTGGGGGTTGCTGGGGTGGCTGTTGGAGGTGTTTGTGGCCGCACGGGGCCGCGCGGGTTTCTCGGGGTCCCGGGGGCTTCGCGGTGGCTGCCGGCGTTGGACGGGGCGGGCACCGATGGGGCCGCGTGCGGTGGGTGCTTTGGTTGGGGTGGGCGCCGTGTCCCGGTGGAGCTGCCCCGTGCCCCTGGTGGGTGTCCATGGAGGGGACGGGACTGCCCCATCCGGCACCGCGGTGCCTCCTGGCTGCAGGGGGCTGCCGGGCCCCCCGCCTCACCGTCCCTCGTGAGCAGGAGCCCCGCTGGGTGCGCCCTGGCTCGTCCCCACCTGCGGCTCCTGCCTGGAGGCCCCATAAAAGCCCCCGACTGCCCTTCGGGAAGTGAGGGGCCCTGTCTGCATCCCGGCTGGCCCCGTGGTGGTGGTTGAGGGCTGGGGACACCAGGGCTGGCTGGCGTGGGGGGTCTGGGGGAGCCCTGCCTGGCCCCGCAGCTGCTCTGCCACCACCGCAGCCAGCGGGAGCTGCCAGCAGCCTGCAGTCGGGGGGCACAGGGGAGCCTGGGGGTTGGCAGGGGCGGATTCGCCCTTAGGAGCTCCCAGGGTGGGTGCTGTGGCTGGGGGTGGGGTCAGAGGGGGAGCTGGGCATCCCCCGGGGTGCTGGGCAGGGGTGGGTGGGGGCAGCTGTGGCTGGGGGTCCCCGTCCTCTTCCAGCAATGCGGGCACCCCGTGCGTGGTCTCCTCGAGGAGCCGTGCCCTCCGCGGTGCGGCGAAGCCCTCCATCCTCCTCCACACCCCTTTCTTCTGTATTTTTTTTTTTTATTGCAGGACGGTGTCTTTTATTTATAATTCTCCCCCCACACACCCCTTTCAGCTCCTGCTCCCTGGCTGTGCTCGTTGGCAGCGATATGAATAACTCTTTGTATAGACATCTGTCATGTTATTTATACCTATCCAGAGAGGGGAAGGGAATAGGCACCCGCGCTGGCAGGGCGTGTGTGGCACCCATGGGCGTCAGTGGGACAGCGCTGCAGGGGGGCTGGGGGGGGGCTTGGAGGACCCCGGAGGGTCCCCGTGCCGCGGGGCAGGATGCCACGTGCGTGGGGATGGTGCGGAGGGGAAGGAGCCGTGTGGGAAGGGGCTGCTCGCTGCTTCCTGCGATTATCTGGCAATCGCGGCGGGGAGGGCTCATGCGGGTGGAGGGGGCGATGGAGCTGAGAGCAGGTGGAGGCAGGGATGCGCCCGGGGGTCCCGTGGGCGCGGGGGACCCTGCGGTGTCCCCATGGAAACGGGTCGGGGCGCGGGCGCACCCCCCAGAGGTGCCTCCCCGAGCCCCAGCTGCCCGCAGCTGCCGCCGGGGCTGAGCCGAGCTGCGGGGAGCCCCGGCTCCTTCTGCTCCAGTCGAGGCACGGGGATGTCTCAGCGCCGAGCCCTGCATCCCTCGCTCCCCGTGCCGACGGAGGACGATGCTCTTGTCCACCGCCAGAGCCTCTTCCAGGCGTTTTCCACCCTGCCCTGCAGCAGGAGCGGGGCTCAGCCTCCCCCCCAGGGTGCCCACTACCTGTTGAGCCACAGACGCCCGTGTGCGTGGTGCTGGGAGGGTGAGGGGGGAGAAAAAAGAGGGGGGGACCGGCCGCCCTCGCCGCACAGCACGGCTGCCAGCAGCGCTGCCGCGGCGCTCAGCAGCCCCGGCGCGCCGAGCGGCTGTGTCAGCCGGGGAAGACCCCGTGAGTCAGCGCTGCCTCCATGCAGCCGCCCCGACCCCTGCCCCGGCGGCTGCCGCCTGCCCGCGGTGCTCGTGCCGAGGGCTCGGGGGCACGGGCAGGGAGCTGCTGCCAGCTGGAGAAGGGTTTGGGGCTCTTCAGGCCCCCGCAATCCCCTCCCCTCCTGCTGAGCACACCCTGGGGTGCAGAGGGGGCTCCCCGGTGCCTCGCACGGAGCCGTGGGCGACTGTCTATAAATACCCCCCAGCAGCCCCCAGCCCCCTCCGTGAGGAAACCGGAGCTCGCTGGCAGGGACGCGGCCGTGACCGAAGGAGCGCCCAGTGCCGGGGCCGGCAGCTGTCGCGTGGATGGGGATTTCGGTGCTGCCGGCCCTGGCCCGCATCCAGCTCTGCCCCCGCGGCCGGCAGCAGAGATGCCGCACGCTCCTCGGGATGTCGGAGCCGGTCGGTGGGGCGAAAAGGCTGGAGCAGGGTCCAGCCTGTGGATAAACTGGGCTTGGAGATGCGGCGGCCAGGTTTTGCCTGTTTTCTGCCCATTCCTTGGGCAGGATGCGGTCTCTCCTGCCCCCGGGGCCGGCAGCGCTGCTTCCCGGCACCGCCAGCAGCCTGCACGGCACAGCCGGGGCAAAGCAGCCTGGCACTTGCACATGGTGCAGGGAGGATGCGTGCCGGGGTCCCTCGGGGGGCTGAGGCGTTGGTGCCACTCGGACGAGGTCTCCCCGGCCCCGTGGTTTTCTTTGTCGCGAGCGTGGGAGCCGGCAGCCGCTCTTCCTGCCGGGCCCCTGCGGAACCAGCGCTGGCCGGAGGCGTTGAGAACGGCGGTGGGTGTGCGGTGACCTTTGCCAAACGGCGTTGGCCTCGTTACCTCCCCGCCCGGCTGTGCTGGGGGGGGTCTGCCCCCCGCGTGCACCCTTCCCGCTTGGTTTTGGGGTGATATTGGGTGCCAAGCCACGCCACCTGCGGAGGTGACAGTGCACGAGGACGGTGCCCAGAGCTGGGAGAGGAGGGATGAGCGTGGACCGTGCCGAGCGCTTGGGGGGTTCCCATCTGCTGCCCTCCCCCATCTGTACCAGCCCCAGCACCAGGACCAGCTCTGCTGTGCGGCACCGCTTGCCAGGACCCCTCGGGGTGCCCGTGGGTGCGTGTCCCCAGCAGCATGAGGTCCCCCATGGTTCAGGACAGGGCAAGGGCTGCCAGCTGCCCGGCGCGGCACCGCGCTGGCACGGGGCGATGCCAGTTCCGTGGCTTCGCGTCCTCAGCCGGCGCCGCCAGGCAGCTGCCTCGCAGCGGGTGCTGGCAGGAGGAGGGTTAAGGATGTCTAGACGGCGACTGAGATTGGCCCTAAAGGATGCCAGATCCGTTGCGGGAGTGACATCTCGCTGCAATTAATCCCGGGTGTTCCCCCGAGACACCAGCTCGCTAAAAATAGCCAGCTCGCTGCCAGCTCGCCCCGTGGCGCTCGGTGGCGGTGGCAGAGCCGCTCGGGGTCCCGCCGGCCCCACGCTGCGGGGAGGGTCCCGTGCATGGATGCAGGCGGCATCACCCGGGCAGGATCGGTGCTTTGGGAGGGCCTGGCCTTGGCACGAGCCCTGCCCTGGAGGCTGCCTATTAATAGCGTTGTTTGGTCCCCGGCACTTCTCTCAACACCAGCCATTATATGCACACAATTGAGAGGCGAGTGCCAAGTTGTGAAGCTGCTCACAATGCGTGGCCGGAGCACCCCGAGCGTCCGCAGCGCTGCCAGCAGCCTCTCCTTAGGAAAACTTTCCTCTCTCCCTCCTTGAACCCTCCTGGCTGTCCACGGCTTGGCCTTTACTGCTGCCTTGGTCCCGTTCCACGCCCCGGCCGCGTTGGCCATAGGGGGAGATGAGCACCAGGAGGGGGCTGCTGCCGCTCGGGGGGGCAGCACAGGCTCACAGCGACCGAAACGGGGTCTGGGGATGAGCCCTCGGTGAATCCTGCCCTTCCCTATAGGGAGCCAGGGGGAGGCTGGGAGCTGTGCTTTAGTCACCAGTGAATCAGGGGCTGGTTTAATTTACATAGAGCTAATTAGCAGGAGGATCTGATTAGACCATCCATTAGGGTGCCATAATATTGGGCTAACGCTGGATGTGGATGGATCGCTGGAGTCGCTCGTCCCAGCCCAGGGGAGGCTGGTAATTTCATTTGGCGGAAGTGGATTTAAAAAAATAAATAAATAAAAATAAAAACAATCAAAATGTTTTGGAGAAAGCGCCGCTCTCCAGAAGTGCCCCCAGTGCACGTGGCAACGTCAGGGCTGGGGCTGCTGTGCTGAGATGCCAACGCTGGGGAAATGGGGGGGCCGAGTGCTGGGGGAGGGCGCGGGATGCCCGTGCTGGGGTGGGGGTCAGCATCTCCCTGGGGGCGCAGAGCGGCGCTGGTGCCACCCTCCAGCCTTGTGGTGCCACCCGTCCCGTCGGGGTCCCCGCCGCTGACGCTCTGCCTGCTGTTTCCTTGCAGGACTCCATGTTCTCCCTGGCCCTGAAATGCCTTATCAGCCTGTCCACCGTCATCCTGCTGGGCCTCATCATCGCCTACCACACGCGGGAGGTGCAGGTAGGTCCCGGGGCCCCTGGCCCTGACAGCCAGGCTGTGGCTTCGCTGCTGCGCCCGGCCACCAGCCCGCAGGGTTTGGGTGCCAGGACGTCCGTTCCCTCCCGTGACGTCCCTCTGGCTGCTGACCCTCATGTGGGGAAGACCACCTGCGATCTGCTCCGCAGGAGTGATGGGAATTAGCTCGTTAATCCCATTAAAGCTGCCACCGCCTCTCTCTGGCTGGGTTTTGCTCCCTCACCCTGCTCTCAGCTTTGCAGGGGTGCCCTGGGCTGGGTGAGGAGGCAGCAGGGCAGGGCCCTGACTTTCTCTTTTCACCGCACGGGTGATGTGCCAAGGGAAGCTGTGAAATACTTTCCTAATCAAGCCTACCCATTCTTTTCCTCTTTGCTCGCTCCAGCGCAGCTGGGAGAGGAAAGGGCTCCCAGTTTGCTCCAGCTCAGTGCCGACGTATTTTGGGGATGGGAGAAGGAATTGGGTGGGAGAAGGAGCCGGTGCTGGTGTGATCCTGCCTGGACGGCAGCTTGTGAACCATGCCCCGGGTTTGGTGGCTGTCGTGGCAGAGTGGCTGGGGCGCGCGGCCAGCGCTGCTGTCCCCAGGGTGCCCTGTCCCCTGCCAGCCCCTCCAAGGCCGTGCCTGGGACTGGCTCCTGCTCCTCCTGCGGGTTCGATGTGTGCAAGCGGCCAAGGAAAGGCGCTGGAAAAGCAAACTTCCTCCCCGGGCTCCCGGCCAAGCTGGGGCCACGGCATCTGAGCAGCGGGGCCAGGAGCCACCAACGTCCCGGTGAGCCCAGCAAGGGACCCTGCAGCTGTGGGTGCTCATTTGGGGCCAGGTCCTCACTGTCCTGCACGAGGCTGGCTTGCCTTGTGTGCACTGTTGGGTCTGAGCTTGTCTGGCCCTAAAAAGCAGAGCTGTGCTGTGGTGCTGGCAAAACCTCGGTGCAAAAGGGCTCTGCGCGGGCTGCTCGCGCTCCAGCCTGCGCCGGAGGGACTGCCCGCGGGTGATGGGTTGCTCAAAGCAAATATTTGAGAGAGCTGGGTTTTGCTGGAATAATATTTACCCCCAGGGCTGCTTTGTTTGTGGTCGGCAGGGCAAGCTGCACCCCCGGCTCTCTCTGGCTTCCTCTGGTTGTTGTTCTTGGTTCTGCAAACACCGCGTCCACCCTGACCGGCACGCAGGGCTGTACAGCTCTCATCCTGCTCCGCCTGGAGACGGGGCTGGAATCCCCATTGTCTTCAAGTGCGTGGCCCCTCCGACGGCCCGGGTCTGCTTATTCAGGCTGTGGGTCAGGAAAGTGCTGGAGGACGTGCTAAAATCTGCAGAACCGGCGGGATCGGGGACGTAACCCTGCGGGCAGGATGCTGCGCCGGGGGCTCACTGGGGGATGGGAGAGGCGGGCGCTGAGCACGGCGATGGGCCTTGAAACCAGAGCAACCCCAGCGCAGCTCCCGACGGGCGAAGATTTTCCACCCCGAGGTTTTCATCCCCCACCGAACAGCTCAGTTCCTTCCACCTTTCCCCACGGACTTGCCAAGGTCTTTGCATCCTCGTGGTTCCTCCTCTGGGCCTTCTCCAGTCCTCCCCGTCCCCGTTGACGCAGAGCGGGACGTGTTGTTTTGTGCTCCCTGTTGGCAGCGACGAGCGCTGTGAAATAATTTCCTCCGCTGTCCTGCCTGCGACCCCCTGCCCAGCGCGGCCTCCTCGGCCGCTGTCCCGCATCGTTCCTGGAACCCCTGGGTTCTGTCAGGCTTCGTCTTCTCCAGCTGGAGCCAAGGGAGCCCGCTGCCGGGAGCGATCCCGGTCCCCGTGCATGGAAATCGTGTTGGTCCGTGCAATGAGCCCGCTGCCACCGAGCTGCCCCCGCCCGCTTTGCCCCCTTCTGCTGTGCCGGGGACTCCGGCAGGGGAGGAAATGAGATGGGTTTGACTCGATTTGCTCCTGACAAATCCATGCTGGCTGTTTATCGCCCTATTATCTTTTAGGTACTTATAAAGGGATTGCCGATAATCTGGCCCGGGATCTCAGCAGAGATGGAAGTGGGGCTGACAGAGCAGTAAATCCTCAGCTTCTCCTTTCCTCCTTGCTCAGGGGGGAGGCTGCGTTCACCCTGCCAGCACCACCAGCCCTCCCCACCCTACACCCTACAGAAAAGATTAGTCAAGAGCCTCAGCTGCTTCCCTTGGTGCTAATTACGTTAATTGACAAGTCCTGGGGACCCTCCCAGCTCTCCCCTTGCCATGGTTTCTCTGGGGTTGGGGGCATTACTTTGTCCCCATGCTGGCTCTTCGCCCCCCTGCACCGTGTCCTGGTGTCCGTGGGCTCAGCAGCCGGCTCTGCCTGGGATGGGAAGGAGCAGGCAGAGACGTTTTCCTCGGGAGGATTTATCCCCCAGAGATAAAAAGCAGCCGCCCAGCATCCTGGGTCCTTTTCCTGTTGCATCCGACTGTAATGAAGTGCTCGGTGATGGATGGGCACATCCCTGCTCCCGCGGGGCAGCAGCTCCGGCGGCCGAGCTGGCTGTGTGGCAGGGAGGTGGCTGTCACCACCGGCTGTCCCCAGCCAGCTGAGAACCAGCGGCAGGTCCCCACGCCGTCCCCGTGCCCGTCGCCCCTCCAGCCAGGGCTGCAGGTGAACGAGATCCTTCCCTGCTGTTCCTCTTCCCCCGCCCCCAGCAGCCTCTCAGCTCTCTGCCTCCCGCTGCGAGGCCACGATCTGCTGCTAATTGCGTGTGTCACTCGCTCCTCGTTACAGCTGAGCGTGTGCAGGGAGCTGGCGCAGCCCAGCCTTCCTCCTCCCTGCGCGGGTTGCTCCCGGCCCTTTGCACCTGCGTGGCGGGGGCTGCCCCGCTCCCATGGGTGCTGAGGGGCTGGGTGCTGGGGGAGGCGGTGGGCTTGGCACGATCTGGTGCCCGCGTGGCCTTGGGGACAGCGCGGCATGTGCCAGCGCGGTGTTTGCTGCTGCTGCACGTGATGGGGCGCAGCGCTCAGCCAGCCTCCAGGCTGCCAGCTCCGGCAGGAGGTTTTGGGGGGGCTGCCTCGGGGCTGCCCAGAGCCGTGGTTTGTGCGTTCAGTCCCCACCTGTGCACCCAAGGGTGCCGGAGCGCTGCCCTGTGAGCCCCACGGGTGTGCACGGAGGTGGGAGCTGCAGCCCCAGCACAGCCCGTGCCGGGATCCGGGTGAGTGGTGGGAGCGGAGACCCCCGGGGGGGCACGGGGCGAGCACCCTGCCAGGAGCCTTTCCTTCCACCGTGTGGCTTTCCAGCGCCTTTCCTTGTGCTTTCCCACACATTTTGCTCGCTGGCAGCCGTGGCAGTGAACGCACTCGCTCCTTCCCCTGCCGGAGCCGGTGCCGGGGATGCCGGGGTGCCGCCGGACTTTGCCTGGGGTTTCCATGGAAACCCCGCCGCAGCGATGTGCTGCGAGCTGCAGAGGGGCTGCAGAAGGGGAAGTCTGCCCTGAGCACCCCCCTTCCCCGTGCCCTTCACCCGGTGCAATTCCCCACACGCAGCCAAAAGGCTCTCTGGCTTTTTCCTCTTGCTAATTTGTTTATTTTTAACACCCTTTTCCAGGAAGGAATGGGCTGTCAGCTTGCTAAATGCCTGAGGATCTCCCTTGACAGCTTGGAGCATTTTTTTATAAACAATTTCTCAAAGCAGCTAAAAGGAGTGGAGCTTTCCAAACAGAAAGGGAGGTGGCCGGGGACAGGCACTCCATGAGTCAGTCCCAGCGGCTCTCGCCGTCCCTGGGGACAGCCCCGTGGGCCACCTTGTGCCGGCCCCGCAGCTCGCGGCAGGTGCTGGGGCTGGGGGTGCCCATGGAGCGTTGTGCCAGGGATCCCAGCCCCCCCGAATGCTCCCAGCCCCCAGGACGAGCTGGGGTTACCCTGCTCTTTGCAGGGTCGAGGAGGTGCTGGTGAGGGTAGCGTGCCGCTACGTCCCCTTGGGGTCCGTTTCCAGCGGTGTCTTTGCCAAGTGCTGCTCACGGGGAGTTCCCGAGCTGGTCCCTGCTGTTGGAGGGGATGTTGGTGGCACCGATGTGGCCCAGCTTGCACAGAACAAAGCCGTGGAGGCACACCAACACGTGGATTGAGGCCGCATCTCCCGCGGGCCGCGTGGGTGATGCTGGGCAGTGCGCGGCTCCTGGGCAGGCGAGGATCCCCTGCTCCCATCCTGCCGGGTGCTGGGGCTCCTGCAGAGCCCCCGGCTCCTGCTGCAGCGGTTGGAGAGGAGCGGTGCCGCGCTGCTTTGCCCAGGATGAACCTGCAGTTGCTATGACAACCCGGTCCCATCCATTGCCACGCTTCCTCCTGAAAAGTTGCCCGCATCGGCATCGCCAGCTCCTGGCCCTGCGCCTGCGGCTGGGAGCAGAGCAGGGCTGCGGTGGCGCCTGGGCGATGCCACTTTTGGTGCGAGCAAAAGGAGCAGGGTGGCACGCGCCAGTGGCACCGTGGCTCGCCCACCTCTGCCGCTGCATTGGGGATGTCTTGGGGCACCCTAAAGCTTTCTGGGGCATTCCCAGCACCACAGCCATGCCCTGAAGGTGCAGGCAGAGCAGCTGGAGGGGTTGGTGAAGGTTTGTTCCCACCGCTTCCATCCCTGGCTCCCCAGGGCAGTTCCCTTTACCCATCTCCGTGGGGCTCTGGGGTCGGTCCCCTCCAAGCTGTGGGGCTGTGCTGCGGGGCAGGGGTGGCCGGGCCCCCGGTAACCCCATGGTTTTGCCTTCCGGTAGCTCTTTGTGATCGACAACGGGGCCGACGACTGGCGGATAGCGATGACGTACGAGCGCATCCTCTACATCAGCCTGGAGATGCTGGTTTGTGCCATACACCCCATCCCCGGGGAGTACAAATTTTTCTGGACAGCCCGCCTGGCTTTCTCCTACACGCCTTCTCGGGCAGAGGCGGACGTGGACATCATCCTGTCCATCCCCATGTTCCTGCGCCTCTACCTGATCGCCCGGGTGATGCTGCTGCACAGCAAGCTCTTCACCGACGCCTCGTCGCGCAGCATCGGGGCGCTCAACAAGATCAACTTCAACACGCGCTTCGTCATGAAGACCCTCATGACCATCTGCCCCGGGACGGTGCTGCTGGTCTTCAGCATTTCCCTCTGGATCATCGCCGCGTGGACGGTCCGGGTGTGCGAGAGGTGAGAGGGGCGGGGGCTGCGGCTGGGTTTTGGGGCTTTGGGGTGCCTGGAGCAGGCAGGGAGAGTCCCCAGGAGGTGCCCCGGGGATGGCAGAGGGGGGGGGACGAGGACACGTGGGGGCCCCGCTGGGTGCGGGGAGGCTGGCGAGCGGCGGTGCCTGGCTCTGGCGTCGCTGTGAGCCGAGTGCCATGACAACCCCGCGGCTGCAAACCCACTGCCGGATGGCATCACGCCGGCATCGCCGCGCTCGGCGCAGGGGTTGCTGTGGCGACCGGTCCCGGCGGGTACCGCGGCGCCTCCGGTGCTGGGATGCACCAGCACCCCTCGGGGCCCCCCATGGGTGCCAGGGGGCTGCGGCGGGGGCACCCCAGCCCCTGCCAGGGCTTTGTTGGGAACTGTTCGTCCCTGGCCTGCTGCGCAGCCCGGGGCAGGGGGAGGGAGAGGCCCCCCTGGTCCTGTGCGGGGCTGTCCCTGTCCCCAGTGGGCTGTGCTGGGTGCTGAGCCCAATCAAAGCAGGGTAATGGCTCAGGACAGCTCTCAAGCCCTGGCTCCCAGCCTTGCTCTCGCTCAGCAGACACTTGTGCTGGCTCTCGAAGTGTGGCACCAGCAGCGGGTGGGCCTGCGGGGCTGCCGGGTGTGCAGGAAGCAGGATACGGCCCTGCCTGCTGCCTGGCTCCGCTCCCAGGGCTGCTCTCGCTGCTCCTCCACCTCCCCGGGGAGCGGGGCCGGGGCAGCCCCAGCCCTGGTGGCTTGTCCAAGGCGGTGGCCGAGGGCACGCTGGGACGCCCCACTGGGATCGAGGGATGCTGCTGGGGAGCCGGGGCTCCCTCCCAGTGCCCGTGGTTTTATTCCCCTGGTGACAGCCACCTCTGCCGGGCCTGTTCCTGGTCCCCCAGCAGCACCGGGACTCGGCACCACCGGCACCGGGCCCTTGCTCCTCTCCCCCTGGCCGGGGTGGAGGGAGGCAGGGCACGTGGGCTCTGCAGGAAACCGCTCAAGAAGACAAACGCGTGTTATTATTTGCTTTAAGTGGATTAGCCAAATCGCATTAAATCCCTTTAAGTTGTTGCGGCGGTTTGGTGCTGGGCTCAGAAACGCAGGGGTTCATCGCTGCAGCCAGCCCTGAGCCCCCGGCCCCGCTCGGGGGACGCTGCAGCGGGTCCTGCTCAGGGCTGGCAGCACCCGGGGTGCCCGGCTCAATTTTGGGTGCTTGCAGGGCAGGAGGAAGGAAGACCCTCCTCCTCCTTCTCTTTTTCCTCTTCCTCCTCCTCCTCCCTCGCAGAAGTCACCTTCTGGTCCCCCCCTTGGGTCCCCGAGCCACACAGAACTGCTTAGGGCAGCTTTAAGTACCATGGACGTGGACTGGAGCTGCGCGCTTGGGTTTTACGAGCTTTTACAGGCTGCGTTTATGTTCCTGTTTCTCTTAATGATGCTATTAGAATGTGCTGGAGAGTTGTGTGCTCCTTAATTGTGTTTGGGAGGTTTTTATTTGTACCTCCGAAATGGGGAGCGGGCGGGCGGGCTCCCAGGGGACACGCAGGGGATGGATTTCTGCACCTGGGGGGCTTAGGCTGAAAAACCCGCTGTAAATAAATAGCCATTAGCAAGGAAAAAGAGAAATGATGCAGGAGAGCTGCTGCAGATCGCCGGCACTGCCGTGAGCTGCCACCACCTCCTTGTGCCTACCAAGTGGCAAACGGAGCTGTGCTGACCCCAGGGACACACCGTCCCCGGGGCACGCAGACCTGGGGGGTCCAGGACCCCAGGGACAGGCGCTGACCCCAAGGGATGCGCTCACAGCACGCAGGGGTCCTGGGTGCTGGCACAGCTCCTGCAAAGGGCCACCAGGTGTGGCAGTGGGACGCTCGTGTCCCTGGCACAGGGGAGAGGACGTGTCCCCGTGCCCCCCAGTCAGCTGCTGCACCAGCACTGGAACCAGTTTGCTGTGGCTTCCACAGCAGCTCCCGCCCAGCACCCACCCAGGACGAGGCGCGATCCCCATCACCGGGGTGGCATCGCCGTGCCGCGTCCCCCCAGGGCCGCAGCATCGCTTTGGGCGCCCTCCCCACCCCGCGTGCCGGGGGGGCCGCATCTCCCTGGAGGCAGCGAGTCGCTAAGCAACCCTCGCCCGGCCGCCGCGCTGCCTGCGGTGCTGCCTGCGGCCGCACACGTGTGCCCGCACGTGCCCCCCACCCGCTCCCCGCTGTATTTCGGGGTGTTCCGCATGTGCACGGCCTCTCGGCACAGCCCGGCCACCCCCAACCCCACGGCACGGCCGAGCACGTGCTGCGGTGACATCCCAGTGCCGCGGTGACATCCCAGTGCCGCGATGCTCGGCGTGGAGCTGGGCTGGGCGCTGGGGCGATGCTCGGGGCGGCCGCGCTGCTCTTTGCTCTCTGCGGGGAGCGCAGACGAGGGGGTGCTGGAAATCAGCGCTCGGGTCTAAACAATTGCATCAGCCCTTGGCACGAGCGGCCGGCCCCTCTTCCTGCTCGTGCAATGCCAGCTGCTCCTGTTTATGAGCTCCGAGTGCTTCTTGGAAGGGAAGCCGTCGGTCCGGCTGGAGCCTCCGGAGCCCCCTTCCCCCCCGTCAGCCCCCGGCACGTTGTTCCCATCAGCTGGGGTCGTCCCCACGGCCTGAGAGCTCACATCCTGCCGCGGGAAACGGGGCTCAGCCTTTATCAGGGAAACGCCAGCAGAGGGGAAACGCGCACTGAGGCAGGGGAAAGCCCCTTGGCCACATCGCCCTGGGGGTGTCTACTCAGCACGGCACAGCCAGCTCCTCCGTGCCACTTGGGTCACCCCTCAGCACGCTGCATCGGGGACTGGGGGGGCTGGGTGTCTGCTGGCAGCCCCCCGATGTCCTGGGGGCCAGAGCTGAGGCTGTCTTGTGGGATGTATTGGGTGGGCTCGGCACAGGGAGCCACTGAAGCTGGTTTTTGGGGAGCCCTCGCAGGGTCCCGGGGCAGCCGTGCTCTCCAGCCCCTCTGTCCAGGCTGGAGCCTCGCCTCGTCGTGGCTGAAGATGCTTTCTCCTGCTCTGCTATTTCATTAGGGTCTCCAGTTACTGGGAGCGGGGGGGGAAGGGAAAAAAAAATGTAGGAAGAGGAGAAAACCCAACTGTTGGGCGAGTTATGAGCTGCGAAGCTTGGATGAATTGATTTGCAGGGAATTGCCAAAAGCTCCATCTGTTTTTCCTCTAATGATTTCGTGAGGAGGCTGGGAGAAACCTGCTGCGGGGAAGGGACGCGGGCAGGCAGGGCTCGGCGCCGGGCGGCGGAGAGCCCGGCGTGGGGGCCGGTGCCCACCCTGGGTGGGATTGGGGGAGGCTGGAGCGAGCGGGGGCTCCTCGGGGGGCACGCACAGCCTGCAAGCAAGGGGCCTGCTCGCGTGTTGGCGGGAGGAGAGGCAGCCGGGCTGCTGCGGTCGCTGACCCCGGCAGGGCAGGAAGCAGGGCAGGACGCTGGGGCTCGGCGGGGACGTGGCCACGGAAGGTTTGCAGCATCCCTGGAGCTGGAGAAGCTCCGTGGGCGCTCGGTGCCACGCGGCGAGCCGACCCTGGCTGCGGCCAGGAGCGCGCTGCGTGCCTGTGGCTTGGCAGCGTCCCCGCGGCGCGTCGGCATCCTGAGCTGATGGAGGGGGGGGATGCAGGAGTGGGGACGGGACGAGGAGCAGATGGGGTCAGTGCTGTTGATGCTTAGGGCTGGGGGCTCGTATGTGAGACACCACTGTGAGCACTTCAACAAAGCACCCTGAGCACGGTGCCCGCACACCCATCCACTTGCACAGCAGCTCTGGCCAGAAAACGAGTCCTTGGGGGTCCAGATGTGCCGGGAGGCTCTGCCCCATGCTCTCCATCCACGAGGTTTGCAGGTCCAGACCCTTCTGGGTCAGAGCAGGGGCCCCACATCTGTTTCTCCCATCAGACAGCTCCTGCCGCCGCGCCACGTGGCACCGGGGACGGAGCCGGAGGGACTGGGACGTGGTGACAGGTCTGACCGAAAGCAGAAGCCCTCGCTGTTGAGTTTTTGCTCTGATTTTGTGCATGTGGATATATTATTTTTTTTCTTTGCCGGAAATTGTGCAATTGCTGTTGCTATGGGGCATCCTGCCGTGCTGTTCATCTTTATTCCCCGTTTCGCACGATGCTCTTGTGCCTGGGGAGCCGTCGCACCCAGGTGCACCCCCTGCAGCACGCGAGCACCCGCTGCCGCCCTGCGCCGGCGTTCCAGGTGGGAAGCCACCTCCTGTGGCACCCAGGTCACGTCCTCGTCCCCTGCTGTCACACTGACATCCGCGTCTCCCTGACAGGTACCACGACCAGCAGGACGTAACCAGCAACTTCCTGGGGGCCATGTGGCTCATCTCCATCACCTTCCTCTCCATCGGGTACGGCGACATGGTGCCGCACACCTACTGCGGGAAGGGGGTCTGCCTCCTCACCGGCATCATGGTAAGCGCCGCGCCGAGCCGGCCCCTGCGCTCTGCTCGGCCCCTCCTTGAGGCTGGGGCAGCGGGGCACCGAGGCAGTGGGGTTTTTATGGGGACCGGCTTCTCAGCGGGCTTGTCCAAGCCATAATGGCTTCAGCTCTGAGGTCTCGCAGCCTGAAAGCTGCTGGAGCTGTAATTGCAGTTGCTGTAAGTGCGGTAATTGGCAGGGCGTGCTGGTTTGGGTAAGGAGGTGGTGGTGCGCACGGGGTGCCTGCTGGGTGCTGTGGGGTGCTGGGCTGTGCCCAAATCCCTTGGGGACACAGCGTGGGACACCGAGTCCCTTGGGGACACTGGTCCCTGGACTGGAGCACGTTGGGGCTGCAAACCTGCGAGCTGGCTTTGCCTTTGCTCATCCTTGTGGGTGAATTTGGGGTGAATTTGGACCCTTGTGCTGCGAGGGAGCAGGGAGCCAGGCCATAGCAAAGCCTGCGGGGGGGGGGGCAGCAGCTGCGGATGGGGACACAGAGAGGCCCCCGAGCATCCCTTGGCCGCCCTGCTCGTGCAGCCTGGCTTCCATCGCGCCGAGTGATCCCAAATGCTGCCGGCGTCCCGTGGGGAGCGGGGGCCAGCTGGGAGCGCTCCCCGCCCACGGCAGCGCTGCTTTGCGTGCTCGTGGCCAGACGGTCACTGTCCTTCGGGGCCCTGAGCGTACCTGCTCCAAGATGCTCGTGAGACGTCCCAGCTTGTGCGGCTTCCCAGCTGGGGACAGCTCAGGAGCCAGCACCAGGGGCCCCGGCGAGGCGCAGCTCCTACGCAGATCAGCACCCCAATTCGGTCCCTGCCTCGGGTGCCTGGTTTTGGGGATGGAGCTGCCCCCGTCCTGCCTGGCGCGCGGGCAACCGGCACCAGCATCGCTTGGCTCGGCTGCCGTCGTGCCCCAGGAGAGCTCTTGGCTGAGGCGGCTCTGCTGGAGGGTATTAATTTGATATTATCTGCAAGTATTTCATCTGTCTCATGTAAGGTTGGGCGCCAGGGAGGCTGATGCTGTTGATAGGAGCCAACCGAGGGAGAAAACTCAGGGAGGGCTGGACGTGGCGTTTCCACCAGCACAGCAGAGAGCTGGCCACTAAAGCCCCACTCCAGCCAGGAACTAGGGTGGGCGCCCCCAGGCTGGGGACCCCCTCAGGACTGGGGACCCCCCCCGGTGCCCTCCTGCAAAGCCCTGGGGGCCAGGAGCACGCTGGGGCTCCCCGAGCAGCAGCACCGGGGCCGCTGGCAAAGGGAGAAGTGGTGAAAGCCGAGAGTGCGCGCTGGGACCTGCCGGGATGCTGAAGGATTCAGCTCAGCCCATGATGTTAATTAATGACTCTTTAATAAATTAAGGATCGTTTGCCAGGGTCGTGGGCCTCTGCCAGAGCACCGGGGAGGGGGAAGCGGCTCATCTGGTGCGGGCAGAGCCAGGCGGCGTGCGGAGCCCCGCGGGGAGCAGAGGCTCCCCTGCCTTGGCACCTTGGGTTTCTGCCGACAAAGGCGCTGGAGGTGACGGCTGTGGAGCGGCGCGGATCCGCCGCTAATCGCTGGGATAAAGCGAGCTCCAGCTGTCACCATCTGCAGCCGTTCAGGTCCCCCTCCATCCCGTGGCACTGCAGGGGGCTGGGACCCCATCCCTGCTCTCCTCTGGGATGCTCGGTGCCTTCCCTGCTGCCCAGAGCTCCCAGTGACACCCCTACACGGGGCGAGCATCGCGGTGCTGGGGCAGATCCTGGTCCGTGGCTGGCAGCGATGAGCAGGATGAGCTCGGCTGTTCCTCCTGTCCCCAGGGCGCTGGGGAGGCGAGGGCTCACCACTGACCTTGTAAATCAGCCCCGTTAATTACTGGGTGCGTTGGCAGATGCTCAAGGACGCTGCAGGAAGCTGGGTCCTCTGATAAACCCAGGTTAACCTGGTGGGATCATTGGTTTTGTGGGTAGGGGGCATGAGGTGCTTCAGTTAATTAGGGGTTTGCAATCCTGGGGGAAAGCACAAGGCTGAGAGCGCCTGCAGGGCTGAATCCACTCCCCAGCCAACGTCCCTGTGTCCCCCCCGTCCTTGCTGTTCCCATGCAGGGCGCTGGTTGCACAGCCCTGGTGGTGGCCGTGGTGGCCAGGAAGCTGGAGCTCACCAAAGCGGAGAAGCACGTCCACAACTTCATGATGGACACGCAGCTGACCAAGCGGGTAAGGTGCTGGGGACGGCTCGGGGTGGGGGCAGCGGGAACCAGGGGTGCTCCAGGGCATTTTCTTCCCCGCTCTGATGGGAAGCTGCAGCCTGCAGCATCCCCGAGGGCCGGTCCCACGGGTACCGCGGCGGGAGCGAGGCGTTGAGTGCCTTGAATGCAGAGCAGGCTCAGGCATTACGGTAAAAGCAAACGGCATCAGCCCTCCACTCCACTCCACTCCACTTTGCAGGGCTGTAGGAAATGCAACAAGCTCCGCCGCACCTCGGGGAGGAAATGCCTGAGTTTTTTTCTTTCCTTGGAGGAGACAAACCATCTCCTCTTGTGGAATATGATCTCACTTATCTCAGTGTCAGGAAGACGAGAGGATTTCAGTGATTCAGCATCTTGCCTGCTGCAGACGAGAGCTGTGCCGTGATGCTGCTGCGGTCTCAGTCCCCAAAGACGGACCCAGAAGCCGTGTCTGCGGCAGGTCCGTGGGCACCAGCCCCAGCTGGGCTGCCTGCTCCTGGATTTCAGTCACCAGCAAAACACAGGGGAAGGGGACAAGGGTGGCATCGGGGGCTGTGGGACACCCAGGACATGTCCCATGTGAGCAAACCATGCTGCAGCGTCGCAGCGTGGAGTTTGGGCATCTCCACAGAGCTCCCCCACCTCTTCAAGGGAGTGAAATCCCAAACCTGTTCCTGTTTGCCCTGCAAGATGCCAAGGCATCCGTGGTCGCTGTGAGTGGCACAAGGGCCCTGTGACCTGTTGGGCACCGTGTCCCCAGCAGCGTGCAAGGTCCGCGGGGGGAGACCTCTGGTCTCAGCAGCCCCGTTGTGGCGCAGCGTTGGTGACCCAGCGGCACTGCATGGCTGGGTGTGCCCCTAACACCGATGTTGGGGCAGATTTATGTGAGATGGAGCGAGGGGCAGTGCAGCCGGGCTTGGAAGCAGAGGCGCAGCCCCTCTGCCCAGCTGGTGGGGATGGGGCACCCTCAGATGGTGAGAACGGGAGCCCTGAGTGTCCAGCACTGGGCAAAGCGGCATCCCTGGGCAGGACAAGCTGATGCTCCCCACCTCGATGCAGGCAAGCAGGTAAAGCACAGCCCGGGTGAGCAGCGATGCCCCCAGGAAGGACTCAGCATCCTTTCCCCCTCGCTCCCTGCGGCTGAGCCGTGGCCAGGGGGCTGCAGCCACAGGTGCCCGGGTGGTGTGCGTGGCCAGGCTGGGACAGCACCCAGCTGGTCAGCCCCTTCCTGCGGCCGGGGATGTGGCTCTGTGGGCTGTGTGCCAGGCAGGCTGCGGCCAATTCACCCCGGAGCAAGCAGCAGGGCTGCAACTGAGCCACAGAGGCTGTGGGAGCCGTGACCTAGCACCAGCAGCTGAGCCAAGCACGGGGCTGATGCCTTCTGTGCATGCGTGCGTCCAGCCAAAACCAGCAGACAGATGCAGGAGAGGAGAAATTCTTTGGGATTTATTTTCCTTTGAGGCGTCGGTTCAGTGTAAACTTCCCACGCGGGTGAGGCGCCTGATGGCTGGAGTGCGAGGAGCAGTTTTCCCCAGGGCATCAGAGCGGGGTGGGATGGGGATGTGGACGCGGCGGGGGCCAGGACACGCTGCTCTGCCCTTAGCACAGGCTGCTCCGTCCCCGCCGCGCGTGACCCCTTGCACACAGGCAGGAGCTCATCCAGGCGCACGGAGCCGAGCGCCACGCTCCCAGCTGGGGCGAGTCAAGGCTGTGGCAGCAGCACAGCAGCTATTTCTGCTCACAAACGGCAGAACCCGGCGAAGCCAGAGCGTTGTTTCCGTGAAATAACATGTCCCACGCGCTGGAGCAGATGGGGCCGGTGACCTGCGGCCGACTCCCTTCTCTTGCAGATCAAGAACGCTGCAGCCAACGTCCTGCGGGAGACGTGGCTCATCTACAAGCACACCAAGCTGCTGAAGAAGATCGACCACGCAAAAGTCAGGAAGCACCAGAGGAAGTTCCTACAAGCCATTCACCAGTAAGTGGGGCGTGCGCCAGCTCCCGCAGCTATGGGGCGAGGAGGGGAGTGGGCTGCTGAGCCCTGGGGAGGGGTGACCCTGCCCGTCCGCGGGGGACCGGGGACAATTTCCCATTTCCCTGGAAGCAAACGGGTCCCTGGCTGCGTTTTGCAGCTGTAGTTTGGGAAGGGGGGTGCATCCACGTTGCTCTCTCCTCCCCAGGTTGCGGAGCGTGAAGATGGAGCAGAGGAAGCTGAGCGACCAGGCCAACACGCTGGTTGACCTCTCAAAGGCAAGTCCTCGCTGTAACCTCGCGGCCCGGCCAGGCTGCAGGAGTGTTTCTCCTCACTCGGAGACCCTAAAGCAGACCTGGCTGACTGCAAAACGCTCCGGTTCCTGAGCTGTCAGCTGGGAATCGCTGCCAGGGGATTGCTGCATGTGCAAGGCAGGAGGAAAGAGCACAAACACAAGCTGGGAGGCGAGCGGGGGGGGGGCACCCCGCTTCCAGTAAGGGTCTGTGCTCACCGTCCCTTGGGAAAGCATCGTAGCCCCAGCTGGGGCCGCTCAGCGGTCAGCAGCGCTGGGTTTCATCATTTTAATGTCCTTGTGCTGGAAGAGGGGGCGAGCCCAGCACCGGTCACGGTGCGGAGGGGCTGGGGCCGGATGCGCCGCAGCGGGTGCGTGGTGTTTGCTGTGCGGCCTCCCGCAGCCCGAACCTCCCAGCGCCCCATCCTGGTCTGGCACGGGAAGGCTCTGGGGGCGCAGGCTGGTTTTGCTGGCAGGAAGGGATTAAAACACAGGGATTATCCTGTGGGGTGGCGCCCCAGATTGCTGCCCGTCCTTTGGGGCCCTGCCTGCATCCCGGCAGCAGCTGGCTCGAAGCGGGCAGCAGCTCCCCCTTCCCGTTCTGCTAGCGGGGCTGTTAGGGCAGCTCGGGGGCTCTCGTGCCAGCACAGCCAAGGAGATCAGCTCTGCCCTGGGGGGCTCTGGGCAGGACGCCTGGGAGCAGGCAGTGGGGCCGAGATGGCCGAGAGCAGCCCAGGAGCTGCAACGAGAGCCCAGCAGCATTAATCAGTTTGGTGGGGCACACGTGGGTTGTAATAAAACGGAGCATTAGAGGCAAAGCCACAGCTGCCCCCTGCACCTCGGGTAAATGCTCTGGGGAGGCAACGAGCTGCTCCGCTGCGGTGACCGCCTAAAGGTGACGCATGGGGAGGGGAGCTGCCAGCCCCCACTGATGCAGGCTGATGTAGGGCCCCTCCTGGTCCCCTTCCCCATCCTCTCCCTGTCCCCCTCCTCTGCTGCTTGCTCTTTCTCCTCTATTTCTCCGCGTTGTGCTGAGCTTGCAGAGCTGCTGATGAGAGCTGACAGTGCCGGGGCGTGCTCACAAGGTCTCAGCAGGCGAAACCTCCGGCGCTCGCAGCCCCGGCACCGTGCGGTGGCTCAGAAGCAGCCTCTGAAGCCCGGGGACGGTGCGGGGCTGCCTCGCAGGAGCGCTGTGAGCAGGGCTCGGCGTTTCTGATCCGGGCAGCAGCGCAGCGCCCCTCGGCACCGCGCCAACCCCTCGGCTGTCTCCTCTCTCCCCGCAGATGCAGAACGTGATGTACGACCTCATCACCGAGCTCAACGACCGCAGCGAGGACCTGGAGAAGCAGATCGGCAGCCTGGAGTCCAAGCTGGAGCAGCTGAGCGCCAGCTTCAACTCCCTGCCGCTGCTCATCGCGGACATGCTGCGCCAGCAGCAGCAGCGCCTGCTGGCCGCCCTCATCGAGGCGCGGGGGGTCAGCGTGGCGGTGGGCACCCCGCAAACTCCTCTCTCCGAGAGCCCCATCGGGGTCAGCTCCACCTCCTTCCCCACCCCTTACACTAGCTCAAGCAGCTGCTAGAAACGCAGAGCGAAGCCCCTCGGCCCTCCACGGACACGGGAAGAGCGGACGCGCAGGTCCTGAGGTCTCAAGGGACTTTCCTCGGGTTTCCCGAAGCGCCGCGGGAGCGTTCGGTGCGACCGGCGGTGCCAAGCGGGTGCTCGGAGCTCGCTAACGCCTTGGAATCGGAAATCTAATCCCCGTTTAGGTGCCTCTACACGTGGTGAAGGAAGGGGACGGGAGGCGAAGCCTCTGGCAAGGCCCGTGCTGCAGTGTTCGGTGGAGGACAGAAATCCACACTCAATCTCAGGTCTTCACATTGAAAACAAAACAAAACAAAAACAAAACCAAGTCGGAAGCACTGAAGCAACGGAGACACCAGAGGAAGAGTATTCCACTGTGTGGACCCCGGGGCCAGGCGCGAGGCCGGGGCCGCTCGCCCAGGGCGCGCTCCCCTTCCTCCTGCTCCGCTCCCAGCCCCGGCGGGCAGGCGCCCATCCCGTGGCTTCTTGCACAGGCTCTGACCTAAGATGCCCACGCTCCATCCCATCTCCTTGCCAAGACACGAATGCACACACGCACCTCTCGCGTTCCAGGGTAGGTGGCGGTGCCTGACCTGCGTGGGGGTGTCTCTCCGGAGCAGCGAGAGGTTTCTGCTCGGGCAGGACAAGCAGCGGTTCTTCTTCTTCTCCTTCTTGGCGCCCGGAGCTCGGGAAGCAGTGCCTAAAGCAGGCGGGGAACGCCGCCCCGTTTCAGAGGTGTCCCCACCGTCACCCACCCCGGAGCACCCCTGCGTTTCGGGAGGGCGCCGGGCACGTCCCCAAGCCCGGTGCTGTTCACAGCAGCCCCAGAACTGCCGGGTGCCCAATGCCCCCAGCTGAGCCGACGGCGCCGAGGTTGGGGGCTCCCTGTAAAGCGGTGTAGTGACGAAGGCGAGTACCGAGTGGGACGCTTCATCTGTTTAAAACCAAGCCACCTCCCTTGTCCCGCTTCTGCTGGGTTTGGTGGGGATCAGCAGCACCATCCGGGGCCGGCTCCGGCTTGCAGCTGGTGCTCAGCTCTCTGACGGACGTTTGGGCATCACCTGGCTACTTTGGGAAGGAACCGTTTTCTGTTCTGCTTTCACCATTTCCCCTTTTTCTTAGCTCTGCCCTGCGGTCCTTTTGGGGCTCTGCCTGGTCTTTGCACAGAGCCTTGCCTCCTGCCAGCAGGCTGCAGCTCTGGGATGGTGTTTGCTGCTTTCAATGAAAACTCAGCAGAGGATATTTATATATTTTTAAACAGATGAAGTAACCATGTAATTACTCCGCGATATTAATTACACATCACCCGGCAGTGTCAGTAATTGTAATCAAAGTCACTGTGTTACGCCAGGTATACTTAGCCTGTAATCTTCTCCTGTGTAACTCTTTCACTTCCATAAATAACGCCGCATTTCACGCGCACGTAGGCAGGGCCGTATCAGCCTGGTGCAGAGGGATTTCTGTGCAAAACTCCACTTACTGCTGGTGGTAGGTGTTTTACTCCCTGCGCCCTGCAATTAAAGTTGCATAGAAAACAAGCGGCGGGTGGTGAGGCGCGCTCCCCCCCGCCAGCTCCAGCCATCAGCATGCGGTGGAGGAGGAGGAGGAGGAAGAGGAGGAAGGCTCCTCTGCTGTGGGCTCCGGGGGAGCTGCAAAATGAGCTCCTGGTGCTGCAGAGGTGGTTGTGTTAAGGCTGTCGGTAGCATGGTAGCAAGCCGTGGTTGTTCTTGTCGCGTGTTTTGCATTCAGGGAGGAGAGGAGGTGCACGGAGATCACTGCCAGCCTTTTCTGTTCCTTGGCCGGCAGCAGATACTCAGCTTCTGGGAATGCGCTGCTCTTCCCCTTTTCAAAAATCTTGTCATTAGTGTAATTGTAGGGTGGGCAGGACTGCTGGGAGAGTGTCACTGCCTCAGCAGCAGCCCAAAACTCTATTCTGAGCCTTGCTGCCAGTCCCCGTGTGCCTACAGGTAACCCTCGTCCACACCTCCCCGGCCCTCAGATGGGGATAAAGAAGCTTCTGCCCATCTTTGTAAGGAGGTTTCAAGCGTGGCAATGAAGAAAGCCTTGTAAATTGTAAGAGCGAGCCTAAAATACAGAATCTCCACTGGCCGCAGGCAGCCAGCAGAGAAAAACATTTCCCCGCCTCTTCTGTGGTTTGTGTAGGAACAAACTGCCGTGTACAACATGTACACGGAGAGGCAGAAATGCATCCTAGGGCGTTGGATAGCTGAGGGAAGTATTGATGCCTGAGAATCGATATCACCAGCGGGAACCTCCTTACGGGCTAATCATCAAGTCTGGGAAATCAAACTGAGTAAGACGGGATGAGGAAATGCCAGCTGGCTAGGACCTGAGGCTGTGAAGGGGAGTGAAATACCAGCGGTGAAAGCTCGAGTAGTGCAACCAGTGCAGGAGAAGCTCCTCTTTGGGCAGAGCTGCTGCTTCGGCGTGCTGTCACGAGGGGCCAGGAGTGGCAGGAGCCAGGCTGGGGAGGTGGGATCCTGGCTGCAGTGCTGGGTTGTGCCAGGCCACGTGCTGCTGCGTGGCTTTGGGGTGCCAGAGCTCACGGCACCGCTGCAGCTCCTGGTCCTGCATCCTTCACACCGGGCTCTGTGCCCTACGACCTGCAGCTTGCAGCCCCCAGCCCTGCACCCCACACACTGCACCTCCTGTCCTCACTCCTGCACAACCCCAAAACGCCCTGCCCAGCACCTCACAGCCCTGGGTCTGCACCCTGTGCTTGGCACCTTGCACCCTGCAGCACGTGCACCCTTGATCCTCCATCCCGCACCCTTGATCCCCCATCCTGCTCACTGTGCACCCTGCTTCCTCCATCCCGCACCCCCCTGTTGGTTCAGCACCGCATCCCACTGTCAGTCCTGGGGCCAAGTCCCGGTGCCCACCCCGGGCACTGAGCCCACCGGGGCCAGCCCCGGGGCTCCCCCCAGCTCACAGCCCCAGCCCTGCCGCTGGGACCGGAGCCGCCCTGAGGCCATGGTGAGGGCTCCCCTCCCCAGCAGGCAGAGGCGGGCATGGGGCGAGCTCTCCACGACCCCAACCCCAAGCACCCCAGCACGGTCTGGTGCCTGGGGTGTGCACCTGGAGCTGTTCCCCTGCTCCCTGCATCTTGGTACGAGCGCCGGCGTCACCCCGGTGCACGTGGTAGCCACCAACGCACGTGCACCGGGGAGCACGCTCATGCCCCAGAGCTTCCCCCCCGGCAGCCGGCTGGCAGGACCGCGGTGTGCAGCCTCCCCCTGCCCATGGCAGGATGCTCCCCGGTGCTGTTCACACACCTGAGAGAGTTGTTTTGGAGCCTGCAGCCATGGGCCCGGAGAGGCTGCCCATCCAACTGCGTCTGGGCAAGCGGAGAGAAGAGCTGGGACCACCGACAGATGCGGAGGAAAAGCACAAGAACAAAACTGAAACGTAAATTTATAAACCCAAAGAGATGCTGACCTCCTCCTGCAGCCGGGAAGCCGTCGGACCCCGCACACCACCAGGACCGAAGCTGCCCGCACCCCCGTTTTGCAACGCAAGAGAAAAACCGCCCCGTGCTCTCTTGCTGCTAGAGCCAGCGAGGTGATCGCGCCCCGAAGCCCCTCCAGGACCCACCCTACGACAGCCAGTCTCCTTTTCGGCACAGCCTCAGTTTTTGCTCCACGAACCTCTTGCACTGCCTGCAAGGAAACGTCCTAGAAACGCCAGAAAAATACAAAATCCTCTCTGCAAACTCACAGACTGAAGCGTTTCTGTCCAGACTTAAGGAGCTTCAACATGGGTTTGCATCTTGCCTCTGTACTGCTCGCTTCTTTTTTAATAATAGGGGAAAGCATAATAGTTTATTTTAACTATGAAATATATTGCTATATTATAAAGGTTATTGTAACTTTCAATTATGGTTTTGTATCCAACCAGTTTGTCAGCAGGCAGCGACGCCAGCCTGCTGCCAAAATGTCTGTTTCTGAGTACAGTCACTGCTCCACGTGAGGACGGAGGCCAGGGGTAGCAGAGGAGGCTCTCTGGACTCCGTCCAGAAGGACTCCACGTGCTCCTCATCCCTTCCACCCCCGGGCATTAATTCCCCTTGCCTGGAAGCTGGCCTTCAGCAGGTCTAAATTCGCGCAGCCCGGCCGCACTGGAGCTTTGCTTCTCCCTAGGGAAAGGCGTTTTTCCCTTTTCTCCTGGGGTCTCAGCCCCCTCAGTGGTTCCTGCAAAGCCATTTCCTCCCCCAGTTGTCTTCTCTAGCAAAGGTGGGGTTCAGCTCACCGCGCACGGACTGTACAAGGGCCAAAATTCCCCGTTTGCCCCCGGGGATGGAGGCTCTCAGGGATGAAGCAGCACAGGGTGTGCCGGGCTCCCCGCTGGGCTTTTGGCGCAGAGACCAAAACATTTTGGCTCAGCACCGAGTGACACGGGCAGGATGCGGATATTCTGAACGAGGGAATCACTTGTGCCTAGAAAAGCGCGAGGGGTGCAACATCCTCCTCCTCCTCTTCCTCCTCCTTGGCAGAGCTGCGCGCCGGAAAGCACCGCGGGGCCGATCCTGCCCGCTCAGGCTCCCTCGGCCCCGAGCCGGGCAGCGCGGGGTTCCCTCGGGAGGAGGGACGCCGAGGCAGCGCGCTCTCTTTTTCCTCTCAGGTCAACACGTAGCTGCCGGGATGACGGGGTAAGGACAGCCCTGCGCGGGCGACCGCTGTTGCTGCAGGTAAGGCCTCGGCGCAGGGAGGGATCCCGCTGCGCCCACCCGGCGGGGGGCGGCCCCGAGGGGATTCGGGCACCGTGCCCAGCTCGTGCCGGGTCTCGGGCAGGACAGGAGCTGGCCCTTGGGATGGTTTTGGGCTTTGCGACCTGGCCTGTGGAGGCACTAGTGTGGTTTTGGTCCCTTCCATCTCAGACTGTGGCAGTGTGGAGAGATGGAGGGGTGGCCCCGGATTTAGAAGAGAGATGCGGTGAGGGTGCAGGGACCTCTCAGCCTTCCGGTGCTTGATGGTACCCCGAGAGCAGCTCTTCCTTACATCCAGCCCCAATTGGCTGCAGCTGATCTGCATCACGTGTAGGACAAGATTTGTGGGCAAATAAGTCTTAAATTTCCTTTTGCAGCCCTGCCCCCTGTTCCTGGGCAGTCTTCCTGTGTGGAGCATGGCCAGGAACGGGCAGAGCGTGTGGGACCAACTCCTGCTTTCTTCCAGAGCGAACAAAAGCCCCTACTCCAACTCTTCCGTATCAGAGCAGTTGTCACCGTAGTGCTGCCATTATCGCTGTTAATTGCTGTCCCAGCTGTGCTGGCCTGACCCTCCCAGCCCGATTATCCCGCTGGGAGTCATGGCAGCGCCTGTACCTCACCGAGCGCTCCGGCCGTGAGCTCCAACGTCTTCTTGCTGGCCCCTGCAGCCTGATCTCCTCCGGTATCCCGCAGCTCCTGCCCCGCAGCAGCTTGCTGTGATGCTGCCCCGAGCTCCATGGTGGGGCTGGCTCCAGCTGCCCCCCATTGGGACCCAGCCCAGGACCAGACAAGGGCTGGAGGAGAGGGGCTGGCTCCTCTCCTCGGGAGGGCAGGGCTGCCCCTCTCTCTCCTGCTGGCTCTGGGGGTGCCTTGAGATTTCTAGGGTGCTTGGGCCCCCTGCGCTGCTCTCCCTCGGGTTCCTCCTGCCCCGTGTCCCCCTGGCTGGCTTGCAGCCCTGTGCCCAGCAGGTGGGTTTGCTGGGGTGTTGGTGGTGAACTGGGGGGGTTGGGAAGCTGCTGCTGGAAGGCTCTGCTCCACTTCCAGCCCCAGCTTCTCACCCAGCTCCGAGCTTCCTCCCCATAGCCACCGGGAGGGCACAGGGCTGCAGACGGGGGATTTTGCAGGGGAAAGCCAAGCTGCTCTGTGGGATGAGGTGTTTCCCCCCAGGTGAGTCCCGTCTGCCCCCTCTTGCTCAGGCAGTGGGGCACAGGACAGGTCTCCAGCACCGTGAGCCCGGTGGCTGCTCTCAGCCAGGATGCTCAGTACGCGCCTCGCAGCACCCGGCTCTGCTCCGTCTTCTACCCAAAGTGTTCTTCCCCTCATGCTGCCGGGGTCCTAGCACACCCCAACGCACCTCCTGGCCCTGGCGGAGCTGCTCGTGTCTCTGCGGTCAGGCTCTGGCCCCGGGCTTACATTCCTCCTTCTGGTCTGAGCGTGGCTGGGTCTCCTAAACGGGGGAAGGGAGCGGGGACTTGCCTGTCCCGACAGCATTGCCATAAAACTGATCTGTACCCAGAAACAGGCATGTTTTAAACTATGGCTTTAACCTGTTCACTGTAAAAAGTGCCTTGGACTTTAATCTGAAGAGGTCAGTATCTATAAATATTTACCTGTGCGGTGTGTAAGTATGCAGATACCTATGTATAGTTACACACACAAATATATGATATATACGTACATATATAAATGCTTCGGACCCCTCTGTTCTGCTGGTCTTTGGAGCTCTGTTCTTCCTGCCGGTGGGAGCGGTGTTCGGCTTTGGCTCGGAGCAAGGCTCGAGGTGCTCGTGCCGTGGTTGCATCGCTCCTGTAGGACGACCCCGTGCCGCAAGAGGTGCAGGGTGGGAAACCCATGGCATTGGGTGGCACGTCCCCAGGTGGTGCTGAGCTCTCTGCATGTCCCTGGGAAGCAGTTTTGTGCCTCTGGGGGTCTGCGCCAGGCTGCCGTGGTCCATCCATGTGCTTTGGGGAGACCCTGGAGAGGGGGGAGCGTCCCCGCTCCGTTGCACTGTGGGGGTGCTGAGGCGCAGACAGCGATGGGGCTGGAGGGAGGCACGGGGGTAGCAGCACCAGTGCCAGGCTTTGAGGTGGCTTCTGTCGTTGCCACTGGCACCAGAGAGAATTAAACTTCCCCGTGGGTCACCCTGAGCTGGACCGAGGGAGGAGCTGTGCCCGCGGAGGTGGCAGATGCCGGCTTTGCTCCTAATCGCAGGCTCCCTCCTGGCAGCCCGCCTGGCTCTGATCCACGCCGGGCTCGTCTTTTCTGAATGAGAGCGACGAGCAGGGAGGAGAAGTGCCTGGAGAAACCTGAGCAGACGGCTGCGGCGTCTACCAGAGCCCGGGGCTGCTCTGCCACCTTCCAGCCGCGACACGAGCTCCGTGCCGGGAGCTGCTCGGCGCTTTGTAGGGCCGTGTGAGCTCCTTGCTCCCTCCCAGGAATCTCAGGTTCCTACACGAGCAGCAAGGTGTTTTCAAGCCACCTGCTCCCAGAGGGGTTTTGCTGAAGGCGTTTGGGGTTTCCATGTGCCTCGTGGGGTCTGTGGCACACTCCAGGTCCTTGCTAGTGTCACAAATCCTCCTTCCTCTTGCCATGCACCGAGGTGTCCTGAGGATTCCCCTCCTGCTTCCCCCAGCGTGACCTGAGCACTACAGACATGAGTGTGTCGGACCTGGACTGCTCCTTCAATCCAGCTAATGGCTTGGTTTGTCCCTTACCTCTAACAAATGAGGATGAAAGCTGGCTGGAGCGCAAAGGGCACAAAAACAACTTCAGAGAGGGAACAGAAGAGAAGGGGAAGCTGGAGCCTTTCCCACTTGGTGCTGCTAAATCCAGGCGACGATTCAAAAGCCTCGCTTGAAGCCTGTGAGCGCTGTGCTGTGAGCTTTGGCTCAGTCCATTTAGAAAAAAAAATAAAAAATCGGGCAATGCAGCAGCAGTGCGAGGGCCTGGCAGCCAAGCAGCTGCCCCGGGACACGTCCTGCACACGTGGCAGGAGGGCTCGGGTGGGCACAAGCCTTTGGCTGATCCAAGCGTGGGTGCTGCGGGGCCAGCAGAGGAGGAAGGAGGGGGTGATGTGTGGCGGTTGAACCGTGACGAATCCGTAAATTGGGCTTTTTTTTTTTTTTGAGCTAATACCTGTAAACTCTAAAAATACCTCCAACAATTTGAGGGGCTCTTTGATAAGCGATTAAAAGCATATAGCTTCATTTCCCAAATTAGTGGCTTAGCGAAGCAGAGCCCCCAACGTGTGACTACAGCTGTAGCTCTGATGCTGCCCCCGGAGACTAGGTGAAATTCCTTTAATCTCTGCGTGCGGCATGAAATCTGTTTTTATTAATGGTTTGGGATTAAGGCTTCTGCATGGAGGCAGAGAACCGTGTCCCTCGCGTGTCCCCTTGTCCTCTGCTTTCCCAGCCTGGGGGGGATGCTCGGTGCCCGTGGCAGCATCGGTGTGCGCGCTGCGGTGGCGGAGATGGGAAGGGAAAGAAAAAAAAGCTATTAATTGTTTCGCTCAACGGTTTCTTGAAAGCAGATGGAGCTTTTTATAATCAGTAGGGGACTGCTGGCCTTCAGCAGGGAGGGGAGAACCACGAGGAAATCGCTCCACGAGCCCTGGGTTTGAATAGACACCTGCATGCTGGAAATGAGCTGGGCGCAGGAGGCAGCTCCTGGGGACGAGGGCGGGCGCGTGGCCGCTGGGGGCTTTGCAGCAGGTTCTGTGCTTGGAAGGAGGCAGGAGGAGGGCTCCAGCTTCTGCACGCTGCCATTTCCCCAGCTGACGAGCTGAAAGCCCCTTTACCTGCTGAAGGGCACCCAGCAGGCAGCCGCAGAGTGGTTTTCTGCTCTCGAGGGGCCAGGTTGCAGCCACGGGGAGCTGCAATCAGCAAAGCCTCCTGAATAACCTCCCCCTCCAAGGCTGAGCTCTGCTGCAGGAATAAAACAAGCTCGGGGCCTGTCTCCCTGCGGTTGTTTCCATTTCACACGGGCTCATTTTCCAAGGTAAAACTGGGGCTGCCTGGCTGCTAATTTCATCACCCCGGCCCTGGGAGCGCAGGCGCCGCTGGGGCTGTTAGTTACTGTTAATTATCCCGCAGCGCAGTGTGAGGTCTGCAGGCCACATCACGCCTCCGGAGAGCTCTGGGCAACATCAGCCAAGCAGCTCGGCACCGCGAAAACTGCTCCTGGTCCGTTGCGAGGTGCACGGCAGGGAGGGGGCTCCGGCTGCCTCCCCTCCTGCTCTGGGGTCTCCAGCATTTCTCCACGGTCACCCAGAGCAGCAGCGACCTGCGGGGCTGGGTCTGCATGTGGATGCTCGTAGGGGATGTTTGAGCTGCTGCTGGGTGCTGTTATCTTTCTGGTCAGGCCGCAGTGTTCGCACATGAGCTTCCTCTCCTCTCCCAGACGTGCCTGCAATTCCCATGAGCGCTCACAGAGGATGCATCTGCCTGCAAAGATGCCAGGCTCGTATTAATGGCATTTGTGTCCTTTTGCGTGGTTATCAGGATGGAAGAAGCTATCTCCATTTTCCAGAGCCTGCTGGCCTGGCACTCGCACAATAAGAAGGGTTTCTCAGCAGGAACCAGCTGTGAAATGCAATGGTAAATTACGCTTTTCTACCTAAATGGGTATTTCTGGATTTCCTGCTGGGGAGCAGCCACTGTGCTTAAGCAATGGTAACTGCTGCGAACCGGCTGGCAGAGGGGGCTTTGCTGCAAGACCTCCAGACCAGTTATCACCTCTTCCATGCCAGTATTTTGACAGATGTGGGGGTCCAGAAGCAGAAGCAGATTCCTGCTGCAGAGGAGCTGCTGGGTGAGAGGGGAGTGGCTGTGCCCACGTTGTGCTGGTGGAAGGGATGACATGGATCAGAAAGACCAAAATTAAAACCATAAAGTGGCATTTTCAGAAGCCCTAGAGACCTGGCCAGATGCTTACAGGGGCTGAGTTTGAGCCTGCTTGAGAAAGTCCCCACCTGACCTGGGAGCAGCGAGCACAGAACCTGGTTCAGGCAAGTCCCTGAACGTCCTTTCAGAATTCAGGAGGCAGCAAGCAGAGAAGTAACTTCACTGGAAGTGAACATCATCCTTTCCACTAATAAAAAAGCAAGCTGATATTCTGAAGCTAAATATCTGCTCCTGTGTGCTACGTACGCCTGCACTTAAGGCTGCCTCTGGAGGAGGGTTGGATCCTGCCCTGCCCTGGCGCTGGGCTCTCAGGAGCACGCTGCTCTAGGGTTGTCTTCACTGGCCACGTACAAGCCAGAAGCAGGCTTGAACTTGGATGAAGCCACTTGAAATCGTATCCACGACAAACAGTTTAACAGCATTAAGCTCTTTTCCATTTGAAAAATGCCATTGTGTTTGGGGTGATAACTGGCGAGCGGTTTCCACGCGAGGGCAGGCGACGTGTCACGTTACCCACACGCTCCCCTCCAACACCTTGTGCTGACACAGCTTCCTCTCCTCTCTTCTCCTCTGGCTCTTGCTGCTTGGAAGAACACCTCAGACCTTGGAGGTGAGCCCTGTCCCCAGGTGCTGAGGTGGCACCGTCAGCTCTGCGCCGTTCCCCAACTGCTCCTCTCCTCGCGCCGCCACACCAAACTGGTGTGGAGCCGGGGAGGATGCTGCTTGCTCCAAAGCCTGCACTGAACGTTGGTTGGGAGCAACAGGTTTTGTACTAATTAAAGAGGAATCAATTAGGCTGCAAGATATTCAGCCACCTGGTGCTTCTGACTATTTTTTCCTCCTCCTTCTCTTTTTCCTTAATGTGCTGCTGCTGCCTCCAGGGAAGTCATGAAAGAAGCAAGACACGTTCCAGTTTCTTGCTTTCTTTTAGATTAAAAAATGCTGTTTGTGGGGAAATCTGTGCAGACCAACCAATTAAAGCACCGTACATGTCCCTGAGATCTGCAAACAACTATCTTCCGTGCCATCCATCATTCCCTCCAGCCGCCCTCCTGCCTATCCATCTCTGCGAGTCACTGATCTACAGCTCTCGGCTCTGTCAGCTGGGTTGTGCTGCGTGAAAAAATAATTCACAGCGAATAAAGAACAAGCCGAGAAGAAGGTGTAATAGGATCCTGTGGGAGGCACAAAGAAGTCCTCCACGCAAGGAAGCCCTTTGGAGACCCGGCTGCGCCAGGCTTTCCCTTGCGAGACAATCCATTAAACAGTCTCTCTGTGCTCAATAGCTCCATAAATAAAAAGGAGCTGAGAGCAGCGGGCTGTCTGTCTCGCTGCCTCCCCAGGCAGCTCCCGAAGTTTGCAGAGCGCTGACCTTGAAGAAAATGGCAGGGTCAGCAGGGAGGCGGCTCGGCTGAGCCCCGAGGCGAGCGCCTCGAGCGCTGCGGATGAAAAACCGCCCCTGGCTCCCTGCCCTCGGGGTGGTGACGAGCAGCAGGGGAGCTGCGAGCGGGGAGCCCTGCCTGGGGGCGCAGCCCCAGGGGATGCGTTCTGCCCTCGGGCTGATGCTTTTCCCAGCTGAGGGATTGTGAAATCCCTTTGATTTGTCTGAGTGCACAGTAAAGCCCTCTCTCTGCCACATCAGATTTAATATTAAACGCAAAAGGGAGTAGCAAAGGGCAAAAGGGAACTGGACTGGATGGCAACGTAAAGGTTACAGAAGAGAATATTAATGCCATATATTAGGGAGCTCCTCGGAATCTGGCATTTGGAAGTGTTCATTAATGTAACTGATTCACTCTCTGGGAGCTGCTGCATCAATTCTCAGTGGCCGTGGGGTCCCCTTCATGCTGATCCCCCTCCAAGAAATCTCTGCGAGAGGTGCTGGGCACCCATCCCACACCCTGTGGTGCTTCAGCCACCACCTGAGGGACGACAGCTTGATAAGGAGGAGATGACCAGGCTGGAGCAGCGTGAGCCATGCCAAGGAGAACGCCGGTGTCTGAAGGCAGCAAAAGGCCAGAGAGCGCTTGGTCGCGGTGGCAGCGGCGGAACAACCTGTCCCCGAGCCAAACGAGCCCCTGGCAACCGTGGTGCGAGGCTGAAGGAGAACACCGCAGGGTAAAGTTGCCAAGTGGACACTGTGATGGCCGTGAACCCATGGCAGATAAGCCTGTGATCATCCAAGAGCTAAAGGCGAAGGCTGTGCTCACGTGGCATCCCCAGCCACGCGAGGATCAGCCGGCGGCGGTGCCGCGCTCCGTCTCCTGCCTTTTTTTCCAAGCAACGCCCTGCCTTTTGTAAGAGCCGGCACAAACCTGCGCTCCTCGCTGCTGCAGCTGCGCTGGGAGTCACTGCTGCGGCTCCTTGCACTGCCGCATCTGTGCCATCCACACCTGCCTTCCCACGCCACGCTTCCCACCCCGGGGCCGAATATGTTGGCCGCAGGAGCGTGCTGTCCCATCCCCGGAGCAGGACCAGCGGCGTGTGGATGGGAGAAGCAGCAGAGTCCCCCCCTTCCCCTCCGCACCGGGAGCTCTGGAGATGAGTAATTGCTGCTGACATCTCTGGAGAGCAGACATGGCAGCTGCCGGGGCTTTATCAAAGCTCAGGTTCACGCCTTTGCTGAACGGCAAGGAGCCTTAGAAGAAAAAGCTTGCGCGATGCTCCGCGTAGCCCTGCTGCTTCGCCAGCTGGGAAACAGCCCCGTGGGAGCAGGAGCAGGCTCGGAGGGGCTGAAGCAAAGAAAAAAAAATGGCAATTCAGCACTTTCCCCTGTGCCCCAGGCTCAGGATGGGTCAGATTTTCCCATGTCTGAGAAAAAAGAGGCCGAGGGCTGGAGGTGTGAGCGCAACCTCCCTCCGGATGAGCAGGTGTCTGTGCATCTGTCTGCCAGCGAGCGCCAGCTGGTCCACGCAGAGCTCGGTCCTGTCCTGTGATGCTGTAACAAGCTAGGGGTAATTCTTCTTCAGGATGATTAATTGCTAGACGCTTGTATAAAAAGCATACCACCACAAAAACACTCCCGGATGGACCCATCACGTTACCTGCACTGTGGTTTTAGCTACAAACAAATTATCTGTGGGGGAAAAAAAATACTTTGCATGGGAACTGAAGGCACAGGAGCTGCGTTTTTTCCATGCCAGCTCCCAGCTTTGCATCTGCACCCGGAGCGTGAAGAGCAACACTGCCTGGTTTGGAGAACGGAGGGTCTGAATCAGCCCAATTCCTTGTGCGAGGAGCCCAGAGGGCTTGATGGGGGCTCCTGCAAGAAGGCCAGCACCTAACTGCACCTCTCGGATCAGCAGCACGAGAGCAGGATTTGCTCCTGGGGTGGAGGGGGGCAGGCACCAGCAAGCCCGATAACACAGCAGCGCTCCCAGGGCCACGTTCAATTAAACAATGCAGCCATCTGATTTAGGAGAGCAACAAAATGTCCCCTCTGCAATCAAGCCATCGGCTTTTATCTCCCTGGTAGGAACAGGCTGACTTCAACAGCGAGGAAGCGATATTTCAGAGCGGCTAATAAAGCAGCTTTAAAATGAAGCTCGGCGGAACAATAGCCGTATCCAAGAGCTGGCATTTGAACAGGGAGTCGGGCGGGGGAGCTGTGCTACAATTTATTTCATCTCATTTCATTTCAGAAGAGGGAGGCAAAACAAAGCAGGCACCTGAGGCGTCTCCGGCCCGTTAGTGCCTTAGCAAATGCTGCCATCGCGCGGGGACGGCGGCTCCGGGAAGCCTCCGGTGGGGGCCTGGGGGAGCCCCCACGGGGCGTGGGGCAGGACGAGCCCCGGCAGCTCTCGTGTGGGGTGCTGCCGGGGGGGCAGAGGGACCCTCCTCAGCCCCCACCACGGGCTGGAGGCAGCAGCCTGCAGGCAGCAGCCTCCGCCTCGGCCACAGCAGCACACGAAGCGGTTATCGGCGCCTTATCTCCAGCACAAATGAACTCCCCGAGCCCATTTCCAGCGAGCGGGAGCCCAGCGTTGGGCGGCTGCGATACGGGGGGGCCCCGGGAGCTTCTGGCAGCACGAAGCTGAGAACGCCACCGTGCTAACGCCGGGCCTCCGGCAGCTCGGCTCGCACGGTCTCAAATCACGTTCCTATGGAAACCAGCTTGGAGGCTGCCCAATTTTCCACAAACGAGGAGAACGGAGAATGAACTCGTATCGATTAAGTGGCTAGCTGTCGCATTCGGCGCGTTGCAATTCAGGAGGATGTATGGCTCCATAACTCGTGCTATAGATTATTTATTTCACAGACAGGGTAAATCACGCCGACACCGCAGGGAGCAGCTCCGTAACCCTCCTGCGGGGCCTCGGGAGCTGCAGGAATGAATCAGATTCACTGAGGCTGGGTTAAAGCTTCAGAGCGATCACAGGCAATTAACGGGGAAAAAAAAAAAAAAAAGGAACAGATTGAGGATTTGATGGTTTGTGCTCTGCACGCCGCAGTCATTCACGCTGCTCATGAGTGGGTGAGAAATGAAACGCTGCTTGGCTGCGCTGGGAGTGCCTGACCCCGGTGTCTGCGGCTCTGGGCTGAGCCTCATCCCAGGCAGGGCTTTCTGCACTCCCAAATCCCTCCAGGAATCAAGAGGTGAAAATTTCAGCTGACTGAGGGGGGGGCCTTTTTTTTTTTATTATTTAAGAAAATGAGCATCCCTGTTACAGAAAAATAAAATAAAATAAAATAAAATAAAATAAAATAAAATAAAATAAAATAAAATAAAATAAAATAAAATAAAATAAAATAAAATAAAATGCAGAAATTGGCCTGGGGAATACAAACCCCCAAATCTTCCAGAAAAGAAAAAATAAAAATAAAAAAAAAAAAAATCCCGGAATCATATGAAAAAAAGAAAAAAAAAAAAAAGAAAAAAAGGAAAAAAAGGAAAAAAAAGAAAAAAAAAAAAAAGAAAAAAAAAAAAAGAAAAGCAACCTAAACAACCCTGAACCTAAGCTTCACAAAAACGTCCCCAAACGTCACTGTTTTGAGGAGGGGGGAGCCCGGGGGGCTGCAGGATTTGGGGGGGGGGTTGGGGGTAGGAGCCCCACAGGGGTCGGGGAGCCACTGGGCCCCCCCCCGGCACGCGGCCCGTGCGCAGTGCGCATGCGCGGCCCAGCGGCGGGACCGTGGCGCATGCGCCGTGCCGGGCACGTGCGGGCCCAGGCCTGAGGCGGCCGCTCCCACCGCCCCCCGGGATAAAACCGGAGCCTCCACCACCGCCCCCCGCCACAAGGTACCCCCGTAGCACCCCCCTCACACCCGTGGCGGAGCCGGGTGTCGCGCCCGGGCTTCGGGCACGCCGCGGCGATGCGTTGCCCGGCCTGCAAACGGGCCCTGAAGCTCTGTGCCCTGAAGGAAGATGGCGGCCGCGCGGCCTCGCGGCGCTGCGCGCAGGCGCAGCCGGGGCCTGGTGGCGTCATCATCCTGCGCCCGCCGCGGCGCCGACGGCGGCGGAGGGGGTAAGGGGGCGGCGGAGGGGGGGGGGGAAGGGGGGTGCGGGGGGGCGGGCTCGGCACCGGCTGTCCCGGGGCGGGCGGGGGGGGCTCGGGGAGCCGGGCCGTGCTGCCCCGTGAGCTGCCCGGTGCGGCCCGGGGCTGCTCCCCCCCCCCCGTTCCCCTCCCGGTGTCCCGGAGGCCGCAGGCGGTAGGCCCGGAGCCGTCCCCGCTGCGGAGTTTCCTGGGGAGCCGCCCCGCGGAGCGGCGGCCGTGAGGGGCCGGGGGTCCCGTAGCCCCCGGTACTACCGGGAGAGCCCCGGTGCTGGCGGCCGGGCCGGGGCTCCCGCCGGGAGCCGCTCCCCGAGCGCTGCCCAGCCCCGGGCCCTGCCTGCGCCTCCCCCTCCCCGTTCCCTCCGTCCCTTCCCCGCCGCTGTCCCGGGCACGGGGCCAAGCCTGGGCGCTGCCCGCCCCCGTTGGGGCGGGGAGGGTGCGGGAACCGAAACCGAAAGGGAGCTCGCGGCCATCTTGCGGGGGTGCCCGGTGGGGCCCGGTGCTGCCTGCGCTCTGCACGGTTGGGCCTGGTGCGTGCGGGAGCTGATGGCCAGGAGCGAGGTAAGAGCATCAGCCTGGGGGTGAATCCCCGACCCCTCATCCTTCTGCCAGCCCTGCCCTGAGCTCAGGGCTCCCCTCCCGTGGAGCCCGCGGTGTTCCCGGGGTGGGGATGGAATGAAGTCCCCGTGGCGGTGGCTGGGTGCAGGCAGGGGTTTTTAACCCGCTTGTTTAAAGAGTGAAACCCCCCAGTGACCTTGAGCTGTACTCGGTTCTGTGCATTTTGCTGTTATTCTGCCATTTAAGTGACTTTAGGAATGAATTACCCCGCACGCAGCCCACCTCCTTCTCTCCCTGTCACTGTGTCACTGCCAGCTCCTACACCTCACGCATCAAAGCTCGCACCACATGGCTGCAAAACTCTCACGAAGGAGAGGGAACTTCCTTCCTTGTACGAAGGAAGGGAACTTTCTTCACCAAGTCAGTTTTCCAAAGAAAGCCTGAACCACGTAGGTGAGGATAGGTGAACGGGGTGTCACCGAGGAGGTAGGAGGGTATCAGTTGCATGTTTTTACCCGCTCGGTTCACAAGCAGCAGTGCTGGAAGGGCTAGATTTTATCCCGTGCTTGGTTTCTTTTCTTTAAAAAGCATGTAAAAAGCTGAGACCTATGCCCTGTAGCACAGGGGGACGGCCCAGCTGTCAGAGATGCGAGTGAAATTGGGGCCACAGTCCCAAAATACCTTTCATACCGTTAGGAAGCCTGCACCTATCCGATTTCTCTGTATGTTATCGCTTTACTCCTCGTGCAGTGTGATGCTTTACCTCTGTAGGTCACGTCCAGGAAGGAAAGTACATTTAGGGTGTCAGACTTCAGGCCATGAGTCTAAAAACTGCTCGGAGCCCGCTGCAGCTCTGCTCTGTCCTGTGCGAGCTGCTTCACCTCCTCGTGCCGCTGTTTCTCTGCAAACCAGAGCTGTGATTCTCGCCTCCCTGAGGGCAGCCAAGTGAAAGCTGCTCGTGTTTTGGAGGCGCCTGGTGAGCCTTTGACAGAAGGCATTGCCAGAAGACAAACAGCCTCCGTGCAGCCAGCTTGAAATTCAGCCCCAAAAGAAGAGAGGGTCACTCATTGTTGTTTTTTTTTTTTTTTTAAGCTGTTTTCTCGTGGGTATCTTCACCTGTGATTCCCAACTGCCGGGTTTTGTGCTGGGTGGACAGAATTTGCCATTTGTGCTTACGTGAATAATTTAAACGCTGTGGAAAGAGGAAGGTTTGGCAAGGCAAAGATGCCTCAGATGTCTCGGTAGCAGGGAGGCTGTTCAGACTGGGTTTCTGGAAGCCTGTAATTGTGTAACTGGGTTTTGAAGTCCTGTTTTTCCCCCTCCTGGCAGGTTCCTGTTCAGGATTGGAGTGCGCCGAGGGAACAGCAGCTTCTCTTCTACCGGGACGAAGGCAGCCCGGCCCCCCCTCGTGCTGCAGCAGTGCGCTATGAACAGAGGCACCACTCGAGGCAAAGGCTCATATTTTACCGGCTCAAGACCTAACTTCTCCAGCACTAACCCAGGTTTCTTTCACTGCCCCCGTACCTCATGGGAAACTAACCGGGAAGCCTTTTCACGACAGCAATTCCTAGAAAGGCAGGACAGCGAAGTCTGTGTAATCCAGGAGCCGCAATCCTACAAGGAACCGCGCGTCGGAGGCTGGCCGGCTGTGGCAGCAGCTCCTGCAGGGAGATGGCAAGCCAGGCGTGGCAGAGCAGGATGCCATAGGTTCTCCAACAAGTACCCGCGGGTGGAAACTTCATCGCATTGTCGCCCTCCTCAGCACCACAATCAGGAGAACCGGGAGAGAGATTCTGACACCATAAGTCTGAATTTCCAGCGATTGTCTCTTGCTGGGCAGAACCATGAACAGGAAATTCTGAATATCTTCAGGCAGCTTGGGGTGGGGAAGACTTGTACAGTTTATGATCTTGCACGGAAGCTTAAAACTCAAAAGAAAGAAGTCAACCGTATTTTGTACAAGCTCCTCAGAGAAGGCAAATTGCGCAAAGGCGAAGAGACGCCGCCGCTGTGGAGGATTGCCAGCCCAAGCACAGAGAGAGAAAGAAACCCTCCTGAGCACGGCGGGGGCAGCGCGGCCTCAGCTTCTGAGAGCAGAGGGGAGAGGAGCGCGGCCAGCTCGAGAGACGTCAGCCCCACGATGGCTGAGACAAAGGACAAAATCTGCAACTACTTGTTCAGGGTGGCAGAAACGACGGCGCTCAACCTTGCCAAGAACATTGGCTTTTCGAAAGCCAAGGACGTTAACGCCTTCCTCAGCGCCCTGGAGAAGCTGGGCGACGTCCACAAGGAAAACTCCAACCCTCCGCGATGGTCCCTGACCGACAGGAAACGCGAGCGGATGCAGATGCGGCTGAAGGCCAGCGCAGCAACCAGAAGAGCAGATCCTGCGCCTGGGGTGAGTTTGCCATCTTCCTCTGTTCCTGCAGACCCACAGGAGGTGACCGTGGCTGTAGCTTCACCAGCAGCAGGATCGAGTATGGAGAACGGGCAGCAGGCTGTGGGGCAGACTGACCGGAGCAGCGACAGTGACACAGAAGCAGCCGTGCCTGAGGACGCTAAGCCCGTATTTTCTAGCTTCAGTACCTATGACAGCTCTGAGAATGGCAGGTGGGCTTCGGATGACATCCCAGACAATCTGAACACTATCAACGTGCAGCCTGAGGAGTCGGAGTCCATCATGAACTCCCAGGCTTCCCCCAGTTACGCCGCCCAGTTTGACACTGGTTTCCCATGTACGCCTGTCGAGAAACTGTTGGCTTGTCAGGAGAAGAACCCAGTGAGTGGCCTTACCGAATATTCCCAGTACACCTCGCAGCACTGTGACTTTGAAATGCTGGAGCAGAGCGGGCCCTCTCACGAGCCACGGTAAGATTTCCTAACTTCCCTGAGCTGTCTCTTTGTTTAAGCTGACCTGAACCAACTCCACCTCGGCCTTGTCCTCAAGGGCCTGTTCTTTAATGTTTACCTCATTTGGGACTGGTTGGCCTTGCTGATTCCTTGTAGCAGCTTAAAAACAAACAAAAAAATGAAATTTAACCCCAGGCAGCCTGGATTTCATCACTTTCAGATTACAGAGAGTAAAACAGGCATTTCTGGGGTGCCTCTCACTTATCCAAATGCAGTCAGGATGTTCTCTCTGTGGAAGTGGTATAAAAGGAACCCCAAACAAAGCCCTTGGGTGTGGATATCTTGGGTTAGATGAGGTGAACCCGCTCAGAACATCCCTGTGGTGCAGCAGGTCAGAGTGGATGCCGTGCGAGCAGAGCATGGCGTGACGCCACGGTTTGTGGAGTCCTGCCTCCACTTGTCAGATTGTGGCTGTTCCTGAGCACCAGTGAGACGGTGAAAAGTACGTATGTGCCACGCTGGGGTACGTCAATAGACTCGCTAGACAGGAAAATTGGCCTAAATTCTAAAGACAGAGTCCTAGCCTTTTTTTTTTTTTTTTTTTTTGTAAGGGGTGATCTGAATGGATTCAGCCCCACAACCCATTTCCAGATCCCACTTGACCCCTTTTTTCTGGAAGCAGGTTTCCTCTGCACAGGGGCTGGAGGCCAGGAGGAAAGCCGTGTAGTGCTCACAAGGAGGAGGGAGGCAAAAACATCGCAGGCAAGAGGTTTACGTGTGGCAGCACCTCTGAGGTGGTGTGAACGCACTGGGTGGTTCACGAGCACTTTGAGTAGTCAGGGAAAATGCCGGAGGGACAGATGTCCCTGAATGGCCAGGTGCAGATGGAACTGCAAGCTGCTTTTAAGCTTCCTCTGTGTGCAGGAGACGTAGCTGAGCTGTTGTTTGCATACAGCCATTGCACTTCTTGGGCTTGGCAACTGCAGAACAAGACAATTCATCCTTTACTTTCAGAATGAAATCTAGAGCTGCTGTATGTCTCATGACTCTGTATGACTCTGGAAATGCCATGAAGCAAGGCCCAGATGCAGAGCTCTTGGCATCCCTGATATTTTTGTCTGTGGCAGCTAGCTGTTCCTTCTCATTTGAATCGCAAGAGGAGCTGCTTGCTGTGAGAATACCATGGTTTTGCCTCGTGGTTTAACCTTGTTTTGTTTTTTTTTTCTTTCAAAGGTTTAAGTTCCAGGCAGTGATCAGCGGGCGCCGGTTCCCACCAGCAGAAGCAGGGAGCAAAAAGCTTGCTAAGCAGGAGGCAGCAGCTAATGCTATGAAGGTCCTGATGCAAGAAGCAGAGAACGGAAGGCCCGATGGAATTAAATGTGAAGAGCCGTTTCCATCCAACAGTTCTGAATCAGAACTGGTGAGTCCTGTCTTCTGTTTGTAAGTCTGGTCAAACATTGCTTGGTCTGAAATTGGTTTCTTTCTGTAGCCCTTGTGTTCAGAGCCAGAGTCATCGTCAGCTCCAGCTCAACTGAACGTGCTTCCCGGGAAGCACCCTATCAGCATATTAATGGAGTATGGACAAAAATCAGGGAACACGATTGAATTCCAGCTGCTTTCTCAGGACGGCCCACCTCATGATCCTAGGTATGGCATGGCGTTGTCCACTACGGGGAGGAGAGAAACCCTTTCTTTAATGTCCTTGCTGTTCAGCATGCTACCCACGTTCCCGTGGTCATTGCTGACCTAGCTGAGTGCTTCTCTTATCCCAGGAGTCTGGGAATCGCTTCTCCAAGACATCTGCCTCCAGAAAGAGACCAAAAGTAATGCCTTTTCTCAGAGAAAAAGGATGCTGTTTGTTCTACCAAACCAGGAGCAGCTTCTAGTCTTGTAGTGTACCTGGTAGTGCTGGACTGGCATTTCAAACTGTTTGAGGCCGTCATGGTAGACTTAAATAAGAGAGAATGCGGAAGGATTTAATTTAAACTGGGAGAAGGGGGTAATAAACAGACTGCAACATCTATGCTTAACACTCTTCGTATGCTATAATGTCCTGTCAGGTTCAGCTACTGTGTGAAAATGGGTGACCAAATTTTCCCTGCTGTGGTAGGAAACAGCAAGAAGGGAGCAAAGCAAATGGCAGCAGAAGTTGCCATGAAGATTCTTTCTGGAGAGCCTGTGCCATGTGCCTCACCTGAACAGGTACAGAGAGCTTCTTTATAAGACCCAAGTACTTTGTTTGTCATATTTCCTCTTTGTTTTGTATTCCATTGGATTTCACCCCACAAAGTCATGTCCTGGCTCTAGCAGAGGTTTGCTTTGTCCCTCAGTAATACCAGCTGTTCTGCTGTTCTGTATTTAACAGCCTTCTCCTGTCTAACTCTGCTCTAGCCTGTCGTGAAGCCCCAGGGTGAGCAGTCCACGCGTGGCTGTGGGGCACAGGTCATCGCTCCGGATGAATCCAAGGCAGCAAAAGCGAAGGGTGTTGGGGAGCTCATCAAATACCTGAACGTCAACCCTGTCAGCGGCCTGCTGGAGTACGCCCGCTCTAATGGCTTTGCTGCAGAGTTCAAACTCATTGACCAGTCGGGACCTCCCCATGACCCAAAGTAAGTAGCTGCATCCCTCGGGGAGGAAACTGTGTGTTTTTGCTGTTGTGTTCTCTATCCATTCTTCAGGAGAAAGTTCCTGATGCAGTTAAAGGTGGCAACAGGACATTCTGCTGCCTCTGCCAAACCTCGTGTCCAGACAACAATAAGCTACCCCCACTCTGCTCTTTTTTTTACACTGAGATATAAAAGCAGACTGAAATCCAGGGGCCTCTGAGGTTCTCAGAAGTGCGCTGCTGTCTTTACAGGTTTGTCTATCAGGCGAAGGTTGGAGGCCGCTGGTTCCCAGCTGTAACTGCACACAGTAAAAAACAGGGCAAGCAGGAGGCAGCTGACGCAGCGCTCCGAGTCCTGATCGGGGAAACAGAGAAGTCTGAGCGCATGGAGGGAATCAACATCACAGAGGTAACGTCCTCTTCCTCCAAGGCTGGGGCTGCTTCTTTAGCCCTGCCTGTCCTGTGCTGTTCAGTCCAGCAGAAAAATGCCTTCAGGAGCAACTGTGAGATCGTTGTTCTCTGAAGGTGTAGATAAGCTGATGCTCTCCTAAAATGGGTTAGTTGTTTCCTCAGGGCATAGATGTTCTCTTCCCTCATGATGGTGCCTGCTGTAGGGCTATGTTATCCTCAGATACTTCCCCAAGCTGCTGAAATATGCTCCTGTGGTGGAGCAGGAACGTGCTCATTTTTGTTTTGTGATTAAAGTAATTCCATTCTGCATTCCTTCATAGTACACTAAACATTATGTCAGCTCAAAAAGTCGTGTATCAGATAAGAACAAAGCCCTGTTTGTGTCAGGATGGCTGTCCCAAACCTGTGCTTCTTTAAATCACACTTGAGTTTTGTGGTGTCTTAAAAGCTGCATTCCCAGCTGCACAGCTGAGTGTAGCAGCTGTGTCTGTAAATAGAAAATCCATCGGGGACAGTGTGGCAGTCAGCAGTGCTAGAGGAGGCAAGTGACTGTGCAGTCTCCCAACAGGCAGCCAGAGAAGGAATTCCTGCGAAACCAGTAACAGATTTCCTCGGCTGAGTCTCTGGGAACGGGCAAGATTGGTTTTGTTCCTTTGCAGTGGGGTTCCCCCTGGCAATCCCAGGAGGCCGCTCCTCAGCCCATTGAGCTTGCTGCCAGGAGGACAGCTTGCTGCTGTCTGTTGATGACGTGCTTAAAGCGGAGCTCAGCGCGTTGGAGAGTATTTCCCCAGAAATAACCAAAAGAACCTCACCCACCCCTTGATACTCTCCGTGTGTTCAGCCCAAAATTGCATTCCCTGTGGTCTGTGTTTTGTCTTCCTGCCTTCTGCTTGGGTAGCTGTGTTTCAGGCTAGCTGCTGCTGCTCGAGCTGTTTTGTTCACTGACCTGCTTGTGGTCTCTTAGCCATCCTGGTCTGCATCCCCGTTCCAGCTCCCTGTAAGTGGCAGTACCCTCCACGATCAGATGGCCATGCTGAGCCACCAGCGCTTCAATGCCCTCACTGCTCGCATCCAGCACAGCCTGCTTGGGCGGAAGATCCTGGCTGCCATCATCATGCGGAGGGAAAACAACGACCTGGGAGTTGTGGTCAGCATCGGAACAGGTATGGACAGCTTCCAGCATGAGCTGATCTCTGAACCCCCTGCTCTTCCCTGTCAGCTATGAGTAGGGAATTGCTGCAGGCTTCTTCAGAGAGGGCAAGAAATGCTCCTGGGGCTGGCGTAGTGTCACAAGTGATTTAGTTAGAGAGAGAGAACAAAGTGATTGTGCCTTCAGCTGTATTGCTCTTAATCTTTGCTTGCATTGCTCTGCACTAGTCTGTGCACATCCTTCAGAGCGTGGATTCCTGCGTTGTGTAGCACAAGATCCCACAATGTTTCACAGCTTTGTATACCTTAGGCCTCTTCCCAGTTAGCTGCTGTGCTTCCACCCAGAGTGGTTGGTTGAAAAGCACAGAGGGTTTTGAAGGGACACTGCCCTAAAACTGTGGTAACTTAAGCCTTCACTATCCCTAAAGCAGCCTGTACTTTGTCCCTTATTTTCCTAACTGCCTGGATCAGGATAATCTCATAGTCAGGGTGCTGCTACTCAGAAGCCCAGAGAAGTAAAACCTCAGGTGAGATAAAACCTTCAAAACCCTCACTTCTTCTGTGAAGCTGTGTGTTGACTCTGTGATGTGTTTTGTGTTTTGTTTTGTTTTTTTTCTCAGGTAATCGATGTGTGAAAGGAGAAGAACTGAGCTTGAAGGGGGAGACTGTGAATGACTGTCATGCGGAAATCATTTCTCGAAGAGGCTTTGTGAGGTGAGACAAGGGGAAACCCAAAGGAGAAGGAGAGGTGCCTGCCAAAAGGTGCTCACCCCATCCTAAAGGGATGTAGCTGTGATGGTTCCTTTGGAGGTAGCTGTGATCCTTTAACGCCGCTGTTTACCCATGTGTTGTTAAACAGAAGGATATGATTTCTGATAAGAAAGGGCCATGCCTGAATGGTCCCAAATTAGTACCGAACTGGAAACCTGCCAAGAGCCCAAGGGCCGCTTTGGATGTACTTAAAATAAAGCCTCCTGCAGAGGCTGCTTGGCCAGCATGCAAAGCGTGGTTTCAGTCTGAGCCCAGCTTTCTGTCAGAGTGTCGGGGAATCTGCCCGCCAGATCCTGCTGCGGCCTTTCTGGGCACAGGTGTAGAAAGCTTCAGGAAAATTTGTCAAACGTGTTCATGTTGAGAAGCGAGAAATTACTTTCCATCAGTTGGGAGGGGCTTTCCCCAAACCAAACAGTGCAATTGTTCTCATCTTTGCATAAACATCCAGCATGGCGCTTTTTCTTTCCTTGAACTGAAGTGAGATGCAGTTGGGCAAGCCTTTTATAATTGTCTGCCCTTCCCAGTTACGAACAGCGAAGCCAGCTGGTTTTGTAAAGCCTTTGTCTGCTGCTGTTAGGATCTGTCTTCCTCAGCGCTGGAAGGTGTTGAGGGCTGCTCCCCAGCAAGCTGTAAAATCAGAGCATTGCGCTCTTGCTTACTGCCTGTCTCTGCTATTAATCTTGACAGCTGTGGCTGCTGGGCTGCTTTGGCTCAGCAAAGCATGTCAGAGATGAGAATGGTGAGCTCCACCTCTCCTTGCAAAGTGCCTGCACAGGTTTTATTTGAGGAATCTCTGTGAAGCCGCAGTTTTTCTTTAGTCCTTGACAGCATGTTGGAGACCTCAAGGTTTTTCCTCTGTTCCCAGACAAGCAGCCATAAAAGACCCAGTCGCTGTAAATGGATCGTGGGGTTGTGCTAACAATTCTGCTTGTGTTCAGCTGCCTTTGGGGCTTTTTACTGTTAATGTGAACTTGGTGCTGACTAAAGGTGCTAGGTTACCAACCTTGAAGGCGTCTTCACGCTTGGATCAGGTGCATGCAAGCAGCAGAGCAGAGCCAGCCAGGCTCCTTTCTCTCCCCTTCCAGTGCTTCTGTCTGCTTACCTGACAGAATACTCATTTTCTACTACATGTCTTATGCACTGCAAGAAATCTGCTTTATTTCATGCCTTGTCTGGAGTGTCAAATGCTGTAGGTTGGCTTCCAAGTATTCCCCACCACGACTCCTTGTCTTGCTCTTGTGTGTGGCAGGATGAGGAGCGGTGTCCTCAGTTTGTGGCAGTGGTTGGACTGAGGTACTCCTTGTTAGAGGGGCAAAGCAGCCTTTTGATGGTATGCTGCTGTTATTTTCAGGTTTCTCTATAGTGAGCTGATGAAGTATGACCCGTCTAATCCTTCTTCTGCAGAAGAGAGCATTTTTGAGCCAGCGGGGAAGAAGAGACTCAAAATAAAGAGCAATGTCACCTTTCACCTCTACGTCAGGTCTGTATGGGGTTGTACAGGCAGTGACCTGAGTGGCTGCTGCACTGCTGGCCACGGCAGCTTTCTGCAACCTGCTTCTGACCTGGGGAGCATTTCTTTTCTAGCACAGCACCTTGTGGGGACGGGGCACTCTTTGATAAATCCTGCAGCGATCAGGCGAGCGTGATGGGGCAAGCCCAGCATCAGCCTCTCTTTGAGAACCCCAAGCAAGGCAAGCTGCGGACCAAGGTGGAGAATGGTGAGTGTGTTTGCTCCCTGCGTGGCGGAGCCAGGCTGACTTCAGAGATTGTTCAGTGCCCCTGTGTAGAAGATAACTTCCCGTCCAGCTGTTGATGGGGTGTTGAGGTTTATTGAGTACCTGACTCTACAGAAAAGCTTTCTTCCTTGCTTGTGCAGGGGAAGGTACCATTCCCGTGGAGTCGAGTGACATTGTGCCAACTTGGGATGGGATCCAGCATGGGGAGAGGCTGCGCACCATGTCCTGCAGTGACAAAATCTTACGCTGGAATGTACTCGGTTTGCAAGGAGCGCTGCTGTCACACTTCATAGAGCCAGTTTATCTCAGTTCTGTTACACTTGGTATGAGACCCACCGGTTCTTTCTGGGTTGGGACAGCTGTGCTGCCCTGCTGCTTAGAAATGGGCTGCACTGACAAATACCCTGCCTCCCACAGGGGTGGAAAAGCTCGTTTGTGGAGGCTGTAGGAGTAACAGACCGAAACGCCATTCTTGGCAGAGCTGTTCTGTTTTGAAGTATAAAGGGAGTTTGTGGATTTTATGTAGTAGGTGGAGAGAGGTTTTTCTCCAGGGTTCTCGATTTTTAGAAGGCACATGTGATCTAGGAGGGTGAGACAAAAATTGCCTGGATGTGTCTAGTGATAAACGTTGCAGTCTATAAATCATCTTACACGTCTAGGGGACGTGTAGCAATGAGGAGGTCGCTGTTGCTGATCCCTGTGGCTGCCAGCATTCTGTAGACTGTGGGAAGTGCTGTGGTTCTCAGCGTGTGCCTTGTCTATTACCTGTGCAGTTCCCTGTTTCCTAATGCCTTCGTGTGCATCTTCACAGGTTACTTGTACAGCCAGGGCCACTTGACGCGTGCAATCTGCTGCCGCATGGTGCGAGATGGGGACATGCTGCAGAAGAGGCTGCAGGCTCCGTATCACATCAACCACCCTGAGGTACCGTGGCCCTGACACCTCTTTATTTCCATCCTGTCTTCCACCTCTGTCCATGGGCTTGGACCTCACTGAGGCCCCTGCAGGGGTGTCACCTGACAGAGCTCCTGCAGCAGGGTCAGGAGGGCAGTGACCAGTAAACCAGCACTTTGTGTTGTTCCCCAGTGTCTGTGGGTTACTGGGAGAAAGGAAGACCAAGGGTTGCCCCTGTAGCCTTCAGCTTGGTGAGAACCTAGTGCTTGGGAGAGGCTGAGCCCCTCTCCACAGGGAACAGGAACGCCTCAGATTTTGCTTGTCCCAGATGAGATCAGACCCAGTGCGATCAGTTCCCAGAAGGAGCAGAGTGGGGTAGCTGGGATTTAACACCTCACAAAACCCTCCTTTACCCCTGACAATGCAGGTTGGGCGGGTCAGCGTATACGACTCTGCAAGGCAGACGGGCAAGACGAAGGAGTCTTCGGTGAACTGGTGCCTTGCTGATGAAAGCGAAGTTGAAGTCTTGGATGGCACAAAAGGGAAAGTAGATGGGTAAGAGGAGTCTTTCATGTTGATTTTCTGCTTGGGGAGAGAGGGGCAGCCATGAAGAATTGGTATGCTCCGAGCAGTTACAGTATCGTGTCTGGGGAGAACTTCAAGCTGATTTGAGCCGGTACTCTTGAAGCAGAACAAACAGTGCCCAGCCCAGGCCCTACACCAGTCTCACTGAGCCAGATCTTGCAGGCGTTCGACTGTGCAGTTGTTCCCCATGTCCCCTGCTCCTGCTTGTGTCTCTGTCGTGTCTTACATGGCTGCCTTTTTCTCTCAGACCGAAGCTGGAGGTGTCTCGTGTGTCGAAGAGGAAAACGTTTGCCCTGTTCCAGCAGCTATGTGCCAAGAACAACCGCAAAGACCTGCAGAAGTTCTTGGTGTACTCAGAAGCTAAGGAGGCAGCCACGTCCTACCAAGAAGCTAAGCAGCGCTTCTTCAGCGCGCTAGAAGAGATGGGCTATGGCAGTTGGATCCGCAAACCCCAAGAGGAAGATAATTTCTCTTTCCTTGATGCATAGTGAGATTCCCTGTGGGTGTGTGGCTGAGTGTGCAGGTGGGAGCATGGGTGTACGCATCCATCTTTCACCACCACCATTTTGAAATGGAGTCGGTAGGACGCAGCAGTTTCCCCTGTAGGCCTGGCTGCCTTCTCTCTGCTCCTGTTGCTCTGAGACCCTGCCTTTTCTCTTTTAAAACATGCATGGAATTTGTTGTATTTTTTTTAATCTGGGGCAGGCTTAGTCTCTTTGCTTTATGTTCGCATCTTCTCTTTTTTAAAAGAAGGCACAAGAAACCAGAGGGATTCCTGGACTGCAAACCTGAAACACTGCACTGTGCACTGCAGCTCCCTCTGGCAGGTTTTGAGGCAAATTCTCTCTTTTGAGAAAGCTGGCTGGTTTCATGTCTCTTGTTCTCTCTGGATGGTGACTGGCAGCCCGTCTGGGCTGGGACACAGACTGATCTCTGCAAGGCGGCCAGCGTTACATTCCCTGTTTAATAAATTTTCTGTATTGTTAACTGGTTCTGTTCCACAGCTGTGTGAATTGCTGCAGGTTGAAAAAGGATCCCTGGGTGGTAGAGCTGAGGGCTTTTTTGCAGGGGAAAGGGGCTATGAGATAAGGAATTTTCTGCACAAAACTCAGGCAGTTCTGAGTTTAACCAAGAGGTTTTGGGGCTGGGCGCCCTTCCAGTCTGCATGCCCCCTCTGTTACCCTGCTGGCAGCTCTGGGTGCTGTGGCTGGGGAATGGGGGGCTCCTCCCCTCCTTGGGCTCTCATGAGGCCGTGTGGGTCGCTGCTCCCTCTGTCCTGGCCTGTGCTCACCCAGAACTGCACCCCAAAGGTGAGGTAAAGCATGACAACCCCCCAGCCTGCTGCATTAAGTGGGGCTCTTGCCCTGTACACACCATGGAGCACTTTGAGAGGAGGGCATGGGGAGCACCAACTCCAGCAGCCTGGGGTTTCTCTGGCTGGGTGCAATGTCTGGGTTTTAAATCCTTTCTGGGGTGTGGCTTCCCCCAGAGCAACCCGCTGCTGGTCACTGTCTGCTCCTTGCTCCCTGGCTGCACAGAGGATAAGTGGTATTTATAGAAAACACTCAATTTAAAATGTTCCCCCATGAGGCCAATTCCTGCCTGCAAGTGCCAGCGCGGGAAGCGCTGCTGCAGCAGGACCAGCTGGGGCTGCTGTCCCCGTGCTGCGACCCTTGGCCTCAAACTGCCCAATTTACAATAAAATGAAAATAAATCATGACTGCAGCTCATCCCAGGGCTGCTCTTGGTCTCTTGGTTTCAGTGGGCTGAGCCTGGGTTTTTGCAGAGGATGGTGGCACTACTGCCGTGCTGCTCGCTGCCCTGTCCATGCCTCCAGGTCAGACCTAAAAATAGCGTCCTGCTGCCAGTGCACTCACCGTGGGGAGCTGGAGCAGCCTCAGCCTCCTCCTGGTGCTGCTGCATCAGCGCAGCCCCAGGGAGCCCCGAGGGATGCAGGGCTCAGGCCCCTCACCCTGATTTTGGCATCGCCAGGGGAGGTGCTGGGAGCACCCGGTGCTAAAATGGGGATGTGGGAAGGAGTCAGACGCTTCCCCAGGAGCTGTTTTCCCACCACTACGCTCCAACCCTTGGCAATTTTGGTTTTCTTCTCCCAGCTCATCACCCCCCCCAGCCTCTTACCTGGTGGGGGGGGCCCTGCCCACATCCTGTTCCCTCACCTGCCCTGTGCCAGCACCTCTGGGGAGCGGTGTGGGATGAAATGAAAAGTAAAACGAAGCAGTTCCCTCCTGTGTGAGTATTTATTGGTTTGCAGTGGCTGCCTGGAGCCCAGCGCCCAGCCCCAGGACCTGCCCACCTGGCTCCGCTGGGGGGCACGGGCAGTGAGCCCACAGTCCCCCGCTGCCCCCGGCACTTGGGGGCTGGTGGGGAGGGCGGGCGGCCCCCGGCACTATTTGGAGGTGGGGGTGCCCTGGCCGAGCTGCAGCAGGGAGTTGGTGGCGTAGTTCTGGAAGAGGGGCTGGAGGAACATGCCGACGGTGCCGAAGACGCAGACGAAGACGAAGATCCACAAGAAGAGGCGGTCGATGACCATGGCCACGTACTTCCAGTCCTCGCTCACCTGCACGGGGCCGGGAGAAACTCGGTCAGCCCTGGGGTCGAGCTGCCTTGCACCAGCTTTGCTCTCCCTGCCCGTGTCCCCGCAGGCTCAGCTCCTCGCTGCTCTGCAGAGCCCCAAATCTGCACCCTCAGCACTGCGGCTCCTGGAGCTGCCTCTAGCCCGCGGCACAGCCCCAGGGCCCTGCCCCAGCCCCTCTGCTGAGCCTGGAAAACTCAGCTCGCTGCTGAGCAGCCCCAGCCGGGCCTGCCTGCGCTGAAATCTGCAGCCTCACGGTGCTGCTGCGGCGGCTGCATGGGGTCAGCCCTCCGGGACCCAGGGCTGGAGCAGCCGCATCCTGCTGGGCCTGGGGAAGGGGTTGCAGCAGTGGGGTTGGGGCCAGGAACGGGGTCCCAAGGGGCCCCAGGGATGTGGCCAGGCAGGGACGTCGCTGGTGGTGGTGTGCAGGAGTGCACGTCCCTTCCCCGGGTGCAGCCGGGCACCAGCACGCACACGCTGCACCACAGGCACCCCGCGGTCATGCGTGCACCCCACAGCCCCGTGTGCACCCCATATCCCTGCCCACACCCCTGCCTGTAACCCACAGCCCCACGTGCACCTCGCAGCCCTCCAGACACCCCCCGGCTCCCCGTGCACCCCACAGCCCTGCCCCAACTCACGCTCTGGTCATCGTCCTCGCTGCGCATGTGGTCGGCGATGAAGCGCACGCCCTCCACTGCCTCCTCCAGCCCGCAGCCGCACGGGGCCGGGGGGGCCGGCGCCTGCCCCTGCCGCTCCCGGTAGCCGTTGAGCCCCTCGGCCTTGGCGGCCCCGGGGTTGGCGTAACAGGCGCAGGCACGGGCGCCGGCCCGGAGGAAGAGCGTGGCGGCGGCGCGCTCCTGGGTGTGCCGGCGCTGGCGCAGGCGCTGCCGCGCGCAGTTCTGCCGCGGCTGCTTCATGAAGAGCAGCGCCGGGAGCTTGTGAAGGAAGAGGGTGCGCACCCAGGGCGGCATGGTGTGCGTGGTGGGCGAGCGGTGGTGCACGTTGAGCACGCAGACGCTGGTGACGATGGAGAAGGTCACCAGCACCATGGTGAACATGAGGTACTTGCCCACCAGCGGCACATCCAGCGAGGTGGGCGGCACGATCTTGGAGATGAGCAGCAGGAAGACGGTGAGGGCGAGCAGGACGGAGATGCAGAGCGTCATCTTCTCGCCGCAGTCGGACGGGAGGTAGAAGACGAGGATGGCCAGGGAGGTGATGAGGATGCAGGGGATGATGAGGTTGATGGTGTAGAAGAGCGGCTTGCGCCGGATGATGAAGTCGTAGGTGATGTCCACGTAGGTGGAGTCATCGGGGTTCTCGTTGCGCCGCCCCGGCAGCGCCACGATGTCCCACTCGCCGCTGGGCGTGAAGTCGTCGAGGCTGGCCACCTCGCTCTTCAGCACCAGGTCGATCTCCGTGCGGTCGTAGGTCCAGGAGCGGAACTTCATGGTGCAGTTCTGCTGGTCGAAGGGGAAGTGCTTCACCTCGATCTTGCAGGCGCTTTTGTAGATGGCCGGGGGCAGCCAGAAGATGCTGCCGTCGTAGGAGATCACCGCGTTGGAGTAGAAGGACACCTCATACATCCCGTCGGCGCTAGGGCAAAGGGAAGTACTGTCAGCCACAGCCCTGCCCCAGCAGTGCAGTGTGCCTCAGGTGGGGTTGGGGTGTGCACAGCCCCCCCCTCCAAAAAAATAACAACACCTACTTGTTGTAGAGCACCACGTCAGGCAGCCAGATGTGCTTGGAGGGCAGGCGGACCTTCTTCATGTTGTCGAAGTCCTCCGGCTTCCAGGTGAGGCGGTAATCCTCCCATTCCTGCCGGCACCCGCGCTCAGCCCGGGGCACGGGTGGGCACGGGGGGGGTCCCAGGGCACAGGAGGGGTCCCAGGGAGGAGGACGTGGAGGTCCAGAATCTGGGGGGCTGGGGGTCCCAGGGCAGGGAGCACAGGGGTTTCTAATCACGGAGATCCCAGGGCAGGGCGCAGGGTCCCCAGGCAAGCGGGGTGCGGGTCCCGTGGCAGGGAAATGGGGAGGGTCCTAGGGCAGGGGGCACGGGGGTCCTAAATCAGGGTGCATGGAGGTCTGGGGGGGAAGGCTGCAAGGGGGGGTCCGGGACAGGGTGCAGGGGAACTGGTGCAGGGGGTCCTGGTTAAGGGGTCCCAGGGTAGGGGGTCCCGGGGCAGGGTTTCCAGGGCAGGGGTCCCAGGGCAGGGGTCCTGGGGCATGGGATCCTGGTTAAGGGAGTCCTGGTTAAGGGGTCCCAGTGCAGGGGGTCCTGGGGCAGAGGGTCCCAGGGCAGGGGGTCCTGGTTCAGGGGGTCCTGGTTAAGGGGTCCTAGTGCAGGGGTCCTGGTGCAGGGGGTTCCAGGGCAGGGGGTCTTGGGGCAGGGGCTCCCTCACCTGGGTCAGCCAGACGTTGGTGGTCATGATCTGCTCCCGCTCGTGCTGCGGAGAGAGGGGCCCGGTTACGGGGTTATCGGGGTTGGCGGCGCGGGGTGGGGGTCGTGGGGCCGAGCCCCCCCCAACTCACCACGCTGATGAGCTGCGCCAGCGACACCATGAGCTGCACCGTGACCAGCTGCGAGCCGTTGGTGGCCGGGCGGATCAGCTTGTTGTAGCGCGCCGGGTCCAGCAGGTATTCCACCAGCCGCTCCTCCGTGTCTGTGCCCAGGCTGCCTGCGGGGCCAGACGGGGCGTGGGGGTGGGGGGGGTAACGGGGGGGTGTGGGGTGGGGGTACATGGGGTGGGGGAGTATGGGGTGGGGGTGTAATGGGAGTGCATGGGGTGAGGGGGGTGAGGGGTGGGGGTGTAATGGGGGTGCATGGGGTGGGGGTGTATGGAGTGGGGGTATATGGGGTGGGGGTATATGGGGTGGGGGTGTCAGGGGTAGGGGTGTCAGGGGTGGGGATGTAATGGGAGTGCATGGGGTGAGGGTGTATGGGGTGAGGGGGTGGGGTGTGGGGGTGTACGGGGTGGGGGTGTAATGGGGGTGTATGGGGTGGGGGTGTGATGGGGTGGGGGTGTGGTGGGGTGGGAGCATATGGGGGGAGCGCAGTGGGGTGATTACAGTAAGGTGGGGGTGTATGGGGGGGGCGTGCATGGGGTGGGGGTGTAATGGGGTGAGGGGGTGGCGGTGTGTGGGGTGGGGGGGTGAGGGGTGGGGGTGCAATGGGGCGGGGGTGTACCGGGGGGCGCGTGCCCGGGCTGCAGGCGCAGGGCCGGGAGCCCCGGGGGTCCCCCCCCCTACCGGCACGGCGGGGCCGGCCCGGGGCCGTGCGGGGGTCGTTGTCGGCGGCAGCTCGGAGCCCCCCGCCCGCTGCCCCCTCCCCACCCCCTCCCCTCCCTCCCCCCCCGGTGCCGGTGCCGGTTCGGGGCCGCACTTACGTCGGAGGGCGGCGAGGAGGCAGAGGACGCGGAGCAGCGCCATGGGGGCTGCCGGTGCCGGTGCCGGTACCCCGCTGCCGGTGCCCGGGCGCTGTCCCCGGTGCTGCCCCCGCGCTCTCCGCGGTGCTGGAGCCGGCGGCGGCGGCGGCCCGGGCGGGGCGGCCCCGGGCGGGAGGCGGTGCCGGGAGCTCAGCCGGGGCCGCCCCGCGCCGCTCCGCCGGGAACACCGGGGAGGGGCGGAGACAGCGGCGGGGGTGGGGCTGGGGGCACCGGGGCCGGGCGGGACCCCCCCCACCGGGACCCCCCCACCGGGACCCCCCCCCCCCACCGGGACCCCCCTCCCCGAACCGGGCCCCCTCCCCTCAACCGGGACCGCAGGCCCCGCCCCCTCAGCAAGCCCCGCCCCCTTTCCCCGGGGACCACGTGACCCCCCCGCGCCCCTCCTCCCGCCGGGCGGGGCCTCGCCCCACCGCCCCGCCCCGCCCCGCCCCGCCCCCTCCCGGTCCGCACCTCCTCCCCGCGTCACTTCCGGCGCGGTGCCGCCCGCCCCGCCCGGCGCCGCTCGCGCTTCCGGCGCCCCGCCCCGCCCCTTCCCGCGGCGGCGGGAGGGGTCACTTCCGGCGAGCGGGGCCGTCCCGCCGCCATCTTGGGCCGGCTCCGGGGGCTGCGGCGGCGGCGGCGGCGGGGCCCGGGGCCGGTGGCGGCGGAGCGGGTCCCTCGGGTCCCTCCATGGGAAGATGCAGCGGGCGGGGGCGGAGGAGGCGGCGGGGTCGCAGGCGGCGGCGGGGGGGGGGCCCGGGCGGAGCGGAGCCGGGGCGGCCCCCGCCGGGCGGCTCCTGAAGCGGGAGCTGCGGCTGCTCGAGTCCATCTTCCACCGGGGCCACGAGCGGTTCCGCATCGGCAGCGCCTGCCCCGACGAGATCAGCTGCGAGTTCGTCCCGGGGCCGGGGGCCCGCGCCGGGGGCTCCGCGTCCCGGGGGCCGCCCCCGGGGCCCGTCCGCATCCACTGCAACATCACGGTGAGCCCCGGGCAGCCGGGACGGCCCCGACAGGCCCCGCCAGGCCCCGGCGCCGTTGCGAGCGTTGGCGGCCCCCGCCGGCCCCGCTGGAACCGGTGCGTGGGGCCCGGCCCCGGTGCGGCACGGGGCGAGCCGGGGCGGCCGTTACCGGGCGGCTCCTCGGAGCAGCTCCGGCTCCTGCCCCCGGGTAGGGGGCTCACGGGCACCGGGACCCCCCCCGGGGCCTCAGCTTTGGGCTCGGGGTGCTGCCGAGCCCCGGGTAGGCGCCTGCTGCTGCCACCCATTATTTACGCCAACCGGCGCCCTCCTGGCCCGGTCCCCGGGGGCTTTTTCCGTCGTCCCGGGTGCTTGGGGCCGAACGGGGGCACGGAGCGTGGCAGCACTGCCCCGAGCAGCCCTCGGGCACCACACCTGTGAGCTTCCCACGGTGTGGGTCCCGCAGCTTGCGGTGCGAGCAGCCTCTGCGGTAGCCTGGAGCACCCTCGGTAGCCCCCGGTAATCACTCTCAGCCCCCAAGCTCTCCAGGAGCCAAAGGGGCAACCGAAATTCCCCCCCCCCCAAATTCTCCCCTCGCTCCAGGCTCGCGGGGAGGAGCGGTGTGGGGCCCTGGCTGACCGGGGTTGTGGGGCTGGGGCGGTTTGGGGGTGTCTCCAACGCTTTCTCCTTGCTCCCAGGAGTCGTACCCAGCTGTCCCCCCGATCTGGTCCGTGGAGTCGGACGACCCCAACCTGGCAGCTATCCTGGAGCGGCTGGTGGAAGTCAGGAAGGGCAACACGCTGGTGAGGGGGCAGCTGCGTGGGGAGGGGGGGTGGCGAGGGGCCGGCTGCTTCCCCAGTGCCTGCGCTGAGCCCCCGGGGCTTTTAGGGGCTTAGGACGCTGGGGCTGAGCAGCTCTGACTTCTCCCGGGTGGTTTTGCTCCCCTGGAGCAGGGCGGGGTAGGAAGGAGCCCTCCTGGGGCCGTTGCTTGCTCGGGAGGGGAGGCAGTGGCGGTGCTGAGGGTGGCTGAGGTCCAGCTCCGTGTCTGGCCTCGGTGTCGCCGTGACACTCCTCTGCTCTCCGGGCAGCTTCTGCAGCACCTGAAGCGAATAATTTCAGACCTGTGCAAACTGTACAACCTCCCCCAGCATCCAGATGTCGAAATGTTGGACCAGCCTCTGCCGGCAGAACAGGTGAGGAACCTGGGACGCGGTTTCCTGAGACGATAGAAGGAGCTGCCTCGCTTTAAAGGCTGCGGCTTCCTAACGCACGGCGGGTGCGGGGTTTTTCCTCCCTCCCTGGGGTGGAATCCTCTCCTTGGCAGTGCTGCTGCCCGGCCAGCTCGGGTTCTGGGTTCTGCCCCCCTGGCCTGACACCTCAGATGTTATTCATCTGATTTATTCCCGCTGCTTCCCTCCCTTCATCCCTGCCCAGCTGCTCTGCTGCAGGTGCCTGTAAAGGTCCTCAGCCTCGCTCTGCTTTTACCCTGGCTCTGCTCGTTTGTAAATCCCTGCCTCGGAAGCGCCGCGGAAGGCAGGGGAGCGTGGCCAGGGGAAGCTAACGGTGCGGGCTCTGCCCTTTTGTCCTCGCAGAGCACGCAGGAAGAGGTGTCCTCTGAAGAGGAAGACGAAGAGATGCCGGAGGTGAGCGTCTCCTCGCTGCGTGAGGGCGCGCGCCCGGGAGCTGAGCACAGCGACCTGCTGTGAGCTGCCTGACGGGAGGTGCTGAGCCACAGAGGTCCGGGGGGGAGGAATTGGCGCAGTGCGGACAGGATAGGGCCTGCTGAAGCCATCCAGGCTCAGAAGCTGGATTTTTCCCCAGCTTTTTGCTGCTGGGGACCTGGGTCCTGAGCCCCATCTGGGAGCAGTGCACTGACAGGACACAGGGGACTGCGGCAGCCTGGGGATGCTGCTGTGGCCTCTGAGGGCAGGTAAATTGAGTGAGGATGGAGCCCCTCGGACAAGTTCTGGTTGTGCTGCTGTGCTGGAGAGCCTGAGATTTCCTCTGCAGCAGTTTGATGTCAGAGGGGCGCGGGGCTGAGCTCCCGCAGCTGACGGGGGAATCGCGCCGCAGAGAGGATGAGGTGGGATGGCTCCGTGTGCGAGCAGCAGAGCCACCAGGAGAGGCAGGGGAGGCCGTTCTTCACTGCAGGCTGAGAATATCACGCTGCAGAACCCACAGGCTTCGCTTGTTTGGTTTGTGGTTTAGAGATCTCTAGAAGTGGGTGGAATAATCTTGAATCTCCATGGTGACACTTCGCGGTGCACTTCTCCTTGGGCGCGCGAGGCCTGCGCACCTCCTCAGCAGCGCCGCAGAACCTGGGGGCAGGTCACTTGGCAGCAGCTGGCGGGGTTTTAGCGAAGCTGACGGCTTGTTAAATCGAGGCCAGCCTTCGCGAGGGTCCCCGGGGGAAACGTGGAGGCTCCGAGTGTTACCACGAATAACCCAGCTTGTCTGCAGACCTGCTGCTTCCCAGCAAAGTGGCGGCGGGTAAGTTGTCACGCTCCTGTGAGCTGGAAAAGAAACGCTCAGGATGTGAGGACTGGCAGCGAGCGTTCCCACTTGTGCTCCCTGCCAACGGCTCGTGTCACGCAGCACGCAGCGCGCTCCTTCAGAGCAAAGGTTTCTCGCTGAGCAGCGAGATCTGCCGGCCTGGGCTTGATGAGCAGAGCGGCGGAGCCGTGCCCTGGTGCAGAGATGCATTATACAGGTTAATCCACTCGAGGGATTTTCGAGGAGGATCTATTTTCCTGGGTGACGATCTAAAAATGTCAAAGCCCTTCCCAAAACGCTGCTCAGCCAGAATAGCAGCAGCCAGCCCAGCGAGGCCGAAGTAAACCCTTGCTCAGAGGATTTAAGACCAGCACTGGAGCTCTGTGTGCTCACAGCCCCTTGCAGGCAGCCAAACCCCGCGTGCTGACGTGGTGACAGCGGCTGCGTGCTGCCCAAGCACCATCTGCAGCAGCTGCTGGTTGCTGTGGCTCTTTTTTTTGCTGATTGCCATCGGTGGGCTCGTGCACGTCAGCCTGGTGAGCGCAGGGGAAGGGGGCGAGGGGCTGATCCTCTGCCCTTGCTGGGGGAGCATCAGGAGCTCGCTGTGAGCAGGGAGAGCTGAGCTGATCGTAAAAGGGCCTCTGGGTGCACCCTGAAACGTGGCCTCTCTTGGAGGGGAGAACATCCTGTGAGTGGTGTGAGCGAGTCTCTCCTTTCTGTGCTTCTGGTGACCCGTTTGTGTTGGGAGCTTGGTCACAGAGCAGGGATGTTCGTGCTGTGTTTCGGCATCCAGAAAGCAGCACGGGGCTGCTCAAGCCCTGCTCCTGCTGAGGTGCAGCACCCTGCAGCTCCACGGGACTTGTTGGGGAGCAGGCGTAGGATTAGTGGCTGATTGTGGACAGGCGTGAGGCTTGGCAGAGAAGAATCCAGTGAACAAAGAGCTTGTAGGAGCCCAATTTAAATCTGGAAAGGGAAGTGTGCCTCTCTGCCTGTTGGCTTTGGCAGGAGGGCTGCTGGGGCGCAAAACTTCTTTATGGAGCGTGCCCAGGCCTTGCGCTGAGCCCTTGTGTCTTCCACCCCGGTGTCTGCACTTGGGATTTCCTGGGGAGGGGAAATGGGCACCAGGAATCCTCGGGACACCTCAGCTCTACGCCGCTTGGAGCAGGGAGGAGCGAGGGTGGGTCTCGTGCTAGCTCACCTCTCCCCTTCGCAGGACACGGAGGACTTGGACCACTATGAGATGAAAGAGGAAGAGCCAGCAGATGGGAAGAAAACAGAGGATGAAGGCATTGGGAAGGAAAACCTGGCCATTCTAGAGAAAATAAAAAAGAACCAGAGGCAAGATTACTTAAATGTACGTGTCACCTGGAGGGCGGGAGGGTTGGGGAAGCAGAGGGACCCAAGGGCAGGAGCGCTGGAGGCGCCTGCTAGCCCCAAATCAAAGGGGCCAGCTCTGGCCAGAGGTACAGCAGCGGCTCAGGGGTGGGCTGGAGCAGTGCCCCCAGGCTTCGGGTGAGCCCCATGCACCTGAGGCAGCAGTGCCACGCGGGGCAGCCGGGATTTGGGATTCCCAGGAGCTGGGTCTCGCCCTGGGTCCTGGAGAAGGTTGGTGGGTTGTGCTTGTATACCCCTGGGCTGGGGTCTCCTGCAGCAGGGGGGGCAGGGAGGTATTTCTGCTGCAGCTGCACCACCTGGGGCGTGTTTGTCTGGGGCAGGGGAGTTTCTGTGGGGAGAAAGGGGAAAACTTGAGCGAGGTGGGGGCACAGCGAGGTTTGGTTTCGAGGCTGGGCAGTTTGGCTCGGGCGTTTGCTTCATCCAGCTGCGGCCGCGGTGGGAGCAGTGTAACAGTGCAGCCCCCCCATTCCTTGCAGGGTGCAGTGTCTGGGTCTGTGCAGGCCACTGACCGGCTAATGAAGGAGCTCAGGGATATTTACCGATCACCAAGTTTCAAGGGCGGTAAGTGCGGAGCGGGAGGGAGGGAGGGAGGGGGCTGCTGGCTGTGGGGACCTTGCCCTTCGTTCTGGGCAGCACCGGAGGGGCCTCAGAGCCGGATCCTTTTGCTCCGTGGTGTTGCTGCGGGGAGGATCTCAGGCCTTGGGTTGCTGTGGCTCAAAAGCGAGCAGAGCAGCCTCTTGTGGTGTCTGTTCCCCGTCTGTGCTGGATGGAAGTGAGGAGCCTGCCGTGGGTGGGAGGGCTTCTGAGACAGAAGCTGGTTTTTGATGCCTTCAGCTGTTCCACCCTGCCATGTGTAACGGGCTTTGTGGGCCACGTCGCCCACACCCCTTCCCCAAACCGCTGCTGTCAGGATGCCCTTTTCCAAGGGGAGCCCGTGCCGGGCTGAGGCTGTGCTGCAGGGGATTTGGAGTCCAGGGGGTGGCTCAGCCCCCGCCCGTTCCTCCTGTGCTGACACCTCTCTTCTGCCTTGCAGGATACTATGCAGTTGAACTAGTGAATGACAGCCTGTACGATTGGAACGTCAAAATCCTGAAGTAGGTGGCACAGCTTGGGGTCACGGATCTTGGTGGTGGGACCAAAACATCCCCATGAGCCGGGGGGAAGCGAGCAGGGCAGGGGGGCACCTGGCAGAGCGGGGGTTAGCCTCTTAGTCCCAGGGGCAGCTCGCTTGCTGTCTGTGCACCAGAAAGGAGGAGGCATCATCTCCAGAGACAGATGAGATAATCTGAGGGCTCTGCAAGTCTGTCTGCTGTTCCTAGAGTCCTGGAAGAGGTGCATCAGGCAAAACCCCGAGCTTTCACACCCTCCAGACACCAGTGCTGCCTTTTCCTTGGGCCAGGCAGTCTTTATATTTAAGCTGGCATGCAAAAAGGGTGTGTGATGGCCTTCTCTGGAAACCAGGAGCAGAATGCTGGCAGCGCATGCTGTCACTGCCCTCTGGGGGTGAACCTGAGGGCCCACGTGGCAGCCAGGTTGTCAGGTACGGTAGCTCTGGGCTTCACTGGCAGGGAGCGTGGCTGACTTGGCGAGCGTGACCTTGACTCTGAGCCTCTGGGGTTTTCCTTCGGCAGGGTTGACGAGGATAGCGCTTTGCACAATGATCTCCAGATCCTCAAAGAGAAAGAAGGAACAGATTTCATCCTCCTAAACTTCTCCTTTAAAGTAAGGCCTCCCAAAACCTGTCATCCTCGATGCACGCCTGCTTCAGTGAGTCATCAGAGGAGAAGTTTCTCAATGGCTTTGCTTCCTTCTCTTGTTCCAGGACAACTTTCCTTTTGATCCACCATTCGTAAGGGTCGTGTCCCCTGTGCTGTCTGGGGGGTGAGTAACTCTTTGCCTGGCTCTCCTCTCTGGGGTCTCTAGCTCTGGTTTTTGGAGAGGTTTTCATTAAGAGTTTATCCGCTGGGGAGTGCTGCCAGTCCTGTCACCTTTGTGGTACGAGTAGTAACATGTAGTAACCCTCCGAGGAAGTACAGATGGGGTTGGTGGATGTTTTTTTGTGTATTTTCTTCCCTGAGAGATCCTCTCTGAGCAAATGGCTCATTAGCAGAGCACCGGGTGGGTGAGGCTGTGTCCATCTCTCACGTAACTTTCCCCAATTCTTTCCCCAAGGTATGTTCTGGGTGGTGGTGCCATCTGCATGGAGCTACTCACAAAACAGGTGGGTACCAGGCGTGACCCTGCGAAAGACCCGGGGCTCAAAGGCTGCCAGCGTGCTCTTGGGTAGCTGCTGCTGCCTCTCACACCTCATATTCCAGCTGCTGGCAGCCAGATCCCGCTCCTCTTGCTGCCTGCGCCTCCTGCCAGCAGCTGAGAGCTGGCGTGGCTCTGCGATGCCTGTGCAGGGCTCGGGAAAGCCCTTCCCTGCCTCGGGGCCCTGCTCGTGTCCGTGCCGGCCTCACTGGTGCTCTCTGTCCCGCAGGGCTGGAGCAGCGCCTACTCCATCGAGTCGGTGATTATGCAGATCAGCGCCACCCTGGTGAAAGGGAAAGCGCGAGTGCAATTTGGAGCCAATAAGGTAGGGGCTGGTCAGGCAGGGGCTTCTCCTTCTTGGCACACAGCAGCTGCTTTGTGCAGCTAAGGCAGAACGGAGCTCGTCGGCACTTGGGATCCCGAGAGCTCAGCGCGAGGGCTGGCTTCTGTGGGTGTGCTGTAGCCCAGGGAGTTTTTCTTGGGAAGGGAAGGGCAGGTGTGTGGGAAATCCCCTCTGGCCTTGTGTAAGGGAACTGGGGAAGTGGTTGGGAGGGGAACAGCTGCAGGTGAGAAGACAAGCAGCTCTGTGGCAGCGCAGTTGGTGGGGGGGGGGCTGTGAGATGGCTTGCTTGTTACACCAGACTGATTGTCACCCTGGCTTCCCTTGCAGAATCAGTACAGCCTGACAAGAGCACAGCAGTCCTACAAGTCCCTGGTTCAGATCCATGAGAAGAATGGTAAGGCCTGAGGGACAGGGGGTGCCTTGCCCTTTGCTGGTCTGGATCGAGGCTTTTCTGCCCCAAGTCAGAGATCACCCAGAGCACGGTGACGCTCCCGGTCAGCAGCTGCTTGCTAAAGGAGGGAGCACGCTGCAGCACCCCTCTGCCATTCCTGCTCTGGCCCCAGAGGTCGGTGCTGGTGGCCTTTGGTGTGGCTAGAGGCGGCGTGGCACTGTTTGCATGGTGTTTTGAAGTAACGTGGAGGGAAAGCCCGTGGTAATTTGGGGTCGCTTTTGGACAGGCACAGTTCTTGTCCACAGCCCTGTGGGAGCAGGCTCAGCGTGCTTGTGCTGCTGGGTATTTGTGGGTGTAGAGCCAGGTGTTTCTAGCTATGGCATTTGTTTCTGTACAGCTGCATCCCTCGTGCATCTCTGTTCTTGTTTCAGGCTGGTACACACCACCCAAGGAAGATGGCTAGCACGGATCCTGCAGGACCGATCCGTTCATCTTCTGAACGCTGTACTTGGATCTTACGATGCCTCTCTGGCTTTCTCCCAGGATATAATAGCTCTGCCTGTTGCAGGACAATAATGGCTGTTATAAACTCTAAAGAAAACTGTTTAAGCAGTTGGACTGACCTAAAACACTTGCTGGACCCTTGCTAGCAGGCATTCTTATTAAAACAAACTTTTGAGCCTCTTGTATCGCTGGAAACTTTCGACTCTACTCCAGTCTAGAGCGTCCTCCTTACCTATGCTATGGATTTAATTTATTTTCTTATTTCATGTACACTGCTTTTTTTTGTTACAGTGTATGATGGATGTGTATGGAAAATGTATCTTTGGAGAAAAATTACAGTTTGTTAATTTGAAGATACCAGTCTCATTATTTTTTTTTTCCTCCCTCTGTTGCTGCTGGGTGGATTGAACCCGGTGCTGGCAGCGTGGAGCAAACCAGGTTGTGGTATCTGTGCCTCCAACGTCTTCCATGCTGGTCTGGTCCCGGGGTGGTGTTGGAGGTGGGGGTAAAGGAAGAGCTGCAGCTCCTGCTGCTGTCCCTGCTGCAATGGGCCAGGACAAGCCAAGCAGCAAGGGCTGCTGCAACCTTTTTGGAAGAGAACCCCCCCTTTTTCGTTTTTTCTGGGCAGCCAAGGAGAGGGGCTTCTGCCCCCTCTCTTACACCAGGAACAAGCCTCTATAACCTGCAACCTTGTACACCTCTGTGAGGGGAGCGGGGAGTGTTTGCAGCACTGGCCCCTGTTGTGCTGTGGATGACGGGGTTTGTGTGTGCAGCTGGGGGCTGCCTGCTGCCCCCAAACTTCTCAGTGATGTATTCTGCGAAACTGGGGGATGAGCAGAGACTTGGCTGTACCACCCCTGGGGCTGTTCCCTTCTTGCCAGTCTCTCCCCACTACCCCTGTGCTGAGGGGATGAGGCTGTGTTCGTGCAGCTGTGCTCTGGAGGCTCTGCATGCACACAGCTGTGTGATCAGCCCTGGCCTTGTCCCTGTGCTGTGGGTGAAAGCCACCGAATTCAGGGCGTGAGGGCAGTGCCTTGTGAGTCGCTGGGACCTGGGCTGCCTCCAGGCTTGCTCCCGCAGCACCCACCTGTGGTGAGCAGCCCAGCTCTGTAGGATTTCGCTTTTCCTCCTTTGCTGGGTGCAGGGCTGAGCTGCAGCTGTGACTGGGGGGCATTGTGCAGTCCTGCCCCATTGCTCGAGCCTCGCTTGCTGCTGCTGGAAGGAGTTGGGTGTTGTGGCTGCTCCGGCTCCTGGTGCTGAGTCCTCAGCTGTAGGGCACGGCTGACTCATCAGCCGCAAAGCCAAGCCACTGGTATTAATTCATTGCTGTTTGAATCCAAGTTATTAGGAAATCAAAGGGCCTCAGCAGTCCATTATCGCATCCAGCAGCTGCTCTGCTCATTACCCGTTGCCCTGCTTCGAGCCTTGGAATAAAAAGACGCTCGATGAGCGGGATTACTGGGGGCTGCTCACTGCAGGAGCGGCTCCAGCCTCTGCCAGGGAGCGTTTTAAGTGCGTGGCTGGAGGGCAGGCGGGAGGAGTGTGTGGCCAGGGACCTCATGAAGCTCAACAAGGAGAAAAGCAAAAGGCTCTGCTCCCCTCCGCGGCTTCATTAGCACCAAGAAGCGGCTGGGGAGAGGGCAAAGGGTCACCGCGCTCACGTCAAGTGGAAGAGCAGCGGGAGCTGGGGTTAAACGCCGCTGTCCTTCCTCCTCAGCCTTTATCCAAACACCCAAAGGACACCAGCACTCCTCAGCCTGCCCGTAGATCAGTAACACACGGGTAGGGGCTGGCGGGAGCTGTCTGCACCCGCACAAAGCCAAACATTAACTAAAGCCTGCAGGAGGGACGCTCACTGCCCCGCGCCCAGCAGTGCTGGCGAGGAGCTGAGCTTGGACTCGAGCCCTGGGGGAACGGAGCGGCTCCGCTCCCTGCTCCGGGTGGGTGCAAGGCTGGGAACCTGCCTCTGGCCTGGGGCTGGTGGAGGGGCTGCACCTGCAGAGCCCCTGCCCCATCCCCGTCCTTTCCTCTTGCTGTGAGTGGTGCCGGCCCCGGCACTGCGCAGCCCCTCTCCCCGCCGTGCAGGAATCCAAATCTCTGGGCCCAATCGAGGTTTCCCGCAGAGGTCTCGGTGCCCCTGGCAGAAATGGGGCTGAGCCCCAGGAACCGCAGCCGGGGTGGCAGCAAGGGCGCTGGGGCTGAGCTGGTGGGTGCGTGGCGAGGGGGGGGGGGAGCTGCGTGCGGGGTCTGGGCATGGGGTCTGGGGTATCTGCATGGGGTCTGCGCACATGGGGGCCTTGCATGGGGGCCGTGCAGGCTCAGCACCTTCCCCTCCCGTCGTTCAAGCATCCCCAGGACCCCCCCGGCCCCCACCTGACCCCGACCGGTGCTGTCGGGGCAGGGTCCGGCCCCGCCGCCCCCCCGGGGCCGCGCCGCCCCCTCCGGATCTGGGCGGGGAGCTCCGGCCCCACCGCCCCCTCCGGCCGCTTCCAGCCCCGGCTCCGCTCGGCTCCGCTCCGTCCCGTCCCGTCCCGTCCCGGCCGGTCCCGTCCCGTCCCGCCGCCGCCGCATGGGGCCCCCCGGGCCGGCCTGACCGAGCGGCAGCCCCCGGGGAGCGGCCCCCGTCGAGGAACCGCGACGGCACCGCCCGCCCGCCGCGGGGCGAGCAGCCCGGGCTGCGGGAGCTGCCCCCGGAGCACGGCGAGAGACCCCCCCCCCGGGGCCGGCAGCCCGGGGCTGGAGCCCCGCAGAGCCCCCCCCGCACCTCGCACCCCCTCCCGCGGGGGTCGCCCCCGTCCCCTCCGGGGCTCGGGACGCTCGGGGCCCCCGCGCCCCGACCTGCCCCGGGCTGGCCCCCGGTGCCTCGGGCTTGGGGGAGCGGCGCTGCCCCGCGCCCCGCGGCTGAGCTGGCCCTGACCCCCTCCGCCGGCCCCGGGGGGGCCGCGCCCCCGGCCCCATGGCGGCCAAGTGGTTCAAGGAGTTCCCCGCCAACCTGAAGACGGTGTCGGAGAGGGCTCGGCCCGGCGGCGGCAGCCTGGGCAAGCTGTGCGGCCCCTCCCGAAAAAGCTTGGGGCCCGGCGAGCCGCCCGGGGGAGCCCCCCCGGGGAAGAGCCGCAAGAACTCGGCGGCGGAGCTGGGGGGCTGCCGGGCCGGCCCCGGGGCCGGTAAGGACGGGGGCAGCCGGCTGTCGAGGGACAACCTGCAGGGACTGCTCCAAGCCGCCACCGGCAAGATGCGCAAGAACTCGCGGGCGGAGGGGGCAGCGCCCGAGGGGCCCCCCAAGACCTGCGGCACCTACATCAACCGCCTGATCAAGGTGGAGGCCCACGAGAAGAACGGGAAGAGCTACCCCAGCGCCAGCCCCGCGCCCGAGCAGGACAAGGGGAAGAGCGCCAAGACGGAGACGGTAAGGGGGACCCTTACTGGGGGGGGTGGGTTCAGGGGAATGGAGCCCCCCGTGCACGGGGACAGTGGCCATGCCGAAGCCACCGCATCCTCAGAGCAGAGGGGGAGCGCTTGGCACCGGCAGCTCGAACAGCCTCGGGCTCAGCATCATTAGCCTGGCTGACCCCGGTGTTTCATCGTGCCCAGCTCCAGCTGCTGTCAAATTCCTTTCATCCCAATTTCCCTTAATCCGTGTTGCCCCCCCCACCCCTCCCCGGTCCCAGCCCTGCAGGAGCCCAGCCTGACCCCGCTTGCTTGGCACTTGCTCGGGGACTGGTTCAATAAACGCTTACATAAAGCTGTGCTGGGACAAGCACTGGGGGGGGAGTGGGGCTCTGGAGCCCGGTGCGTTCTCGGGGACAGGGCTGCCACCGTGGTGGCCTTTGGGGTCGGAGCCCTGCTGCTTCCTGAGCATCACCCAAAAACGTCCCTGAGTCCTGGACTGTGTGGGGATGGATGCTGCACCCCCCCACACACACACCCCCAAAAAGGTGCCACTCGTGGGCATGTCCCACATCCCCAGTACCTGGGGCTAGCACCCCAGTTCTCGCCACCCCACCTGGGGACGTCCCTGTCCCCTGCCATGAGACACCACAGCACACTGTGACAGCATCCCCATCGCCACTATGGGACCCCCACCCCGAGCCCCCTCAGCCGGTGCTGTCCCTCCCCAGGTCATCATCCTGGAGGACTACGCCGACCCCTACGACGCCAAGCGCACCAAGGGGCAGCGGGAGGCCGAGCGGCTGGGGGAGAACGACGGCTACATGGAGCCCTACGACGCGCAGCAGATGATCACAGGTGGGTGCCGCGCCGGGGGGGGGCCGCGGGGCTGGCACCGCTCAGGACCGGGGCCGTCAGGCGGGGACCCACCCGGCGCGGGAGGCTTTGGGAACAGGAAAGCCGCTCTTCTGTTTCCTGCTGCTGCACGGGGAGAGATAAGGCGCGGGTTCGGCGATGGCCTGCCCTGGCCGGGCGCTGACCCACGGCCGCCGGTGCAAAGTCCTGGTGCCACTGGGGAGGGTGCACGGGGCCCGTACGACGCCCCAGGGCTTGGCGCTGCCACGTGGGGCCGTGCTGGGGGACCCGGCCCCACCGCGCCCCTTCCCCACCCCGTGGGGACCCCGCTGCGCTCCCATCACCCGCCCCGGCTTCGGGTCCCCCCCGCCGCCCCTTGGCTGTGCCCCCCAGGCCGGCGACCCCCGCTCCACCCAGGAGGCCGCACAGCTGGACAGAATAACAGGAACTGAGTCGGCCGGAAGCTGGAAATAAAAGATTTGCTGCTGATGGTTTTTTTCCGTGCAGGGCAGCCTGGGCTGTTTGTCCAAGCGGTGTTGGTGGAGTCAGGGGCGAACGGGGTCGGGGAAGGGGGAGCCCCGGGGAAGGGGAGATGGGGCTGGGGGCGCCCACTGGGGATGTCCCCAGGGTGTGGAGGGGAGCGAGCCCCTGCTCCACCGCCCCCGCGTTGGGGCGTAGCATCCTGCAGCCACGGCCCCGCTTCCTCCGGGATCCCGGCGGCCCCGCGGGCGGGCGTCTGTGCCGGCGGCGCCAGCGCTTCGGGGCCGCGACGGCGGCCGGGCGCCACGGGGATGGGCTCCTTCCTGCCCCGGCTCCTCCCGCCCCTGGCACGTGGGGTTCCCACCGCGTATCCTTCCCCATGGGTAGCGTTTGTAGAGGTTGGGGGGGGGGAGTTGCAGCCCCCTCCCCAACCCACCTCCCTTTTGCCCCACAGAAATCCGCCGCCGGGGCTCCAAGGACCCACTGGTGAAAGCCATCCTGCTGCTGGACGGCCCCAGCGAGCCCGGGGAGGTGGGGGGCAAAGTGGAGGCTGCCAAGTGGCCGGGGGGCAAGGAGGCAGCGGGGAAGGGGCCGCAGCTCTACGACACCCCCTACGAGCCCGGCGAGGGCACCCCGGAGCGCAAGGCGAGGGCTGGGGACGGGCGCCTGCCCGAAAATGATGAGCGCCCGGCGGCAGAGTACGAGCAGCCCTGGGAGTGGAAAAAGGAGCAGATCGTGAAGGCGCTGTCGGGTAAGGGCTGGGGCTGGGAGGGGGCTGCGGGTGGGCGTGGGGGGCAGCAGGAGGCTCACGCCTCTCCCCCTACCCTGCTCCCCCAGTCCAGTTCGAGGGCTCGGAGCGGCCCAAGGAGGAGGCACCGCGGCAGCACCTCCGCCAGAAGAGCTGGACCCCCAAGATGCTGAAGCCGGCGAGCGCGGAGCACGGCGAGGGCGAGCGGGTGGACCCCGCCTTGTCGCTGGAGAAGCAGCCGTAAGTCACGAGGCCGAGCCACGTGGGGCAGCGGTGGCGGTGTGTGTGTGTGGGGGGCTGGGTCACCTCTCAGTGTCCCCCCCCGTGTCTCCCCTGCAGCTGGTACCACGGGGCCATCACCCGAGCCGAGGCTGAGACCCGGCTGCAGGCGTGCAAGGAGGCCGGGTACCTGGTGCGCACCAGCGAGACCGGCAGCGGCAAGTACTCCATCGCACTCAAGTGAGTGGCCCTGCAGCCATGGGGGGGTCCCGGCACTGGGGGGGGGGGGCTCCTGGCACGAGGGGGGTCCCACCATGGAGGGATGTGGCAGCACAGGGGCCGCAGGAGTTACCACTTTATGCACGGACACCCCAGTGGGGTGGGCAGCGCCCGTGTCCGGGGGGTGGCACCCCCTCATCCTACCCCACCAAGGGGACACGGCTGTCCCCGAGCTGCCCGGGGTTGGGGAGGGGAAGGGGGGGCGGGGGGCGGCGCGTCCCCCTCCCCGCCCGCGGCGCATTGTCGGGAGCGCTGGCGGCATTTCCTTCCTGAGGAAGCGGAGCCCCTGGAGCCGAAACAATCGGAGCGGGAAGGGAACAAACAGGGGTGGATGCGGCCCCGGAGCGGCCGGGCTGGGACCCCGCGCGGGGTGGGTGGGCGCCGGGGGGCTGCCAACCCCCTGCTGACCCCCCCCCCGCGCTCCCACCCAGGACCAGCCAGGGCTGCGTGCACATCATCGTGGCGCAGACCAAGGACAACAAGTACACGCTCAGCCAGGCCAGCGGCGTCTTCGCCAGCATCCCCGAGGTCGTGCACCACTACTCCACCGAGAAGCTGCCCTTCAAGGGGGCCGAGCACATGGCCCTGCTGCACCCCGTGCACTGCAAGCTGTACTAGCGCCCGCTGGGACTTGGCTGCCACCCCGGCACGGGGCAGGGGGCTGCGTGCCATGGGGGGGGGGGGGTCCTGCAGCCGTGTCCTGTCCCCCCCCCCCCAAAGCCCCTGGGGCTGCCTGGTGGTTGCTGCTCACCGCTGGACTCTGGCAGGGCTGCGGTGGTCTCCCCGCGGGATGGATGTGGCCGCGGGTGGCTCTGGGCCCTGGGGGGCTGCAGCCCCCCCCAAACACAGCCTGGGGTGGGGGACAGGCCGTTACGGGGCCGTGTAATGAAGTAGTGAAATAAACTCGTTGGCTGAGAGGAGCTGGGCAGGGATGGGGCTGGGGGGGCCAGGGAGGAAGGGTCCCGGTGGGACAGGGGTGGGGACGGGGGTCGTAATAACGCAGAATGGGGCTGGGAGCAGACCGTGAGGGTGTAGGGGGAGGGCAGGGATGGGGCTGAAGGGGTGCAGGAGGGCAAGGGGCCCCAGGGATGCTGAGAGGGGCTGGGACGGGGACAGATCCTGCCCTGAGCACCCTGCATGGCTGCACGGGACAGGCTCAGCACGCGGCTCTGCCTCGCACAGCGCCGGGTGCTGCCGAAACCAGGGCAGGTTTCCGGGCCGGGGCCGTTGGGGCTGACCCCAGGGCACAGCCCCGGATGGGGCCCGCGTCGGGGCGCGGGAGAACAAGGGCAGAACGGCCCCGGGGGAGGGCAGGTGGCAGAGCACCCCGGGGTGACCTGGGTGCCACAGAGCACGGAAATGGGCGACAACCCCAAAGCCAGGGCAGCAAGCACGGACCGCAGCCCCCCCTGCCTTTAGGGTAGGGGTCCTGGGGGTCCCCACGTCCCCCGCCCCGCACCCCCCCTGCATCCTGCTGGGTTTTTTATAGAGCGGGGCCGGCCCACGGGGAACGCGGCGTCCCCAGGGCACTCGGGCACCCGCTCCCCTCGCCCTGCGGTTTCCTGCCCGGGCACAGCTGCAGCTCCCCAGGGCCTTGCACAACGCGGCGCGGGGTGGGCTGCCGGGGGCATGGCCCCGGGGTGCAGGGCATGAGGGTACGTGGCGTAGGGTGCAGAGGAAGGGGGTGCACAGCCCAGCCTCCCCCCAGCACTGCCGGTATCGGTCCAAGAACAGGAGCTGCACAGACCCCCCCCCTCCCCAACCATCCTCGTTGCTCTGTTAAAACACCAGGCGTTTATTTCGGAGGCGCGTTGTGCCGCGTGGCCCCGACACGTGCTTTAAAAACAAAAAAAAATAAACTTTTGCACAGGGCCAGAGGGGCGGAGGGACGGTGCTGATCCAGCCAGGCCCTCCCAGTCCCGTGGCACCGGGCGCGAGGGGGGGGGGGGCTCAGCCCTTCCCCACAGGACCCTCGGCGCCACCACCCCAAACCCAGCCCTGGGGCGAGCGCGGCCCCGTTCTCACGCTCCGGCACTTCCAGCGCCTTAACCCCCGGCCACCCCAGCTTGGCCGTGGCCCCAGAGCTGCCCCCCCCCGGGGACCCAGCTTGGGGCCCCCCCCGGGGTCGGTTCCCCATGGGGGTGGCACCGATCCCGCTCTGCAGGGGCTGCTCGAGCCCCAGAGCCTGGGGAGGGCGCTGGGGGGCTGAGAGAGCTGCCAGCACCGGGCCCCCCCCGCTTCTCCCCCAGCTTCACCCATGGGTGTCTGCCAGCGTCCTCCCCCCGGCTACTTGCCCGAGAAGAAATAGTCCAAGTTGGTGACGTGAAGGGGCCCCGGCGGCGCAGGGGGGGTGGCCGGCGGGAGCAGGGGGGCGGCGCTGAGCGGGGAGCTGGGGCTGGGGGGGCCCAGGGGCACCAGGGCATGCTGCCCCTCGCCCGTGGGCTTGGCCCCCCGCCGCACGCCCAGCCGCCACGTCTGCTTGTACCTGCGGGAGGGGAGAGCAGCCCTATGTCAGAGAGGGCCGGCGGAGCCCCCCCCCCCAGGTGCCCCCCGCCCTCAGCACTCACCTCACCACGATGGCGATGAAGAGGGCGATGCCCAGGAGCAGGCTGCCCCCAGCCACCAGGAAGGGGTAGGGGTAGGCGACGGAGCGGGTGCTGGCTTCCAGGACAGCTCCTGTGGCACAGAGGGGACAGGGGCTCGTCTGTGGGACTGGAGTGGGGGGGGGGCAGCCCCTCACAAAGCCCCCAGCCCCTCACAAAGCCCCCAGCCCTCGCCTCACCTCCATCGCCGTCAGCAGCGTCGTCCTCAAAGAGCTCGGGCGGCAGCGTGGCCCCGTAGCCGTAGGCACCATCCTCTGTGGGGAGCTGCAAGAGCCAGCGGGGGGGACACGGTGGGACGGGGCAGCTCCGAGCAGGGGGACATTTTGGGGGGGGTGAGGGTGGCACCACGCAACATCCTACCTGCGAGCTGTAGGGCCCCATCTCGGTGACATCCCTGGGGTCTGCAAGGTGAGAGGTCCATGAGACACGGGGACCACGGCACAGCCTGGGTGGGGGCACGCACGTCCCCGTCCCCCCCCTGTACCTGTCCATGGGGTGCCCACCGCCTCGTGGCTCCACTCGCTCCACGCGCCGTGCCCGAACTCCTCCTGCGCCCGCACCTGCACCAGGTGCCGCGTGCCCCGCCAGGCGTCGCGGATGTCCAGCCACGTCCTCGTCACCTGGTCAACCTGGCGGGGACACGGGCGGTGTGAGCCGGGGGGGGGGGGGCACAGACCAAACAGCCCCACGGTCCTGCTCCGCTCGGGGTGGGGGCTCACCTCGGTGAAGGTCGGGGTGGGCTCGGGGCGGTAGCGGACCTGGAAGCGGAGCCAGTAGAAGCGGGGGTCCCAGGAGGAGGGGTAGGTCCAGGTGACACGCAGCCGCTGGGGGGCCTTCTCCAGCGCCTCCACCGTCACATTGAGGGGGGGGGTCCGGCTTCACTGCGGGCACAGGGGGGCTCAGGGACCGGCACCGCGCGGTTTGGCCGGCGCAGGGGGGAGCCGGCACTCACGGATGCTGCTGAGGGTGATGATTTTGTCCTCGCCGGCCGAGCCGCCCGCGGCGTTGCGGACACACGTGGACACCACCAGGGGTTTGTTGTCGTCCACGCCGGGGGGCACCTTCACCCGGCAGACGAATTTCTGCGCCTTGGAGAAGAAGCGGCACCGCTGCTCCGTGGCGTTCTCCACCGTGAACCTGCGGGGACGCGGCACGGCCGGGGATGGGGTGGCCCCATCTGGGATCGGGAAAAGGGCTCGTGGGGAAGGGGGGTGCACGGACAGGTGGGGGGCTGACCCCCCCTGGGTACCCCAGAGCGCGCTCACCTCCGCTTCACCCACAGCATCGCCCGCGTGCCCGGGGACGGCTTCGCCCGCAGCCGCCACTCGCACAGGACGTCTTTGTCGTGGCTGCGCCGGTAGCAGGAGACGTGGGGCGTCTCGGGGGGCTCTGCAAGGCAGGGAGACGCTGGGGGGGTGAGCGAGCAGGGGCACGGGGTGGGGTGGGGGGGTGTCCAGAGCAGGCGATGCTCCGGGGAAGCCCCTGCCCCGGCACAGACCCACCTTCCACCAGCAGCCGCAGGGTGCGCAGCGTGCGGCCCCCGGCGTGGCAGCTGTAGAGCCCCGCGTCCTCGACCTGCAGCCGCTGCAGGAGCAGCGCGTGGCCCCCCGCCAGCCGACGGCCCCCCGCCGGCGCCCGCTGCTCCGTCCTCCAGCCCACGGAGCCGTTCAGCGGCCCCTCGGCCCCGCACGTCAGCGTGACGTTGGCTCCCGGGCGTCCCAGCACCGTGTCCTGCGAGAGCCCTGGGAGCGAGGCGGGGACGGGGGGGGGGGGTTAAGCAGTGTCCCCCCCCCCCCTCGCTGTCCACCTGCTGCCTGCACCCGGAGGCCGCTCAGTGTCAATATTTGCGGCCAGCGCCGAGCGGGCGCCAGCTCCTGCTGAGCTGGCAATTCCCCGGCTGAGCCGGGCACCGCCGGGGGGTCGCGGGCGGGGGTCCCAGGAGGTGGAAGCGTGGCTGGAGGAAAGCAGGGGCCTGGGGGGGGGGTGAAGGGGGGGGCCGCAGGCGGTGCCGGAGGGGTTAAGCAGTGAGGCCGCCGGGCTGAGCACGGGGCCAGGCAGGCCGCCAAGGGCAGCTCTGCCCCTGCTCAGTCCCGGGGCGGCCGCAAAGGTCAGCAGGGAGCGGGCGGCTCCGAAAGTTCCCCCTGCGGGGAGCGGGGCCGGTGCTCGGGACCCCCAGCGCCCGGGACCCCCAGCGCCCCTGGAGCCCAGGACCCCCAGGGACCCCAGTGCCCGGAGCCCCCAGGACCCCCGGCACTCAGCAACCCCAGTGCCCAGGACCCGCAGAGCCCTCAGGACCCCCCAGTGCCCTCAGAACCCCCCAGAGTCCCCAGGACCCCCCCCGATCCCCTCCAGCACCGCTCCCAGCCCCGGCCCCCCCCCCCCGCCGCTGCTCTCCCGGGCCCGGTAATCCCGGGCACGCCTTCCCGCAGCTCCCAGCCCCGTGACCGCGGTGGGGAGCGCCGGGACCCCCCCGGACAGCGCCCGGACAGAAGCGGAGCGGCCCCGCCAGCCGCTACCGGGGGTGGGGGCGCTGCGGGAAGCCCCGGTCCCGTCCCCCCCCCAGCTCCCGTTGCAGGTCCCGGTGCCGGTACCGGGAGGCACTCACCCACGGGGCCGCAGGGCCGCCGGGGCACGGCAGCGGCAGCGGCGGCGAGGAGCAGCGCGGCGGGGAGCAGCGGCCCCGCCATGCGCCCGGGCCCCGGGCCGGGAGCGCACCCGGGGAGCCGCCGGCGGCGCTGCCGGGGCCCGCGGTTGTGAAACCGGCGCGGGGGCGGCCGCACGTGCACCGGGGGCGGGGCGGATCCGCCCCCCCCCCCCCACCCCCACCCCCACCACCACCACCACCCCGTGCCTCCACCCCCCTCCCGGACCCTCTGCCACCCCCCCCCCCCCACCGGGACCGGGAGCTGGGGGGGGGGGGGGTCCCGGCACCGTACCTGGTCCCGCGGCACCTGCGCCCCCCCCCCCCGCCCCGTTCCTCCCCCTCCCCACCTCCGGCGCTGGGCCAGGAACCAGAGACACGGCAGAAGCTGCTGAGAACATTTATATATAGATATAGATATATGCATATAAAAAGCTGGTTATTTTCCTCTGTGTACCCATAAAATGATACAGTTCGGCAAGTATAGAAATGTGTAATAAATTATACGCGACGGTCCTCGGCCCCCGCCCGTCCCCACCCCTCCCCACCCCGAGAAGACCAGAAAATAAACCCCAAACGCCCCCAAAAATAGACTCTAGACCCCGCCAAAGCCGGTCCTGAACTGTTTCCTCTTTGGTATGAGCACGGAGAGGTCCCGGGGGCCGGCACCCCCCGGCCCCGCCGCCTTCCCAGAAGGCCGAAAAGGAACAAAGCGGCCCCGGGGAAGGGCACGGAGGGGATGGGGTCATCCCCCGGGTGTCCCCCCCCTGCTCGGCCCCCCAGCCCCAAGATCCAGCCCCAAGGGGCAGCACAGGGGAGGGGACGATGCCACGAGGTCCCCACGGGAGAGGGGTCCTGGCTGTCTGGGGAGGGGGTGGGTGCCCCGCGAGGATGAGGAGGGAGAGGTCCCAAGGCAAAGGAGAAGGAAGCGGAGGCCCAGGGTTGTGCAAGCCCCCGGCGTGGGAGTGAATCACGGCAGCCTGCAAACACCACAGGGCCTCGGGCTCCTGCCCGCAGAAAGCAGGAAGGCGCCAGGGGCCGCTTCCCCTTTCCCACCGCACGCCCCACGGGGGTCCCGTGCCCCAAGAGCCTGGCCCAGGGGTCACCCTGGAAGGGTTCTCTCCTGCGGGGACCTCTCCCTCTTGTGCCCACGCGGGAGTGAGTGGCAGAGGGGACGGCGACGTCCCCTGCACCCACAGGGAGCTTGCCCCCCGTCCCCGTCCCCGTGCTCTCTCCCTAACCAGCTGTGCCACCGCTGAGAGAAACGAGGCGCTCTGTAAACTTGGAGGGGTTTTCTTCCTTTTTGTAGTTTTTTTTTTTTTTTTTCCTTTTTTTTCCTTTTATATATAAAAAGAAGACACGTGGGTGAGGGGTGGGGGGGAGCGGGCAGGGTGCAGGGTGCTGCCCCCTGGCCCCCCACGCCCTGCCCGTGGTGGCTCTGGCATGATACATTCGCGTGTGATCGGGGTGTTTGCACGCTGTGGAGGTGAATACTGATAGAGAAGTGCCCCGGGGGGGCGGGGGGGCAGCGTCCGTCTGTCCAGCGCAGGGACAGGGAAGAGTTTGTTTTGTTTTTTTTTGGTTACACTGCAACAGTCCAGCCTCCTCCAAACCTCAAGCACCCGGGCCCGCACAGCCCCTGCTCCCCCCAGGGCACCCCCAGGAGGGGCCTGGCTCATGGCTGCGTGGAGAGAGGGCACGGGATGGGGGGAGGCCCCAGGCTGGCGCTGGCTGGACCCCCCCTCAGCCGCACTGGAGGGGACGCGACCCCAACCCCAGCCTCACACCTTGAGCGTCTTGTCGGGGGCGCCGCTGGGGCTGCAGGCGGTGCTGCCCTCGCCGCCCTTCTTCTTGCGCAGGGTCTCGATCCAGCTGGCGCTGGGGCGGGCGGCGAAGCCGGAGAGCGCCAGGGAGCTGAGGCGCATGTTCTTGCCCGACATGATGAGCTCCCCGAAGCCCTCCTGGTGGGAGAAGGCGTAGCCGGAGCGGCGCGAGCCCACGCGCCCCACGCGCCGCATGCAGCGGTGCTGGGTCTTCTGCTTCTTCCGTACCAGCTGAGTGTAGCGCACCTGGGGGCAGAGGCAGGGAGCGGGGGCACCGTCAGGGAACAAGGGGAGCAGAGCAGCTCTCCGTGTCGCTCCCCCCCGCGCTCCCCCCGGGGGCTTACCGTGTCTGAGAGCTCAGGTTTCAGATCCAGCTTGAGGAAGCGAAAGGCAACGACAGGCATGACGCAGACCACAGTGGTGAGGGCGATGGTCAGCCAGACCGTGGGCTGAGCCAGCGTGTTCTGCGCGTTACCTGGTGGGGGGAGGCGTGAGCCGGGGCCTGGTGGGGACAGCGCCCTGCCCGAGGGCCCCAAAACGGAGGGAGAGCAGCACTCGGCCCCCCCCCGGACTCACCCACAAAGCGGAACTGGTTGGGGAACATCTGGAAGAGGCCATCGCTGTGCATGGCAAAGAGGATGGCGAAGTAGGCTGCCAGGCTGCCCCAGATGAAGAAGTGGTTGATGGCCGTCCAGAAGCCCGTGTCCAGACCGATCTGGCAGAGCGGGGAAGGAGGAGGCAGGGCTCGAGGGACAGCCAGGGAGCCCTGAGCAGGGCCACAGGCCCCACACTGCACGTGCCCTCGGTGCGTGGCCACCTCCCGGCGCAGCTCAGGACTCCCTCCCTACCTGCACGCTGACGACAATCACGAGGGAGGTGGCGACGGTGACAGCAAAGGACTGGTAGTCGGCCAGCTGGGCACCGTCGTCACGGGTGGCGTCAGCGAAGACGCCGTAGGGGATGAAGAACATGAGCACGGAGGTGTAGATGCCCTGGGCTATGCAGATGAAGAACTCCCGCTTGTTGAAGAGCAGGTTCAGCTGCCCGGGCTCGTAGAGCTTGGGGTACTCCATGCTCCGCTGCTCCGGCACGTCCTGAGGGCACGCAGCAATCTGGGCACCTCCCTCCAGCCCCAGGCAGCCTGGGGCCGAGCCAGCCTTTGCCACCGCCAGCAGCAGGGCCGAGGACAGCCCAGCCCAGCCCAGCCCGGAGCAGCCTTTCCTCCCGCAGGACACCAGGCGGGGGCAGCACGGATCCTGGGCAGCTCCCACAGCCGCCCCCGCAGCCCCTGCAGAGCAGCACCAGCTCCTTGTGCCCCCCGGACACCCCCCGGCCTCGTCGCTCCCCACTGTACCTGGTCAAAGACGCCCATGGCGAGCACAGGCAGCGAGGTGTAGACGATGTTGTACAGCGTGATGAAGTACTGGTCGTACACGGTCTGCGTGGGACAGGGGGCTCAGGGGGTGCAAGACCCGCGTGCCCCACGCCCGAGCCAGCCCACGCATCCCCATGCCCACAGTCCCCAAAGAGCAGGGACGCGGGAGCCACCCCCAGCGCCTGTGGGTGCCCAGCCCGAGCAGCGCGGGGTGCTGCTGCCACCACCTGGCAGCCCTTGGGACAAGGGCTCCAAGCACCAAGCACAGCACCTTGCTCTAGAAGGAGCCCGGGCTCTGCCTGCTGCTGCAGGATGAGGAGCCCCAAGGGCCGGGGCACGCTTCTGAGGGCGCAGCCCACGCACAGACCCTGAGATGAGCACGGAGCCAGAAACTGACCTGTGCCGAGAAGCCGCAGAAGAAGCCAAACCAGAAGTGGACCATGGTGAAAGCGAAGTTCTTGTAGAAAAAGTAGCAGAGGAACTTGCACATGCGTAGGTAGGACCAGCGCCCGTGCACGAGGAGCAGCCGCTGCAGGAACTTGAACTGTGAGAAGGAGTAGTCGGAGGCCAGCACCGCCTGGATGCCCTCCTGCCCGCTGATGCCCACCCCGATGTGAGCGGCTGTGGAAAGAGAGACGTGGGGTGACGCGGTCCTGCCAGGAGCACAGGGGACAGTGACAGCTCCCCCCAGGCTGGATTGTGCTCCTGCACGATGCAGAGGGGCAAGGGCGGGGGCTCCAGCAGGCCCCAGGACAGCACGAGGATGGACCCGTCCCTCCCACGGCTCGCCAGGCTCCAGGACTCACTCTTGATCATGCTGACGTCGTTGGCGCCGTCCCCGATGGCCAGGGTCACGGCCTTCTTGTACTTCTTCACCAGCTCCACCACCTGGGCTTTCTGCAAGGGCGTGACACGGCAGCAGATGACGGCCTTGCAGGCACACGCCGTCTCCAGGAACTCCACCTCCATGTCCGCCTCCAGCGCGTGGGCCTGCAAGGAGAGCGTGGGGACAGCTGGGGACAAGAGCAGGGGCAGGCAGGGCGCCCAGCCCAGCCCCACAGGGCCCTACCAGGCTGTGTCCGTTGATGACCAGGGCGTATTCGCCCGCGATGGCTTCCAGCACCGAGGTGAGCTTGGTGGAGGAGAGTTTCTCCTGGTAGGAGAAGCCGTTGCCCATGGAGCGTGACGCATCCATCATCTTCTCCCGGGCTTTCCTGAGGGGAGAGAGATCGGGGGGGGCTCTACTCGGGGTACCCTAATACCCCCCAGCTCCCCATGCAGAGCTGTGCCCCACAGGTGTCCTCTGTCTGCCCCCCTGCCCTCACCTGAGCTCCTCGCGCACCTCCAGCACCGTGTGGCCCGTGACCACAAACACCTCGGTCATGTCGTCGGTCAGCATCTTGCAGGAGTAGCCGATGTTCACAGCTGTTTCTGGGGACAGGGAGCCAGGCACTGAGCGGGGGTTGTGTCCCTCCACACGGCAGGATCCAGCCCATGGGGGTTCTCAGCTCCCACCGGTAGCCCCCCAGCAGCAGTGGCTCACCCTGCTTGTCCCCCGTCAGCACCCAGATCTTGATGTTGGCCAGTGTCAGGATGGCGATGGTTTCAGGGACCCCCTGCTGCAGTTTGTCCTCGATGGCCGTGGCTCCAAGCAGCTGTGGGATCCAAACGGGCAGGGGGTCAGCACGGGCAGCCCCCCGGCCACCTCCCAGCCCAGTCCCCCAGCCCACGCACCATCATATCGTGCTCCACCTCATCGTAAAGCCGAGCCAGGCGATCCTCACGGGCCTCGGGGGCCCCGCTGGCTCGGTGCAGCCGCTCAGACCAGTCCTCGTAGTAGCTCTCCTCCAGGTCTTTGTAGGCCAGCACCAGTGTCCGCAGCCCCTCGCCGGCATATTCCTGCAAGCAGCTGAAGCTGAGGCAGACCTCAGCAGCCTTCCCAGACTTTAATCCCCCCCCAGGATGGGGCACAGCCCAGGCTCAGCACTTCTGGGCAGCCCCCCTGCCCTTCCCAGCCCCGTGCCCCACTCACATTCAGGTGGTCAGTGGTGACATTCGTCAGGTCCTGGTTGGTGGGGTGCAGGCGCTCCAGCAGGATGGTGTCAGCGCCTTTGCAGTACAGCCGGATCTTGCCCTCGGGGCTGCGGACTGTGGGACGCAGGGGACGAGCTGCCAGGCTCAGGGCTGCAGGAGCAGCTCCTGCTCCAGGCCCCAGCCGTGTTCCTCCACAGCCACCCTGCACCTCGCAGAGCCAAGCACCCCAGCCCCACTGCAGCCCTCCCGCAGCCCCGGCGCTGTGCCCAGAAGCTCACCGATGACAGACATGCGCTTGCGGATGTTGTTGAAGTCCAGGATGGCCAGCAGCTGGTAGGTGATGGCCCGGCCCAGCTCGTGCACTGTGATGGTTTTGGGTGTGCGGGACCGGAACACGAAGCCAAAGTTCCTGGCGGCCGTGACCAGAGCCCCCTCGTCCGGGGACTGAGCCTTGTAAAACAGCTCCCCTGGGGGCAGGGGACAGCACGGGGATCAGGGCCGGTGCCCCTCCCGAGCTGGGCAGGCAGTGCTGCCCTCCTCGCCCACCTTCGCTCTTCTCCTCGGACATGACGGTGTGGCAGAGTGAGAGCAGGCGGAAGAACTCGTGCACGTGGGGATCCCCCAGCTTGACAGCTTCCAGCAGGCTGGGGTCCCAGAACTGGAACCGTGGATCCGCCAGCGGGTTGAAGGAGAAATCAACCGGCTCTGGCCTCTGGCAGGGGGAGAGGACAGGGTGACAGGACAGGGTGACATCCGTGACACACGGCCACCAGCACCGCAGGCACCGGCCCTGATGCACCCTTACCTCTCCCAGCTCTGCCTTGTGACCCAGCATGTCCTGCACGTCGCCTGCAAACCAGGGCACGGAATTAACCGAGGCAGGGACCGAGCACTGCTGTCCTGCTGGTACCCACGCCCAGGAGTGCCACAGGACAGCCCCACGGCGCTGCAGATGGCTCCCCTCATCCCCTCATCCCCCCCAGGAGAAGGAAACGGCTGCCCCAAGGCATCTGCAGAAGAGGAGCCGGCGCACCCACGCCCCGAGGCAGCCCCATCCCTATCCCCAGTGCTCACCGTAGCTGTGCCCGTTCACAGAGCACTTGCTGAAGACCATGATGTTCTGGGTGAGGGTGCCGGTCTTGTCGGAGAAGATGTACTCCACCTGCCCCAGCTCCTCGTTGAGGGTGGTGGTCCGGGCCTCGGCTGGCGTCCGGCGCTTGGCACAGTACATCTTCTTGTCCCAGTTGATGAAGTAGCTGTGCCCGAGCCGGATCACCTCCACGCTGCGTGGGGGGCACAGCCAGGTGTCACCGGGGAGGGCAGCACCCTCTGCTGAGCCAGCGATGGGCACACGCACGCCCACCCCAGGCCCCCAGCCCCGGGGGCACCCTGGCACCCAGGGCCCCAAGCTGCTTTCCGTCTCCCGCGCCCTTCCCCGGGGCTGGCCCGCACCCACTCCTGCCAACAGCCGCCAGCAGGGACACGGAGGGGACAGCTCGCAGGGCTCCCCGAGCTTCTCACACACCTACGTGCCCCAAAACCCCCTCCCCAGCCCCCAGGGCAGACAGCAATGAGCTAGTGGGAGGGGTGGGGGCGACACGTTCTTACCTCGGGGCTAAGGGTGACAGAACCCATGCTGGGGAACGAAAAGAGAGAGAAATTAAAAGAGAGAGAGAAGGGGACAGTGCAGGAGCCTGGGAGCTGCAGGAGGGCAGAGCAAAATAACCAGCATGCAGCCAGGGCAGGGAGAGATGAGCAGCCAGACAGACACAGCCAGGAGGGGCCCCGAGGGACCTGCAGGGCCTCAGGTCTTGGGGTATCCCCAAGGGCAGACGTGGCCCATCTCCAGGAGAGCAGCCCGCGCCCGCCCCGCGCACGCAGCCCTGCCCCGGGGTCTCCATCCCCATCTCCCCTCCCCAGAGGGCAGCCCCGCTCCTGGCGCCTGCCCCTCGCACCCCCACGGCCCAGCCCCACAGCCCCTGCCCTACCTCACGTAGAGCGAGATGGGCACCACGGTGTTGAGGATGATGATGTAGGACCAGAAGGAGAGGAAGCCGGAGAAGAAGGCACTGTGCACCCCCTCGTCCCAGGGCAGGTAGATCTGGAAGCAGACGCCCACCTCGTGCTCCCAGATGGCGTTGCCGATGGCCAGGATCACACCCATGCACACCAGGAACCCGAAGATCTGGGGCCGGGAGGGGACATCAGAGCCCCGGCCGGGTCAGGGACGGGTTCCCCCAGAGCTCCCTCTCCACGCACCCAGAGCACCAGCGTGTTCATCAGCCGGTCGATGCTCGTCCGCTTGAATTTGGTCCGGCCGCTGTTTTGCATCAGCTTCGTGTCGGGACCTGGGGAGAGGGAAAGCTATCGGTGGGTCCCCTCCTCTTCTCTTCTCTCCCCTCCCCGGGGGGGCAGCGGTGCGGGGCCGTCCCAGCCCACCTGCGAAGATGACGAGGCCGAAGCACCACTCGGTGTTGCGCAGGACGCAGCCCCGCAGCAGCATGTTCTGGTTGCTCAGGGGGTACTTGTTCTCCTTCCAGTACAGCGTCCCGCCGAACTTGTCCAGCTTATTGTTGGGGGGCTCACAGATGACCTCGCCTGGACGCAGAGGACAGCTCAGCTCTAACACACCTTCTCCACCTCCATTCCAGCTCCAGCTCCATCCCAGTGCTCCCAGCACCCTCCCCAGAGACCCATTTTGAGCCACGGGACTGCAGCACCACACGGATGGTCCTGGTCTCTCCAGGAGCAAGGCAGACCCAAGCCAAGTGACGGAGGAGGACAGCCACGAGCTGCCCCATCGCAGCGCGCTGCCTTCAGGTACTCACCATCAAACAGGGCCAGCTTGCTGGTGTCACCCAGCTCCGAGGTCACGGGGATGGCTTGTCGCACCTTCATGTTGGTCTCTCTGTGGGTAAGGAGGCGTTGCACAGGGTTAGCAACAGCCTGGCAGGGAGGAACTCACGAACACTCCCCCAGTTTGGGCCCCTGGCAGCTCCCACCCTGCCCTCAGCCTGATCTCACTCCTACCTCTTGCCTTCCCCTGCGACCCGAGGCCCAGGGATCGCCGGCACCCAAGGAGAGGGGGAGTTACCTACCCATCCAGCTCCGCGGTCTCTATGTAGCACAACCCATGGGGTTCACTGCTGGAGAGGAGGAGGAGGTCAGCCTGTCGGGAGAGACACGCTGAAAGGGCTGCGCTGCCGCTGGGGCTCCCCTCGGCCTCCCTCGGGGAAGCTCCTGGCCCTCCGCTGCAGCCCTGCCCTACGGAAGGTAAGGCCAGCAGGGTCTCTGGAGCTGACTTGGATGCCGTTGCCTGAAGCGCCCGTGTCAGACTAACCCCCAGACCTCAAACACAGCCTAAAACAACTTCCAGCCTCAGGAAACCCCGCGGTCTCAGCCCCGAGGTGACAAAGGAGCACAAAAGCAGCGTGAGCAGAAAGCTCCCCGTGTCCCCGCGCGCTGCCCAGCCAGGGCCATGCTCATTTTGGGGCCAAACTCACTGCCACGAACTGGTTGTTCTCCAGCTTGATGATGTCCCCAACGCGGACGTTCATCCACTGCTCCTGCCGCAGGCTGCAGGGGGACAGCGGGGCGGCGTCACACAGGAGCCAGCAGCAGCGCTTCCCCGCGCCCCTCCAGAGGGGGCTGCATCCCGTGGGGGTCCCGTGCCCCCTCCCCAGCAGCCCTGGCCCCGTGACACTCACACTCCGCTGATCAGCACCTGAGACTGCCGGTTGTTCACCTGGTTGTCGCTCTTGTGGCGGAACTGGGCGCAGAAGGGAGGAGAGCAGCGTCAGCCACACCGGGGATGGGGTCCTGCATCCTCTGCACCCCCCACCACCACCACCCAGCCCTGTGCACCCACCCAGGCTCACAGCCCCCCGCCATGCCCGACACAGGGCGGGCAGCCCCAGGAGAGGGGCGCACGGGGAGCACTCACGTAGTCATCGGTGGCATCTTTGACAGCTGTGATGGTTAAGACAAGAACCAAAGGCACGATGGTGGTGAACCAGGAGAGCGAAGAGATCTGCGGGATCAGCTGGGGACGGGGAGAGGGAGTTACAGGGACAGGGCAAGCCCCGGCCCCACGCCACCAACTCTGCAGCTCCCCGGGGCCAGGACGTGCCCTGGGGCCCCGTCTGCACGGCCCGGGAAGGACAGCGCGGGGGCCCCCATTGCCCCCGGCCCCCAGCACTCACCTGCAGGATGAGGAGGAAGAGGAAATAGGTGTTGGCCACTTCCTGGAACTGCTCGAAGAGGTTGACAGGCAGGAAGGTGACGATGTTGTACTTGGAGGTCTTGATGCAGTTGCTCTGAGGATGGAGCGGGCAAGAAGGGAGGCTCAGGAGTCGCCGAGGCCCCATGGCTCCCGGCACCGCTCTGGGGCAGGGGCAGGGCTGCGGCACAGCTCCCCCCTGATTTGGGGATATAAACCCAGCCCCCCGGCTCCTGCCCTAGTGCCAACGCTGTGGCATCTTCCTCGAGAAGCCAATTCCTCTGCCTCCGCCGCCAGCCGGTACCCGGGGTTGGCCTCCTCCTCCGGAGCATCCCAGCAGCTCCCAGTCCCCCCAGTGGCTCCCAGTCCCCCCGGCGGCCTCCCAGGCCCAGAGCCTCCAGGGCCTCCCGGGCGGTGAGGCCGAGGCAGGGCCTGGTCCAGAGCAGCCAGAAATAACCTCCAGCGTGGAGGGGGAGGCCAAGGTGAGCGCTGCCCCTCCCCCAGCCGCTCCAGAAGCTCGTTAATTAGCCAGACCTCGCTGCTCCAGGACCGGGCAGGGGGCGCAGGCAGATCTGGGGGGGGGGTCAGCATCCTGATGGGGGCCACATCACCCCCTGGGAGCACACGATGCCACCCCCTCAGTCCCGGCCCCGCAGCTCCAGGGCGTTAGCGGCCGGTCAGCACCATCACCTCAGGGCCAAACGCCAGCTTTTAGCCCCAGCCCCCTGCACCCACCCGCTGGGCAGCGCAAGGCCCGGACCCCGGACCCCCGCAGGGGCGCTGCCGGGGCCCCCCCACTCACCGCGTACTGGAACTTCTCGTTGTACTCCCGCGCATTGGCTCGCACCCGCCGCTCCTCCTCTGCAACACAGCGCGTCCTCAGCCCCGCGCCCCCACCCCACAACTGCCCCCAGCCCCAAAACTGCCCCCCGACCCCAAAACTGCCCCCCCGAGCCCCAAAACTGTTCGCCTGGCCCCAAAACTGTCCCCCCCGACCCCAAAACTGCCCCCCCAGACTCTCCTATCCCCCCCCCCAACTCACCTGCACCCCAAATCCCCCCGGCCCCAACGCCCCAGCCCGGTCCCTGCAACCCATGAACCCCACCCCCCCCCGGGCTGCATCCCCCACCCCAGCCCCTGGCCCCCCGGGCCCTGCACCCCGGGGCCCCCCGGCCCTGCTCTGCGCCCCCCCGGCGCTGCGGCCCCGTTCCTCCTCCCCCTCCCCTCCCCTCCCCTCCCCGGCCCGTTCCCGTTCCCGTTCCCGGTGCCGTTCCCGTTCCCGCAGCCCCGTCCCTCACCCACCTGCCCCCCCGGGCCCCCGGACCCGCGGCCACTTCTCGGGCATCTCCCGGGGCACCGTCATGGCTGCGGGCCCGCGGCGCGCCCCGGCGGCGCCATCCCGCGCGGCCGGTGCCGGTGCCGGTGCCGGTGCCCCGGGCCCGCCCCGCCCCGCCCCGCCCCTCCCCGCCGCTGCGGGAGCCGCCGCGTTGCCGGGGCAACGGCCGCACCGGGCCCAGAGCGGCCTACCGGGGCCCACCGGGACCCACCGGGCCCGCCGGGGCCTACCGGGGCCCGCCCCGCTCACCTGGGGCCCGCCGGGCCGCGCAGCGCTCCATGGCCCCGCGGCCCCGCAGCCCATGGGGAGCGGCCGGGCGGGGGCCCGGGGCCGGGGCCGGGGCCGCTGCGGCCCCGCTGCCGCTGCCGCCGCCTCAGCGCCCCATGGCCGCGGCGGCGCCGGTCGGCGGGCGGCGGCGGAAGTGATGCGGGGGCGGCGGGGAGAGACCGGGGGGGGGACCCCGGGACACGGCGGGGAGCGGGGCCGGGGCCGATGGTTGTGACCCCCCCATGACCGGTGTCCTCCCCCCGGTGCCCCCTCCTCCTCCCGGTGCCCCCCCGCGGTTCCCCCTGTTCCCGGTGGCCCCCCCCGGTGCCCCCTCCTCCCGGTTCCCCCCGTTCCCGGTGCCCCCCCCCGGCCCGGTGCCCCCCAGCACAGACACACGGTGCCCGCCTCGGGGCTCCTTTATTGTGGCCGCTGCCCGCTGTCACTTGTCCCAGGGCCCGGCTCCCAGGGGGATGGCGGTGCTGCCGCTGCCGCCGCCGCCGCTGCTGTCCCATTTGGCCCCCTGGGCCCCGCCGCCGTCCTCCGCCGGGTGGTGGAAGGCCACGAGGAGCTGGTACAGCGCCGTGCCCACGGCCGCCCCCAGCAGCGGGGCCACCACCGGCACCCACCACCAGGCGTTGTCCCTGCTGGGGACGGGAGCAGCGTGGGCGCGGGGGCGTCCGCGCTGCCCCCAACCCCTTCCCCGTGTCCCCCCCCTACCCACCTGAAGACCTCCGCGCCCCAGCCCGCCACGTAGGTGAAGAGCCGGGGCCCGAAATCCCGCGCGGGGTTCATGGGGCAGCCGCAGTTGGAGCCCATGGAGACCTCGATGGAGAAAACCAGCAGGGCCACGGCCACCGGCTCCAGGCCCTCGGGGACGCGCTTGTTGCGGGCGTCGGTGATGGCCAGGATGCCCACGATCAGCAGCGCTGTGCCCATCACCTGCGGGGCCGGCAGGCAGCTCAGCGCCACGGGGGCCAGCGCCCCGGCGGGGGGACACGGGGCTGGCACCCACCTGGTCCAAGAAGCCGTTGGAGAGGGAGAGGTACTCGGCGGGGTACGTGGCGAAGATGGAGGCGGTCTCCAGGGGGCCGGAGGCGGCGAGGGTCCCATTGCTGTAGAACTGGATGGCGTCTGCGGGGCAGAGCCAGCGCACGCGGGCCGGTGACCCCTCGGTGCGGGGCACAGGCAGAGCCAGGACCCCGGCAGCACGCCTGCCCCGTGCACACCCTGTCCCCACAGCGCTGGGGTGCACGTGGGCTTCTGCATACCATAGTACAGGGCGTAGACAGCTCCGGCGGCGATGAAAGATCCCAAGGTCTGCACAGCCACAAAAATGGGAAATTTCCACAGCGGGAGCTGCCCCAGCAGGCACATGCAGAGGGAGAAAGCCGGGTTCAGGTGAGCCCCTGCAACAGAGCGGGGAAGAGGGGCTGGGAGCTGGGGGCCTGAAGGATCTGAGCCGGCAGCAGCCTGGTGCCGGAGGGACGAGCGTAGGGAGCGCGGAACAGAGCCCCCGCAGCAGCGCAGGGACCCCGGCCTCACCAGAGACTCCCCCCGCCGTGTAGATGGCCACCATGACGGCCAGGGCACCCGCCAGGTAGGCAGTGAGGATGTTCCCCTTGGTCCCGGAGCTGGTGACCATCTGCGCCGAGCCGCTCAGCGTGATCAGCTGGGGGAGAGGGGCACAGCTCCACCACCACCTCCGCACCCCCGGCCCCTCGCTGGGTTCCTGTGCAGCACCCCATGCTGCGACCACTGTCAGGACCACCACCACCACCCCGTGCCACGCGCTGCCCCGGTGCCTCTTCCCCTGCAGTCTCCGTGGTTTTGCATGGTTGGGCGTGGGGCTCCCCCATTTTCTGGGCTCCAGCTGCCCACGCGGGATGGGCCAGGCAGGGCTGTGGTTACTGCCCTCGCTCACGTTTTCGATGATGAGGTAAAAACATTATCAGTAACTGAGTCACCAGCTTCTGCAGGGAGACCTCAGGGCTGGGGGGCGCTGGCAGAGCTGCGGTGCCAACGTTCACCACTGCTGGATCCATCCCAAGTGCCCAGCACAGCTCTGGAGCCCAACCTTTGCCTGCCTTGGGGCAGGAGGCGTCAAGGCACGCGTCGCCCAGCTCTGCGCCCTCAGGCACTCTTGGCAGCGCCCGTTTCCTTATCACACCGGAGCGCCCGCAGCAGAGGGTGCATCGGGCATCGTGGGACCAGGGTTCACACCAGGGTGAGGCGAGTTTGGGGTCACTGTCAGTCACGGCACGGCCACCCCCCAGGCAGCCCCATCCCATCCCCATCCCGGGGCACAGCGCAGCCGCGGGGCTGCAGGACCCCAGTGGTGGCCGCCCCACGCTCAGCCCCGGCCCTGTCCCCCCCACAGCCCCCGTGCCCCGCTCACGATGAGCACGAAGACGGCCAGCAGCTCGGCCAGGCACTCCCGCAGGAGCTGGTTCCGGACGCGGAGCAGGGCCTGAGCCCTCTTCGAGAAGGACGTGGAGCCCATGGGGCCGGCCAGGCAGGGGCAGTGGCAGAAGCACCGGCTCCCTGGGGCATTTTATGAGCCCCGGGCTGGGGTGGATGATAACATGCAGACTTTACACCAATCAGGGCTGCGAGCTGCAGCGGGGAGACGCCTCGCAGGGACCAGAGTCCCGCGTGGGGCCGTGGGCAGCAGCCGCGTCCCTGCTCCCACCCGTCCCTGCCTGCGGTGCCGGAGCCTCCTGAGGATCCCCCGGTGGCCGCGGGGCACCGAGTCCTGGCTCGTGTAAGTCTGTGCTGCCCCGCGTCCCGGTGTGGGAGCCTCCCCAGCTGGAGAGCTGCTGCTTTCCTCCGCCGGGTCCCTTCCCAAGCCACAACCGCAGGCAGCGCTAATGAAAAGGCCTTGGAAGTGCTCCCAAGGCCCTCGAGAAGGGCCCGGGGGAGGCAGGCAGGGAGCAGCGCGGGCACGGGGCCACGGCAGAGGAGCCCTGAGGCTGTCTGCACCCACAGGGCAGCCCCCGGAGCTGCAGTGGGACCCCCAGCTCCAAATCTGGGGGGGGTCGCAGCCCACCCTGTGCCCGAAGGAGCCTCGCACACCACTGTTAGCATAAATAGATTTATTGCTCTGTACACATCTACATGTTTGCCCCCAAAACTTGGCGGTGCCCCAGAAGGGGGGATGGGGGCAGCCCCCAGTGCAGCCGCTGCATCCCTGCAGGATCTGGCCCAGCTGCGAGGAAAACGGGCGGTGAGAAGGGGCTGCACCCACCCCAAGCAGAGCCAGAAAACCCCCCTGTGCCCCCCACACCCCTCTCACGTACTGGGGTGGCCAGCAGGAGGTCAGGGCTACCAGCCGGAGAACCAGCGACGGAAGAAGCTGCCCAGCACGGCCGAGGGGTCGCTCAGGGTGGGCGCTCGGAGCTCGTCGTGCGGCGGCCACGTGCCTGCGAACTGCGCCAGCTCCCCTGGAGGGCAGGGGGGGCTCGCTCGCAGGGCGCTGTCCCCTTCCCCTCACCCCTCCTGTCCCCCTCCCCGGTGCCCCACTCACGGTCGTCCACGCTGAGCAGCTCCTCGCGGTGCTCCTTGCCCTGCCCGTCCTCCGTGGTGGTGCTGACGAAGGCCTGGGTGCCCCTCCGCAGGGTGACGGTCGTCTCGCGGCGGCCGTGGCTGTCCTGCACCGTGCGGCGCTCCTCCACCGCCTGCACGGGGCACACACAAAGTGGCATGGGGCACCCACACGGGGTCACTGGGCACTCATAAGGTGGCATAGGGCACCCATTCCATGGCACAGGGCATCCATAAGGTGCCATGGGGCACCCACACCATGGCGCAGTGCACCCATAAGGTGTCATGGGACACCCATTCCATGGCATGGGGCACCCATAAGGTGTCAGGGGGCACCCACACCATGGTACAGGGCACCCACATGATGGCACGGGGCACCCACACCACAGCACAGGGGCACCCATGCCATGGCACGGGGCACCCACACCATGGCACGGGGCACCCTACACGATGGCACGGGGACACCCACGCCGTGGCACGGCGCCAAGCACACTCACCCCGTCAGGCAGCGTCATTTTGGTGACGGAGACGCTCTGGAAGTAGGAGCGGGGCTGGGGCTCGTGGGGCCGCAGGATGGTGCCCAGCCCCTCCGAGGACACCTGCGAGTCCAGATCTGCGGGGGGGCCGCACGGTGAACGCGGGGAAGGGGCGCCCGGCCCCGACCCCCCCCAGTACGAGAGGTGCCCCCTGCACCCACCTCGGTCCTCCCTGCGCTCCGGGGGGGCCGGGTGAGCGTCCTCCAGCTGCAAGGCAAAGCCGGGCACCGGTCACCGGAGCCCGGTGCCGGGACCCGGGGGGGGGCTCTGCCACCCGAGGGTCCCCCCCGGCAGGGCAGGGCCCCCCCCCACGTACCTCAGGGAGGAGGCTCCAGGGCCGGGCCGGGTCTCGGGAGCCCTCGGGGCTGTCCGGGTGCTTCAGCATCGAGTCCCGCAGCGGCCGCCCGGGGCCGGGGCCGGGGCCGGGCAGGGGGGGCTCTGCGGGGCACAACCGGGGGTGAGGGGGGGTGAGGCCGGGCCTCGGGGCCCCCCCTTGCGGTCCCGTTCCCACCTATGGCCGGGGGGGGCCCGGCCCAAGCCCCCCCGAAGGCGCCCAGGAGCTCGGCCGCGTCCCGGAACAGCTCCTCGAGGGCCCCCCCGGGGCCGAAGCCGAAGCCGAAGCCATCGGGGGGCGGCGGCGGCGGCCGGGGGGGGCCCTCGGCGGCCTCGTCCTCGTCCTCGTCCCGCGGCGCTCCGCCGAACAGCGGCTCCCGGGGCCTGCGGGGGGGGGGAAGCTGAGACCGGGAAGGGGAACGGGGGGCCCGCAGAGGGGGCCGGGGGGGTGTAGGGGAGGCCCGGAGGGGGCTCCGGGAGGGGGTCCCGGGCCCGGCCCCGGTACCTGCGGCCCCCCGGGAGCCCGAAGAAGCCGCGGAAGGCGTCGTAAAAGCTCATCGGGCCCCGCCGTAAAGCGCCGCCGCCGCAAAGCGCCCCCGGGACCGGGAACGGAACCGGGGCTGGGACAGGGCCCGGGGCCTCCCCCCCCCGCCACGGCGCTTGTGGGGAGGGGACGGGAGGGGAGGGGGCCTGGGGCCTGTCGGGGGGCGCAGCCCCAGTAACACACCAGTAACACACCAGTAATACACCAGTAACAGCAGCTGTCCCAGTAGCACCAGTAACACCGGCAATCCCAGTAACACCAGTAGCCGCACACCAGTAACAGCAGCAGCCCCAGTCACGCCGGTAACACAGCAGCCACCTCATTAACACCAGTGGTCCCAGTAACACACCAGTAACCCCAATAACACCCCCAGCAGCAGCCCCAGTAACCCCACTAACACCAGCAGCCCCAGTAACACACCAGTAACCCCAGTAACATCGCCAGCAACAGCCCCAGTAACACCAGTAGCCCCAGTAACACCAGAGCACAGCCCCCAGAGGCAGGGGGAGCAGGGCCAGGCGGTGACGTCCCTGTGCTGGGAGCCTGGGGGGCCCGAGGGGAGAAGGGGCCCATGGGGGGGGGGGTCCAGGGGGCTGGGGCCAGCGCTGCCCCCCCAGGGCACAGGGAGGGATGAGAAAGGACACACGTCGCTTTGTGATCTTTATTCTCTTCAGTAAATAACCCCCACGGGGGCTGCAGTTGAAGTGAGCGGTTTGAACTGAAAAATACAAGATCTGGACTGCATAGAAAAAAAAAAAAAAAAAAAAAAAGACCAAAAGTAAAGGAGAAGCAGGAGATACTTACAGCGTGCGGGGGGGCAGGGCCTGCGCTCGGGGCCCGCGGAGGGAGAACAGAAAATGGGGGGGGGCCCTCCCCAGCTCCTGGGGGTGGTCGCAGAGAGCAGCGGGGGCACGGAAATGAGAGAACTAGAGGACGGCGTGGGGTTTTTGTTTTTATATACAAGACACATTTATCCATTAAATTTAGAACACGGTACAAAAAAAACACTTCAACTAATTCATCTTACAATGCTGTTCATATCAATTACTGTTCTTATTCCTAATAATAAGGGGGTTTGCTGTAGGCGACTCGCAGCTTCCACTCCTTTGGATCCGAGAGGTTCTGGGGCAGCAGGAGGTGCGGGGAGGGGGAGGAGGGAGAAAGGAGTAAAAACCAAAAAAGGCCCCTACGGCAAACGATTCAGAATCTGAATGCAGAGAGAGGAGGAGGAGGAGAAAAAAAAAAAAAAAAAAAAAAAAAGAAAAAATACAAATTCTATATTACATACAACAGGAAAGGTGGCTGAAAACAGACAATGCGGAGCCGCCTGCCGGCCCGCCCTGCCCTGCCCGGGGGCCGCGGGGGCCCAGGCGCTGCCCCGCGCAGGGCGCTCTCCTCCCCGCATCCGTCGGCGTCGGCTCCGTGGGACTCATCCGGAAGCAAGTGGTGGGCGAGGGCCGCCCCGGCCTCAGTTGGCGCCCCAGCTGTAGCTGTTGTAGGCAGACTTGTTGGCCTGGGATTTCTGGGGGATGGAGCTGCCTTGGCTGCGCTGCCCGGAGCCGCTCTGCGGGGAAGGGAGGGGGGCAAGGAGGAGAAGCAGAGGGTTAGCACCGGGGCGCGGGCGCTGCCATCCCTGGGGTCCCAGCCCCGGGCAGCTCCGCAGGGTGACGCTGGCACCGCTGGCCCCGGGGCGCTGCGGGCTACGGCTCCTCGCTGAGCCGCCTCAGCCCAGCACAAAGCTCCCCGCGGCCTCCGGCACCGGCTCCCGGGTGGTCAACCGGAGACCCCAGCGCCGTGCCGCTGTCCCCCCCCCTTGGTGCCGTCCTCCGGAGCAGCGGCGGCAGCGAGGGCCCTGGCCGCACCGCGGGGGGAGAGAGGGGAAGGGGATGAGCACGGGGGTGTGTGTCTGTGCGCGCGGGTGTGTGTGTGTGCACATACTGACTGCGGGCCTCTCTCCTCGCCTGGCGGGGCCACGGGGGGGGGACGGAGGGGGCTACGTGAGCCTGGGGGGCCTTAGGGGCGGGGGGAGACCCCAGGGCAAGTGCAATGCATTATCAGAGAGGTTCATTACCTGATCTTCCTGCTGGCGTTGGCAGCACAGTATCATCTGCAAATATGGAAGCTGTTGCAGTACCAGGATATGTAAAATAAAGGGACAAACTATGACAATAGAAATCCACGGTTAGACCTGAAAGCTACGGCGGGGTCGTGGCTGTGGCGAGGAACCCCTTTAGAACTGCCTTAGGGCCTGCGGAGCCGCCACTCCGAGCACCGGGGAGGTCAGGACGGACCAGGCATGTCTGCGTGAAGGGGCACTACCCGACCGTACCTGGTACAGCCCAGCAGCAAGGGGCTGTGCCGAGTACCCCCCAGCGGAGCGCACCCCGGGGCCTTCCTCACCTCGTCCTCATCGGCCCTGTGTGTATGTGCATGTGCGTGTCACCGCGTGTCCGCATGTGTCCGCTGCGGGGCGTGAGGGAGGGAGGGAGAGGGGGGGGGGCCGGGGGGAGCGAGAGCCCTAGAGATACCCCAGCGAGGGGTGTAGGTACCCCTGGGGCAGGGGGGGCGCTTACCTGCCCGTCCTGCTGCAGGTGGTGGTGGAGGATCTGCGAGTGGGGCTGCTGATGCGGGGTCAGGATGTGCATGAAGGGGGTGGGGGGGTACGCCGCCGCCGTCGCGGGGTTGATGGGGCCGCCGCTGCCCAGCGCCGAAGGCAGGTTGAAGGAGGCTGCCGGGGTTCCAGTGTGAAATCCCTGCTTCTCGAAGGATTGCTGAGGGGGAGAGGCCAGCGGCGGGGTAAGGCCAGGCACCGGGATGCTTCCCCTTCCCAACACAAGTCGTTGGCAAGGGAGCCGGTGCCTGGTGCAGAGCACGCACCGATTCTCCACCCACAGCCCTCCCTCGGCTCAGAACTGCTTTAAGTGAGGGAAAGCCAAGTGTTCCCCTTCTCCCTGTCCAGGGGCTCCAAGGGGAGACCCCTCCTCACCCAGGGAGGCAGTGCCTGAGCTCCCCAGCAAAGCGGCGCACGGCAGGCACCCACCTGAGTTTTGGAGTAGACAGAGCCCGAGATGTCCGGCACGCCTGTGTTACTGGATGTCACAGATACACCTGGGGAGAAGGAAACACCAGCCTTAGGGTTCAGCGGGAGCTGCTGCTGGCATAGCCAGCATGGGGAGGCAGCGAGCAGCCCAGTGATCTGCCAAGACTGGGAGACATCCCCCAGGGAGCAGAGCCTTGGCAAGGCCAAGGTGCAGCGTGCCAGCATGAGAGCAAACTCTTCCTCTGAACAATGGTAGTTTCTGAAAGCATCCAGAAAAAAAAATAAAGTCAGGGGCCTGTTGCCACTCAGAGAGACACGAATTCCTGAAAAGCTCAGAAAAGAACTCTGAGAAGAGCTGAGAGGATGCAGCAAATTAAACAACGCCCCGAGCATGATGCACTGGCAGGAAGGGCCTGCGAGCTCCTTGGCCATAAAACAGGCAACGGCGACAACTGTAGGCTGATGGGGTTGGTGCAACAACTGGCAACGTGGACACACAGCCCACATTTGATGCTTGGTGTTTCTAAAAGGTGGGGATACAGACAAAAGCCTCTGCAATCATTTAAGGCATGCAAAAAGTGTTGAAGATTTGAAAGAATCAGGTTCTGCTTTCTCAGAAAGTTATTTCAGGTGACCTGCTGCAGAGCTGAAGTATCTTTGTGACGAGAAAACAGTCCTAAAAGGTTCTCAGTCCTAAAAGGCTCTAATGCAGTGGAAAAAGGCAGCACAACTGGAATCTAGAGGCTGGAAGACAGATCCAAACGCAGGCCCTTCTCAATCAGCTGATGCTGACCAGTGAAACAAGACAAGTGGCAGGTTCACCGCTACCCTGCTTCTTAGAATCGGGACAGGACGCTTCTCTAGAAAGCATGCCAAGCACAGGAGTTGAACAAGCTCCCAGGCTCAGATCTGGAGTAACCGTTGATTTATCGATCACATGTACATAGTAAAATAACTCAGTGGCTTCAGCTCTGGTGTGAGCTAAGGCCCAGCCATGCAGCTGCGAGTCTCAGAGGGCATGAAATACTCTGAGCACCTCAAAGCCACACCAGGCCCGTGAATGCAGAACAAGCCTGGGCCTCCTTGAGGAGAATCAAACCACACGTGAGCTGCACCGAGGCCATCTCCCCTTCTGGATGCTGCTGATGTGAAGGCAGCAGTGCCCTCACGCAGTCAGGGAGACTGCGAACAAACCCCACAATAACAACTCTGCTGAGAAAAGGATGCCTGGCCAGGTCTCTTACCAGCGCTGTATCCGTGGGAGCCATAGCCACTGGGCTGCTGGAAAGGGGTCGCTGATGCGTTGACGCTGACATTCACACCATGCTGCTTGGAAGAGGTAGGAGCAACCTGAAGAAAGGAGAGGAAAGGAGTGAGAAGCAGCTCTGCTGAGGTGCTCTGACCCAAATGCCAAGCCCTGCCGCCGGGGAACTCACAGGGAACACGGCGGGCCCGTACTGGAAGGTGCTGGGGAGCCCTGGTACCCCTGTGTAGTACGGCAGACTGGTGTAACTGTAGCCAGGAGGCAGCGCTGGGTTCAGGAACGTCTGCTGCGTGGTGTGGTGAGTCTGGGTCTGGCTCTGCTGGGGCTGGGCCAGAGTCGTTGCAGGAGCGGGGGAAGAGGCATCACCTCGACCGAATTTTGTTAAGTCACCTGGAACACAGATGAAAGGGGAGTGAGGATCAGACACACCAAATCCTGGCCCACTGCAGCTCATCAGAAGGCTGTGTCACCTCTGGGCTAAGAGCGACACGGATCAACCCCCCTCCTGCTGTGCAGGCAAGCCCTCAGACCCCAGCGTGACGTGCCAGCTAGGTACTGGTGAGGCTGTGCTGCTCGCCCATCCACTGCCAGGCAGAACTTCAGCAGAGAAAGGAAACCCACAGCAGCTGAACCAAGGAGCTGCAACACCCAACACCAGCCCACCTCCAAGCCCTGCATAACCCCTGCTGCCGGCCACCTGCACAGGAGCAGTGCTGGGGTGCTGGAGTATCCCAAATTCCCTCTGTGCAACCCCAAACACTGCTCCCCAAACCAGCCCCAGGCAGCCTGGGGGCCTTGTCCTCACACCAAACAGCTCTTCGAGGAGCTGAGCCAAGTATCTTCCAGCTGAGGATGTGTGAATGGCCCCTTTTTGCAAGCAGGGCTCCCACCTCCCTCCTTCTTGCCTGGTGGCACTGAATCAAATGTCACTGCGGAGGGCCAGCAGCCTGCAGGGAGTCGTCGGAAACCTCGCTTCCTCTCTCCCCTGTCTGGACTCGGCTGCGGGGAGCGGGGAAGCCTCCCTCTGCCCTTCTTTAGGAGCACCTGCTTGGCTCCTCCACGCAAACACTCTCCCTATTCAAAGCTCACACAGTAAAGCCAGTGAATCTCTCAGCGCTGCCCCAGCTCACAGGCAAGGCCAGGGTAGCCACACACATTAATTATCATCGATGTTAACTTGGCAAATCATGCAAGCAGCAGCCCTGTGCTCTGAGCTTGGGATTTCAGCCTCGGCGTGCCAGGCAGAAACACTTCTGCACAAACAAGCTCCCGCTGAAGCAGGGGAGAAGCCGTGCTGGAACAGGAGCGATCCACAAAGTGCAGCAATTCCCAACGCATGTAAAGGCTCAGAGCAACTGCTGCTCACAGGCCTCCTTTCTCTAATTCGCCCTGTGAATCAGCAGTTCAGACAAACAGCACCTTCCAAGGTCAATGAGAGATCAACCACCTGCTGGGCGTTTAGTTTAAATCTGACAGATCCCAATTGCCCTTCTTCCTCTCAGACTGCTGCATGGTATAGAAACCAAATCTCTCCGGATATTCCATCCCAATTTTCTTTATATTTTCACTCCAAGGGCCTTCAAAGCAGTGCTCACTGCTTAATCTCTGCCTTGCCTGAGAAGCAGCTCCCCAGTTTTGTGCCGTGTGGGTACTTCCAGCCCTTCCTCACTCCCTTTCCAACAGCCCCATTCTCTCCCACATCCCCACCCTCCTGGTAGCACGCCTCCACGTGACCAAAGACGTGAGGAATTCAGCTGGTGAGAAAAGTGCTCCAGACCAAAGGCAGCACGGGAGGCTGGGGCTGACGTAGCTCCAGTGGACCACAGCGCAGGGAACCACCAGGCAGCAGTGGTGTGTTTGGAAAAAACACCTGAACAGACACACAGCCAGCTCTGCCTTTTCCCCTACCAGAGTACGGATTGCTGCTCAGGCTGCCATCTCTTCCAGTCAGCGGGGTGGTGGGTGTAGGGAACGGGATGCTGTAGTAATCCTGAAGGATAAAAACAGAGGAGAAGCAGATTTATAAGCTCCATCCTAATATGCAAAGCAAAATCTTTTGGAAAACAGGGATTCCTGGAGAGCAGCCACTAGCTATGTTGGAGTATGGCAGTTCAGTCAGTCACATCAAGGCTGATGAGAGCCTGCAGCAACCCCAGGTTTTTATTGCATGCACCGTCCCCCTCGTCTGGCTATTGGAAGAACCAGATAAGGTCTACTGGTGTGCAGTCCTTAAAACGCCTGCATTTTCCCCACCACTTCATAACAAAAGTGACATACATCATATTTCTAAATATAAAAATCAGGATCAGAGGTATCAGGTATCTACAGGAACTCACTCCACTGCTGGACACCACAGCTCTGCTTGCAGCTAGGCATGTGGTCCCTAGCCCCCCATCAGCACTGCCCCCTGAACTGGTGCAAGCAGATCCCGAGTGCGAAGGAGCAATCGATTAACTCCTACTGCCAAAGAGGTGCATGCACTCAGCACCTGTTCTGCCAGCTTTTCAATTCCTCCTTGCAGCCTGAGGGGGCTGTGCACCCAAGGCATGCAGCACGGGCAGCTGTTAGGGAACGTGGAAGTGTTCTGTGCACGTCAGCCTTCAGTACTCACCAACGGGAATCTCGTCTGGAGCATTTGCAAGTCATCATATCCATACACCTGTGGCTAGAAAAAGAGCAGATGATGTTAGGGACAGATTAATTTAATTTTACATTCAGCATTCAGATGAAGATTGGATAAAGCCAGATCAGAGGTTACACCAGCTGCAGACAGTCAGCATTCACTGCTGCAAGACTGATGCTGCAAAGAGTTTCTCCAAGCTGCTCAGAGGAAGAGAGCACCAATGCCTAACTCCACTGCCTCCGACTGCAAAGGCACTCAACAATTCTCCTCCAGAAGTTACTGCAACACTGAAATACGGCTTCATCTTCAAAAGAAAGCTGTGACATAGCCCTAACCTCCGTGGCAGTTGTCTCCCTTGTTCTCTTTTCTGTCACAGCACACAGCTATGCAGCTCCATACTTTTACGAGCCTCTGACTTTGGCTGTTGCTCCCCAAAGGCTGGGAAGGCCGCAGAGAACGGACAGACAGTACCTGCTGTGTGGTGACCAGTTACAGCCCCTTACCCACAAGGGTACATGGATTTCCTCTGCCACTACCTAGGGAACAGCAGGTCCAAGCTTCCTGGCCCAGGCTGCCCTGCTGGGCTGCTGTTACCAGCTTTAGCTCATGCTGTGAACCAGCTTGATCTGCCTGGCCATCGGTGGGCAGGTTTGGTTTCACTGCTGCACCCAGTCCCTCCCTGCTAGCTGAAGGCTGAACTAGGAAGGCCCCCGTGGCACGAGGTGGGCGTCCCACTCACCGGGTAGGCGTGTAGCAATCCTGGAGCCATGATGTATGGGTTAGGCAACAACGGTGGGACTCCAGGAGGGAGATTGGGAGGGGCTTTTCCTGAAGAAGGAAGAGAAAGGAAGAGTCACACAGTGAAGCACAGAGCAGAACCTGTTTCTTTGTGCCTCCCCTCACTCGGCAGTTCCCAGGCAAGTACCTGATGTCGTTGCAACGGAGCTGCGAGTCGAGGCTGTCACCGTGGAGTTACTGCTGAGGCTGAGGCCCAGGCTGCTGACACTGCTGAGACTGGATGAAACGCTGACGACTGGCGGGGCAGCTGATACTGTGCTGGAGGAGGTGGAGAAAGTGCTAGCAGAAGAATGGAGGCTTGCTTCACTCTCCACACTTGTGTGCTGGGGAAGGAAGAGAAGAGAGTGAGGGAACCGGGCTGACGTAACTGGCTGCAGAAACACTGCAGGATGTGTGCAGAGCATCGCGCAGCTCTGCCTGCTCCCAGACATTCCCGATAGCCTGCGGTGAACTCGGCTGCTGCAGGCTACAAAGAAACCTGCTCTGCACCTGGCCTGAGACCAAAGTCCTGAGGCAGCCAACCCCTAACGCTTCCAAGCCACTCGCGCTGCTGTGTCCCAACGCATCGAGCTGCTGGGAGAGGCAGGACTGAACGTCACGCCTGCAGCGAGGAGATTTATTCTGTGGCAGAAGCCAAGAACACAGGGCTCTACAGCAGGAGCTCCAGCAGTAAATGTTTGAACAGCCACACTCCAGCAGCTACAAATTTGCTCTGACATCTCGTTGCAACTCCATGTCATTTTTAAGATCTACTACAGGCTTGAGAGAAGCTGCTAGTGTGTCTGGAACAGGCAAGGGGGGCAAAAGCCTTAAGCGAGGGGTGCACAGGCAGTATCTGGACAGCAATAGAGGGGTGCACAGTGCTCGAGCACACCCAGACTCACCAGAAGAGTTGAAGTTGACGTTCGCCCAGAGGACGTGGATGAGGACAGACTGTTCTGCTGGGTGGGTAACGTACTGCAGAGAGAGCAGAAAAGCTGTCAAGCCGAGGTGCAAGAGTCTCCACTGGTAGCACCACACCAGATCCCATTCCCCACCTATGCTATGTGGTGAAAAAGTACATCCCCTGATGAGATCACATCCAAAAACCCCACGAGGCCTAGCTGCACCAAGGTGCATCCCAACACAGCCAGCAGCTCCCAGCCCAGGCCTCGAGCTGGCAAGGCTTCCCAGACAGAGCACCTGCACCACCCTAAAGGAAGGGAATTGTCTGCCTCCCCAGTGGAAGGACCAGCCCCACGGTCACTCCTCTCATCTAACTCTGGATACTTTCAAGTTGTTGGGGCTGTTGCAACAGCCGACCAGCTCTAGATGGACCCAGACCTCTTGGAGGAGGTGCCTTGGGATGGGACGAGTCGTTTCTATGCATCTCCCCCTCCCCGCTGCATGGAGCCCGTATAAGACAGACTCGGACACTTCGCCTCCCCAGAAATCCACCCCGTGTGCCCACCTGCTGAGCTGGGTGGTCGTTGTACTGGGGAGCTCCTCGCTGTGGCTCAGGCTGCTGAGAGCTGTCGAGTGCTGGCTGGCTGTTGTCAGCAAGGCCGACGCAGACACCCCGTCGTTGAGAGGCGCGATACTGGGAGCAGAGGGGGAATCAGACTTGACTGCGGGGCCTGTAGCACCTGTGAACAAAGAGCTTTGGGTTAGGGGCAGCTCTCAGAGGACAGTGCAGTGGCAAGGATCAGCAAAGGTTCATCCAGAGGAGCTGGGAGGTCTGGGGGGGGGGGGGGGGTCTCAGTGCTGCCAACCAGTTCCACACTTGTGACAGTGTCACTGTGTTCTGTGCCTCGCTTTGCCCCAATACCCCCACATAGGGTCAATGGCTCTGCAAAGAGCTTCAAGCCCTGCCAATGAGGAGCTTTTCACAGAGTAATTATTGTCATCAGGGAGAAGATGTGAGGGCTAACTCATCAAGGATTTCATGGAACCACCAGCAGAAGGCTGAACAGTTCCAGGTAAGCAAATGTGAGTGGCAGCAAAGTGTGAGTGGCAGCATTTTGTTCAGCACGGGAAGGACTTCCTATTAGCCCAGGTGAAGCTTTTCATCCAAAGCACAGAATTCCAGCAGTACAAGAGGCCCAGGACACCCACGGCACTGGCAGACTCACCTTCAACGGCCTGTGTGGTTTGTAATGGCGTGGGTTGTACGGAACTGAAACCATTCTGAGGAAAAAAAATAAATAAAAGAGTGTTGGGCATTGCAGCTGCTCATTTCCAGAGGCAGATCTAATGTCAACCCCTGCCCACACTCCCTCCTCAGCTGTGAAAAAGGGCACGCTACCAAATGCCATCAGACCACACTGGGGTCAGTCCCTAGCTCAGCTGGTCCAACACCAACGTGAGCCCCAAGCACGTTTGGGAGACATGCAAGAAGTGTCTCTGCTGCTGGCAGTTAGGCTGCCTCAACATCCCGAGCCCAAGCTAGCCAAAAATCAACATTACTGAACCTGCACAGCATGCGAGAATCAAACCCTGCAGATAACACTAAATCCTCAGCCCCAGTGTCACTCTGCTGCAGGGTAATTATGCGTGACACGAAACATGGCCCGCAATCCACTTAACCTCTGCTCACCCCAGCGGTCCAGCCCCAGGTAAGTCACGTAACTGAGGGCTCTGGTACCAGCCAGCAGAGCTCTCACCAGAGGCCACACGCCACGGGGTGAGGCTGGAGGATCAGACATGCTCAACCACTTGGCTTCCCCCGAGGCAGTGCTTCGTACCACACTTGCTTGGCAGACAGGATGAGCAAAGCTGCTTGCTTACCTTGGCCTGGGTCAGATCTTTCTGGGGCGAGGAGGAGATGGAATTTGGGTATCGCCTCGTCTGGGTGGATCTCTGTTCGTACAGTGGTCCCTGAGCGCTGTTCTGGGAGGTAAATGTTGCTGTCTGTATTGTGCCGCTCTGGTAACCAGACTCCTGGCTTTGATTGGACGAAATTGTGGATGAAGATTCACTACAAAGAACAAAAAGTTTTTGTTTTCCTCCAAATCACCCCTGTCTGCGAGCTGCTGACACAGACTGCGGGCTCACTGTTCCAAGTCTTCAAAATAAAGAGCCCCGAGCCCCAGCACGGAGGAGCCACACCACGCAGCCAAGGGCAGGAGCAGACCCAGGGAAGAGCTGACCCCGCTGCAGGAGGGTGCTGGCACCCAGCTGCAGGCTTGCCTCACGCTGCTCTGCTCCAGGTGACGTTTCATGAGCTGTCACCACTCAGGTCCCAGCACTCAAGGGACCAGATACCCGAGTGGCAGCCCAAGAGAAGATGGGAGAAATTTATTTTGGCTGCACATCAGCACCTGTAGGTACTCGTCCTGCACCACGTCCCAGTGTGCCAGGCAAAAACCCACGGGAAGCACACGGAACCTGCTCACCAGGAGCAGCTGGGCCGGGGATTCCCTTCCAGTGTTTCCAGCAGAACAGTTTTCTGCAGGAAACTTCTGTTTTTTGTACAAGCACCCGAGGCCAACCGGTCACAGAACTGCCCGAAAGCCTGCTGGCAACTTGCGCCTTGCTGTTGCATACCTTGTCCCCCCTTTGCGACCACGGGCAGGGTCAGAAAGGGTCTACTAGAATGCAGTGTGACCGCAGCCCACGGGGTGAGCTGCTCCCTGCTCGGATCAATCACCCCTTTCCTCAGGGGGGCCCTCACCTGGCGGTGCTGGTGTACAGGCTGCTCGGGGACTGGCTAACGGCGGCGCTCGTGGTGGGCGTCGATTCGTACTCCGCCAGAACAGGCTCCGAACCAAACTGTAATGCCCCAAACTGCAGGTTTAGCCCTGAGATATCTGCTGAGCCAGGCATTTCCACCGCAAGTGCAGGAATCTGCAAGGCAGGGAAAACAGAAATGCTCAGTCACTCCCCGGGATCAGCACAGAAAATGACTCCAGCTCCCCCAGTCCCACCACACAGCGGTGGCTCACATCCTCTGAATTACTCTGTGCAACCCAGGAAGGCAACTGATCTCCATCATCCCCTCCTCCAGCCCCCCAAAGAGCCAACGCCAACCCCAGGAAGGCCAAGAGCAGCCTCTCCCTCAGCAGCACAAAGGGAGCTTGCTGGAGCTCTGACAACACAACGCCTCCTTCCCACCATCGCTCTGCACCTTGGATGTTAACGACGCTTTTTTCTTTTGCTGCTTCAGCTTCTGCTGTGCTGGCTGGGGACTGGAGGACTGGTTGTCTGAGGAGCCCGGGGACATTTGGGGAACGGGATTGGTTTTGCTGGGCAGCGGCGAAGAAGGGGGTGCCGGCACGGTCGTGGAGGCAGTCACCACGGGCTGCTTCTCCTGCATGAACACCTCGATCATGGTTGAAGTTGACGTGAAGGCCTGACGCTTGGTGAAGGGACTATGCACAGAAGAGTCCGTCGGGTTCTTGAGATCTGCCGGGGGCAGAGAGCTGAGTTAGGCTGCGTTTCCTTAAAACAGAAGCAAGTTCTGACACTTCTCACTATCAGGAAAAATAAAATCACTTCACACTGCACCTCCTGAGGTCCCTTAAAATGAGGGCGCAGAGAAGCCCAGCACCCCTGCTCCTCACTTTGCACTCTCACCACCATCCATGCTGAGACTTCTAAGCCCCTGTCCCCAAAACTTATTCCATCATCTCCAGGGGACAAAGCAAGCTTGGACAGCAGGAGTCCTCCATCCTCCCAGAAAAAAACAGACTTTAAGGTCCCTTGCGTGGAGGCACCGCGTGTCTGCTCGGCACGGGCTTGGCAGTGTTTCCTCCCCCTTCTCTGCCAACATTGCTGCGTTTCCTTGCCTGCTCTTTCCCCTGCAAATGCAGGGCACCCTGCGAGCAGCACCCCCAGCCTCAGGACCACCCTCCTCTGCCTAAAGCAGCCAGGAGCACAGCCCATTAATACACAGCTCCTCTTCCCTCTGACGCTCCTCTGTGGCTCCTTGTCTGAAAAGATCGGGAGCTGCCAACACTGACTGCAGCTAGGACAGGGCTCAATTTTTCTTCAGCTTAGATTTGAACCACAGCCACATCTCTACGGCAAGAAATGAAATGCACGATCGGAAAGAAATGGCACTAGTACCCAACCGCAGCATTTCTGAGATTCAGGCCTGTAGGGCTCAACATCTCATGTGAAAAGCACGAGCCTCTCTTCCTTGGCGTTTACCCCTTCGTGCCAGCCCAGAGGCAGGATTACTTCTTGGCACTTAGCAGTCACCAGAATCACATTCCTTTAAAAGATGCATCAGGTCAGCAGCGAGACGAGACTGACAAGTGTTTGTGTTCAGGAAGCGCTTGCTGGAAGCACCTACTTGCAGATCTCCTGTTACACAGCTTTACACCCAGCAGAAGTTCTGCACAGTGAAGGGCTTGGGAACCCCAGATCCCCGGCCCTGAGGCTGCCTGGAACAGCCAACAGGTTGTGGTTTGCCTGCTCCCCATATAAAGGGAACGGGGAAAGGCTCAGATGCACTACTACACTTTGCTCTTGTCAGGGAATGCCTTACACAAACTTGCACCTGTGGCTCTTTTAATTTCCCCAAGCTAAAGTTAGCTTGGTTGCGAACTTGAGGGGCATTTGGTCAAAGGGTTTGAACATCTGTTCCTCCTCCAAATCCCTCACCCTGCTGTTTGCAGCACGCTTCTGCGGATCTGGGGGAACACAGAAGGCGTCCCCCGTTGAGGACCTAAGCTGCTTTTCCTTACCATACTGCACGAGAGACGAGGTCTGCGTAGTGGATCCCATGTCCCAGGAGGAAGCAGTGGTGCTGCTGCCAGGCTGGGTGTGCTGAGCAGCCAGCTGAGCCAGAGCCTGGGCTGTCTTGAACTGCTCCAGGAACTGAGAACCCGTGGTACTGCTGCCTTTGGCCTCTCCGACATCTCCAAACCCTTTCCCCAGCATGCTCACCTGCAATTTCAGCAATGGAACAAAGTCAGCATCTCCCCTGCTCAGAGGGCAGGCACATCTCCTCACACAAGCCTGAACTCTGCACCCTGCTGCTTCTCACCGAGTGCCTCCGTTTAACAGCCTTGAGCTTCAGGTACACAGACACCATCAGCAAGGAGGCCTCACACTTGTCTCACTGCCTTTATCGTGCTCGAGCCCAGGTAACTCCATCTATTGCCTAACCCGCTGCATCGTGCAGCGCCCTGGAGGCTTTCAAAGCCAGTCAACAGACAGATCTTTAAAATGTACTGAATTACACACATAAACTCGGCTTCACCAGACAAGACAGCCACCACCAGAACTTGGCTTTCCCGTTGGGGTAGGTCAGGGAGGGGGCTCAGAACCATCTCATCATTTCATGCACAATGTCTTTGCTGAAGTTATATGACAAAGCACGTTCCCAGGTCTGCGCACACCAACTCAGATTCAAGAGCTCCTCTCTTCACCCATCAGCGCAGAGCTGCTAGCACTTCACCCCACACCAACCCCCCAGCCAGTTCCAGGTCTCAAACTGACAAACTTGCAAGCTTCTGGATTGCAAGAGCTTCTCCTTCCCTCTGAGCAGGAAAGAGGAAAAGTTGCAAGCCCAGCAAGGGCAGCAGGGCAGGAACGATCCCATTTATTTCTAAGTAAGCAACGGGTTCCATGCTTCTGCTTACAGCAGACTGGCAAATCACCCAAGTGGAGGACTCTGCCACGCGAAGCAGACAGGTGTCAGAACTGGAATTACCCACGTGGCCCAAATGCAGGCAGCGAGCAGCAGGGAAACCGTTTGTACAAGCCCGCAGGCTGGCAGCGAGCGGCATTTCCTTACCATGCTGTGGTGGGAGAAGGAGTTCCCGGAGGTCGGCTGGGCCATGGCACTCTGCTTGGAATTGCTGAACACCAGCGGCTGGGCCAGGGAAGGAGCCTGGGATGACTCCAGGTTTGTTGACTCATTCTCCATGGAAGAGGGAGTCTTTCCTAGCAGTACTGCAAGGTCGATTCTGGATGAAGAAAGAAGACAACCCGCTGAGGTGAGCGGGAGCTGTCACATTGCTTTTACTACAGCAGCGTTCTACCTCCAGCCACATGATTTGTGCTTTTTACTTTAAACATCCAGTCAATTTGCAGAACTTCAGCTCACAACTGCCACTAGCAACCTCCAAAGGACAGAGACTAGGCAACATCCTGCACAGCCTTGTTTACATCATGGAACACATACCTTAAGCACTGGCAAATGCCCAAAATCTGAAGAACCAGTGGCAGAGCCTAGAAGAGCACTGTAATCCAGACTTTCTAACAACTTCTACACTTAAATATGTGTTAGCTCATTCAGAGCTGCTGCGTTTTTATCTAGCTGGCAAGGTTTAGCCTCCAAAGGCAAACTGCTCTGAGACTTGGGTGCCACTTGTCCCACAAAACTGGTACCGCCGTGGGCTCTCACCTCTGTCCGGCTGTGATTGTCACATTCTCTGCAGGCAGAGGCACTGAAGACACGTTGGAGGCAGTGAAGATCTTAGTCTCAGACAGCTGAAAGATAAAAGAGGGAAAAAGGAATTCCAAAATTCAGACCAGCATGGTGGGACTCCGAGCGAAGCACACAAGACACAGCCCCGGGATGATTCAAGGAATTAGGTCTTAAAACTTCAGCGTTTGGCTCCCATCAGAATCATCTTTCTGCAGATTTTTTCTTGGGCAAGTGCACAAATCACCCCTAAGTCAAAAAAATAAATCCCTCTACAAATTTCCTGTAATCCACATGGCCCCAGCAGGTGGATTTAAAATCCAGGTGAATTTAGTCAGGTGCTCCAAAGCCATGGTGTTCAGCACACATCTGCAAAACCCACTGCACGGGTTTAGGTGCAAATATTACTGAAGAAATCAAAGGAAAAAAAAGCTTCCAACTGGTAGTTTAGCTTCCAACAATCCTGGTTTCACCTGGGTGATCTGACCAGATACCAACAGATCTCCTTAAACTGTGGAAGGGAAAACAACGCTGCTCAAAAACGAACGAAGGGGAGGTTTAACAACCACCTGAGGCTGAGCTCAGCGTTCAGCTGAATACACCCAGCTTCTATTCCAGCCTGAGGAGCTGCCAGCAACTAAGGTGCGGGAGTTTAACAACAAAACCACAGCAGAGGAATCTCTGAGAGCATATCACACACACTGAAGGCAAGACGGGCTACCAAGACACTCTTTAAGCAAAGACCTGGCTGGAACAGACGGAAGCTGCCTGCGCCTCCAAGCCCAGCAGGAGAGCCTCCCTCAGACAGTGCCTGGAAAGCCAAAGCTTTCTCTTCGTGCCCATTCAGTAGGGCTAGCTAAAATGAGCATGCAAAACTAGTAATGCTGCTAAAAAGCCCAACCCTGCTCCCATCTGCAAGACCAGAAGTTCTCCCTCGGTTTAAAGAGTGGGACTGGAGCCCAAATCAGAAGAAACCAATAGACAGGCGTTAACAGCAGGTAATAACATCCACCATCTCTCAACTGAGGCTCCAGGTGGAGAACAAAGCTCATCAAGACAAGCCAGAGAACAAGGCCGGTTAATGGAAGAATTCAAAAAATGCTGCTGGAAGAAGTAAGAGGGCCAGACTGAGTGCTCCAGGAGAACCCTTGCTGGCCTGGGCTCCTGGGACGCCCGTGTTTTAGCAATATTTACTCTCCTCAGTCATCAGAGCTCCTGGAGCTGGGAGGTTTGGGCTATGCCCGGAGCACGCAGAGGGTGGACTTTGTGCCTCTCTCCTGGCTGCATACACAGGCAGGACAGCACCCCGCCAGCAGCACGCGGAGGAGAGGGGTTCGGGGAGTACCTACATCTTCATTCCAGTCCTCCGTGCCCCATTCTTCCGTCGCTGCCCTCCATGCACCTGAAGGACAACAAGAGGCAGAGAAGTTAGGCGCGTGTCAAAGCTCCGCTTACAAGAGCCGGGGAAGCACTGGGAAGCTTTGCAAGCAGCCGAGAGGACTTTTATTTGCCAACCAGACAAGTTCAAGCAGCCGACCCCAACCCAAAATTCACGGGCAAGTTACCACGAGGGGATTGCCCCAGCCTGGCTCAGGCTGAGCAGCACCAGGGGGGGCCCTGGGCCAGCAGCTAGGGCAGCGCGCGCCCCCCAGCACCAAACAGGAAAGCTGAGCCTGGCGAGGAAGCCCCGGCACCGTCCCCAGCCTCCTCATCCCATTTCCCTGCTCTCCCCCCTCCTACGGCAGCAGCACCCACGAGCAGTTGGTGTGACCCCAGCAGCTCGGACAGAGCACCTCTGCTGTGGGGCCCCCTTGTCCAGGACCCCCCCCGGCCGAGCCTCGAGCCTCTGCAGCACCCAGGGGCAACCGAACCATTCACATGGTTGTTCCCCCCCAAAAAAAGTGTCAAAGTCTCACGGAGGGGGGAATGGGAATCTGAAAGGAAAGTTTCTGGGGCTAACCAACCCATCAGTGTTCTGGGTCCAATTTCAGAGAAATGCTCAAAGTGAGGAAGTTTAGGGTATTCAGGGGGAAAAGCACAAGATTTCAGCCACAATTAAGCGCGAGACAAGCAAGATTTATCAGAGGGAGAAAAAAAAAAAAAAAAAAAAAAAAAAAAAGCTTTGCCTGGCTGCATCTTCAACTTGTTCGGTCCCACAGACACCACCATTTAAATCCCAGTACTTTGAGCTGTGTGTGGTGGCTTCCCAAACCATTGGGCAAATGAAAATTTGCTGTGGGAAGAAAGTGGGAGCATTTTCCATCCCCAAATTTCATAGGGCAAAAAAAAGAAAGCCCCCTGCCCAGGTCTGTTCAGCCCACGCAAAGCAGGTGAACAGAAGCCAAGAGAGGCAGGGGGTTAATTCTGGAGGGAGTCACAAGGACAGAACAAGTTGGCATCAGCCCCTTTATCAGCTGAAAGCCTTTTACAGCATAAAACCAGCACGTGAGGAATGAGGGCTTTGCAGATCCTTCTGCAGGACACGATCAGGCTCTTGGGTTTTGGGGGGGAAGAAGTCAGTAGATCTCCCCATACACACTCCAATTTTGAGGCCAAAACATCCAAACAACTGCTTATGTACAGGTGGGGTGTTCAGAGAACCAAAGAAATATTTTCTTTTTTCTTTACCTGATATTGGACTAATCCAAGAAGCTTTCCTGGGTTATTTTTGTTTAGTTTGATTTAGAAATGCAGACGTTAACACAACTTCCCTGGCTCCTGGGAGTCTCGAGGCTCACGACCCTTTCCTCCCGGGACAGAAGCACCGGGAAGAGTTGGACAAACCCAGCCCAACACACAGCGGGGGTTAAGGAACAGCCTCCCCCATTCCTCAGCCTGTTTGTGCCCTCACTCATGGGCAGCAGGAAGGCTGCAGGGATCGGAAAATCCCTGGGAGGAAAGCAGGAGCTGCGGCATCCTCACCCCACTGCAGTCCATGGGGGAGAGCAGGAGGCTCAGAGAGGTCCCAAAGAGTTTGTGCATGGAGCAGAGCGCAGGGCTCGGCTTTAGCTTTGCTCACGTGGGGGGGGAAAGGAGAAGAAAAGCAAAGCAGCAAGGAAAGCGGGAAGAAATCCTGCAGGCGAAGAGCAGCCACCGATGGGGCTTTGCTGGTGCCAGGCACCCAGAGAGAGAGGGACGAGGAACCCAAGCCCTGCCCGCTCGTGCGACACTCGTTGAATTCTCTGGGAATGCTCCAGGAAGCTCCCTGAGCAGCACGGTGTGCTGAGCTTTTTAGTTGGTTTGCTCTGAAAGAAGCCAAGCGTCTCTGTCCCTGTTGGAAGAGCCGTGTGGGGAGCAGCAGCGCGGCGCTGACACTGCCACGGCCACCTCGGAGTGGAACCCCAAGGGGAACCCCTCCCTGCCCTCAGGGAGCTTCGAGGAGCAGCTGATCTCTTTAAGCTCCTCCAGGCAGGAAAAGGGGGCTTGCAAATCTGATTATATGATTATGTTTTTAGGCAGAACTTGAGTGTCCCATCTTGCAGCAGAGGAGGGTGTAAGTAATTTAAGTAATTTAAGCCACGGCGTGCCGCTTGGCAGCACGGTGAACTAAGAGGCTTGCTGCAACCACTGCTGAAAACCAAAATCCCATCGTGTCAGGATTTTCTTTTTCTAAAGAAAGGAGCAAAGCAGAGGGGCTTTCAGCCTGGATTTCCAGACCTCAGGGACCGCAGAAGGGCTGAGGTGGGAAGGGACCTCTGGGTCCAATCCCTGCTCAAGCAGGGCCACCCGGAGCAGGGTGCCCAGGACCATGACCAGAAGAGAAGACACTGGTTAAATGTTTTGGGCCTTCTCAGGGGCACTAATGGGATTAGGTGGGCTTAATAGGGCCAACGGGATCAGCCCATCGGTCTCTCTTGGCTTCCTAAGGCATAACAAGATAAAAACAGGAAATAAACTGGCCAGGCACCGAGCAGCTTCGCCATCAAGCATCCTGCTCATCCGACTGTCTCAGTGGAGATGTGATTTAGTAGCTTAGCATCGGTGCTAGGACAGTCGGACTAGGTGATCCTGCGGGTCCTTTCCACCCTTGTGTCTACGATTCTGTGCAGATCGGTGGCCGCCTTCGGCTGCAGGGCTGCTGGGAGGGAAGCAGCGTGGCGGTCCGGAGGCAGCCGTAAGCAGAGGTAAAGCACTGAGACAGCTGAGCAGCACAATCACCCTCACAGCAGCGTTTGGAACCTAGCGGGGAGGCGAGCGGAGAGACTGCTGCAGAGCAAGCTGCAGAGGCAAGGGAATGGCATGGGGACTGCAGCAAGTCACAGCTCTCTGGATGTGAGATGGGCAGAAGAGGGCTGAGCTGCCTCGTGCTTCCCCTGGGGCAGGATGCTCTGTCGGTGCTGGGGACACTGCGCTGCTGTGGGTGCTGAGAAGCAGTGGCTGAAGTCAAAATTTACATAATCCACAAGTATGCAGGTTAACCTCTCCCAATTTATATTCAAGGTGTCAGCATTAGTAAAAGCAGAGTCAGAACAAACGTCAAAATTCATTAAAATGAACAAATTAAGAGAGAAGAATGACATATCCACAGATATTTCAGTTTGTTTAAAAAAAAAAGCTATAAAGTAAAGGTATCCGGGGCAGTTAGTGCACCTGGATGTATCGTACCAGGAGCAGTGTCAAATTTTCGGGGATAATTTGACCCCTCACCCCCAATGAAATCAAGTCCTGAAACAAAAGAAAAGAAAAGAAAAAGACAACCAGTGAAATTTTGACTTAAATGAAAGAGTTTCATTGCCCCCACGTACATCAGTCACATTGTACCTGTGGATATTGTTAATTCAAAGAGATGCCTGAGGCTACTACAACAGGAACAAAATGACCACACACGACACAGGTGAACGATAAACTTCAGGGCTGCGCTGTAACTCTAGAGCAGATCCCAACTGCTGTGTCAGAAACTGTCTTTATTCCACTCCAACCATGCTCTAAACCACTTTGTTCTGTATTTCCAAAAAACACGGACAGAGAAAAGCACACACAGATGTCTGCTCAGACCAGACAGCTCGATTTGCAGCACACGGAGCTCTGCTCCTTTTGCTTTTCCCTCCAGAGGCACACGTGCCCCCACTGCCCTTAACCAACAGACTCCTATACTACATCCCTCTGGTATTTAGAAATGAAGCCATTCAGTTTTTAGAGCCATCAGCAGAATGATCTCTCAGTCTGCTAGAGTTTTACGCATCCAGGCCTACTTTCTCCTTTCAGAAAAGCTTTTTTTTTTCTGAAAAACAAAGTCTAAACTAACAACACGTAGCAGAAGGGACAGCACTTCTCAATCCTGCGTTGCTCTTTGCCAAGCTATTAGCTTGTCAGCAAACACAAGAAATACGAAGCTGGCCTAATGCAGCATTAACGTAGAGCTGTGAGTGGTTCTTATAACCAAAACGTGATGTTGGAGCACTCGTGTCACGTAGAAATGGTTTGTGGTACAAGATTGCTGCGGGGGGGCCTCAAACATGCAAGGGCAGGTGGGTGTTTGCAACCACCCAGCAGAGAAGTGCTTGGTTCCAGCAGGGAAGCAATGAAGGTTTCATTTCGGCTAACTTCTATATCAGGCTCTCACCCTGCAGCAACCTGAGCAAGATGACCACTAAATGTGAACGCCCCCAGTACCAAGCCCAACATCTGAACTCAGAGCAATATTCTCAGGAGGATGCACTGAACATCCAGGGAGCCTGTGTGTGTTTATCACACTCCTGCCTGTAAAAATGCTTCTGCAAAGAGGCAGCACAGCTTCTGCTGGGAAATACACCTGAGGTGAGTGTCCCTGGGCCTCTGTCAGCAACAGCACGCACAAGATCACACCTGAACAACCATCCAGCTCCAAATTTCCAGCATGGTTACCCCTAACAAACAAATTGATGCAGCCTTTACAGTCAGATGTAAAGCCTCACAGGTTATTTCACAGGAAACCCAAATACGCACTGGATATTCCTCAAAGCAAAGGCACCTCTGGATGCAAAGAAACCAAGCGACTGAATTCCAGCTCTGAACCAACAACCTATTCCACCACCCTCGAGCCTAAGACCTGCCCAGAACCTCCTCAGCACGACCGAAGGGACACAAACCCCACTTTTGACGTAAAAACACAACAGCAACAAGCATAAAGGCTGCTTACTTGTGCCATCGTCCGGTTCAAAACTGCCAGTGTTGTTCCACGTGTTGTTGTTGCTGTTCCCATAGTTCTCGTCCGTGCTGGCCGGCTCAGCGTAGTCAGCCGGGTTGAAAGTTCTGTAAGAAACACAGGGAAGAGAATTTGTTATTCCCTCTTGCTAAACATTTTAAAAAACAGCTGATGGTATCCGTGCTGTATTATAGCTGGGAGATTCCCCCAAGGCTGCTCTGCTCAGCAGAGGAATGCTCCAGCTACAGCGGCCCTTCCAAATTTAAGTTAGCATGGTGCAGTTTTTGTTTCATTAAAAACAACAACAAAAGGCTGAAGAGTGAAGCAAATGGCAGTATTCACACCCAAAGGTTTTGTGTTTTTTGCCGTGGCGTGTCCTAATGAAACTTACCCCATGCCTTGGGCAGAAAATCTTCCCCCCCGCCTTCCGGAGCCACCTGTAAAACACACACACGCTGCTGAGCATCTCTCTTGGCTCTGCGCCACTGGGAGAAGAAACATTTGAACAACATATGGAGTTCTGATGCCCAGAATATAAAGCGCTGAGGATCGTCCCGAGTAGATGGGGTTTCCAGCAGCGGCTTTATATGTACATGAATGACCTCAGCTGGCTGGCAGTGTAATTAGTGATGCGCGATTCCAGGCTCAGATGAGGTTTCCAGCTGGCACAAAGCGTAAATACCGGACCCCAGGTTCTGATTTCTGCATTGTGTCCTCAGCAACAATTCCTGAGCAGCACGGCTTTTGGAGAAAAATGAATTTCTGCCACCGAGCCTTTAAAAACCAAGCCAAGTGTTTGCACAGCACTGGTGCTGAGAGACACATGTGCAGGGACGAGGAAGATCCAGGTGCTGTCGCTGACAAGCAGCCTGCCCACCTGCCAACAGGCTCCTAGCTCTTCTGCTATCCCTTCTCTGTAGGATAAAGCCGGGCTCAGTTCACCTCCCTGGGCGGGACACAAGAACTCGTTGCTGTTCCTACCATGCTTAAAACGGGGAAGCAAGGCGCAGGCACTAATCCTAACCCTAAGAACAAAAATCAGGTGCTTCTTTTTGGCTTGGCAATTCCTTTGATAGAGGCACGTCACAGAGGAGCTGCGCTGACACCGTCCTTCTCCCACCCTCCGACCCGAAGCCCGGCGCGTACCTCGGCCTCGGCCACGTCCCCGTCTCCCTCGTTCCGTGCCTCTTCCAGAAGAGCCTCCACTCTTGCCACCATCCAGTCCGTTCTCCTGGCCCCGAACTGGAAGAGAACAAGGCAAAGAAACCTTCAGGACTCCTCCTGCTTTAGGGAGGACACAAGAACAGACCTCGGGCACTGAAGCGTGGTGGCTCCCGAAACTTTTCTTAACCCGGCGATGCCAAGCACAGCACCCAAGGGTGCATCTCAAACGGGTCGCCACACACACGAGGCTGATTCTCCCCAAAGCTGTGCCTGCCCGAGCAGCTTTACAGCTAGGTAGGGGTGTTAGGAAGGGGCAGGTCCGTACACTCTCTTCCACGGCTGGCACCTCGCCCCCGCCTCGGCGGCCCGCCACGTCGTCTGCTGAAGTCCCGATCCCTCTCCCGGTTTTCTTTGCTTTCTTCACTGGGCTCTGTCTGTCCGCTCTCCTTCTGTCCTTGGACACCCTTCTTCTTCCCGACCATTTCCCAGGAATGCTGAAGGTTTGCAAAGGGGAGAGCAGTTAATCACAGGCTGACCAGCGCTGGATGCAACATACACGCATGCTTCAACAGCCTACAAAGAACATAACTCTGGAAAACAAATTGTTTCCAGCCTAATTTCATTGGGAAAGACCATCTGCCAACACGCAGCACTGCTTCCTTCCCAGGGTGCTCGCACAGCCGGCTGGGATGGCAGAGGAGGTACGAGGAGATGGCTCCTTCTATTTCTGCACTGATCCCTGGGCCTCTGCAACAAAGCGGGCGTAATACTGGAGCTCAAAGCCTGGAAGCTTCACCCTGTCCAGCAGGAACAAGGCTGGCCCTGCACACAGCTCACTGCTTTGAGGGAGCTGCCGCAATAACCAGGTAAATATCCCAGTGCTCTGCAGTCAACATTTCCGGGTGAGTTATTCTCCCAAAAGCAGCTGTTTAAGAAAACCCCTCCCTGAACAGCCGATCCCACAGAGGAGAGTATCAGAGTTTATCCGCAGGCGAGTTCAACCCATCCCAAGTTGGGCTGTAAAAACTTGAGCACGCCTCCAGCTTACTGCTCTAAGCCCACACGGGTTTGTTTTATGACACTCTGTGATGGTTTCACATTCTTAAGCTGATGCTGCACACTGGTAGAATAATTAAAATAGTCACAAGTCATTGACGAGCACCTGAAAACATAACTGGCAGATAAACAAACAGCTGGGTTTGGATGGCAACATGCGGGGACAGTAACAAAAAACCTTAGAGGCACAAACTGCCTTCAAACCAAGGGCTTCTCAAGTCTCTCTCCGTGGGTATCTGGCTCAGAAAGAATTCAGGAAAATGTTTCCTTGGAATACTGCGATTTTAAGCAGAGGCTAACTCAACGTGAAGATCACGCCGGCTCCCCTCCCGTTTGAAATACAGTAAATTATGAGTAACTAGCTCAGCAGGTGAGCGTTTGAGCCATTAACAAGTCTGTTCCTTACCAGGAAACCCCTTTCAGGGAACTGCTGCACCAGCTGAACCCAGCCCAGAAGCAGCTCCGAGCGCTGTGAGCTGCGGGTAGCAGCCCGAGGGCCCCCAGGGCACCGCAGGCTGAAGAAGTGGCAGCCACTCGAGGGCTCTGCTCTGCCAACACCACTCCTGCCTCTGCAAATCCTCCACAGCGAGCATGCCTTGCCCTGCATCTCGCGCTGCTGGGGGCTTCAGCTGCTCGAATAAAGGAGACGCCGCGGCTTGCTGCACGCTACCCCGAGCGCTGTTTTCGTGAGCAATGTGCTCATCGAGGAAAAGTAATTGCTGCCATAGCAGGGCCTTGGCGTTCAGCTGGTTACAAGGGACGTGGAGGAAAACACAGTCAGAGCAGAGCTTTGCCTCAGCGACGCACGTTCATGCCACCCCCCTTCCTAAAAGGGTTTTCCAACAGCTGTTTTGTTCAGTTAGCGATGGAAAGGGCTCTCTGAAGGCAAGGCAAGGATCCTCACGTGCACCACACTGAACTCGGCCGCTGCCAGAGCTAGCAGAGCACCTGATGTTGGGAAGCAGCTGCCTTAGACAACACAGAGCTGTCCAAGCCATCCATCTACCTCACGGCTAATAAAGAGGGGGAAAAAAAGAGCTAGTGCACAGCGTTTGGAGCGCTAGCTACAGCCTCAGCTTTGCTCGCAGTTTGGCTGGCTCCGTCCCATCTCGGTGTGCTGGGAGATCTGTTCAGCCACGGTGGGGAAGGGTCTGAGGCTTGGCAGCTTTCTGCTGGTTTGCAGCAGGATTTGTGTCCACTGCCCCCTCCACAGCCTGCATGCTTCATGGAGGAGCTCCCACTCATTTACAGAGCTCACCTTGGCTCACCTAACTCGACAGAAAACACTGCTGGCACAGAAAGGGCAAAAAGACCCAAAAATGTGTGGCACAGGAAAATCAGCAAGTTGCTGTGGACGAGGAGGAAACATTTAGGGCAGGAGAAACAAAAGTGCCCAAGTAACAGAAAGGAACCGCTGCTGCCACACCTGCCCTTCACCACAAGTCTCTCAGCCCTTGGGAGAAAAGAGAAGTTACTTCCCGCTCACGGCAGGGTGAAAGCTTTGCCACCAGTACGCTGGCATCTCTACAACTGCTCAGGTTCAGAAGGAATAGGAAGCAAGTGGATTTATCACATTTTCCCCTCCATTTCCCTATTCCAGGCTGGCCACGCTCCTGTTCTCTCCAAACCTACAACGTTCAGAAGCCCGGAGATAACCACACTTCCCATGCTCCTCGTGAGTCATTCCGGTTTATCTGCACGTTACTGTACGGCTCAGCTCGGCTCCAAACAGGCAGCCACACCGAGCTAGGCCTCACCAGATTTACAGCACCCAACCCTACCGTGTCCGGGTTGCCCTCCAGCAGCACGTTGATGGCTCTGTTAACATCCCCGTTGCAGTCGTGCAGAGCAATCACACACTCATCCTGGTTCTTGCCTGTGATGTCGATCAGCTGTAGGAGAGACACCGCCACGCTCAGCGCGTTCCCAAACCAAGACAGCACCGACAGCCCCCCGGCTCTCTTACGAGGCGAGCAAACTGCATCCCAAAACAGAAAGCGTCTGAAGGAACGACGGGGTTTGGCAGTCGTGCCAGCCTCCCCAGCTTAATTATGCCCCCGAACGAGAAGCAGATCCCCAGAACCGAGGGTGGGAATTTCTGAGTCACCGAGTTTCCCCACAACCTAGCCTCCCAGCTCCGTGCCTCGGGATGCTGCTGAGCCTTGTGCTTTGGGGCTGAAGACAGCAGGCACGCGAGGCCGTGAAAACCACGGTGGCCTAAGGAAGCCCAGGGAGCAGCCTCCTGCCCTGCCCTGCCCCGGGGGCGTTCGCTGCCCTCTGCCACTGCCCTCGCCCTCCCGGCGGGTTCGCACTCACTTGTTTCACCTTCTCCTCAAAGTCAGCGTCGTTGTGGTCTGAAATCATCTGTGCAAGTCGGATCTGTTCCGCAGTGGCCTGAAGAGATGAACATCAAAAGAGAGCGGGGTTAGCGCGGCACGCCTCGCACTCGCCCTCCTCCGACGGCCGCGCCGCTCCCGAGGACGCTGGAAAGGAACCGAGGTGACGAGGACGAGGCGCAAACGAGGGCCGGGAAGAGGCAAGCTGCAGAAAGCAAGGCAGGGAGCAGAGGAGCGAGGGAGGGGAGCCTAGGAGAAAGGGAAACACCGCCGGGCGACCTCTGCAACGGGCGAGCCCAAGCCGCCGAACCTAACTCCACCTGGAGGCAGCACCAGGACATGGAGCCAAGCTGCAGACGGCCCCGCGGCCACGTCCGTTGGGTAAAACAAACAGGGCACGGCCGGAGGGAATCACAGGACTGGAGGGGTGGGAAGGGACCTCCAGAAATCATCGGGTCCAACCCTCCTGCCCAAGCAGGTTCCCTACAGCAGGCTGCCCAGGTAGGCCTCCAGACGGGCCTTGAATATCTCCAGAGGAGGAGACCCCACAGCCTCCCTGGGCAGCCTGTCCCAGCGCTCCAGCACCCTCACCATGAAGAATTTATTTCACCTGTTGGTGCGGAGCTTCCTGGGCTCCATTTTGTGACCATCACCCCTCGTCCTGTCCCCACAGACCACTGACAAGAGGTTGGCCGAACCCCTCCGTCTGTCTCCCACCCCTGGGGGATTTGTGAACACCTTTACAAAGGTTTACAAAGCCAGGGGAGGCAGCACCCAGGCGGAGGCGCCCGCCCTGCCCCGGGAGCACCCCGGGAGCTGTGGGCCTGCACCCAGCCCAGCGCCCGGCCGGGAGCGCCAGGTCTCCACCTCCACGCAGCTGGTTTCCAAGGACGCTGCCCTTACCTGCGGCCGCTGCTTGTGCTGTGTCTGGCTCTGTGTCTGTGTCTGCTCCCAGTTCCCCCGGGCTCGGTTAGTGCCCACCGATGTCATCATTTACAGTATATACAAATAACAGTATTTACAAGGTAGAGCTCTGCGGTGGGGCGGGGGAGAAGAGAGAACAGGCTGTTAGAAACTGAAAACACCAGGCAGCGACCGAGCGAGGCAGCAGGCACGGCCCCACCCTCCCGACGCTTCCCCAAAACCGCTGCGTGCCCGGGGCTGCCGCGGGCTCCTGCAGCCAGCCCCCCACCACCAAGTGCCCTGCGGCAAACACGGCCACCACCGCGCCCCCTCTGCAGCCTGGCATCGAGGAGAGGAGCCCCGTGGAAAGGGTTCAGCCACGCGCTGCCAGAAGGTGCCTGCGAGCGGGCACGGGGTCGCCACCGACAGCGAGGAGCGCTGCGAGAAGCTTTGCTTTGAGAGCAAACACCTCCGAGCCTCAGGTGTGCCGGCTGAGCACCCTGAGCTCTCCCCTCTCCTGGCTTAAATTTGGTGCAGAGGAAGCAAAAACCTGCCGGCAAAAGGTGCTGCTGCAGGCCTGGGGGGATTGTTTGTACAGGAATATGATCCCGGTAGAACCAGCTGCTTTTTCTTGTTCCAGTTGTTCCCCAGATCCAGGAACATCACGTTTGTCTTCTACCAAGTATTCTGAAGTTACCCCAAAAACGAACCCAGTGCCGACATGGAATAACAGTAAATAATGCTGCCGTGGGCTGCTTGAGGCCAAAAATCCCTGCAGGAGCCATGGAGCATCCCTAGGATGTGAAGTTTTACAGGCGCATGCCCCGGGTTCGGAGGACGGAGTCCCACAGGAGGTGAAGGGCTTCACCCTGCCCACGGTGTCCCCAAAGCAAGGGGCACCAGGCACGTCCCACGGCACTCGGCAGGCCTCGCTGTTCCTGAGACCCCGAAACCTCAACAACCGCCGGCCCCACAGCGTTGGGGTTTGCTGGTAACGCCGCCGAGCCCCCCTCCGAAGCAACAGGTTCTGCTCCTGCTGCTGCCAGGCCTGGGGCACAGAAGGGGCTGCGGGAGGAGACCCGAGCCAGGAAACGCAGCCTGCAGGACGCGACCCGACGCCTTCCTCGTCACCATCACCACAGAGCAGGGCCCAGGGTGCAAGAGGGAAAAGTGGAAAAGCTGCAAAGCCAACGGGCCTGCGAGACCCGGGGAAGCTGAAGTCTGCGAGGGCAGAGCAGTGGGGCTGGGGGCCCTCTCTGTGGGAGCTCAGGGACCCCACGGCACCTCCCCACTGTGGCAGACCCCCACGGCTCACGCCAGCACCTCGCCCCACTTGTGCTGGGGTTCCACGCACTCCGCAGCCTCCCCCAAAACCTCCAAAGGCCGCCCTTTGGGGGTGCCCACGCAAGAACGGAGCTTTCTGGCCGTGCACCTCCAGGTTTTCACAGCGGGAGGGAACCCACGCCACCTCTGGGGCCGGCTGGGCGCAGCCAGCACCTCGCCAGGAGCGCCGAGCCCCAGCGCTCCCCACATCCAACGCCGCCTCCCGTGCTCCTTCCCCACAGAATTTCTTCCACGGCCCCGTCTGGCCCAGCCCCACGCATTTCGTGCGGACACTGGGTGCCCCGTTAAACCCATCCTGCAGCAGGACCACGGGCCCAAGGGGAAGCGATGCTGCGGCTCCACGGCGCGCTGCTGTCCCCAGCCTCCGGGCAGCGCCGGGCATTGTTCGACAGCCGCCGCGCTCTGCTCAGTTTTGGTGAGCATTAAAGCTTTTTTAAGTGTAAAAACCACCAGAGGAAGAGCCACGGCAGAAGCAGCAGCAGGCCTGGGTGCTGCAGAGACCTCCAGGTGAGCACAGGGTGCCCCGAGATGGGGCTCTGTCTGCTGGGGCTCCATCCCTCCAGCGGGGCGCTTCGGCGCAGCTCCCGGGCGGTTTTTAAACACAAATCCCAGCCCCGACGTTGGCTCCACACCCGGGCTGGCAGCGCACAGGTAACGACGAGTCCAACAGCGAGTTCAGAGCAGCGTTTATCAAGCATTTTACCTCTTTTTGTTCAAAAAGGAATAAAAAAATACATATGTGCAGCAAGAGGGAGGCAGCGGGGGGGGCACGGCCGGCTGACCGAAGCACACCCACGGCCGAGCCGTGCCGGCGGGGGGGGGGGGGGGGGGGACCACGTTGTGCCCGGCCTGCCCCACGCCAGCAGGACAGCGAGGTGTTCACCGGGATTTAGGGTGCAGGAGAAGCCTCACGGCCGCAATCTGCGGGGCTGCCCGGGGAGGCAACACAGCGGGGGGGGGCCCCGTGCTGCTCTGCAGAGCCCCCGCTGCCTGCACAGCCCCGGGCAGGGGGGGCCTGGGGGCCGCGAGGCGTCCAACGAAGCTTTGGGAGCGGAGGCGCTGCGGGCACGGGGCGCAGCCCAGCTCCTTACCGGGGCTCCCGGCACGGCCCCGGGACCCCGCGGCCCCCCCCCGGTCACGGGCACGTGCGGCAGGGCTGGGGGGGGGGGGGGGGAAGGGATGGGCCGGGAGCACCCGGGGGCGGCGGGGAGGCCGCGGGGGGGCCCGCCCGGTGCTGCCGCGGGGCACGGGGCCCGCACGGGCGGCGGGGGGGAGGCCCAGGGGGGGAACCGGGGAGGCACCGGGGGGCGATCGGGGCTCCCGGGGGGCTCCCGGGGGGGTCCCGGGGCCGCGCCCTGCCCACGCCCCGCGGCTCCGCGCCCCCCCCCCCCCCCCGGGGGTTCGGGGCCCTTTGTTCGCGGCCCCGGTACCGGGGCCCGGCCGGCGGGGACTGGGGGTGGGGGGGGGCAGCGCGGGGCCGCCCCATTGTTAGCGCGTTGCCGCGGGGCGGCCGCTGAAGGCCCCGGTGGCGGCGGCGGACAATGGGGCCCGGCGGGGCGGCTCCGTTCCCGTTCCCCCCCCCCCCCCAAAGCTCCGAGCAGCGCGGCGCCAGCCCGGGCCCTGCTTCCGCCCTCATGGCGGCGGCCGCCATTCCCCGCCCGGCCTCACCTGAGGGCGGCACGGCCCGGAGCGGCCCGGCACGGCCCTGCAGGCCGCGAGGCGCCCGGTAACGGGGACAGGGCCGCGGGGGGGAGGGGGGGCGGGAGAGGGGACGGGGGGGGGGGGGAGGGAGAGGGGAGGGGGGAGCGGGGGGGAGCTGAGGGGGGGGGCTGAGAGGGGGGGGGTGCAGGGAGGGGAGGGGGGGGAGCGGGGAGGGGGGGGCGGGATTTAAAGGGGCCGCGCGCCGCCCGCCCCGCGCAGCCAACTTTACCTGGGTCGGCGCCGCACTGACAAGCACCCAGCGGCGCCCGCCCCCATCACGTGACGCGGGCCGCGGCGCTTCGGGGAGGGGAGGGGGGAGGAGGGAGGAGCCGGGTCACGTGACGCGGGCTGAAGGGAGCGGAGGGCGCGCTCGGCTTCACCCCCCCCCTCCCCTCCTCTCCTCTCCCGCTCCCCCCCTCCCCCCCGCCCCGCCCCGCCTCGGTCCCTGGTCACGTGGAGGGGGTGGGGAACGGAACGCGTCACGTGGAGGGGGCGCTCGGAGGCTTCGGCGGCCGCCATGTTGTGTGGCCCCGGGCCGGGCCGGGGATGGCGGGGGCCAGCAGTAACTGGCTGTCGGGGGTCAACGTGGTGCTCGTCATGGCCTACGGCAGCCTGGTGAGGGCGGGGGGGGACCGGGGGGGACACCGGGGGTGTGGGGGGGGGCTGCGGGGGTGGTGCTGGGGGGGTGTGGGGCCTGCGGGGCCCGGTACCGGGGGTGCGTGGGGCCTGTGGGGCCCGGTAGCGGGGCCTGTGGGGCCTGGAGGCCCCGGTCCCCGTGGGGCCCGCACCCCGTGTCCGTGGATCCCCGTGGGGCCGGTACTGGGTGTCTGTGGGGCTGGGCACCGGGTGTCCGTGGATCCCCGTGGGGCCGGTACCGGGTGTCTGTGGGGCCGGGCACCGGGTGTCCGTGGGTCCCGTGGGTCCCGTTACCCGTGGGTCCCGTAGGTCCCGGTCCCCGTGGGGCCCGCAGCCGGTGTCTGGGGGTCCCCTTGGGCTGGGCACTGGGGTGTTTGGGGGTCCCCGTGGGTCCCCGTAGGGCTGGGTGTGGGCGTCCACGGGTGTCTGGGGATCCCCGTGGGGCCGGGTTCCGGGTGTTTGGGGGTCCCGTGGGTCCTGACACCGGGTCCCTGTGGGTCCCGGTCCCTGTGGGGCCGGTCATTTGGTGGGGGTGTGTCCCGTGGGTCCCATTGCCCGGTGCCTGGTGGGGGTGGGCCCCAGTGCTGCGTGGGGCTCCCGTGGGACATGTCCTGGGGTGTCTGTGGGGAGCAGACACAGGGTACTTGTGGGGCTGGGTTAGGAGCCTGTAGGGTCCTGCACGGCCCCAGCCCCACAGTGGCTGTGGGGCAGGGGGAGGAGGTGGGCTGGGGCCTCTACAGCCGGCAGGGGAGTGCCTGTGGGGCTGTCCCGGGTGTCCGTGGGGCTCTGGGTGGGCCGAGCAGGGTCCTGAGACCATTGGGGTTTTGGGGAGGGTGTGGGGCTGGTTGTGGGGTGTCCGGGGGTGCAGCTCGGTGCGCTGACCGCCTGTCCCCCCGGCGGGGTCTAGGTCTTCGTGCTGCTGTTCATCTTTGTGAAACGCCAGATCATGCGCTTCGCCATGAAGTCCCGCCGCGGCCCCCACGTGCCCGTTGGACAGCACGCGCCCAAGGTTGGTGCCTGGCAGTGGGGTCTGCTCTGAAACGGCATCTCCGGGAGCTGCTGAGGGATGGGTTTCCCCCAGCTTTACACCAGGAAGCCCTCAGGATTTGCCTATAATCCCCATCAGAATTCTGCTGAAGAAGTGAGCGTTCTAAATTCTTTTCTTTTTATTTTTTTTTCTGCTCTACAGGATTTAAAGGAAGAAATCGACATTCGGCTGTCACGGGTGCAAGACATCAAGTACGAGCCCCGGCTGCTGGCCGAGGACGACAGCAGGCTGCTGCAGCTGGAGACACAAGGTACCCCCTGGCTGGCCGCGAGCTGCAGGACACCCGGGCACCACCCGGCCTTGTTCTGCCGCGGGGGCCTCTCGGTGCTGCCCTCGCGACGCCGTTTGGCTGCTGCTGGGGGTGGTGGCTCTGTGCCCTGCCTCCCTTCTGCTGCTGAGTGCTGCAGAGCTTTCAGGTTGGGTTTTCTCTTCCCAGGCTGCTATAACTACCTGTACAGGATGAAGGCGCTGGATGCGATTCGGACATCTGGTAAGCAAGGGCACGGCGGGAGGGAAAGAAAGAGGGAGAGCGTGTGTAGGAAATAAGGTGTGTGTCCCACTTTGTGGGTGAACACAAGCGTCTGACCTGTGCCTCAGGCGGTGGGGGGGTGGTTTTTGTTTCCCAGAAATTCCATTTCACGCGGACGGCAGATACCCAAAGTCTTTAATAGGGAAGAATTTCTGTGCCTACCTGCTGGAGCTGAGGAATTCCAGCGCCTCCTTCAAAGGCATCCGCAAGGCCTTGATCGACACCCTGCTGGACGGGTACGAGAGCGCCCGCTACGGCACCGGGGTAAGCGCCGGGCCCCCCGGGGGCTGCCCCTGCTGGGCTGGCAGGGCTGGCATCGCGCTGTGCCCTCGGCCGGGGTTGGCAGGGTCTCTTCTGTTTGCGTCCAGGTCTTTGGGAAACCAGAATACCTGAAGTACCAGGATGCTCTGAACGAGCTGGCAAACATGTGAGTGTTTCTGTCCGGGTGCGTGGCTGCTGGGGGACGCTGGGGGCTTCTTGGGCCTCGGTGGCCTGTTGTGGAGGTGTGAGCAAGGACAGGCTTTGGGGCAGAAAGCCAGCCTGTGCGAGGCAGGCTGTTCACACCAGTCTGTGCTTCCAGGTTTGCTTCTTTACGGCCTCTTGATGCATTTTGGGGCTCGTTTTTTGGTCGCATCCACATTCCTGCTTGCACCTTCTGAGCCAGGGTCTCCGGGGAGGGGCCGCGTCCTTCCCCAGCCGTGACGGTGCCTCTCTCTGCAGGACCAAGGCCCGGGCAGGCAGCAGCCAGCGGCAGCACCAGTCAGCAGCCAAGGACCTCACTCTGTCCCCCGAAGTCTCCAGCCCCGCCACCATCCAGGTCACCTACCTGCCTTCCAGCCAGAAGAGCAAACGTGCCAAACACTTCCTGGAGCTGAAGAGCTTCAAGGACAACTACAACACGCTGGAGAGCACCCTGTGAGCGGGGCGGGGAGCGCTGCTCCGGGGACCTGCCGAGAGCAGAGCCCCTTGGGGGCTGCAGCTCAGTGTCCCGGGTGCATTTTAGCCGTGGGTCAGCGCGCAAACGGAGCTGGGAGGAAGCGGCCACGCTCTTGGGCCTCCCTCTTGCACGACGGCGGATAGAGGAGCTCCGTGGGGGCTCCGTTCCAGCTGCTGGAGCTCCCCCCGTGCCAGGAGCCCGTTGCAAAGCACTGTGTCCCCTGCCCAACCCGGCGGGGATCAGCCCCTGCGCCAGGCTGGGGCGCGCTGCAGGCGTTGTTCCGCCTCGGAGCCCCGGCCCTGTGAATAAACTCTGGTTAGCTTTAGCTTATTTATAAAAGACATCCTCCCCCCCCCCAGCCAGCGCTCTCCTCCACCTCTCCTCTTCCCCGTGGCGGCCAGCAGGGGCTGATGCTGCCTGTCCGTCCTGGCTGCGTTGAGCTCAGGCTGCGGAGCCGCTCGTCTCTTCTCTCCAAAGACCGCTGAAACGATTTCCCCGCGGCACCATCGCTGCTGGGGGCCTGGACGGAGTGTAAATATTTCGGTGGGCGAGGTGCCCCTCCGGGCTGCGGTTTCTGTCCTGCAGCTGGGCCTTTGGGGACGTCTCGGGCAGACAAATCCCGGCTGCAGCCGCCCCGTCTGCCCTGCCGGGGGCTCCTCCCCGCTCTCACCAGCGCCTCGGATGCCCAGGGGAGGGGGCTGCTGGCGGCGGGGGGAGCCCAGCTCCGTGTCGGCGTCCTGCCGGCAGCGCCCGCTGCTCCCCGCGTGGGCTGGGAGCCGTGCCCCTTCCCCGGGCCTCTGCACTCTTTTTAATTGCTGTTTAATAAAACAACAGTTACCCCCAGCTGGATGCGTGCCGCGGGCCTCTGGCTGTCAGGAGCTGTTCCCTGGGGGATCCAAGGAACCAACGGTCGCCGTGGGGCTGTTGCTGCGCTGCCGCCCCGGTGACGGGGACGTTGGTAACGGCCCAGCCGGGGCAGGGGGCGGTTGTGGGGTCCCCACGGCACCGGCCATGGCTGCAGCAGCCCAAAAGGCCCTGTCCCTGCGGCAGGAGAAGGTGGGGGCAGTCACTGTCCTGTGTCCCCATTACGTGGGGAAAACCCGGGCAGGTTTGAGCCCCCCCAATGTGTTGGTTGCTGCAGGTCCTGGCGAAGGAGGGAGCCTACGTGGAGTTGCTGCGGAGGTAGAGCCAGCAAAGGGGGTCCCCGGGGTGAAGGGGGCACAGCAGGGAGGACGGGGACCCCGTGCTGCCCCGCTGTCCCATCACCCCATCCTTCCTGTCACACCCCTGTCCCCACAGCTGGGGGCGGACGGTTGGGGAGCACCCCCAGCGCCAGGAGCGGGTCTGGGCCACGGCCCTCGGGGAGCTGCGGTGGAGCCTGGGGGCAGAGCTGCGCCTGGCCTCCATGGAGCAAACCACGGTGAGCTCCGCTCGGTTTCGGCACGGTGCCCTGCCCGCGGCGCGTGCCCCTCGTCCCCGGGGTGCTCCTGGCTCCAGCAGCAGAGGGCCCGGGACCCCCGGCAGCAGGAGCGCGGCTCACGCTGGCCCCAACGCCCCGCAGGTCCGCCGGGCCACCCTGCACCAGCTCCTCCAGGACGAGCACCGGCAGCACCAGCGGGAGCTGCAGCAGCTCGGGAAGGCTTTCTACGTGGAGCGGCTCTGAGCGCCCGGCTGGCAGCACTGGGGGGGAATAAAAGGAGTTGAGCGAGACGGGGCTGTGCCTGCTGGGGATGGGGACGGCCGCGGGGCAGAGGGAAGGGGCAGCGCAGCCCGATCCTCGCGGCTGGGATACGGCAGCATCGCCTGCGGCCCCCCTGTGCCAGATCCTGGCACGCGGGCCCGGCTGTGGCTGTGCCAGGAGATGGCAGCATGGCCACTGCGCCCGCTCTGCTTCTCCCGGGCTGCCCCACGTGTGGACGTGGCACCCGCAGCCCCTCATGCTCCGTGGTCAGGACCCACTCCCGGTGCCAGCCACACGCCGCTGTCCCCCCAGTGCTGGGGACAGGGCTGGGGTGCGATGCTCCATGGCCCTGCTCTCCATCCGGGCACCCCCCGAGCCCCCTCCTGCCCCTCGTCCCCGCTGCCTGTGCCCGACCTTGGTGTCTCCCGGCCCCAGGGCCCATCAGCACCCGCCCTGGCTCAGTTTATTGACAGGGCTGGGGGCCGCCGGGCCGGCACCCCCCCGCCAATGGCCCTTCATTAGCTTGGCTGTCGGGTCGCATCACATCACCACCGCCACACGCAGCTCCCCGCGTCCCGGCCCCGCGCTGCCTCCACGTGTCCCTGCCGTCCCCGGTGCCACCCTCCTGGCTGTCAGAGGCCGCCTGGGCAGGGGCTCTGTCCCCGTCCCCCCGTGGTACTGTGGCTCTGGCCACCCCACGTCCTGCCCCGTGGGTCTGGGCCCCGCAGAGCCCCCAGCTCTGTTCCCTAGGCCAGGAGCTGCGTGTCCCCTGGTGCCAGGCACGCCACGAGGCCCCGTGTGCCCTCCCAGCTCTATGGGGCCATCCATCTATGGGGCAGCCACCCCACAGCAGGTCTGGGGGCCTGTTTTGTCACCCAGCCATACCCAGAGCACCAGGGCCACATCCCCACGAGGGACGGTGCAGGAGGACACAGGCACTCGCCTCCTTCAGCCACCCGTGGAAGGGATGCTCCTGCACTCCCTGCGTCCTCAGCAGCTCCCCCAAACCCAAGGCACGGGGACAGGATGGAGCAGGAGGGGACGTGGGGCACAGCCCCCCAGCGCCAGCCAGGGCTCGTCCTTGGGCAGGGTCACACGCAGCCCCTCAGCAGCAGGGAGCCCGCCGGGACGGGGACGACTCCCCGGTATCGACGTCCCCGCTAATGACGGCGGCGTGTGACCGGGGGCAGGAGCAGGCGGCGCGGGGCCATCGACCCGTATCGACCGGCCAGGCTCGGTGGCAAGGGCGCGGGGCTGCGCCGAGGGGGCAGGAGGACATCGATGGGTGGTAATTAATGGGAACGAGGCCACGTGCGTGGGGCCGGGGCGCTCGCCGGCCGCGTCCCCCCGCCGGGTGCAGCCGAGCACGGTTATAAACGGCAGCCGGGCGGCCCCCGCGCCAGAGCGGCCGAGGAGCCCCCCGAGCTGGCCCAGGTAAGGCAGCGATGGACGCGGCGTCCCCTCGGCCCCGGATGCTCAGGGACGGGGTGAGCAGCGCTGCCCACCGCGCCGTGCCGTGCCGTGCCAGGGGACGGTGCCAGCACTGCCCCGCTCCAGCCTCATCCCCGCTGCATTTCGCCTCTTCTTGGCCACCAGATCCCCAAGGATCCCAGAGCCGATGGAGCAGGAGCCCACAGCTGAAGACGCTGAGGCCAGGGCGCAGCACGTGCGGAGCCCCCAGGTCCTGCCCAGGAGGACCGCGAGGAGCCGCGGCCCCGCTCCGCCTCGTCTCTGCTCTTTCTCTTTCAGGCAGCCGAGCCCCGCGTCCCGTCCGCCTCCGCCTGCCCCTGCCTCTGTCTGATATGTTTGATATTAGGTTGTTTTATTGGAAAACCAACTAAATATCAAACATATTCTTACAGCGCCAGGGCCGCCCAGCACCGACCCGCCGAGACGCCACCCGCGCGGGCTCAGCGCTCGCCACCTGTCCCCTGCCCACCCCGGGACGAGCGCGGGGCGAAGGCGCCTGGCCCCGTGCCCACTGCTGGCTCTGCTGCCCTGGGCTGGCAGCTAATTACGGCTCCCGAGGGACGGAGCCAGGGGGCACGGCAGGAACCAGGACCCTTTGTGGGCACTGACCCCCCCCTGGCTCCCTCCTGCCCCGCTCAGCCCCCAGATCTGTCCCCGGCTGGGTGCAGCCGATGTCCCCTGCGGGAGATCCCAGCCGGGCTCGCAGGGCTGGCTCCAAGGAGGCCGATAATCCCCCGGCAGCGTGGGAAGTGCTGAGGAGCTCACTCCTGCCAATTCCTCCCTGCGCCAGGGGAAATCGCTCCTCCGGATGCCAACAGCATCCTCAGCCTCGCGGCTGGGCACCAGCGTGGCCAGCGGGGACTCAGCGGGCTCCTGGGGGGCTCGGCTCCCCCCGCTGCTCCCCGCGGAGCCAAGCAATGTGGGCTGGGGGCTGCTGCTAAGCTCCTGCTCCTAAAATAGCAGCGGGCTGAGCTCGCCCTTTGCCACGCCGCCCCCAGGCACGGATAAATGTCAGCCTGGGGTGCCTGGTGACACCGGTGACATGGACGGCCTGAGCCCCCACTTGGGTGCGAGTGGGGGGGGGGTTCACTTTTGGTGCCACGAGGACCTGGGTCGGTGCCTCCCCAGCGTGTCCCGGGGGCCGTGGAGCAGTGGCACCCACTCTGTGGGTGCCCAGCAGTGCCACCAACCCCCAGAGGCTGCCAGGCTGGGGATCCGAGCCCCCCAGCCCCCCCTGCCCACCCCAGTGGTGCCAGCACACACACAGGGGGTGCCCGGCGGGGTGGGACACGGTGTCCCTGTGCCTCCAGCCAGGGTGTCCCCTTGCACGGGGGGGGCGGGCAGCCAGGACAATGCGGGACCCCCTGCTCGCAGACCTGCCCGCTGCTTTTTATAACTGCCCCAGCTGTCCTGCAGGAGCCCAAATAAGGCCGCGGCCGCCCGGACCCCCCCACGCCAGACAATGGGTCCCGAGCAGAGACTTTTTGGGAGCGCGGGGAGGCGGCTCGGCCCAAGAAAGGCAAAGCCCCCGCGCCCAGCGGGCAGGGGCGCGCTGATAAACCGGGCGGTGGGGCGGCGGGCAGCAGTGCCACCCCGCCTGCCCCTGCCCGCCCCACTGCCCGCCGCAGCCCCCCCCGAGCACCGCCAGCGATGGAGGCCATCAAGAAGAAGATGCAGATGCTGAAGCTGGACAAGGAGAACGCCCTGGATCGGGCGGAGCAGGCGGAGGCCGAGCAGAAGCAGGCGGAGGAGCGGAGCAAGCAGGTGGGACGGGTGGCAGGAGCACGGGGAGGGGAGCGGGTGGGGGTTGTCCCCGAGCTGCCCCACGGAGCCCTGCCGGACCCGTCACGGCGTGGGAAAGGGGCCCAGGGTGCGAGGGATGCTCTGCGGAGCTGAGCCATCCAGGCTGGGGCTTTGTGGGGAAATCCAGAGCGATAAAAACCCCCGGGCAGGGGTCAGGGGCATGCCGTGGGGCAGTGCTGCTCATGGCAGCCCCGTCGTGGGCTGCCCACGGCTCAGCCCCCACCAGTTTGGGTGATGTGGGGCCGGGAGGGAGCCTGCGGGGCAGAGCTGGTCTGGGAGGAGGGAGGGAAGCAGGGAAATCTCTGCCATGGGCTGGGAGCTGGTGCCCTGCGGGGGTCCCGGGGGTGTCCGCCTGGGGTGACGGCCGCTGCCCTTCCAGCTGGAGGATGAGCTGGCCGCCATGCAGAAGAAGCTGAAGGGGACGGAGGACGAGCTGGACAAGTACTCCGAGGCCCTGAAAGACGCCCAGGAGAAGCTGGAGCTGGCGGAGAAGAAGGCGGCGGACGTACGTATGGGGACAGGGGGCTGAGCGGGGGGCTCGGACGGCGGCCTCCCCGCAGAGCTCAGCCCTCCCCGCAGCCCCGGGGACGGAGGACGGTCCCCAAAGCAGGGCAGGGGGCCAGGACAGAGCCGCAGGGAGCTGGGAGGAAGCTGGCAAGGGGCTGGCGGCCACCAGCAGCCCCTGGAGCATGGGGTCAGCGCCCGGCCCCGCAGAGCTCTGAGTCACGGCTGCCGGCGGAGGAGCCAAACTCCAAAGAAGGACGGAGCCGCTCATCCCCCCCCCGGGGGCAGGCGGGGGCCGCGTGGGCAGCGCGACAACTGCACAGCCCTGCTATTGTTGGCCGCCCTTTCCAGGAAAACAATGGTGCGAGCGGTGCAGGGTTTCGCCGCCCGGCCGCTCTCCTGGCAGCCACGTGGCGCGATGTCCCCGTTTGTCACCTGCGGGGCTCTGGTGGCCAGAGGGGCCGGCACCCTCCGGCACCCGGGGGGTCGAGCACCCGCGGGCTCCTCGCTGGGAAGACGCAGATCTCGTGCAGCGCAACGGGGAAGAACCCCAAGCTGCGGTGCCTGGGCCTGCTCTGCTGGGCTGTCCCGGCTCCAGTTACCGTAACCAGGACCCCTGAGCCCTCCCCGACCCCCCAGGACGTTCAACAGCCCCGTGGCTTTGCTGTCCCAGCTCGGGAAGGTGCTGAGCTGGAGCTGGGCACACCGGGCACAGCACTGCCTGCGCTCACCGGGGCTCCTGGAGCCCTGTCCCTCCTCGCACCCTTCACCCTTCCCTCCGCTGCCCTCCCACCCCCTCTCCCCGCAGCTTTCCTGCCCCTCCCCATTGCCGTGGCACTGAGGACCACGTCCCTGCTCGCTTTGCATCCCGTTTGCCCCCATCCCAGCTGCCCTACAGCCCATGGGGGCAGAGCAGGGACTGCGGCCGTGCCGAGCTCCCGGCTGCTCCCAGCTCCCCGGGGAGCGGACGCTGCCAGCCGCAGGCAGCGCTCACACGTGGGCGCAGGGTCGGGCCCTTTTCGCTCGCCAGCTCGTCCCAGGGGACCGTGCCCGGGCTCCCAGCCGGCCAAGCACGCGCGGGGCACACGCGAGCCCTCCCTACGTGCCCCTGGGACTCGGAGGAGGTGGCGGAGGCTGCTCCACGTCCCCGCGTCCCCACCAGGCTCCGTGCTCCGCTTCCACTCCCCTCTCCACCGCCCCACAGCCTCGCTGCGAGCGCAGCCCCGGGGCTCGGCCGTGTTTTTATCACGCGTTTTGTGCCCTGACCCCAAACTGGAGAGTTTTACCCCGGGGCTGGCACCGTCGCAGCGCCGGATTTTGGCACACAGCGGGGCAGGAGCGAGGCAGCAGCACAGAAGGGAGCAGGAAAAGGGTTTTTTTCGGCCCATTTTTGGGGTGACGCTCGGCCCCGCTGGCAGCGGTCGGGGGTTCGGAGCCAGGCACCTCGGGCGACCCCGAGGACGGGAAGCCGGTGACCGGGGAGGGGGGCCGCGGGGTGAGCTCAGCCCCCGGGAATGCGCAGCCGCCGGCCCGGCCGTGCCCGTATAAGGCCCGCGGGGCTGCGGCACGGCCCCGGTGCTCATGGCCCCGGTGCTCAGCCGTGGGACACCGGGGGCTGTGGGGGCCGCGTGGGGCAGGGCTGTGGGGCACAGTCCCGGTGTTCCCGGTCCTGCGTGGGGCCGGTCCCGGTGTCCCCAGGCTGCTGTGGGGCAGGGCCCGGAGCACCGAGGCCGGTGTGGGCCGTGCCGGTGCCTCCGGTACCGTGCGTGGCAGGGCCCGGTGCCCCCAGTTCCCCTTGGGACAGAGCCTGGGCCCGGTGGGGGCCAGGCCCGGTGGCCCCACTGCTTGGGGGGGTGCCTCGGTCCCCCGGGGGCTGTCCCTGGTGTCCCCGGGGGGCACATCCTGGGTCTGCAGGGGGCTGTGCCCGGTGCCACCGGTACCCCGGGGGCTGTCCCGGGCATTCCTGCTCCCGGTGGGGGCCGTGCCCGGTGCTCCCGGTGCCCCCGGTCCCGGTGGGGCAGATCCCGGTCCCGGTTCTCCCCGGTCCAGTAGGGGGCCATGCCCGATGCCCACACCCCCGGTGCCCCCGGTCCCGGTGCTCCAGGTCCCGGTGGGGCCGGTCCCGGTCCCGTAGGGGGCCACGCCCGGTGCTCCCGGTCCCGCTGGGGCAGATCCCAGTCCCGGTGCCCCCGGTCCCGGTGGTGCCCCCCCCCCGGTACCCTCCCCCGGTGCCCCCTCCCTCCCGGTGCCCCCGGTCTCCACGGCAACACCGGTGTTGGGGGGGGGGAAGGGGAGGGGGCGGGGCGTGGCCGGGGCGTGGCGCATCCGGACCGGGGCGGCGGGGGGTGCGGGGCGGAAGTGACGTCACGGCCGGGGCGGCGGGGCCGGGGCGGCGGGTTCCGGTAGCGCAGGGCGGGGCGGGCAGCGGCCGGGACCATGGCGGGGGCCACCACGATCGAGGCGGTGAAGCGCAAGATCCAGGTGCTGCAGCAGCAGGCGGACGACGCCGAGGAGCGGGCGGACCGCCTGCAGCGGGAGGTGGAGGCCGAGCGCCGCAACCGGGAGCAGGTACCGGGACCGAACCGGCACCGAACCGGGACCGAACCGGGACCGAACCGGAACGTGAAGGGGGCGGCGTGTGCCGGGCCCTGCGAGCTGCCCGCGGGGTGGGGGGCGGCGGGGGGAGCCCCCTCCCGGTGCCCCCTCCCGGTGCTGCCGCGCCCCGGGGCTCGGTACCGGGAGCGCCCCCGGTGCTCCCGGTGTTTTTTTTTTTTTTGGGGGGGGCGGGGGGGGGGTTCGGCCGCCGGTCTCGTTGTTGGGAAGGGGTGCGGGGGCTTTGGTCCCGGTGTGGTAGGAGCCGTGGGGGCTCCTCCCCGGTACCGGGCCCCGGGGGGAGCCGCGGGGGGCTCCCGGTGTGTGTGTGGGGGCGGCCCGGGCATCTCGGGGAGGGGGGCAGGGCTCGGCGGGGCGATCCCGGGCACCGAATGGGGCTGGTGGGGGTGGGGGGGGCATCACGGGGCGGTGCCCCCCCCCCCCCTTTTTTTCCCCCCCCGGTCGCGTCCCGGTACCGTGGGTGGCGGCCGGGGTTGGGGGGGGGGGGGGGGGTGCGCATCCGCGCCGCGTGTACCAATTCTGCCGGTTCTGCCCCAAAACTGCGGCTTTTCCGCCCCGAGGGCCCAACCCTGCCGGGCCCGGGCCTCCCGCACTGGGGAGAATCCCTGCTCCCGGTACCGGGGTCCCGAGGGATTTCCCTGCCCCGGTTTCTGGGCTCGGGAAGCGGCGCCGAGCCCGGTGCTGAGCCCGGTGCCGGTTCCCTGCGTCCCCCTGGCTCGGGGCTCCCTCCCCCGAGGATCCCCCGAGGTGCTGGTGGGCAGGGGGCTGCCTGGGGGCGTCCCCGCCGTCTGCAGGGGGCAGAGGGGAAGGATCCGAAGGATCAGGCCCCTGGCAGCCCCCCAGCGGGGCCGAGCAGCTCCTGGCAGCCGGGGCTTTTCGGGGAGGGTTTGGTGCTGCCCGCAGGAAGCCGGGGCTGGGCGGTGAGGTCGAGGAGGGCAGGAAGCAGAGGGCTGCTGTGCCTCCGGCCCCTGGGGGCAGGACGAGGCTCGGCCTGACAGCTCGCTGCCTGTTTAGGAGGCAAAATGTGTGTGTGTGTGTGTGTGTGTGCCAGGCAGCCTCCTCCCCGGCGCTGCTCGGCGTTATCGTTTTGTTCCTCCTCGAGCAGACCACTTCCTCCTCCTCCTCCTCCTCCGGAGGGACGTGCTGGTGCTGGCTGCTCGCCGGGGCCCGGCCGCCCCTGTGGCAGGCTGCCGGCTCCTCCGAGCCTCGCGGTGCCGCGGGTTTCCGCGGGGAAGAGCTCGGCAGCCTGTCCCCGGCCCGAGCGTGGTTTGTGTCAGGCCCCGTTCCAACACTGGCCTCTTTCATCGCGCTGCTCCTCCTTCCTTGGGCATCGGCAGGCTCGCTTCGAGGCAGCGCGTCCTCGCGGGCTGCTTTGTCGCAAGCGGCTGGGATATTTCACACGCCCGGCATGTGCCCGCGTGCTGGCCTCTGGTGGATCACCGTGCTGCTCTGAGACAGCCACGGTGCTCTCCACCTCTGCAGCGGTGTGGAAATCCTGCTGGAGGGGATGCCGGCTTCTTCTGGGGTGGCCGAGATGGGGTGTGGGTGTCCCCGGGGCTTTTTGGAGTTTGCTCGGGGCTCGCCACAGACCGAGCCTCAGTTGCCTTGTGGCTGGTGGCCATGGGGCTGCAGCAGGGCTGGCTGGGGGTGCGCGACGCCTGCTGACCTCGCGGGTTCGTTAAACCCTCGCTCACTCCTGTGGTCACGCTGCTGGCAACCGCCCGTGGGCTCTCGGCAGCTCGCGACTCCAGAAATGAGGTGGCCGAGGAGCTCTCGGGGCTGGCGGAGGCTTTGGCTCTTGCTGAGGGCTGTGGGTGGATGGCTGGCTCCTCGCAGTCTGAGCCCCGAGCTGCCGGCGCTGCAGCCAGCGGCTGAGCCCGCTGCGGAGCCTGGTCCAGCGGCGGGCAGAGCCCTGAGCCCTGGCAATCACCTCAGGTTGATGAGAGGGCTCGTTCCGAGCAGCGCTCGCGTCCAGATCACACGCGTAAACTGACGCGGTGCTAAATAGCAGCTGTCAGAGGGCGCTGGGATGGGGGATAAACGGGCCTGATGGATGGGCTGGCAGGATTAGAGCAGCTGCGGAGAAGACACATTAGTGTAAGTCATCTGCTTAGTGCTCGTGGCTTAAGCTGTCGTGTCAGCTCGAGCTGACGGGCGAGAAACCTGCGCGGTGACGGCTGCGCAGCCAAACCCCTGCTAGGTGCTGCAAGGCTCAACTTGCAGGCGTCTGGGAGCGCAGGTGTGAAAAATCGGGCAAAGCCCCTCGGCTTCGGCTCGGTTTCCTGCGTGCTGCCGCTGCCCTGCGGGCTGAGTCACCCCTTCCGCTCCCCCCAGGCCGAGGCAGAAGTGGCATCTCTGAACCGCCGCATCCAGCTGGTAGAGGAGGAGTTAGACCGGGCCCAGGAGCGCCTCGCCACGGCTCTGCAGAAGCTGGAGGAGGCAGAGAAGGCTGCGGATGAAAGTGAAAGGTGAGCAAGGGCTGCTGCTGCTGCTCTCGCTCTGAGTCCCAGGCGTGTTCCGGAGGGAGGGCCGGGTGCCTGCTGGGCTTCCTGGAGGGTGGGAAGCGGCCACCACATCAAGGCAGGGTGTGGGAGCCCTGCCTGCTTATGCAGAGCCGCCCAAACAATGCTGCTGCCCTCGGGAATATCGCGGAGCCTGAGGCTAAGGGCGAGGGGTGCTGCCTGCTGCTGCGCACCCCCTCTGGGGGAGAGGGAAGCGGGGTCTGGGGAGCCTTGGGCTGGTGAAGGGCGCTGCTGGGGCTCGGGGCTTCTTCCTGCTGCTTCCTCCCCCCCGGCAGGGAGCTCCTGACCTGGGAATGTGATTTGGAGGGGAGCGGCCCCCTCAGAGCACTTCCAGTTGGCCGCAGCGCTGCGCAGCCGGGCCCAGCTGACGGCCTGCCATGAGGACTTGGCTCCTCCTGCCTCGCGGCCTGGAAAGTGCTTGGCTCGCCCGTGCGGAGTCCCTGCGACATCCTGACTCGTGCTCAGCGGCGTTTCTCATGGCCCAGGAGCCCAATGAGCTGCTGGAGCAATGCTCCGAGGAGCAGTTAGCCCTGGGCAGGCGAGGTTATTGCGTTTCCCTCAGCCCAGCAGCGTCTGCTCTCTGCGCTGTCCTCTGCGCCCGGCGCTGTCCTGGCTTGTGTGGCACCATTTAATACATCACCCCTTGCTGCGCTTGCTTTTGTTTTGGGCAGAGGCATGAAAGTCATCGAAAACAGAGCTCTGAAGGATGAGGAGAAAATGGAGCTGCAGGAGATCCAGCTCAAGGAAGCCAAGCACATTGCGGAGGAGGCGGACAGGAAGTACGAGGAGGTGAGGCTGCGATGCTCTGGGATAGCTGCCCCTGGCCAGGAGCGGTGCCTCCTCTTCCTGCAGACGTGGTGCGGGGAGATCCCGGCCCTCTGAGCTGCATCACCATTTCCCCAGCCGGAGGAACTCTGGCGGCAGCAGTGACTCCTGCAGGCGTTCCCTTTCCTGCCTCGCACGACCTAGCAGTGCGAAAATCTTCCTTGCTCTGAGCTCTGGTTCTGCCCCCCAGGTTGCCCGGAAATTGGTGATCATAGAAGGAGACCTGGAGCGCACCGAGGAGAGAGCTGAGCTTGCAGAGTCGTGAGTAATCTGCTCACGTGTGGCTGGCATGTCTACCTGCGCATGGAACTAACACTACCGGCATTTCTAACCTTGTTACACAAGGCCTGAAGTACAGGGTGGGCTTAGAGCTCCAGGTCACAGAGTCAGGAGCGTTCTCCTGCTTGGAGCAGGATGAGATGCACCGGGGATGTGAGTTTGTGTCCGTCACAATCAGCATGGCTCGCAGCGGGGCTGTTCCACCTCCTTGGTGGCAAGGTCAGAGAATCCTCCCCTGCTCGGTTTTCCCCAGCACTGCTCCCGAGTGTGGTCACTGGCTCCCCGCACACCGCTACGGGGCACACGAGCGCAGGGTGCTTGTCCTAAAAGGGCTGAGGCCTCCCGTGAAGCAGCACGCAGGATGTCCAAGAGCAGAGTTGGTGCCGGGGCTGCTCTGTGGCCTTGAGTTATTTTCAGTAACCACTGCAGACGTGAGCGCTGCTGCTCAGCAAGCTAAACAACTTCTGCTTGGAGCAGAGACACCGGCCGTGTGGTTTGGGCTCCTTTCACGTCTCTGGATGCTCGAGCAGGTCCTCGAGGAGCTGCCCAGGGCCTTTCTGTACCGTGGGCCTTGTCTAACAAAGCTAGCATGCGTGCAGCTGTAGCACTGTGCTTCCTGCCCAGACATGCATGTCGTGACCATGACTTCTTTGTGTTTTTCCCCTGCCCCCTTTTTTGCTCTGCGGTATTGTGTTATCGGTGCTCCTTTTGACCCTTGCCCCCACCTGGCTTGTGCCATCATGCGACCGTCACTAACAGTCGTGTCCGGGAGCTGCAGGAGCAGATCAGAGTGATGGACCAGAACTTGAAGTGTCTGTCTGTTGCCGAAGAAAAGGTACTAACCGTTCCCTTCTCGACCCATTAAACCAGAACTCCTGTGGTCTTCTCGCTACGCTCCTTCCCTCCGCTTCACTGCGTCTTTCTCTCCTGGAATGTTCTGTCCTCTCTGCTCCTGTCTGGTGGCAGCTGTCCGTCTGTCCGCCAGAACAGCTTCCCTCCTTACAGCAAACCCGACGTGTGGCTGCTACGTGAAGGTGCCAGGTCTGGCAGTCTGTGGCCGTGTCTCAGCCGCTCAGCCCGGTGCCCTGTGCGCGTGCTGGCGGAGTATCTAAACTCTGACCTTGGAGGCTGGAAGGGAGCTTGCTTTCTGCAGAAGTGCTCCAAAGCAGGGTCCCATCCAGTCTGATCACAGACCGCCTCCTAAAGAACTCCCTGGTCTCCCCTGCACATGGATTCACTTCTCCTCTCTCCTGTCTTTCCCTCCCACTTCTTTTCCTTTTTTCTCTCCCCTCTTTCTTTACAAAACCCCACAGTAAATGTTCCGAGCTGGAGGAGGAGCTGAAGAATGTCACCAACAATCTCAAGTCTCTTGAGGCTCAGGCTGAGAAGGTAGGGCTGCTTTTCAAAGGGCCAGAAACATTTCTGTTTTGCTAGAAGGGGCACCCACTGGGATGGAAAGCGGAGCACCCACTGGGATGGAAATAATGCCACTTTGCAGCCTTAAGCAGCAAGGAGAGCTAACGGAGCTCAGCGCAGGGCTGCTGCTGCCTGTAGGAGCTGGGAGTGCGGGAAGCCTGCCTGCCCTGCCCTGCCTTGGGGCAGACTCGAGCAGCCGAGATGTTTATGCTGCTGGGAGGAGAATTTTTCTGTGCCCGAGTTTCTGTGCCACGTGCATGGTGTGGGACTTGCTGTCTGACCCGGTCCTCCTGGAGCAGGGTAGGGGTGTGAATAAGTTGGAAGTCCGTGGGCACGTGCAGCACAGCGAGGAGTTGAAGCCTCCCTTTGTAGCCGTGGCTCTCTGGAGTGGGAGATGCAGGGGGGCTGCTGCTGGTCGCTGACACCTCTCCTTTTCCGCAGTACTCTCAAAAAGAGGATAAATACGAAGAAGAGATCAAGATCCTGACTGATAAACTCAAAGAGGTGAGTGACCGTGTCGGGATGGCCTCGGTTTGATCAGTGGGAGCACCCTCGGGCGGTTGCTTCTGGGGCCCCTTGTACCCCCAAGCTGCTGCTGACCGACCCACTCCTGTCTGGCAGGCGGAGACCCGTGCTGAATTCGCCGAGCGGTCTGTGGCCAAGCTGGAGAAGACCATCGATGATTTGGAAGGTACGTGCTGGGGATGGGGAGCCAAAGGCTTTGTGGTGATGAGCTGGGGAAGGAGAGCTCCTTGGTACTGGGAGCAAAGCCTGGCTCAGCCTCAGGGGTGAGGCCAGTGCCTCTTAGGCTCCGGGGCTGAGCCCTGTGCATCTGCTGGAAACAATTCCCTGGCCGTGCTGCGGCAGCCCCTGAGCTTTTGATCCGAGCACCTTGCCGTGTCTGACTGATAGGACAGATAGCACGGCTGCTTGCCTTGGTCGTGATGTCCTCGGGAGCGTAACTGGATTCCTGGGCTCCAGCTTAACCCAATTTGAGGAGTGGCATAGGAAAAAAAAACAAACGTGAACTCCCCAGGAATTGGTTGCGATTACATACCTGTGTGTGGAATCCCATGCACGTGGCTGTCTGCAGACAGCGTTACTGCAGTCAGTGGGGCACGAACCAGCCCCGGGAAGAGTCAGACGCCCCAGCATCAGTTCAAGATAAAGTCACCAGAAGTCCCACCCGTGCAGTGTGGTGGTCAGCCTGGGCCGAGGCCGGGCTCCTTTCCTCCTCCTGCTTTCACAGAACTTCAGGAGCACTCCCGAGGCTTGCTGTTACAGTCCTAACTCTCCCTGAGCCACGGAAGGAGAAGGCTCCACGTGCCTGCCTTAGTTTTGGGGCTGTGGCTGGATTCTTCCAGAGATAGCTGTGGCTAGAGCGGCTGCGCTGGCACGCCAGAGCTCTTCCAGGCCTCCTGCCCCAACCACAGCATGTGCCTTAGTGGTCGCTTAGTGCCAGGTCTTGGAGATTCAAAGCCACATCCTACAGGCTGGAGTCGCTCAGGAGTTTTATCTAGAAATAGCAGCGGTGTCAGCTGAGCCGTTCCAGAACTGCAGCCAAGCAGCAATCTGAGCCACCTCATGATCTGGGAGAACCGCAAAAGCTCCGAGTCCCTGCGTGCTGCCCCTGATCGGGAGAGTTGGCTCCGATCTCCGGCCTTGCTGTGGAAGTGACCTAGTTTATGACAACTGACAGAGTTCTCTGGGCTCCGCGAAGCAGTTAACAACATTTCCAGCTGTATCGCAGCCTAGGCAGCCAGTGCTGGGAGGAGCCCGTGCCAGCGCTGTGCAGTGCTAAAGGAGTGCATCAGTGCGAGTTTCAAGGCTGCCTCCTCCACGGGAAGGTGGGTGATTGCCAGTCTGCCCCATTATCTGATGGAGAACGCAGGTGTGGCCCGTCTGCTCGGCGTATCCTGCTGAGCTGTGTATGCTCCTAATGGGAATTCCCTCTGATGCTCAGGACTATTACTTAACTGACTTCTCCCAAACAGGTTTTTATATTGAAACCGAAGGTGAGAACAAAGCGCCTCCATCGATCCGTGCCTGCCTTAGGTGTCGCAATCACCTCCCCAAGTGGAGTTGCCCTCCCTGGTACTCCTCCTGCCCGTGGTTCTTGCTAAGCTAGCTGGCAGCTTGTTCTCACGGGCTGGTGGGGCTGGAGCTCTCGGCTCGGCTCCCCTCGGAGCTGGCTCAGAGTCCCGGAGGGCCCTGGCCGGTCAGGCTGCCCTGGGGCTGTCTGAAACCTCCCATCCATTGCTCAGGAGCGACCGGAGTCCAACAGTCGTGGTGGCTCCACATCTGACTTCATTTTCTTCTGTTCACAAATCCCACACTGCTTTTCCTGCCCCAGGGTGTTGGAAGAACTCCTCTGCCTTCCCTCATTGTTTCCCTTTTGTTCTCCTCCTAAACCTCTTCTAGATGAGCTCTATGCCCAGAAACTGAAGTACAAAGCAATTAGTGAGGAACTGGACCACGCCCTGAATGACATGACTTCCATGTAAATATGAGCTGGCTGGTGTTTGCCTCTCGCTTCAGCAGGCTAGACCGCCGGAGCTTGCTTGGTTTGCTGTGATTTTCATAGCCGGAGAATCAATGGCACTGTGTTGTCTAGGTTACTTCTACAGATCTCTGCCTCTCGGATCGAGGCTTCCCTGCAGCATGCTGCGTTCTAACTCCAGGGCCTTGTGAGCTGCATGTGTAACACCAAGTGCTGTGCTGGCCTGGCAGAGTTCGGACCTGAACTCCAGTGCAATTCCCAGCCCCGCTGGGAAGGGCTTAATGTGCCTTCGTTGCCTGCTGGAGCCACTGGGCCACGGTCTCGGGATTCTTCCTGGGAGTGGCTGTGGGCAGTGCTCAAGCAGATGCCTCAGGAATTGCCCTAACAGGCTTGAGACGGGCTGGATCGTGAAGTGATCTGTGGAAGTAGCTGACCTCGCGTTCCTGCAACTTTGCTACTTGGCTTCTTGTTGAGACTGGCGGTGGGTTCTGCTAACAGCTGCTCTGCACAGTCCTTACCACTAACCCAGGAGAGGCCAGGTACTTGTGCTGCAGAGAAGAGCCTTAACGCTAGCGTTCCAAAGCGCCCTGAGCAGTTTGCCGTGCACAAACACTGAAGTTTCTCTTAAAACTAGTGTCTCCTTCTGTTTCACACAGATAAGTCTTGCGATTCCAAACTCCACTTTGGATTTGCCTCTCTGCTTGGTGGCTTGTTCTGCATCTGCACCCTGCACTCGTGCTGTCCTCATCTCACTCTGAATTCCAGTACCTTTTTCCAGTTACTGTGCACAGGGCATCCCTGGGAATGAGTGCTGTACAGACTCTGAAGCTTGACAGCAGCAGCAGCCCCCAGTTATGCTGCACTTGCTCCTAAACAAAGCTCCCTCTGTTTGACCCGATGTGCCAGACACTGCCGTGCTCTGAGGGGCTGCCCTTTTCAATGTCTGGGTGTAGCTGGGAGTATGTTGTTCTCATCTGCATATCTTGTGTAGAGCTATAAAGCTCCTTTTGTATTTCTCCTGCCTCTTGCTTGAGCATGATGTCACCTTTTTTAAGGAAAAACAACCCTTGTATAAACTGAATGGAACGGCTGGTGCTGCTGAGAAATGGGTTTCTAGTGACCACTTGCTGCTTTAGAGTAACTGTTGCGATGTTGCCTTCAAACCAGTGTAACCGTACCCGTGCTGGTGGAATACACAGACTGCATTAATGCACGAGGTTTTCCCCTTTGGGTGTCTTATTGGCTCACAGATGTGCATCAAACACTGCCTTGGTGCACAGCACGCTCTGTAGGTTCGGGCAGGCTGCTGGGGTTTGTAGCAAGAGGTCCTCACGCTGTCTGCTTCAGGGAAATGTTCCTCACCTGCCTGCTCCGGCATTCACTGGCACTGGTTGCCAAACGCTGGCTTGCAGCGGGAAGTCGCCGCACCCGATAGTCACTGAGGGCACTGGCAAGTTGTGAAAGCTAATAAATATTACACAACGCCGGCTGGTTTCCAGCTGGGCAGGGCTGGGTGGGTGCTGTGCCTGTGGGGGGCACGTGTGGCTCCTTGCTTCAGGGAGGAGAAGCGCAGGGCTGAGGGCAGCAGGGCCAGGGTGTCCACGCACAGCAGTGCTCCAGCTCCCTGCGTGGGGCTGAGGGTCGCAGGATCCTCCTGGAGCGTGGCCTGCAGCGCTGCACGGAGCTCTGCGGCTGGCAGCAAGCACCTGGCACGTGCCACTGCTGGTTGTTCGGGTACCATAAGCACTGATCAGCCTCGTAACCGCGCTGCCTGACGGTGGCTTGTCCGATACTTTTTCCCTCTTGGGTCGGTTCGTCTGCCACAGTGCCCGAAGAGCCCTTCAGGAGTCGAGTTTTGGTGAAATGGGACACCTCCCGTGGTTTCCTCAACCTCAGGTTTGTGTGCACCCTGCTCTCTGCACAAGTGGCACTGGCAGCGAGCGCAGCCTGGACGTGCCACGCTGCCCCAGCCTGTTCTCACTCTGCCTTCTGCATCGGGGCTGTCCCCTCTCTGCTGCTCCGGGCAGGGAAGGAGGGAGCACTTGAAGGAATTCCCAAGAGAATAGCTCAGAAAGGTCTGGCAGGTGGTGCTCTGGCTCTTCAGGGCAATAGCTCTGTGCCCCCAAAGCAGGAGTCCTCTCAGTAACCAACCCTGCAGCTGAATTTTGAGGGGGGCTGCGTCCCGTGGGAGGGGCAGGGGTATCTCACAGCAGTCTGGGCGAGGGGAGGCCTCCAGCCCAGTGTTCTCCTGTTGGCTCTTACCAAGTCAGAGGCAGCATCATGCTCCCTGCCCTTGTGAAATGGCCTCTGTCCTCGCGGGGTGGTCTCCTCGGCTCGGGGCCGAGCGGGGCGGGTGGCCCCCCGCTGCGTGGTGGTGTCGCAAGCGACCTTCTTGAGGGCTGGGCTCTGGCAGGCCCTTGCCCTGCTCGTCCCGGTGGAACTCCACGCTGGGTGGTGGGTGATGCAACTCCTGCCCTGGGAGGTTTTGAGAGGCTTCTGGTCTGACAGGATCGCTAGGCTTGTGCGGGCTGGTTACCGCGAGCCGGGCTGTTAAGCCAGGGGAGCCGTGAGCTCAGATAAGCTGACCAGGAGGCACAGGTCATGGAGCTCCCCGTGGCCTGTAAGGCTGCCCTGCGGGCTGGGCGGGGAAGGGAGCAGGTCAGATGCTGCAGCGAGCCCCGGCAGCCCTGAGCAAGTGCTCTGTGTGGAGAAGCCATTCCCGAGGTCTCGGGAAGGTCACGCTAATTACCCCAGTCAGTCTGCTCCCTCGTGGGCGGATCGTCAGGTCCCTGGCCGCAGGCAGGAATGCTTGCTTGAAGGCTGGGAGGTGTTGCAGCAGCCTTGAGCTGCTCATACCTCTGTTGGTGGCAGATCCCTCCCATCCTCTGCTCTTCCAGAGACCCGGGACCAGCCCACGTCACCTGCTCAGAGCAGGGTCCCTAGCACGAGTAACCCACGTGCAAGGCAGGCTCTGGTGTAAGCTGGCACCGAGCACACTTGTCTCCCGCACCACAACTTCTCTACTTGTAGTCAAATTGCAGGGGGCAGAAATTGTCAGCTGCTCTGGTTGTTCCTTGGTGGCTTTAAAGAAGGGCCAGGCAGCATTCCCAGCTCCTGTCCTGCAGCGAGGTGTCACTAAGGCAGGTGCTGGGGGCTGAGGGGAGCTGGGTGAAGGTGGAATAATTCCCTCTCATGTGTGGCTGTCGTGCTGGAGAGACTGAGCTAGGTCACTGGGGCAGGAGGCTGTGCTTTGGCTGCTCCATGTGAACACTTGAGCGTCCTGAGCCTTATGTAGCCAGGTCTTGCTCAAGGGCAATTAATTCTAAGACAAAAGTAGTGAAGAATAGTGTAACCCCCCTTCAGAGGGTGCCATGGATTCCTGGGGATCTCAGACCTTTGTAGTAGTACCAGAATCTTGTAACCTTGTAGTACCAGAAGGATTTAAGAAGCTTAAGGCCAGCGAGAGTTGCTGTGCTGTAGGTATTGACTCATCAGGCAACGGCAGCACGCTGTGCATATTGCTTTGGTGTGTGGTGGTTGTTTGTACCAGGCTGGAAGCCCCTGTGTAAGGAATTTTCACTGTGTGGAATGCTCCCAGATACAGGAATGGGAATTGTCAGGCTGGGAGGATGCTGCCCGTGTAGACAGACAAAAACAGATGCTCAATAGGTTCTCTGTTGTGGCTGATGGACTGCAGGGCCGTGGCTGAGAGGCGACCCGAGCTGGGAGAGCATCAGAGCAGTACTCCCTTTCCTCTAGATACCGTCTCCGGTCCTTGTTTAGACGTGGTGGGTTGTTAGTGTGGGATAAAGTCGTGTCCTTTGGGTTAGGTAAGATGCTGTCAGTCTCAGTTCTGCTGTCCTTAGATGCCCGTGTCCCTGTTCAGCTGCCTAAAGCCCTCAGTCCTACTGCTGGGTGGTGACGCACCCTGGAAGGTGCTTCTTGGTTCAGCTGCTGTAGGACTTCTTTCTGCAGGGTACTCCCCAGGCCTAAAGCACATCCCAGGTCTCTCTCCCTACCTCGGTACGGTGCAGCCGAGCCTGCAGGCTCCTCTTCTGGTGTTCTTCTCTTCCTTTGCCTTCGCAAGCCCTTGGCAGCACTTCCATTTCTGCCCACACTTTGCTTCCACTGTGATCTTCTGAGCTGAAAAGCAAGTTAGAGTAACACAAACCTTTGTTCTTCCCAGCTTCATCTGTGTAATAGCCTAGACTTGATCTTCAGAGGCACGTGCTATGGAGACAGGTTATTTGATGTGCTCATCTTGGTACCCTACTAACCTTCCCTTTCTCTCTTTTTCTCTCTTCCTCTTGTTTCCCCTAATCCTGTTGCTGCTGCAGAGCGCCTGTACAGCCAGCTTGAGAAAAACCGCCTGCTCTCTAACGAGCTGAAGCTAACGCTGCATGATCTGTGTGACTGAGAAGGGGGCCCTCTAATGCCATTAAACAAGCTTATTGCGACCACCAGTGCTGTGGACCACAGTGAAATCTGATCACTCTTAAGACTGGCAGACTTGCAAATTTTATGCAATTGCTGCTGTTGAATGGGGCAGTTGAATTCATCCTCTAACTTATTTTATTTAAGAGCTCTTTTTATAAAAGGTAACCTGTATGATTGGTGAAGAAACCCTCAGACTTGGCAGTTCTTTGAGCGGTCTCGCCTGGCTCCTCCATGGAACCAGAACTGCTGCACCCTCCAAGAGAGGCGTGGGGTGACATTAGGCTCGTCTGCTAGAAGATGCCTGTCAAGTGCTATGGCTTAATTTACTGTTAGCTGAATGATTATAGGATTTCCTGCTGCATGGAATGATGGCTTCTAACAATAAATGACTGACCTTGTGGTCTAAGACACTGCACACCTGTAGTACTTTCATACAGAGCTGAGTCCTGACCTAGATAGAAGGCTTTGGGGGAAGTAGTCATGCCCGGGGCCTGATCCCAATGCAGTTGTGGAGTCTCAGGACGGGTTGGGAAGCTCAGGGACGTTTTGAAACCAAGTCCCTGTGTCCATGACATGAAGCTATCTCTTGAGTGCCTGCAGGGAATCGTTAAACACTGCAGTTGCTAGTGCCTTAGGAGGAATGCTTCTTGCTGTGTGTGCAGTGTGCTCTTTCTGACCTTGGGTTGCTGCAGCCCCTCGGCAGTCCCCTTGGGAGCGGGGAGGTGG